>NW_027040683.1:6250000-6850000 GCF_037179485.1 Ochlerotatus camptorhynchus
TCCTGCAACAACTAGAGCGACAACTCGGTCCCGACCTTGTGGTGGCATAGGCAGATGATGTATCTGTGATAGTGATAGTGACCAACACAGTGGTAATCGAACGCATCAGTGATTTGTTTGATCGGCTGTCGCCATAGACGTTGGTTTCATTGATGGAGACCCACTAAACGTGCCGTGGCTTCAAACAGCAGAAAAGGTGAAGAGTTTGGGCGTGTACTGTATGCGTGATAATGTTTGCACCATCGTACAAATAAGATTCCCGTTTCACCTGTGCATACAATACTTTTGTTTTCTTTGCATGCACGTAACCTATAGCTCATACCGTAGTAGGCTGTGTATAAAAGGAAATGATTTACTTAGTTTGACAGTTGCACCATGACGAAGTGGCAGCATATTCGTGATTTGTACTACGCGCAAATTTCGCAAAAAGACATTTCGATCGCCGTGGGAGTGTCCCGGTGGACCGTCAAAAGGGTTTTAGACCGAGAAAAGAAAGAACAACTATCCGCGAAAGTGGCCACAGGTCGTCCGAGGTCAGCTCGGGTTCCGAGGGTCATCGCTGCTATCAAAAGGAAGATTCGGGTGAATCCAGTGCGTTCAATAAGGAAAATGAAAAAGGAACACGGGATCAATGACTTTACGGCATGGAAGATCATAAAGGAAGATTGCGGGCGAAGTCGAGGGCACGGAAAAAAAACTCACATGATTACCAACCGCATCCGAGAGCTACGAGTCGAACGATGCAAGAAAATCTTGAGCTTCCTTAAGCGAAAAAATCCGGTAATCCTGTTCACCGACGATCCCGTATCAAATTCCAGAACCGACCGGTATATTAGTTCTTTTCCGGTAAAAAACGTGGCCGACGAGCAAAAGAACGTGTATCTGACCAAGCATCCTGCTAGCGTTATGGTGTTTGGATTGGTGGCTTCCGATGGCAAAAAAAATGGCCCGGTGTTCATTCCAGAAGGCGACAAGGTCAACACGGACGTCTACATCGGGATTTTAAGTAAGTATGTTCTTCCGTGGATCAAAGAACAGTGCAGTCCAAAGCCAAATGTTGTATTTCGACAAGATGGGGCTTCGTGCCACTCCTCGAACCGCAATCAGAAGTGGTTGCAGGAACATCTTCCGTTCTGGGCGAAGGATATGTGGCCGCCATCCAGCCCTGATCTTAATCCGCTGGATTACTCAATATGGCACGTCATGAAGGCCAAGGCCTGTTCTAAGCGCCACCCGAAGACAGAAAGCCCCAGACAAACATTGACCCGTACCTTTAGAGAAATGGGTCCAGACTACATTATTAGAACCTGCCGTGCATTCCGGAAGCGTGTGGAGGCCGTAATTGCAGCAAGTGGAAACTCGACCGATGATTAACATAGTTAAAGACTCTGATATTGAGCCTCCCAAATAAACGAACTAGATAAAAAAAAATAAAGACTCTGAGAAACATCTCCCCTTTGAAAAAATAAAAAAAAACTCAAAAACGAAATTTTTGAGATTTTTTTAAATTTTGACATTGCTCAATGGTGCAAACATTATCACGCTTACGGTATTTCACCAATTCAATTCACGCAATGATCAAAATTAACTGGGATGATCTCGTATCGAGATTTGCTCAGCAGCTGTGGTTGCACGCGCTGAGGAGTCCTAACATGCAACAAAAAGTAATACTTTTAAACACATTAATCACGGTGAAAATAGTTACTTCCAAGATGACTAGGATCTCAAGATATAGCCTATTCATTTAAGCTAAATTTAATGGCAACTACCACAACGTTGGTTTCATGTATATCTGAAATGACGAGTTCTGATGACCGTGAATAGATTCACAAAATCATAAATTAAATATTGACCTTCATTTTCGTAACAATTCGAAATCATCATCAAGGCAAGGAGGATATTTTTTAAAACCTTCTGCCAACCATATAAAGACACTTTCATAGTTTGTTCCACTCAAACCAAGCGGTGACACAGCAGTGTGCCAATTCTTTTTTGATTGCCACTCCACTGGAAGCCAGGTTACACAAATCAAATTCCATTAACTTTTTACGCACACAGTTGGCAAGGAAAAAAAATCCATCATCCAACCAAAGCAGGCCACACTGACCAGCCAACTTGGAAGCGAGAAAGTTGGCCATCTCCGTGCAAACACATGAATAGACAACTACTTCGGTGGAATACAATTTGATCCGACTGAATCTGCACGGAATAGCAGAAAAAGGAACTGATTTCCGGTAAAAGAAACGACAAAAGAAGGACCTCTAATCCGAAGTCAAACCAGGGAGTTTCATGACATCTCCTTTCGTGTGTCGCCGGCTAGCGTCGACGAGTTCTTAGATTCAATTTTGGTGGAAAATTTATATGTAAATGCATATCATAAACTCAAATCAGACTGGGAGAGAGAAGGAGACTGTCACTGTAATTCGGATGCAATTGTTCGGAAATAATTGAATCAGATAAGCCAAGAATCGTGCTCTTCTCGTTGGCGGGAGGTATAGAGGGGGTTGCCTTCTACCCTTGAGCAGCATATAGATCTCTTGGGTTTCTACTCGATGACAGCAGCCTAGAACTGAAAGGAATAAATGGCTTCATCTGGTGGAGCTGTTTGCTTGTATGCTGAGCACTGACTCGAGATGGGAGGCCGCGGCCATGAATGGTCTGAGATTTTGTTGCTCGGAAAAATGACTTCATTTGTGAGTGAATTCCAGCTGCTGATGCAGGAATAACATGGATGCCGAAATGATAGTAGTATAATAAAATGGTCCGGTCCAGTCACGGAAAACTTCATCCTTTATTCAGCTCCCAAAAGTTGATCGGAGAATAAAATTAATTTTCAAATGAGCTGTCACTCAATTTGCTATGACAGGAATTGTTGGTGCCAAGTCTTGTTAAGGTACCAAAAAGTTCTGGACGCTCGGTAAACTTTTTCCATTCACTACCAATCCTTCAGTTCATCTAGGGCTCGAGTGTTATCCAATCAAATTTTACGGTCCCTGTAATCGCTTCAAGAAACTTTAATTACTCAATCCAAAATGCGACCTTATTTTCCACATAATTACACCTCTCCAAGCCGAAGAAAAGCACTGCTTGAAATATGCTCAAAGTGTCAGTTGGTTCCAGTGATAAAATCTACGTCCTCTTTTCCCTACCGAGCATCCTTCGGAAGCAACTGGATAAATTGTAGCCATTTCACACTGTATTCAAATCGACAAAAACAGACAGCAAGACAACCCCACCGAGAATCCTTCCAAGAAACTTCTTGACTCAGTCCTGATCCGAGCAACATCACCCATTTGTGTACGAAAGAGAGAGAGACATAGAGCTTTCCTTCATCTTGTGCGCTTATTTGCTCTACTCTTGGGTGAAAGCTGATTTGCATTTTTATCATTTTATTTAAATTAAATTATGTAGTTTACTGAGTGCGTTCTGGCTGGCCCGGGTTTGCTACGGTCAAAGTTCTACGAGAAGAAGGAGTGCCCTTGTGTTTGCTGAGCGCACTCCAGTTGGCATGGCAATGACCCAGCCAATCAACGAGGAGAGATGAACTTCTAGTGGTGAACAGCACATATGACGGATTTTGTTTGTAGCTTGTGTGAGCAAATCATTCCGGTTAGAGTCTGTCTTATTAAAGAAACCTCTCTTTCAATAGAGTTATACAATTCGATGGTTCCGGAACATATGATTTTTCCGATATATAGGGTCCAGGTGTGGTGTTGGCTCCATCGACTTTTAATCCGTTGATTTAATCAATTGAAAATAGACCAATCAAAAATTGAACAATTTAAAATTCACAAAATAAAAATTGATCATATGAAAATTGATTAATTGAAAATTGTCCATTTGGAAGATGACCATTTGAAAAATTGTCCAATTCAAAATTGACCAACTGAAAATTGATCATTTTTAAAATTGACCAATTGAAAAGTGACCAATTGAAAATATACTCATTGAAAATTTAATATTTTAAAATTAAAGAATTTACCAATTTAAAATTGACCTATTCACAATTGATCAATTGACAATTCACTCTTTAGAAAATTGACCAATTAACAAGTGACCGATTGAAAACTGACCAATTAAAAATTTACCAAATCAAAATGACCAATTGAAAATGGACCAATTGAAAATAGACCAATTGAAAACTGACCAATTGAAAATTGACCAATTGAAAAATGACCAATTGAAAATTGACCAACCAATGCACTATGGGCAAAAATGGGTCCAAAATTACCCAAAATTCAATATCTCAACAGCACGCTGAATTCCGGCCATGAAAAACGACTTTTCCGAAGGGAAATCGTCCGGGGAATCGATTGCACGTGGTCCCATAGACCGGAAAGCCTTGTAGGTATGTGTTTTGAACCATTTTACTCCATTTTCCCCTACTTTTTGGAGGAAAAGTTTTTTCACAGCTCTATTTTTCGTAAAACATAAGCACTTTATGCATGGTTTTAGAATACTATGTCTTTAAACAACAGTTCATGAGATATTAGGGGAATACGGGGTACACTTTATAGGGGAGTAAGAGGTAAAAGTGAAAATACAATCAATGTTTTTTAATATCGTTTTGCTGTATACAGACAAAAAAAAAGTGAAAACTCTTTTAAAACAGATAGCAGTAAATTAAAACTTATTTAACCCCAATTAACCTTAACATTTCGAAAAAAAATCTTATTATTGCAGGCAACCTTTGGGGCATTCAAACAATCGCATCGTTCAACATTTTTATGAATTAAAATAAATTTAGCGAGGGTTCACTTTTACCCCTTACTTCCCTTTAAAGTGTACCCCGTGTTCCCCTAATATCTCATGAACTGTTGTTTAAAGACATACTATTCTAAAACCATGCATAAAGTGCTTATGTTTTACGAAAAATAGAGCTGTGAAAAAACATTTCCTCAAAAAAGTACGGGTAAAACGGGGTAAAATGGTCCAAAACACATACCTACAAGTCTCTCCGGTCTATGGGACCACGTGCAATCGATTCCCCGGACGATTTCCCTTCGAAAAATTTGTTTTTCATGGTCGGCATTCAGCGTGCTGTTAAGATATTGAATTTTAGGTAATTTTGGACCCATTTTTGCCCATAGTGCAATGGCGCCGGTGGTGTAGTGGTAAGCGTGATTACCTCTCACCCCAGCAGGCCTGAGTTCAATACCAGTCGGCGCCGCCGGGATTTTTCTGAGGCATAACATCTCTGATCACGCCTTCCTTCGGATGGAAAGTAAAGCCGTTGGTCCCCGGTTCATGAGTTGATGGGTAGGTAGGTAGGTAGGTAGGGTCCAGGTGTGGGTGCTGCCTTCCTGGCACGTCGGTAGCATTGGTGCTCAGCACGGAAAACAAGATCGACGGAAAAAACAAACCAAAGGAAAAAAAATAATTGACCAATTGAAAAATGACCAATTGAAAATTGGCCAATTGAAAATTGACCAATTGAAAATTGACCAATTGAAAATTGACCAATTGAAAATTGACCAATTGAAAATTGACCAATTGAAAATTGACCAATTGAAAATTGACCAATTGAAAATTGACCAATTGAAAATTGACCAATTGAAAATTGACCAATTGAAAATTGACCAATTGAAAATTGACCAATTGAAAATTGACCAATTGAAAATTGACCAATTGAAAATTGACCAATTGAAAATTGACCCATGAAAATTGACCAATTGAAAATTGACCAATTGAAAATTGACCAATTGAAAATTGACCAATTGAAAATTGACCAATTGAAAATTGACCAAATAAAAATTGACCATTTGAAAATTAACGAATTATTACTTGACCGATTCAAAATTGACCAATTCAAAATTGACCCATTGCAAAGTAACCAATTGAAATTTGACCAATTTAAAATTAACCAATTGAAAATAAACCAATTGAAAATTGACCTATTTAAAATTGACGAATAAAAAATTGACCAATTGGAAATTGACCAGCTGAAAGTTTAGAAATTGAAAATTGACCAATTGATAATTGACCAATTTAAAATTGACCAAATGAAAATTGACCAATTGACCAATTGAAAATACCAAATCAAAATGACCAATTGAAAATGGACCAATTGAAAATAGACCAATTGAAAACTGACCAATTGAAAATTGACCAATTGAAAAATGACCAATTGAAAATTGACCAACCAATGGCGCCGGTGGTGTAGTGGTAAGCGTGATTACCTCTCACCCCAGCAGGCCTGGGTTCAATACCAGTCGGCGCCGCCGGGATTTTTCTGAGGTATAACATCTCTGATCACGCCTTCCTTCGGATGGAAAGTAAAGCCGTTGGTCCCCGGTTCATGAGTTGATGGGTAGGTAGGTAGGTAGGTAGGGTCCAGGTGTGGGTGCTGCCTTCCTGGCACGTCGGTAGCATTGGTGCTCAGCACGGAAAACAAGATCGACGGAAAAAACAAACCAAAGGAAAAAAAATAATTGACCAATTGAAAAATGACCAATTGAAAATTGGCCAATTGAAAATTGACCAATTGAAAATTGACCAATTGAAAATTGACCAATTGAAAATTGACCAATTGAAAATTGACCAATTGAAAATTGACCAATTGAAAATTGACCAATTGAAAATTGACCAATTGAAAATTGACCAATTGAAAATTGACCAATTGAAAATTGACCAATTGAAAATTGACCAATTGAAAATGGACCTATTGAAAATTGACCTATTGAAAATTGAGATATTGAAAATTGACGAATAGAAAATTGACCAAATAAAAATTGACCATTTGAAAATTAACGAATTATTACTTGACCGATTCAAAATTGACCAATTCAAAATTGACCCATTGCAAAGTAACCAATTGAAAATTGACCAATTGAAAGTTGACCAATTGAAAATTGACCAATTGAAAATTGACCAATTGAAAATTAACCAATTGAAAATAGACCAATCGAAAATTTACGAATTGTTACAAGAGCAATTCAAAATCAACCAATTGAAAATTTACGAATTGTTACTTGACCAATTCAAAATCGACCAATTGAAAATTGACCAATCGAAAATTGGCCAATTAAAAATTTACCAATTGAAAATTGACCAATTGAGATTTGACCAATCGAAAATTGACCAATTGAACATTGACCAATTGAAAATTGACCAACTGAAAGATGACCAATTGAAAATTTACCAATTAAAAAGTATTCAATTGAAAATTGACCAATTGAAAATTGACCAGTTTAAAATTGCCCAATTGAAATTTGATCAATTAAAAATTTTCCAGCTGTGAATAGACCAATTGATAATTGGTCAATTGAAAACTGACCAAATAAAAGTTCACCAAATCAAAATGACCAATAGAAAATGGACCAATTGAAAATTGACCTATTGAATATTGATTTTCAATTTGAAATTGGCCAGCTGAAAGTTTATCAATTGAAAATTGACCAATTGATAATTGACCAACTGAAAATTTACCAATTGAAAAATGACCAATTGAAAATTGAATCATTGAAAATTGACCAATTGAAACATGACCAATTGAAAATTGACCAATTGAAAATTTACCAATTGAAAATCGACTAATTGAAAATTAACCAATTTAAAATTGATCAATTGAAAATTGACCAATTGAAAATTGACCAATTGAAAATTGGCCAATTGAAAATTGACTAAATAAAAATTGAATATTTGAAAATTTAAGAATTATTACTTGACCGATTCAAAATTGACCAATTCGAAATTAACCAATTGAAATTTGACCAATTTAAAATTAACCAATTGAAAATAAACCAATTGAAAATTGACCAATTGAAAATTGACCAATTGAAAATTGACCAATTTAAAATTAACCAATTGAAAATAAACCTATTGAAAATTGACCAATTGAAAATTGACCAATTAAAAATTGACCGATTGGAAATTGACCAGCTGAAAGTAAACCAATTGAAAATTGACCAATTGAAAATTGACCAATTGAAAATTGACTAATCGACAATTTACGAATCGTTACTAGACCAATTCAAAATCGACCAATTGAAAATTTACGAAATGTTACTTGACCAATTCAAAAACGGCCAATTGAAAATTTACAAATTGAAAATTGGCCAATAAAAAATTTACCAATTGAAAATTGACAAATTGAGATTTGACCAATCGAAAATTGACCAATTGAACATTGACCAATTGAAAATTGACCAACTGAAAGATGACCAATTAAAAATTTACCAATTAAAAATTATCAAATTGAAAATTGACCAATTGAAAATTGTCCAATTGAAATTTGGTTAATAAAAAATTGACCAGCTGTGAATAGACCAATTGATCATTGGCCAATTGAAAGCTGACCATTTGAAAACTGACCAATTTAAAAATGACCAGCGCTGCCTGGAATTTTCTGAGGCATAATTTCGGGACGAGAATCTTTTGGTCCCCGGTCTATGAGTTGATGGGTCGATAGGTAGGGTCCAGGTGTGGAAGCTGCCTCTCTGGCGTCGGTAGCATTGGTACTAAGCTCAAAAAAACAAGATCGACGGAAAACAATTCAAGGATGTTTAAGGATTTTTAGATTTGATTTTATAATACAGAAAAGAACCCTTAGCATTTCGACTTTCATGGGCAGCGTCCTGTATAATGGAACCCGACCATATTCAGGAAGTGTGTTCAGTTACTTGCCGCAGACAGTCACACTCCGGATTATAATGCAGCATTCAACCACCTTACAGAGATGAAAGTCGAGAATTTTGTGCCACATGATCAATGGGTAGACATTCTTCAATTCACCGTAAAGACTCACTGACATATTGCTGAGTCAAACGACTTATTTAATATTACGTTAGTTCCAGTCGAAACAATCATTGCATCAAGCAACTCAATTCAACACCGATTGATTTCCATTCCCCTTCAAGCCAGTCAAACCAGCTTCCAACCGACGACGTGCCAAACAGAATGTGACGAACAACTTTGAAGATGAGACTTCAATCATCCGTGGCTGAACATCTCAGTTGAGAGGGCGAAGCAGAATGACTTGAGTTGTTTGAAAACTTTTCCTCCTTCAAAATATCACGTCTTCGAGTCGGCTTTGCCAGCAGCAGTGCTGTTTACCCCCTCCCTGGAAATGTCAAACTTTTGCCTATTCGTCTCGGTTTCATGCTTGACACAAAGTTTCCCATATTTTGTCACACAATTTCCAGCTCCAATCAACAGATGGCAGTATAATGAGCAAGTTTGCTAAAATGGATGCCATTTCTCGCCCGTTCCATCATTGGACGAGAACGGAATGCGACTTCATTTGATGGCGTTCAATCATTCACGCACAGTACCAACGTTTATGATTTGTTTTAGGGGTACAAAAATAACATCCAGAAACTCCATCATCGCTGTAATCATCTACTCGAGCAGCGCTGGCCCAATTGGCATGTCAGTCAACGAAGCATGGAAATGGATTTTTGTTGCCACACTCGCAGGACACAAATAAATCATCACCATCGATACGAATAGTCGTTTGAGGGGACAGCCAGCTGCCAAGAGGAGGACGATTCGTCGAATGGATGAAAAAATAACAAATCCCAAATGTATGAACTACTACACACAACAAGCGTTCAGGATTGCGGGCTTTGCCTTCGTTCGAGGACATCTATTTGGGATCGGTGCCAAAAATCCAGTGCACACGGCTGTGACATTCAACATTGACACAGGGGCCGGGAAAATGCGCAAAAGCTTTCCATCTCGTCACAAAATATGTCACTTTAGCTGCACAAACACATCACTCTTCGCAACTGTACTTCGGTCGGTTGGTAAGGTAGGTGTACACACGTGGTTTCCATGTACACACACAGAATTCTATTTTGTTGGCTGCCGTAAGCCGATCTGGATTTGCGGTGATCCCAAAGTAGAAAATCAGACACAGTAAGTTGGAAATTTAAAACTGAGCTTTTAAAAGCGAACCAATTGGCAGTTTAGAATTGACAGAACAAACAGTGGACAATTGAAAATCAGACAATGTTCAATGTTTGCAAATTCAAATATTCAAGATTAACCAATTAGCAAGGTGTACAAAGGAAAATTAATAGCTAAAAATATGACAAATTAGTAATTTACCAATTCAGAGGTTATTTTCTAAGGCTCAAATATCTAAAACAAAAGTCTACGGATATTTGCTTTATAAAGAAGAAACATATTCATCCTGGGAGGTGAGTCGTCATTTGCTTGCTTTATCCCGTACCCACAGTTCCTTATTCGTTTTTATTTCGTCTGCACCAGTCGCTTTGCCTTCTCTTCGTCCTATATCCATTGCATCTTGGAATAGGCTACGATACCAAAATTCTAGGGCTTAACAGCTTTTGTAAACAATGACTTCTTTCGATGATTTCTAAAAAGTCAAGGCTCACCAACACAAATCAACATCACCATCGGGAAGGAGAAGACTTCTCGGAGGATTGTGGATTCAAAGTTCAGTAATCCGAGATTAATTGTTATAAAATTATACGAATAAATTTCCGTCACTTTCCAACCATATGGATAGTCATTATTTAACTATCGATTCGATGATTATTCGCGAACGGCATATAGAAGAACCAATTTGTTTGACCGGTTTTTCTCAAGAATGCAAATCTATTTTAAATGTAACTGGCCCGGCAGGCGCTGCTTGTAGCAGAGTATTCAGTTCAAGGAAGAGAAGCTAGCCACCTTGGCCAATCAACTGAACTGAAGTAATTGGCGTTGACGATGATTCTGTAAGTCTTCACTCCTATGGTTACTTCCCATAAGCATCTGTCAGTCTGTGCGTGAAAATGCTGAACTTTGTCTTATCTTTTCCATTCACCTAAGCTGATGTAACACTAAACTAGGAACGTGTTACCGCCGTTACCACGTTACTCGATGCAAACCAACAGAACTGCAGACAATTGTTAAAGCGTATCAGATGATAAATCCAAATTCCAAGTTCTCTGTATTCATAATACTTCAATTTCAAATTTTAACAATTTCATATTCTCTTAAGTCAAAATTATCTAAATTACAAATTTTTCAAATTCACAATTCTTCATTTTTCAGAATTTTTAAATTCTAAATCCCATTCCCACGGTAAATGTGGTTTACCCAATTCTTAGTATATAAACATTATAGACGTGCTATAATCTCAACTCTACACAAAAGCCCCAAGTGCAAAAATTCCCTAAATTCAAAATTCTACAAATTTTATACTCTACAACTTTTAAATTCTCAAATTTAAATTTCAACAAACTCTTATTTATATAAATGCTCCAAAATCTGCATTCTCTGCTTTCCAAATACTCCAAGTTATTCATATTCCAAATGAATTCAGATTTTATATTCTCTAAATTCAAAATTCTCTTAATAACAAAGTCTCCAAATTTACATTTCCTTGCTTTTCAAAATCTCCAAATTCAAAATTCTATAATTTGCAAATCCCACAATTTCAAAATTCTGCAAATTTTAGATTCTATAAATGCTGAATTCTCCAAATTCTAAAAACTCTAAATTCTCAAAATTCAAAATTGTACATATTCCAAATTCCAAATCCCCCAAAGTAACAATTCTTAAAAAATTAAAGTTCTGTAAAGATAAAATTCTCAAGAAAAATTAACAAAGCCAACTGAACTGCAGTAAATTATTAATGCGTAGGAGATTCAAATTTAAAATTCCAAATTCTCTGCAGTTAAGATACTCCATATTCAGAGTTGGTTGGAAATGCTAACATGAAGCTTTAGTGTGATAATTTATTAGCTAGATAATGATCTTTAGAAGAGGGTAGGTGGATAGTTCCGTTAGAGTAAGGCAGTATGAAAATTGAATAGAAGTTGAAAATGAGTGAAGGGCCATTAATGCGACAGTTTTTAAAGTTAGACGCACATCTTTTGCCTAACCCGTACGATGTACATGGAGACTTGAAGTATGTCTCCAAGTCTACAGGCAAAAAATGTGCGTCCTACTTTTGCCCATAAACTGACTGCGGCTTTATTTTCTCAAAATTAAAAATTCTTCATATTTCAAATTCCTAATTCTTCAAAGTTGAATTTGTTCAAATGAAAAATTCCTCAAATACCAAATCCTAAAAACAAAATATGCAAATCAACTGAGCCTCAGGTAATTATTTAAGCGTAGCAGATCGAACATCAATTCAAATTTAAAATTTCCAAAATCAAATTCTCCAAATTTAACATTCTACAACTTACAAATTTTCCATTAAAAATCCTTCAAACACCAAATTCTTAAAAAAATGTTTAAAATTCAAAATCCCAAATTCTCTGCATTGATAATCCTCGCAATAATTCTTGTTCCATATTTGAACAAATTTCATATTTCCAAAATTCAAAATTATCCAATTTCACTAGTCTTCCTTTCTCAAAATCTCCAAATTCAAAATTTTAAAATTTCCAAATGCTCCTGATTGAAAATTAGCCAAATTCAAAATTCTCCAGATAATTAAAATCTGTAACTTGCAAATTTCAAATTCTTCAAACTACATTTTCTCAAAATTTTAAATTCTACAAATTCAAAATTCCCTAAACTTCAAATTCTTCAGCTTGAAAATCCTCAAATTTGCATAATCCGGATTTATTGCATCCATTTCTCAAATCTTTTAAATTGTTCAACTTCTACAAATACTCCATATTCATAGTTATCCGAAATTCAAATGTACCAAATTTCAATTTCTGATAATCAATTATGCTTTAAATTGCAGATACTATAAAAACCCTACTATAAAACTGTCAAAACTCCAAATACATCGAATTGAAAAAAATTTCAATTACTTATTGCTCTAGATTTATAAAAAGAAATCTCCAAAGTTCTCTAAATTCTAAAAATTCTTCCATTTCTCAGAATTCACATTTATTAATATTATACATCCTTCTTTTATTATAAATTATCACTAACTTTTCCATTTTTCAAATCATTCTGAAACTCTACATTCAAAATTCTCCGATGGTAAATACTACAAATTTAAATTTCTTATAATTCCTTATTTTATAAATTGCAGATTCTTCAAATACCAGATTCTCTCATTTTTCCAAATTCTTCAAATTCTCAAAAAATTTCAAATTTGCCCATATCAAAAATATCCCAATTAACATTTATTAATATATAAAATTCTCCAAATTGCACATTCTCAAAATCTATTTTGTTCCATTTTAAAATCGTCCAAATTCACCAAATCATACAAATAATCCATGTCCCAAATTATACGGGTTCCAAATGCTCCAAAATTAAAATTATTATTTTAACTTTTTCTCTAAATTGCAGATTCACTGAATACCAATATCTTAATTCTTATAATTACAAAGCCTTCAAAGCCAAAAGTGTAAGCAGTTGGGACATACGGTGTCCCACTGTGGCAGCAAGGCACGCTGTTCCAAATGCGGGGAGAAGCACGAGGATGGCGCCTGCACAGTCACTGCACAAAAATGCGTGTACTGTAAGGGAACTCCTCATGGTCTCTCATCGTGCCCGGCGTACAAACAACGCGGGGAGAAACTAGAACGCTCTCTTAAGGAGCGTTCCAGGCAGTCTTTTGCAGCAATGCTAAAAACAGCCACACCATCAACCAACGACAAAAATCCCTTTGCTGTTTTGTCTGATGACGAGTCTGAGTCTGACTTGGCTGAGGAGGGAGTTTCTTTCAGTTTTTCTGCACGGAAACGAAAACGCATCCGTTCGCGGAAAGTTGAGAATGAAGAACCCCAAATCAACATGCCCAAATCAAGGAGTGGTGGAAAAAGGAAGTTTCTACTCCTGACTGAACTGACTATAACCATAACTTTCCATCTCTCCCGGGGACATCAAAAACCCCTGATGGCCCATTTTTAAGAACAGAAGCCCCTTCTTCATCCGGGTTGTTCTCATTTGATAAAATTGTGGACGATATTCTCAAGTACCTCAATATTTCTGATCCTCTCAAAAGCATTGTTCTGGCAATGCTTCCTTCTGTGAAGACCCTCTTGAAGCAATTGACATTGAAGTGGCCCCTCCTTGCAGCAATCATTTCCTTCGATGGATAATTTTCCAAACGAGGTCGGGGATTTGATCACTGTTCTACAGTGGAATTGCCGAAGCCTTATTCCAAAATTAGACTCTTTTAAGTTTTTAGTTCACAATAATGATTGTGATGAATTTGCTCTTTGTGAAACTTGGCTCTCTTCAGATATCGATCTTCCTGTTTTATGATTTTAACATTATTCGACTGGATCGTGAGGATTCGCGTGGAGGAGGGGTACTTTTGGGGATTAAAAAGTGCCATTCCTTCTATAGAGTGAATCTTCCACAATTTACAGGTATTGAAGTTGTCGCATGTCAGGCTATTATTAAAGGTAAGAGCCTTTGTATTGCTTCTGTTTATATTCCTCCTAGAGCCGTTGTTAATCGAAAACAACTTTCAGATATATGTTCAGTACTTCCTGCTCCACGGTTGATTATGGGAGATTTTAATTCCCACGGTACAGGCTGGGGGGAACTGTATGATGACAACCGTTCTACTATGATATTGACCTCTGTGACAGCTACAATATGACAATTCTTAACAATGGAGAAATAACACGTTTGGCTGGTCCATCCTCAAATGGAAGTAAATTAGACCTCACACTTTGCTCTAACTCATTATCGTTGGATTGCACGTGGAATGTGATCCAAGATCCCCACGGTAGTGATCACTTGCCGATCAAAATTTCGATTGCCAGTGGGTTCAATCCGTCGGAACCCGTTAACGTCGCGTACGATCTTACCCGTAATATCGATTGGACAAAGTTTAAGAATGTGATAGAAGATGCCCTTACGTCGGTAGAAGGGCTTCCACCATTGGAGGAATATAACTTCCTCTCCAATCTGATCTTGGACAGCGCGCTTCAAGCTCAAACTCGGCCGGTTCCAGGAACGTCTTTCCGTAGGAAACCTCCTTCCCCTTGGTGGGACCAGCAATGCACTGAGGTTTATCGTAAAAAGTCCGACGCGTTTAAGCTTTTCCGGAAACGTGGAACACCCGTACATTTCGAAGCGTACTCGGCTCTTGAACGCGAACTCAAGAGCCTCATCAAAGCCAAGAAACGCGGATACTGGCGGCAATTCGTGGACGGATTATCGCGCGAAACGTCGATGAATACGCTTTGGAATACGGCGCGAAGGATGCGTAACCGGTCTTCAAACAACGAGAGCGAGGAGTACTCGGATCATTGGATTCTCAAGTTCGCGCGAAAAGTATGTCCTGATTCCGTGCCGGCACAGCTGATTCCTCGCGAAACGACGAATTCGGTAGACGAGATCAGCCAGCCTTTTTCAATGCTGGAACTCTCACTCGCGCTCCTTTCGTGTGGCAATTCGGCTCCGGGGGCTGATAGAATCAAGTTCAACTTGTTGAAGAACCTCCCAGACGTCGCTAAGAGGCGCATGTTGAACTTGTTTTGTCAGTTCCTGGAGCTCAATATTGTTCCGGATTATTGGAGGCAAGTGAGAGTTATAGCCATTAAAAAGCCTGGAAAACCCGCTTCAGATCATAGCTCGTATCGTCCCATCGCGATGTTATCTTGCATTCGAAAATTGTTGGAGAAAATGATCCTTTTTCGCTTGGACAAATGGGTTGAGACGAACCACCTACTCTCAGATACTCAATTTGGATTCCGTAGGGGCAAGGGAACGAACGACTGTCTCGCGTTGCTTTCCACAGAAATTCAGTTGGCTTTTGCTAAAAAAGAGCAAATGGCTTCTGTATTTTTGGATATCAAGGGGGCTTTTGATTCAGTATCGGTTGAAGTCCTTTCAGACAAACTCCACGCTTGTGGCCTTTCTCCATTAATAAATAACGTTTTGTACAATTTGCTGTCAGAGAAACATATGAGTTTTTCTCATGGAAACTCTACATTTTCTCGATTTAGCTACATGGGTCTCCCCCAGGGCTCATGTTTAAGCCCCCTTCTGTATAATTTCTACGTCAGAGAAATTGACAATTGTCTAAGTGACAACTGCACGTTGAGACAACTTGCAGATGACGGAGTAGTATCTATGACAGGGCCCAGAGAGGCCGACCTGCAAGGACCCTTACAGGATACCTTAGACAATTTGTCTACTTGGGCTATTCAGCTAGGTATCGAATTCTCCACGGAGAAAACTGAGTTGGTCGTTTTTTCTAGGAAGGATAGCCCAGCACAACCAAAGCTTCAACTTTTGGGTAAGCCGATCACTCATTCTATGTCCTTCAAATATCTTGGGGTCTGGTTCGATTCAAAATGCACCTGGAGATCCCACATTCAGTATCTGAGACGAAAATGCCAACAAAGGATCAATTTTCTCCGAACAATTACCGGAACGTGGTGGGGAGCCCATCCGCAAGATCTTCTAACGTTGTACCGGACAACGATTTTATCGGTTTTAGAATACGGTAGTTTTTGCTTCCAGTCGGCGGCTAAAACGCACATCATCAAACTGGAACGGATCCAGTATCGCTGTCTTCGTAACGCGTTAGGATGCATGCACTCGACTCATACGATGAGTCTCGAAGTGTTAGCGGGCATGTTGCCACTCTCTGATCGGTTTTCGGAATTATCCCTCAGGCTCCTGACCCGTTGTGAAATTATGAACCCACTGGTGATTGCAAACTTTGAGAAGCTTCTTGAGCTAAACCCTCAAACTCGTTTTATGTCATTGTACTACGTGTACATAACACTGGATGTCAGCCCTTCACAGCATATTCCGACGATGCTTCTCCGACTTCGGCAATTCAGTTAGTTTTGAGATTCGTGGGATCCCAGAACATCATCGTTCCATGATTGTTCCGTCAATTTATGCTGCAAAGTTTGGCCAAGTTGATTCCGCAAGATCGTTCTTCACAGATGGATCATTAATAGAGGCGTCCGCTGGTTTTGGTATTTATAACGAATTTCATAGCGCCTCTCGAATGCTTCATGCTCCTTGTTCCGTATATGTTGCTGAACTGGCGGCAATACATTATACGCTAGAAACGATCGCCTCACTTGCACCAGATCATTATTTTATTTTTACGGATAGTCTCAGTTCTGTCGAGGCTATTCGCTCTATGAGACCGGTAAAGCACTCCTCGTATTTTCTCATGAAAATACTAGAGCTTCTAAGTGCTTTATATGTAAGATCTTTTGTCATCACCTATGCATGGGTCCCATCTCATTGCTCGATTCCGGGCAATGAGAAGACGGACTCACTTGCAATGGTGGGCGCTATGGAAGGCGATATTTACGATCGAAAAATCGCCTACGATAAATTTTTCTTCATTTATCGTCAACAGTCACTCGTCAGCTGGCAGAATAAATGGAGCGAAAGAAGTTTGGGACGATGGCTATATTCGATCATCCCTAAAGTGTCGAAGAGTTCTTGGTTCAAGGGGTTGGATGTGGGTCGAGACTTCATTCGTATGATGTCTTGCCTCATGTCCAATCACTACTCGTTAAACCCTCACTTGTTCCGTGTTGGGCTGGGGGACAGCAATCTCTGTGAATGTGGACAAGGTTACCAGGACGCAGATCACATTGTTTGGTCTTGTGCTGAGCATCGTGGAGTCAGATCTGAACTGTACAATTCCCTTCGGGCTCGAGGTAGACAACCTAATGTTCCAGTTCGAGATATTTTGAGTCGATGTGATCTGGAGTTTATGAAACTTATATTTGTTTTCTTTAAGAATATTAACCTTAGATTGTAAGTTTGACTAACCTTGTGTTTAGTTTTTGTTTTGTTCGTGTGGGTTTTTTTAATGTTTGTTTCTGAAATCATTGTATTATTACACTGTGGATACCAAATTGAATAGGAATAAGTTCATGTTTTAGGAATAATGAAATATTTGTATCGTAAATCATAACTCAAACCTCCCTCTCCCTCTCCCCATCCATAAAACTGTAAATCTCTACTAACCTCGAGATGACCGCGAGTAATCGGTTCAGTTCCTTTAAATTTAGATTTAAGACATCAATTATGTATAACGCAAATAATAACTTGACTCTGTAAAGTTTATTCGATTGAGCCTGTACAAATAAATTAATTAATAAAAAAAAAAAAACGAAGCCTTCAAAGAAAATTCTCAAAATTCCAATTTCTCCTAATTTTTAAAATTATAAAAATTCTCCAGTTACTTCAAATTTCAAATTCAAAGATTTTCCAAATGCCAAATTATGCAAACTCCAAATGCACTAAAAATAAAACTTCTTAAACTTACATAATCTTAAAAGACAGTTCTCCAAACCCTCAAAATTCATCAAACTTACAAAACACTCAAAAATCTCCAAACTCCCCAAATTATAAAAAAAAAACTCAAAATTATCCTTATTCTCAAAATTCTCCAATGATCCAAAAGGTTAAAATTTTGAATTCACATTTATATATCTTCAAAATCATCCAAATTCTAAATTTGCTAAATCTTTTTTTTTTCATTTTTAAAATCCTCAAAATTCTTCCAATTCTACAAATACTCCATATTCACCATGTGTAAAATTCCAAATTAATATAATTACATTGACTAAATGTTTAGTATTACTTCTGCGTGAAGTCAACGATTTACATAGTTGAAGATGCTAATTTCGAATAACTGACTGAAGTGGTAATTTTTATACGATAGATGAGGAGGAGATGAAAGTATAGAATTGATAGTTCCGTTTAGATTACGGCAGTGTGAAAATTGCATATTAAGAGTAGATAGCGAGCTAGGACAACTTTTAAGGAAGGTACAAATCGGTTTTATCATCTCTCTTTACCAAATTCCCCCTTTGGAGAGGGATGGTGAGGGGTGTAAACCCCCCCCCCACCACTGGCAAAAAAGAGATGATCGCCGACCGCTCAAGTACCAACGATGTGTTTGAAACAGTTCTACCGATTTTTACCGCACTCCAGTTGTTATTGCCATTATAAAACCATCATAAAACAGAGTGGATGCCAAATGATTGCAGAATTGTTACTTGGGGTGGTTTACTTGCATAAATAATTAGAGAAGGATTAGTTATATTCAATCAATTCCATTACCTTATTTGCTTATCCTTGACAGACACGCATATTTTGTCTACACCGTGCAGAATTCTTCAGTGTCTTATTGTACTTTAGTCGTACAAGACACTGAAGAAGTCTGAACAGACGAAATACGCGTATCTGTCATGGATAATGGAATTAAATTGAAATTACTAATCCTTCTCTCTTTCTGTATCTGCAAACCTATATTTTCCATTTTTCGAGTCCTCCAAATTTTACAAAAACTCCATATTCAAGTACTCCGAATTTCAAATGCACCATATTTCAAATTCTTATGTTTTATTACTCTACGAATTTCAGATTCTCCAAATTACAGATTCTCCAAATATTAAATTCTCCAAAATTAACATTATCCAAACTTAAATGTTTCCAGAATTGTTCATTTTCAAAACATTCGAAATGATGCGTTCCAAATAGGCAGAATTCTTAATGGCCCAGATTTAAACTTGTCCAATTTCCAATTTTTCCCACTTCCAACTTGTCCAAATACCAAATGAGCAGTTCCGGACCAAATGATGAATCCGAAAACTTGGGCTAATTTGGCCAATTTGGATGTTGCTTTTTTATTAAATGGCGTCTTTGAAAATTTTCAATAAATTGTAATACGTAAACGTCATTTATGATCGAAATGGCGTTTAAGATAATGTTGAAAATAAAATAAAAAGAAAACAAAAGAAATATAAATTCTTTCAGGTAAAAATAAACATTGTTTTTTTTTAAAGTAATTTAGAATAAAAATTCCAGAAAATTAATCTCTCAAGAATCTTTGAAAGTGTATCATAAATATTAAAAAAAAAACCTTTTGAATAAGCAAACTTTTGTAATATTTCAAACCATTGACACTTGATAATTGACACAAGTCATTGAACAAGACTTTTTGGTCAAATATTTGAACTTTTTTCTAGTATCCTTTTTAAGTTATTTATACACATAAAACAACATTTGAGACAATCGTTTTATGTGCAAACATTGAATGAAAAACCTAGTTAGTTGACAATTTTTGTCAATTTTCAAGATTTCATGGTTTTAAATATTCCTGGAGTCAATAACATTTAAAAAATAATAAGATTTCTTAAAAAAAATCAGTTTTTAACTTTTTTTAATCACCAAAATAAAAAAAAACTTCCGTGTATATTTTCCCAAAATTACTTTACTTTTCTTAATAACTTTGCCAAAGGCAGTTTTTTGTCCAGAAGTGACGTTTTAGTGCTGCAATTTGTTGAAAAATGTCGATGACGTCATTGCGAAGGCAAGGTCCAAAATGCTCGAATTAAAAAAAAATATGTGATTGATTTCCCTTTACACATAAATATGCAAATTTTCATGCACATCGGAGAAGGTCGAGTCTTTTTTTTTATTTGGCCTGGATCAGGTCAAATTCCAAATGAATGAACGTTCCTGCATCAGAACAGAACAGAAGGTTTCTGAAGAATGCCTTTTTTCATCACGTAGAAACCGGATGTCGCTTCATTATCGCTCACATTTTCGACGGTCTCGGAAAAGGCAATTTAAAAATTCCTCACATTCTTTTGTTATATCAACTAACTGATTGGGTAGGGTAGGGTGGGGTAAGATGCACCCCAGGAGAAAAATAACTTTATTTTTATAGATTTATCATGAAGCATTGCTTGTTCAGACATGTCCCTTAAAAGATCCTCAAATAAGAGGTAAAAGGAGTTTTTTAAGCGCCAAAAAGTCATCTTGCCCCGGGGGGTGTATCGTACCCCATCTTACCCTACATCAGGTTACATGATAGCGACAGGAGTGACGTGGTTTCCAATTTCCGTGAATTTGCATGCTTGTTTTCATTATGCTGACAGCCGAATCAATCGAACCTGGATGGCAGCAAAGAAAATTGCCTAGTGGCAATATCGCTTTACTTGGCACACTTTCTTCGCAGCAATGCGTTTTTTTTTTGTTTCTCCGACCAGCCTGGAGCCGAATGTTGATTGGGACTTTTGTAATCGATTTCGTTTCTATTGGAGTAGCTTCGCCGGAACCGAACAGCATGCGTTACTCCACACTCACCCGGGATGTTTTCCATCAACGAGAAGGAGTGTCTGACATCGACAAAATTGCGAGAAAATCATTCGTTTGCTTCTGGAATTTTCTGGCTGCCCTTAACTATCGTGTGGAGCATCTGTCAACCTGAAAACTTCGTGGAACTGGCTGGGACTTAAATGTTCATGGAAGTGTGCTGACGATTTTTAATTGAAGTCAATCAATTTTCACGCACGTTTTGATTTCATTTCCATTTTGCTCAGCTCAAATTGATTAAAAATCCTATCACTGATTCTGCGAACTTAAATCAGTCGCAGACCCACATTAATTGAATATTGTCAGAGCAGGTCATGGTCATTTTCACAGTTACAATGTTATCGACATGGTGAGAATGATTTACAAATGTACAATGTAATCTATCTGTGCTTTCAACAGGACTACGATCGATGGCGTTGCAAAGTTATACCAACAAAACACGATGCTTTATGCATTCAATATTTATGATAGTACAGAACGTGTGATGCAATGCATGTTTCCATGGCACTGGGAGGCTGAAAAGAGTGCAACCGTTTGATGCTGCCCTCCTCCCACGCTCGTTTTTCAAAAAAATATTCCCCTGAACAGTGTGACACACAAATCCCGTTCCAGAATAATGGTGCGGTTTCGTGTTGCGAAATGAGCTCAAGGCCCTCCACCCACCACTTGCCACACGCTCCAGCCGGTTTTTCCGGAACCTTCCCGAATTGAAGAGAATGTGTGCATGTTTCTGCTGCTTGTATGTTATTGTTGCATGAGCTAACATTCAGAACAATACTTCTTCGTACTGGATGCCTTTTTCGGAGCGGAAAACACACACTCGCACACCCATCTATAGGTACTGGCAAAATATTAGCGTTGAACTTGTTTGAAACGAAAACAGCAACTCTCTCTCTCTCTCTGGCTCTACTTAATGTGTAACCTATTTCACAGCAGCCGATGGGACGATGCAGTGCTCTGTGCAGCTCAGAACATTGCAGCAGCAGCAGGCTTTCATTGTGCAGGGCAGACGATGCACCCGTGCGGCGGAGACGAAACCTCTTTGAACTCTTGTTCTGCATCATAATGGTATATAAAGGAGGAGAAGGTCGGATCGGTCTCTTAAGGTTGTTCAATGTTCATTCATCGAAAATGCCTCCATGCCGGTCGAAACGTAAATAATCAACTGTGTGCTGCGGCAGACGGTACGAAGCCTTAAGCATGCCGGTCTATTGAGCTATTTTGATTGGAAGTGCAGCAAGACAAGCTGAGAGAAGCAAAGCATGTGCGGCTAATTGAATTGTAAAGCATTAGAAACCAATCTCCTGTGTCGGCCCTGGTGAAACATGGCAGGTTTTGCCACCCTTACATTATTCAAATCGGGTTCAAATTTACATCCACATCTGATAAGGAGGAAAGGGTTGGGAAAGCACAGGAAGTCGTTGGTGGATCGATGGGAATTATGCACGGCTTTTCGAGGCAGTGATAACTTAATTTTGAAGGATTTGCCTCAGCGCGGTCAGTAATGCGGGGAGTGAGTATAGTTTTCAGAAAATCGACATACAGTCAAGATTCCTACAGTACGGATTCGTTCTTGCCGGTCACTGGATTCGTATCATACGGTTGACCCAGCATTAACAAATACACGTACCATGTGGGATTTGAGTTCATTGGGACCAAACACTGATTGTACGGCAATTTGAAGAAATAACATCCTGATGTCTTTGGAAAAGTTGTTAGGCAGAAAGTTGGCCACCTTTTGGGAAAAGGCAGTTTCCAGTAGGTCACAAATCTGGTTCTGTGGAAGATCCGAAACATCCATAAAAGTGGTCAATTCATAAACTGATCCTTGAGATCCGCAGTTTTTTTCTTAACCGTCTAAGATGTCTTATCAGATTTAACTAGAAGTTGTGACGGGAATATAGAGTCTGCGGAAAACGGGATGGTCCACCGGAAGATTCGGAACATCCGTAAAAGTGGTCAATTCATGAATCAGATCCTTTAGCTCAGTGATTTCTTCGTAAGCTTTTAAAGACGTTTTATCAGAATGAATTCGGAGTTGTGATAGGAATATGAACGCACAGGACAACAAGATGGTAGTCCAAAAGATCCGAAACATCCAAAAGAGTGGTTAATCTAATCTAATCTAATCTAACACCAACACAGCCAGTTCATGAAAGCATCCTGGAAAATGATAGATATACCTTCATCACTTTTTTTTATATTTGGTATAAGGTAGAGCGCTACTTCGTCGTAATCGCCCATTTCCGTTCTATCGATCTGAAAAGATCAACAATATCAATGATTTCACCGTGCACAAATCAATAATAGGTTTGTTCCGATGCGTTAGTTCATTAGCTACAACATAAATCCTATTAGAGCACATTGTATGGATATTTATGCTCATTGTTCTCAAAACAAAAGAAGCGCTCCTAGCGAATCTCCTTTTTCTACGTGTATCCGTAGGACGAAGAAAATCTAATGGCGTTTCAATGCGTTAGGACGGAATTGAAACTCGTGGAACGAATTTAGAATCAAGAAGCAGTATTAGATTTTAAACAATATCTCAACAATTTGTGACTCTTTATCAAATCCAACGGTACGTATGAAAAGGTGAATCAATTTAGAAGTCATCTTTGACACAAATATTCAATTTTTCGTTCAGATCCGTTAAAAAAAGAGAGGTCAAACGCGGGTTATGCTTAGTAGGACGGAAATAAGATCAAAAATCCTATGTTGCACATCATAGATGCGCAAAATATATCAAAACGGCCAGGCCTACTGTGCAGCATTCGAGGGGCAAGATGATTTAGAAACATCGATGCTTTAGAATCCAATAAATGGATTAAACGTGAACATCTCGTACCGAACGTTCCGTTGTATTGTTATTTATAAATCATTTGTCGTTGGGAGCATCTGTATGTATTAGACCTGTTCATTTTAAACGAAATGTTCGGAATGTAACGGGTCAACCGTGATTACTGTTCGTCATGTTAATTTGTACTTCTGTGTAAATTTTCAGCAAAATCGGTGTTGATTTAGAGGTGCTTCTAGTTAATTTTATGTTTTCAAGGTAATTTACGGCTTATAATATTTGTATCTCGAGACTGAAACAACGAAAGCTGCTGTAACAACTTTCATAGCAAAGTTTAATGTGTCATGTATCAACTTTGTAACCAAAGGTTGACTATTCGAAGTGATTTTATTGAAGTTTGACTTTGTTTCATGCTCGAAGATATCTTAAAAAGTGAAGAATTTTAAAGTATTTGTTCTACAAATTTTCCACCCATATGATATAAAATGTGTAGTCTACGGCATAATGTTCCTCATATTGTTCTAGAAGTTTCGTTCAAACATAGTTTTCGTGTATATTTCATAGATTGAGAAATAAAAATCAGAAAAGAGGCCGTTTAGCTAAAATTTACAAGACAACAGAGCCAATAAAAGTCATTTAGATTGACAGAACATAGTTGCATTGCTTTTCAATGACAACCGATGACTGTTTCATTGATATATGATTTTTTCATAAATATGAATCCTCAGTAGACGTGTTTTTTTATCAAAGGCAAGTGTCACTCGAGCCATTCAAAATATTCGTTAATTTATAAATTGCTGTTATGGTTCGTTAGATTATTGGGTCCTATACACACACTTTTTGTTTTATGTGCCATGAAATGACATAATGCATCATTGTATGTTTTGAAAAAAAAAAATACTAAAGTATTGAATCAATAGACGGAAAATCGAGGTTATTTGAACATGAGACATTATATTTAAAAGGATACCACCAAACCGACCATCAAACGCACTGCCCACAAAAGCAGACACGTTCCCTCGAAAATGCAATCCGTATCCAAAGGGGTTCCGTGCGCGAATCACTTGTGGTTGGGAGCATCTAGTCTAAAAAGGTTAAGTGATGCTCCATTTTCTATTTATTTATTTATTTTATTTATTTATATATTTCTCCATTTTCTCCTAGCGGTTCGGACCTGAGCACTAACTCTTGTCCTAGCCCTATATGGCTAGGGTTACCATATCAAAAACTTGAAAAGGAGGACATTTCATTTGAGGCATGGAAATTAAGGAGAACAATGATTCCTTTTCTTAACATTAAAGATTAACATTGAGTTTTTATCAAACGTTTTAATAATATGTGCGCTATCACACAATTCATGATTTGCAAAGGTTCAATTGAGATTGTCATAAATTGCGGTCGTTACAAATTCAATTCATCTTCTCGTTATACTTCTGAAAAATGCATCAAACTAGCCTACATAATTCATGTTTGATACTTTGAAATGATAAAGTTTAGCTGATTTGCATGAAAACTACTTAAAACCTTAAAACTATCTCAACTTTTATCATGTACAAACATTAGGATACATGTCATTGCTGATCGAAACCAGCATGGAACATCTAAGCAATTTGTTAATTTTACCATTGATTCAGCATAGGACTCCAAGGCCGCTGCCATAGTTTTTACTTAAATTTACATTTCGAAAATAAATTATAATGTTAGAAAATCTCTCTGTTGTTGATCGTCCGATTTTCGAGAAATTTTTTGTCAAAATTGACTCCTGGTTTGTCTGATATAAGTCTGATAGAATAGCAGGTTTATTTGAAAATTTTCCATCTGTCAAATATAAGTTAAAATTCACCAAATGGATCGCAGCCTAAATAAAAGGGAGGTTGACAGCAGCAGTATACTCCTAGTCCCACCATTTAATGGCATTAGTTAGACATAATTAAACAAATCTTGATAGAGCTGGAATTAGGGCGAAACAGCTTTTGTAAACAATGACTTCTCTCGATGATCTCTACACAGAAAAAAAAGTTATTCAATATTACATCCAAACTGCTGCAACCAGGTCAATCCATCGGTTGTGTAATATAACGTTGTACGATGTACATCGTTAATATGTAATATTGTATCTGCTTTTTGCTATAACATCATTATTTCATACATCAGGTTGAATTACATTGATCGATATTACATTTTTTTCTGTGTAGACAGCCAATTCTCGCTCACTCAAATCAACGTCACCATCATAGGCTTGACTTCCCCTTCCCGTTGGTTATGTTGGTTTGCGTGGGCGTGCCTTGAGTTTCGAGAAATCATGGAGAGAATTCATTGTTAATAAAAGCTGTTTCGCCCTAATTCCAGCTCTATCAAGAAATAAGCTCTGCAAACAACGCTCTTCGAAAACAATTTTATGAATATGTTCCTGGAAAAAATGCAATTATTTAAAAGGACGACATTTTTCGGACAAAAGGAGGATGTAGAAAAAATATTGAAAAAGGAGCCCGAAAAAAAATAACAACAAAAATACATTAAAAAACAATGTAACAATAAGACGAAAATTATTGTCTTAACAATGATTTATATTGTTGCGTCTACAATAAATTTACTTTGATTTATGTTGTACAAAACAATAAATTTCATGGTAAATGGAAAATTTACAATAAAAAAGGGGGGTTGTTAAGTATCTTAACAATGAAATTTTCGTGATTTTCCCATATAATTTTTTTTCAATAACATTATATATTATTGTTATTTTACTGTTGGTTGGCGAATTTATTGATTAAAAAAAATAACAGTGTACTTTAGAGTGTATGTGTTGGCTTGACAGATCTACTTTATCGACTTTAAAAATAAATCGAAAAAATAAAACTTTGCCCCGGGAAGGGAAGGGGGTGGTATGTCTGTTACGGGTGGTCCTTTTTTTTACTGGTTATGGATCGAGATTCGATCCGGAACTTGTGAGAAATGCAGGCCAACTCCCCTGCGCTCGATATCCCTAGGTCACGTCTCCTTGGTGGTTGAGCGTCGTTGATAAGTTAATGCATTCGACTGGAGAGAATCACCCATGAAATATGCTTCCACCTGAG
This sequence comes from Ochlerotatus camptorhynchus, assembly GCF_037179485.1. Lineage (NCBI taxonomy): Eukaryota > Metazoa > Arthropoda > Insecta > Diptera > Culicidae > Ochlerotatus > Ochlerotatus camptorhynchus. The sequence goes on from NW_027040683.1 coordinate 6,276,845, forward strand.
AGTTCCTTCCTGACATCTTCAAGTGGTGGAATTTTTTATTATTATTGTATGATTATTGACTGCACGGACAAGGTCTCCATTAAGCTTTAGAGAGGGCCTAGGATAAGATATGAGCGGACGCGGACTGCCTGGTTTTGAGCCAAACGAACTGTCAAAGCCAGAGCCATACGAGCAGCGCCTATCTTAATTACATTGGCAGTGTTGCTGACCCTCTCATAGTCTGCATGCTTCAATCAGATTTATTTTTATTGTTCGTGAAGTAACCCACAATGAAAATACACCAATATTTAATGTAACAACAATTTTTATTGTAATAGAGTTGTTCATTATTGTTCATGATCGAATCATGTTAACAATAAAATAAATGAAAAATACGATAAAAATCATTGTAACAACATTTTATTATGTACATTCATTGTACAGCTAGGTAGCAGTTTTGCCGTTTTCGGAAGAGTACAACATTATAACAATCATTTTTATTGTCGACAATAAATATTAATGTTAGAGCATTGTTTCCACTGAAAATTTCACTGTAATTTTTTTTTCGGGAGGACATGTCCTCCTTTAGGATACCATATGGTAACCCTATATATGGCATATGGTTATAGCGCCATTACTCGCTTTCTGAAAAGAGAAGAAGGGAATGCAAGAAGAGGAAAAAGGCTTGGAAAAAGGAAATGTGGAAATCCTTTCCTTATTAGTATTGGTATCGTCAAGTTTTATAAAAACCATATAAATCATTTTGGCTTGGTCACAGGTATTATTACGACATTTGAATAAGATTGTCTTATCATTTGTTGACGATTGTATAAGCTCTGGTTTAACAAGTTCCCGAAAGTAAACTGGATCAAGCGTGCGCCCTACCCTTCTAAACATTCCGACCAATATCTATCAATTACGATTTTCTACAATACTAGCCTGGGATAAATCCTAACGTCTTACCCCCCCCCCCCCCCCACAAGACACAACTTTGTTCTTGCACTCGCAAAATAGATCACGCGCGATTGAGGTTATCCCGGCAGGAAACAAAGGGGTTCTTTTAACTGGAACAAGCTCACAAAATACAATCACCATGGCAGCACCAACAACTACATATTCGAGTCTTGTCACTATTTAGGCATTCCACGAAGGTTCGCAAATCGATCCTGACCGATCATTTCTAATTACGCTGAAACTTTGCACAGTTGTTCCTTTTTAGTAAAGGCGCCATTTTGTGCTCTCAGTTTTTCATATTGAAACACGACTACTTTTTGAAAAGGGCCTGTGTAAAAATAGTACTAATTAGTTTAAAAATATATATTGCCGAAACGATTTGATGTCTTCAGCAAAGTTGTAGATATTATTTTGGCAATTGTGTTAAAAATATACACTGTAAAAAAAAATCTTTGTATCAACAAAAAAAATAATATTTATTATTAAAAAAGTTAATTTATCAAAAAGTGCATTTTGACCCTCACTGAAGCTCATAATGTTTGCTACTAACTGGCAAAGTTTAGTGATGGTAAGTTATGATTTTTTGAAAATTTCACGATTCTTACATTTTCATTAAAAACACATGTTTTTAACCGTGTATATTTTTTCAAGAATCGCATTTTAATTTTGCACAACTTTCTCCAAGACACCATAGCAATCAAGTAAGCCGTTTTTGCAATGTATTAAAATGTTTATTTTATAAGGGCTTTTCTACACAGGCCCTATTGGAAAAGTAGTCGGGGTTCGCTATTACAATTTGTAATAGTGAATCCCGACTACCTTTTTATTTTCAAATTTCAACTTAAATCCACAAAATACATTCTCTGCTCTTTTTTTACTTTGTTTTTATTCGGAAACCTTATGGACAGATGATACATAATTTATTTTCATTGTAATACACTTACTTTCGATTTTTATTTACATCACTTCTTAAATACATCGGATATTTTGGCATCATTATCATTACAGTTTGAGTAACGTTTGGCTTTAATTTTATTTTCTGAAACAAGAATGAAACTTTTGAGTTCCTTGAATTATTTTTGCATTATTATATTGCTCGTTGAGGTGTGTAGCCATACTTTCGTATTCCTCTGTTGTGGCAAAACTAAATGATAATTTTGTTAATTCTTCTTCTTTTCGATTATTTGCCCAATTATAAAGCTCTCTTGCATTTTTTATTGGATGTTCACGTTCTTTGGCCAAACTTGCTCTAGTAGCCATGCGTTTTATTGTACCTCCAATAGCGTCACAAGGACCTTTCCCATGTGATGTTGCAAAGAAATGCCATTCGGCTTCAATTCCATACTTTGATTTAAATTTACAAAGGCTAGCAACATTTTTCCGGTTCTTGTACTGTGACGCAGCTCCATCGGACATAAAATAAATCTTGTTGATATTTTTACTTTGGTTAATGCGTAAAAAACTTATCATTTTAGAAATAAATAAGTTAACATAAAACTTAAATGTTTAACTTGCATATTTTCTATAAAATATATAACAAATGGATGAATAGAAGCTTGTTGGACATTCCAGTGACAGAGACTGAACTTCATCCTGTAACACAAAGCTGTAGTTTTCGAAAAAATTGCAAATAACTAAAAATTCACCTTCTTGCAAATTATTTCGTGTAGTTTTCAAAAAATTAGATTGCTGTGTTTTTATGAAATCATGTGGTATCAAACTTGTCAATTTCAAGCAGAAAAATGAAACAAACTCGTCTGCAGGCTTCACAATAGTTTCTAAATCACATCTATCCGTGGTAACCCACTGTTCAAATGAAAGCTGATCAATGCATTTTTCCTCTAATTGTTTTAATAAAATGTTTTCTAATGCGGAAGAGTCTGGACAATCTTCACAACACCGTAGATAGCAATATGTTGTCTTGTTTTCACAAAGTAGGCTGTCAGTGAACGTTTTTACATCATTTAAATGGTTAAGTTTTTTCAAACTGTGTAAAATTAGATTGATGTTTTCATGCGTTGTGCACACGCAAACATTGTGGGTTCCAGAGCTGGTTAAAAGTTTACATTGCTAAGGGTGGAGTTTTGCAAATGAAGAGAATCCAATTTTTACATTGCAGTGAATTTCATTGAATCGTTTATAAGCTTCTCTCAAAGTCATCATTAGTAATCTTTTTTGAATGGCTTGTCGTTTTTCTTCTTTCTGCACAGACACATGATCTTTTTGACCAGGCATTGCCCAGCTTATTTCATCATCTTCAAAAAAAATTATGACTGCCAATTTTGTTTCATCACTTAATGCTGTGCCATATTTTGCGGTTTTTGACGAATGACCTTCCTTTATCAACTTAGCCTCTGTTGCAATGTATCTACTAGCATTAGATTGATCCATAACTTTTTGTGTTGACCATGAACAAGGCAATAACGATAAAATTAATCATTTTTCACTTCTTGCAGTGGATGCATTGGAAAACTTTTCCTAAATGTTTTCTAAAACTTCTTTGAGTTCATTCCCTTCGTTAGCCTCAGGCTCGAAGTTGAAAAGATTATTTCTAATACCTTCGTTGATTTCACGGTGCTTCTTTTCGGGGTAGTGGATGTAGTTGAGTTTTCCCACGTCTATCGGTGATACCGGGATTCCTGCAATGCCTCGGTTGAATATCTCGATGTTGACTGGTTGAGTGAATTCTTGATACGATTGAACTGAAGTAACTGATGTCATTGGTGGCACAGTTGTAAGGCTTTCATAGCTCGGTACGACAGGTACTATCACTGTAGTTGGCATCTTTGAGCTTCCAGCAACATGCTGTTCCTCGTTTGAGATGAAAAGAGCTTGTTTATCAACACGAAGATGGCAGGGCGTGCAAATGCGAAAACCAGTATTCAATCATGATGCTTCAGAATATCCAATCGATTTTAATTTCTGGATGGTAATATTCGAAATATTCCACAGCTCTTTCAAGCACTTGACTTCTTCGAACTACTGGTGAAATTTTCAGAGTGGTGCCATTTACCGTTGTTGAGTTATGAATAAAACACATAACACTACAATGTAGCTTTTCTGATTATCCAGAGCATTTACAAAATTTAAAAATGGAGATTTAATTTATTATCGGATAGAATGGGCTAAAGGGTGTCAGATTCTAATGATTTTTTTTTTCCAAAAATCTTCTCCGTCAAAAATATACTAAGCTATTAATAGATGGTCCTCCATCACTCTTGCTTCTGCTACAGAACCCTTTGAGTACAGAGAGCTTTTAAATGTCACAGTTACCCAGCACACCGGGATGGATGGATCCATTGTTTTCCTTCTATTTTGTTCCCCTCTTTCCCTCAGAGGATAGAGTAGTGTGCACCGTATAATCGTCAAAAATCTTTACTGGATTCATGTGTAGGTAATTTGTTTTGTTGGATAGATAACTGAAATGTCAATTGAAATGTCAGTATGTACATATATATATATATATATATATATATATATATATATATATATATATATATATATATATATATATATATATATATGTAAAACAGCTCTTAAAGTTCAAATGTATCATACGTTTACCAAGACGTTTGGCAAAGTGCTGCAGTGTTAGAATTGAATTAAACGAAATTTTGTCTTTCTTTTGAATTCTGGATGAACATAAGTGTCCATTTGTTCCATTCCATAAATTATTCACTTTTAAAATATTAAAATTCAGTAATACACACCTTTTGTTTTAATAATTGCTTTATAGGTTTCCATTATGGACAAAATAGTATACTACGAAACTCAGCCACTCTGCTGTAATTCTTTTGGAATTTAAGGTCACAAATTAGTGAAAACTACATTGCGATCAATCAACAAAAATCATGTAGCGGCTTTACACATGAGTGGTAGGGTATGGCTCACACAAAAAATGTATTTGTGCACAAACTTTTTTTTTTTTTTTTTTTTTTTCCTTTAGTTTGTTTTTTCCGTCGATCTTGTTTTCCGTGCTGAGCACCAATGCTACCGACGTGCCAGGAAGGCAGCAGCTCCCACACCTGGACCCTACCTATCGACCCATCACAACTCATGAACCGGGGACCAACGGCTTTACTTCCCATCCGAAGGAAGGCGTGATCAGAGATGTTATGCTCAGAACATCCCGGCGGCGCCGACTGGGATGAAACCCAGGCCTGCTGGGGTGAGAGGTAATCACGCTTACCACTACACCACCGGCGCCGTTTTGTGTGCACAAACTGTCGTGTAAAATTGTCAAAAATCAATATACCGCAGGTTCCCAAAGCAACTATTCCGGAAGGCGGATCTGACCAAAACAATTTGCCAATGCCTTCGCCATTGTCATCTCCGATTTGTTCTAACCATACTCTTTCATCGGGTGAATCTGTTGAACATTTGTTAAACAAAGAAAGAATTGAAGCTCTTGCCATTTTTTTGGGATCAATAAAAAAGTATCAAGACTGGATGCTCCAAGTAGTAACTACAGAGTCTCTACAGTTAGCGAGATTTACTCAGAAATTTTAAGCTCAATAAAATCATGGTTTCCTGATGAAGTAACTGATACGACTGATGATTTTCAAGCACTTCTTCCAAATTTAAAATCAGCTTTTCCAATAGCTGATAATACTGATAAAAAAGATTGAAATACTCAAGTTGTTACCAAAAAACTGGTCATCCTTAAAAATTAAATCTATGTTTGAAGGATCAACAAAGCACATTATTTCTGAATCCAAAGTTAATGTTTTGGGAATCCAAATGCTCTCAAAACCTGGAAGGCCGGCGAATAATTCAGACGTGCATGATAAAATTGTTAATTTTTATCTCAGGGATGATATAAGTCGTCCATTTCCAGGATTAAAAGATACAATTTCTATCAAATTATCTGACGGGACTCGTCAAAACTTTCAAAAGCGTCTTTTGCTTGCTCCATTGGGTGAATTACACAAACAATATTTGGAATTATGCGGAAACGATGAAGAATCTATTTCATTTACATCATTTTGGAAAAATAAACCTAAACAATGTGTTGATACCAAGGATTCATCGGCTATGAATGTTTGCGTTTGTATGATACACGAAAACATGAAATTTATGATAGTTTCACTAAAGAAAACCGCTTGTTTTGAAAATTCAGATACGGAAAAAGATTTGAAAACCTTATTGATAAAGAAAATAACATGTACAGAAAGCACTGAAGCTTGTTTACTGCGATCTTGCGATCAATGCAACTCGGAAAATCTGCTTGAGTTTGTTGCAGAGCGTTTGGACCTAAAAAATATTGATCAAATAAAATACTATTTTGGACAACATCCCCACGATGTGAAATAATTTGTAAAGAAGACGAAGCTAATGACTTCTTAGAATGTTTGGAAGCTCAGATGGAAACATTTGTCATTCATCAATTCAAAGTTGAACAACAAACAAAGTTTATTAAAATGAAGAAGGAAACGCTGGTATCACAGAAAGAAATTATGTGCCAATTAGATTTTGCTGAAAATTATTCGTGTGTAACAACATCAAAAGGATGGCCAGAGATGCTAGTATTACGGAGACTGCAGAAATAAATAGCGCCAAACAATTTTTTTAATGGGCAACATCTGAACACGTTAAACATCAGTTCAAGAAAGATTGGGAATTCATCTTTGCTACTGATGATGATTATATAGATGCCGAAAATTTACTACAAGAAAGGTTTAGTAATCTTATAACGATTCCAGGAACAAAAAAATATTATAAATTTATCGCGAAAGACGAGCGAAGCATTTATGCTAGTGAATATTCCTCTTTCCAATCAGATCGAGAAAATAAACCTTGCTTTCCTCTCGATAATACAAAGAAACGAAAGGCTTCAAGCAATGGAAATCGTAGACAAAACTCGCGTTCGAAGAAAATTGTTAATTATTGTGAATTACTTAGTAGAATTAGAAAGAATTGAAATTTGTAATTTTTCTTTTTTTTTTTTATAATTTCAGTTAATTCATGTGTTGGTTTCTAACGCGAATTATGGTAATTGGATTACTAATATTAGGTTGCCCCGTAACGTGGGTAGATCACCTTCTCGTGGTACGTTACGGGATGTAAGATCTACCACCGATTCCTAGTCCTAACTTCTTCAAACTAGGGGAACAGGATTTTTCAGTAATCAAAGGAACACATCTTAGTCCTTGTTACTTTTTATGCCTTGTTGATAGTGATAAGTCCTCGGGTTGCCTGGACCGAGGATGATCTTGAAACAATGGAAAAATGAGTTAGTTAGTCTTCATCTATGTGATTCCTAATCTTCTAATCGTTGTTCCCTAGTTTGAAGTGGTTAAGACTAGGGTTCTGATGCATGGTCATTATCGGTGTCATAGCTTGTTTTTGTTCTTTGACTATATGTTTTTAGTATTACTTCTACGTGAAGTCAACGATTTACATAGTTGAAGATGCTAATTTCAAATAACAGACTGTAGTGGTAATTTTTATACGATAGATGGAGTAGATGAAAGCATAGAGTTGATAGTTCCGTTAGAGTACGGCAGTGTGAAGATTGTATATAGATATTAGAATAGCGAACTAGGACAACTTTTAAGGAAGGTACAAATCGGTTTTTTCATCTCTCTTTACCAAACTCCCCCTTTGGAGAGGGATGGTGAGGGGTGTCCCCCCACATATCGTAGTAGGGGTAAACAATAGTTGCAATTTCCAAAACCTACGACTGGATGCCTTCCTTCAAATAACAATTGAAGTGCGGTAAAAATCGGTAGAACTGTTTCAAACACACAGTTGGTACTTGAACGGGTCGGTTTTCATCTCTTTTTGCCAGTGGTGGCGGGGGGGGGGGGTACACCCCTCACCATCCCTCTCCACTTCATCATTTCTCAATAGTGATGGAGTAATACGACATGCACTAAACTAAGGACACGGGATATACTACAATAGATAAAATTACTGGTCGCAGTGGTGTTATGTCCCGAACAGAGGAAAAAAAAAAATTAGGTTAAAATAGGCTAAGTTAGGTTAAGCTTTCCTTTCCTTCTTCTCTGTGTGATCGTGTTTATATGTATGGATTAAAAGGAATGAATGAACAAAAGGTAAAATACATACTCCTAAACTTTTACCAGTGAAAGATATGAAGCTTCCAAGTATTAAAAAATAAAATTGGAAAATCTTTCATCACCATGAAAATGGGTTTTTCTTATTTCCTTTGCTTTTTTTTGGATTTTTCCTCCACCGTGAAATTTTTTGTAAGAAACCTTTTTGTGATTAAATTTTAAATTAATTGCTTAGATAATTGTGTTTATTCCACTTCTCGCGTCACGCGTAGAGAGTCGAGTCGTATGTGTCACCCAATTCCCGTTCTCGAATAGAGTGACAATTGTCGATACGAATGAACTCCGATGAACTTTCGGTGTATTCCCATAGTCGATGTATATCGACAAAACTCGGATCGGAATGACGTTTTCATGCGAGTGTTGTCGATACGTCAGAAGCAATCGAGAACGTTTGAAAAGCGAGAAAAAGGAAGTGAAGCAACAAGTTTTTATTTGTTTATGCTTTTGAAAATATTTTTACTAAATAATTATATTATTTTACACTGATAAAAATTCAAAGCTTGTTTTTTTATATCCCACACATGCATTTTGTCATTTTGAAACATGACCTCACAATCCCCGATTTTATTTAGCTCATAACTCCACATACTGTGAATTAATCCCAGATTTCTTCCGTAGGGTTCTTTGGGACTCAAAAACTAGACGATTTATCTATAAATAATTTAATGAAAACATTTAAACCAGGTTTGCAAAAAAAAAGGTGAACTGGTTTCTTCTACAGATATAATTTTTTTTTTGTGATCACAGTGGCAGCATACACTTGCTTAAACTCTACACTGGTCCCCTTTTATTGATAAGTTTTGCTTCTATGAGCATCTATTTTCAATCAACACACAGACTTTCCTACGCTATGGTGCCCGTTTGTTCACTGTTGTTTTTGTGTTGACCCAAATAGTTTTGATAATATAATTGCGCATTCTTGTTTTTTTTAAAGGTTGATTTTTGTCCCTGTCATGTCTTCTGTCGTCACTTTTTTTTATAATTTTGTCTTGTGTATTGTGTCAACTTGTGTCTATTGTCCTTCCCCATCTGTTTTTAAACTCGTTCTGTTATTCTGTTATATCTAATTTCATTGATTTATAAAAATAGTAATATCAATTATATAGGATAATGTGGTTATTTCTACTAATTTTATTATTATTTTTTTTCTTCATTTTGCTGCGTTTGGTGAGGCAATGGGAGCGCAACCCTAATAAAATTGTTATGGTTATTTTGCTTAACGACGTGTTCTGGGTATCTTCCAAACCATTTGTGGAAAAGTTAAATTATTTGGGTTATCGTTCGTATATGGTTATTTTTTATTAGGGAAGGCAATGCAAAGCCAAGGATAAAGAAAGGGTAATAGTTGAATAGTCTATGCGGACCATTTGAACGCCATGGGGAAAGGAAGGGATTGAAGATTTGAGGGGTTTTGAGGAAATGACACATAGTACTAGATTTGTGCTGCAAAATGTAAAGAAGCCGAAAATCAATCTCCCGCTGATTTATCCTTTCACATACATACCAAATTGATATTTTAAAACAATTATCAAAATAAACAGACAATAAATGAAAAGGTTAGTTGCTAGTTGCCTCCCGAAGCGGACCCCCTGCATCGTTACTATTTTGTTAATCTACTTAATGTTATTGAGCTGTCTAAATTTTCTTATTTAAGTTCTTTTGATGATTATGATATCTCATTAGCCTTATTTAAAAAATAATTGAAATCTATAATCTACTTAATCAATTATAACCCATGCTTTAGTATTGCTTGAACCTGTAAAACTATATAAGGGCTTTGCTGTCGCTTCTCCGCTCACTAAAAAAATGCACTAGAAGTTCACTAAACATCTCAACGTAGTCTACGTCAACCATTCGGTCGTGTCTTGTACACAACCCCACCAATTTTTTTTTGTTTTTCTGTCGATCTTGTTTTCCGTGGCAAGCGCACGTAGAAAATTTGTGAATCTAATTAGTATATAAGCTACGCTAAATCGTAACTCTCCCGACCGACGCATCGATCGGTATAAAACGAGAGAATACGAACTTAGTATAACAATGGTTTATACGTAACGTATATAACGTTCAATGGATACATTCAGTTTATTCGGGGGATGCATTTTCTGTTTCTTTTTCGTTCCATGGATACTATTATTCTTTTTTTTTAAAGATGCTTTCGGCAAATTCATTTATTATTAAATTATAAGAAAACGCGCAGTGACAAATGATCGTTGCATAATGCGAAGTTTGCACATGGATCGGCCACGTACCAGCCACTATAAAACTGATGGCGAACGTTGGATTCTGATGCCGATTACTGTAGCCAGTAGTGTCGGTTGGAATGATGGTGACGGCTCGAGTGATGGCGGATCAAACGACAGACAGATTGCCAGCAGTTTCCATCCCCGCATCAACAAATTTCTGCTGGGATTATCCGTCATTTGCCGGCACATATAGATTACTGCTATTCCCTCGTAAACTCTGATTCTTCACCGGGTTGGATTTACAGCTAGATCGTACATGGTTCGCTGTTACCTCCTCTGATCTGGAAATTTAAGCATCTAGTTTAGAAGATTCCTTCCCGAATTGCCTTAACCACTTCAACTTACATGTCCTCCATATTCTCGCGATCGGAAAGTTGATTAATAATCGTACCTCACGTACGAATACCGTGACGTTTACTCGACCATTCGAACATCGGAATGGCCCAAATCTGCGTTGGTCGGTTTGTGGTCTAAACACCGGGCTTGACCACGATTCGGATGATTCTCAACAAAAAAAAAACGATCTTCGGATTAACAACAACCAACCTCCATCTCTCTCAAACAAGGGCCAAATTACATAAACGGTCGTGCTATCGAAATGGCACAGAAATTTACATAGAACCTTAAGTTATAATTCCCAAATGATAGAAAAACGTATGCTCTATTGTTTTTATCCGTATCTATGATTTTATTTATTGAAAAAAACTGATATTTATTCCAAAATCCAATTACTGTTTTGTTAGAAAATACTGCATACGCCCTTATCATAGCTTGAGCGATGAACTTTTTCAGTTTGACGTTTCTAGAAATGAACAGCACTTCGCTGTCGATTCATCCTTCCTCTCGATGCAAAATGAACAACTCGCGTCGTGCGAGTCGACATTCGGAATAGAGTGAGAATTGTCACGCGAGAAGGAAACGAGAATGGTCATCTCGACTCGCGCGAGAAGTGGAATAAACACATTTGTTTCTACGATGCTCAGTTCAGGAGTTATAAATTTTCAAAATTTGTAAAGGTTCAGGATAATCAGAAAAGCTAAATTATAGTGTTAGTGTTTTATTCATAACTCAACAACGGTAAATAGCACCACTCTGAAAATTTCACCAGTAAAAGAAAAAAGGATTCTGAACAAAAAAAAAAATTACTTGAAAATTTTCTATTGTGTTTATTCCACTTCTCGCGCGAATCGAGATGACCATTCTCGTTTCCTTCTCGCGTGACAATTCTCACTCTATTCCGAATGTCGACTCGCACGACGCGAGATGTTCATTTTGCATCGAGAGGAAGGATGAATCGACAGCGAAGTGCTGTTCATTTCAAGAAACGTCACAATGAAAGAGTTCATCGTAGCAGCTATGATAAGGACGTATGCAGTATTTTCTGATAAAACAGTAATTTTATTTTGGTATAAATATCAGTTTTTTCAATAAATAAAATCATAGATACGGATAAAAAAACAATAGAGCACACGTTTTTCTGTCATTTGAGAATTATAGCTTAAGGTTCTAAGTAACTTTCTGTGCCATTTCGATAGCACCACCGGTTATGTAATTTGGTCCTTTTGTGAGAGAGGTGGAGGTTTGATGTTGTTAATTCGAAGATCTGATTTTTGTGCGAATCAACCAATCGTGGTCAAACCCGGTGTTTAGTGGAAAGTTTTTCCGAATAGTTGTGAGTTTTCTGCTTTTTTTTTGGTTTTCTTGACCTGGAAAAAGTTTGCGTTGCGCGGTACGAGAGCTGCTATTATGATTGTCGTTCTCAATTTCTTCTACCATCTCGTCAACTGGGTCCTCTCCTTCAGTCGGGTTGCCGTGAGCTTCCATTGTACTGGAGAGAACTGGCAATCCCGGTGATGACGGAATAATACGAGGCTGACTGGGACCTGGTTCAGGACATGGTGGAAGTTACAGTTACAGGCAGACCAAATCTAGAACCATGAAATGAATGTATTGTACATATCCAAACTGATGATTAATACAGAAAGATTAACCCTCCGTTACTCGTACTGTTGTACTTTGTACAACACACATGAGTTTTCCATTGCCATTTTGTTGCTGAGTTACCAATCGATCTGAAACCAACGAGTATTCCTCAAAATACTTGTTTTGATCGAAACAAGCAAAACTTTGATTACAGTAAACACCTGAAAATGTGGATAATAGGGAAAATGTAAATGGAATCCGTGTAAACTGTGACCATACTACGTAGGATTTGACTTCATTGATTACAACATGGAATAAATCGAGATCCTGACCAGATAGAAAGTTACTGTCTCCGACAAAGTTGTTCAGGAGCTCATAGTATTGTCGCTGGCAGACAGTAGTTCAGAATTTTCTCACTAAGTAGCGCTAGTATACATGTGAAATGCACTAAGCCTGGGGGTGTGTAAGTAGTGGTATCCGATGCATCCTTCGACAAACCCAACTAATGAAATGATTCAAATGAGCAAAATATATTGGGCAGTATGGAAGAGCGCTACTTCGTCGTAATCGCCCATTTCCGTTCTATCGAGCAGAAATCATCAATAATATCAATGATTTCACCATGCACAAAATACTAATACGTTTGATCCGATGCGTTAGCTCATAAGTCAAAAATATATCCATTTGAATTTAAAAATCATTTCTCTGCGTGTAAGCTTCGTGTTTTGGAACCTTTGGAAGACCTTTTATTTGGTTGTTGTTGCGTAAAATTCGGTTCAGCTGTTGCCGAGATACATGATTTAACCCTCTGGCAACCGACGGATGTGCTTCCACCCGATCAACCAGGATGATGATGGTCCCACCTCTTACCCCTACAAAGGTTTGAGCTGGACGAGTTATCTTTAAGATAATTAAATATAAACATTTTAACCAGGTTTGCAAACAAAATCGAGCTGGTTACAATTACAGATATAAATCTCCTGTTAAATATGCTATAGGCATCAACCAAAAACATTCAAAGGTGTAACTTGTTATCAAAAGTCCAAGTATAGTCCTCGACAATACTTCCATTTACACGTGACCTGGGATTTACACGTTTAAGCTTCCGCAGTGCCAGGACTATATCCAAGGAAACGACTTCCAGCCAACCCTTTACTAATTCAAGGCTTTTGCCACAATTTCCACGTATTAGTCATTTATACCTGTATTCCGCGCGCGAGGCTCAAACCATTGTAGACTACTCAAAGCTATTTTTACTATTACTACTACAAAATCAAAAAACTAAAAATCCATCATCACCATCGAGGCAAACAATGTAGTTTTTTGTATATGCTACACAAATTACTAAAATGTCTTTATGACAGTCTCCATATAAAATAATCCGTTAGAGATAACTTTGTCAAGATACATGATTTACCCATTCATAAAAATTTAACAGCTCAATAAACAGCTTTTACATGTGAAATGCAGCGTCTCTTAAATTCTAGGCATCGAATTGAAAACATTAATACCTTTGAAAAATAATGAATTTTGTGAAGCGTTATTCAAAAGATGTGGTGTTCTTACTTCATCCGCGTTTCTAGTGTTATATCTATAAAAATCACTTCCTCTTTCAATCCGATCACACAAATATCGAGGCAGAAAACCGTTAACTGCTTTAAAAACTGAACACCATAGTCAAAAACAAAATTCTTTGCTTCACTGACAGCCATTGCAAAGCGTCCAGCATAAAAGTTGAGGAAGTGAATCTAAATTACATCTTAAAATCAAACGCATTACTTTATTCTGCAAACGCTGTAATTTCGATATTTGTGTTGCATTGGCCAAAAATAAAATGGAAGGGCAAAAGGGGAGATGATTGATTTGTATAAATGTATTTTACTACCAATAGTTAAATCGTTTTTCAAGCGACATATAATTCCATACTTCTTGGCAATTTTTTTGAGGACATTGTCAATATGAGAATTGAACTTGAGTTTGTCATCAATAATCACGCCAAGATATTTAATTTCCTGAACGCGATCAATTGTTTCATCATCAATAACAACAGATACATCATCATCTACACCTGATGAATGTGGGCGTCTTAGTGGAATACCTGTATAATGAGAGAGAGAAAGATAAGTATTTTCCATTTAATTCCACTACTTTATTTGCTTATCCTTGACAGATACGCGTATTTCGTCTACAATGTGCAGACTTCTTCAGTGTCTTGTACTAATACTCGACTGAAGAAAAACATCGCAGTGTCCGTTCCATTTGATCAAGATATTACTTGTAAACTAAGACCACAGTTAAAACAATTCGGATTAGATTTAGTTTTCACCAGTAGACATAACCAGTTGAAATCATTGTTAGGATCCACTAAAGACCCAGTTAATGTTTTAGGTAAAGCAGGTGTATATAAAATAAGCTGTAATCATTGTAACAAAATATATGTAGGACAAACCAAGAGAACTTTAGCAACTAGATTTAAAGAACATATAGCGGAGGTTAATAAGGCCAAAAAGCAAGAAGAAAAAGGCCTAACATATGATTTCAAATCAAAGGTTGCAGAACACATCTTCACAGAGGACCACCAACTATCGACGGAGGACATCACGATTTTACGAACCGTATCTACACCATGGAAATTGGATGTTGCAGAAAGCCTCGAGATCAACAAACAACGTAATTCAACTTTACTCAACAGGGATCAAGGAAACGGACACACATGGCTTTTCAAGTTACTACCTAGGACACATCAACGAGTAAGTAGCGGAGTACCTGTTCCTATAGAAAATTAAATTTAAGTGTACCTAGTTTCTAAGTGAAAATGTACCTGTGTTAATATATGTTCGGTAAATGCGATGTTTTTCTTCAGTCGAGTATTAGTACAAGACACTGAAGAAGTCTGCACATTGTAGACGAAATACGCGTATCTGTCAAGAATAAGCAAATAAAGTAGTGGAATTAAATGGAAAATACTAATCCTTCTCTCTCTCATTATTATATCATCTACACGATTCCGTGAAATTATCATCAATTTAGTTTTACTTATATTCAATTTCAATTGTTTATACTTCAACCATCTACTTAGAGAACGCAAATTTTCATTCAAGCGTGAAACGGCTTCTTCTAAATCTTTAGCTGCAATGAACTATCGTCAGCAAAAAGAATAATATCACAAAACCGTAAAACTCGTCGCATGTCATTAATATACATAATAAATAAAAGGGGCCCTAATACACTTCCCTGAGGCACTCCAAGTTCATTGTCAACGGGACAAGATACAAAATCATTAAAAACAGTCCTTTGTGTTCTGTCAGATAAATAGCTTTCAAACCATTTGTATGCAGAACCCGAAATTCCAAAGCGCTTGATTGTTCCCAACAATAAGGGCCTAGAAATTGTCTCAAAAGCGCGTTTTAGATCCAAAAACACAGCAAAAATCGTATCTTTATGCTTCAAATTTTCTTTTCATTTAACTAACACTAAGTTTAACGCGGTTTCACAAGGATGATCTTCCCGGTATCCCGATTGTTCCAGTATCAACAAACAGTTACTATTTCAATATTCTAACAGCTGAAGTCCCGCAGAGTGTGTCGAATGACATGAAAGCAATCTTGAATAACTCTAGCATTAACATTATCTACTCCAGCCGTTTTTCCTAATGAAAAGCAAATATTTTTAAGTTCATCTAATGTAATTGGGTGAAAACCATTAAATCTACAATTACTATTAATCGGCTGTTTTATTTCGTCCGGTTCATTGATCAGTTCAATAGATTGATTGATCAGTGAAACGCTCTCGACGAAATAGTCATTAAACTTAGAAGCAATTACTGGTTCTGACTGTTCTAAAATGCCATCAAAAGTTAGGTCCGCGATTTACAATTACTAGGCTTCATCAAAGATTTCAAAATGTTCCATAACTCTTTGCTGTTGTTTTGATGCTGATCAATTTTCCTCTGAATATATTTACATCGAGTTTTCTTTTGTTCAACTAATTTATTGGTACAAGTTTTCAAAACGTTAGTAAGAACAGCTGCACCTTCATTTAAAGTTCCGGTAAATAATGGAAAATCCACGCTTCTCTCAACAAGATTCCAAACAGCTTGCTTTGAATATTTCCTCAATTTCCTCGGAAAGCAAACTGCTTTTAGTTCGTCACACGTGACTCTACAATAATATAATTTTACCAAAATATTTTCTAAAGCATGAAAAATAAAAACTTACCGTTTCACTTCCATTTTCACGTTTTTCAAACGTTCTCGATTGCTTCTGACGTATCGACAACACTCGCATGAAAACGTTATTCCGATCCGAGTTTTGTCGATATACATCGACTATGGGAATACACCGAAAGTTCATGGGAGTTCATTCGTATCGACAATTGTCACTCTATTCGAGTACGGGAATTGGGTGACATAAACGACTCGACTCGGTACGCGTCACGCGAGAAGCGGAATAAACACATATGCCTTAGAAAACGGTTTATTCTCAACGTTATTGCTATTTTTCATTGCCGTGAAAATTTTTGAGAAAAAACTTTTTCAGGAAATATTTTTAATCAATTGCTGAGAAAATATACTTGATTTTTTACTAAACAATGCTATTCTTACGATGTACGGTTTGAAAGTTATGAATTTTCAAAGTATGTCACTTCCGGAAAAATCGAAAAATTTAAATTTAAATTTTCCGAGAAAATTGACCCCCTAGAATTTTTTAGATATTTTTTTCGTTTTAAGAACCATGAAATCCCAAACCTGTCCGATAGTAAAAAAAATCCCCTATTTGCTTCGTTTCCTTGGCCGTGGGTAGAAGACTTCTCTTCTTCCTGCTTGATCCGGATCTATTCGCCGTTCAAGGGAGCTCCACTGCTCCGACGGGAAGCTTTAAACATCCTCGTGCTCCTCCAGCGTTAGTCCTCTGATTCCGGCTGCTGCGAGTCCTTCTTTCTTGCTGTCGGCTGACCAGCGGAACGTGTTTTGCACCCTTCTCTCACGTTAGGCCCACATTTGGAATTTCATTATTTCAACACTCGATAAACTGCGCATCCGACCCGTTGCCACTGCAAGTCCGTAGTTGAAAATCACTCGAGTCAAAATGTAGAAAAATTTCACATTGAACAACATTGAAAAAAACGACAGGAAGACACAAAAATCGCGTCCGTTCACGAGCACAGCACACTTCGATCGTCGAAACATCCAGAAGAGTGGTTAATTCATGAAACTGTTCATAGAACTCGGTGGTTGTTTTTTTTTCGAACCCTCTTAGAGGCGGCTTATCAGAATGAATTTGGAGTTGTGACTTGAATATGGACGGGATGGTCCATAGGAAGATCCGGAACATCGGTAGAAGTGGTCAATTCATGAAAATGATCCTAGTGCTCCGTGGTTATTTCGAAACCTCATAAAAGACGTCTTATCACAATGAATTCAGAGTTGTGGTAGAAATATGGACGCTGAGGACCACGTAATGGTCCACTGAAAGACCCGAAACATCCGTAAAAGAGGCCAATTCATGAGTTTGATCCTAGAACTTCCAAGTTTTAACGAAACCACTGAATATGAAAATACAAAAAAGTGATAATTTGCTGAAGCACGGCAGTGGAGGTTCGCAGGATACGTGAGTTTTGTTATCATCCCCGCAAATTTCAGATAAACTTTCCAAAGTAATAATTTGTACTTGCAAAAAGCTGAACCACGTGCTTCATCCGCTCGTGTGAGGTTCCAGATTCTACCTAATCATCATCCAATCAAAATGTTCATACAAAACAGAAACAATCCTTTCAACGATCGAAATGAAATATTAATAAACTTTTAGCTTTTGTGAAACTTGCTCGAGCACCGCGCGTTTGGAATGACAAAAACATCGATTCGTAGCTCCTACTCCTGAACAAAAACCATGGCAGTCGTGCCAGGGGGGCTGTGGCAGTCGGCCACATACGCTTCATTCACCGGTTACTGATGCCGCAGAACGTGTTCTGTTGTCGGAAAAAGTAAAACGCCACCACCCACAATATAATTTCCATCAAGCATCACGAGAGTAGGATATGATTAATCACCGAAAAGTTTTTCGAGCCACATTCTGAGCACGTTTCCGATATCGATTGAAAGCTTCCGAATCGAGGCAAAAGGAAATGGAATTCTTTCGCTGAAAAGCGATCCAATTGAACCTGAAGAAGTTGGGCACTGTGTCACACGGAACTAATTCATTATATTTCAATTCCCCTCTCTTTTTTGCTGTACCAGCTCGGTTCAATTTTCCTGATTGATTTCCGTTCATTCCTAGCTTTCCCTCCCCCCCCCCCCAGCGATTGCTGTAGATCGATTTCGCTCGCCTCGCACAGGGGAAACCCTTTCATATATAATCAGCTCCGGCAGCCGATGATTAATTTTAATTAATTAAACGCCCGATTGGAAGTGACGTTGTCCCTTCGAGCCACCAGCGCTGTATTGTTTCTACTTTGACGACGCTCAATGACATCGGCGCAGCGGTTGTTGTTGATGTTTTTTGTCGAGCACAATCGGGATCAAGCAATATAAAAGTCAGCTTAGCGAGCTGTTCCTTTCATTATCGTCATCCTCATGCTGCTGTTTTTGCTTGGAGCTGGCAACGATCATCAGTCATACGGCGGAGGCATGAGGGACGAGAAAATGAGCAAGTTTTTTTTTTTTTTTATTTCATGATGCATCAGTGGTTTGGTCATGGGGGAGGTTGTGGCAGCACTTGGCAGAATATGTACGGCATCAACGAAGGCAACATGTAATTGGACCTGTCAGCGAGAAACGATGCGATAATTCATTTAGCACCCGGAAGATGTAGGGATGTTGTCTTGCGAGTTTCTTCCGACAGAATTCGTGTGGCTTGAGTTGGGCTAATTGAATAAATGATTGCACGGATGCACGGTGATTTGAGGAAACGTTGAGCTGGGTTTTCGGAAAACATACTTTTTCATATAGAAACAAATAAATGGTCCATATGAAAATGAAAAAAAAAGCACCCAAATTATCCATGAAACCCCGGTGGGGTGTCCCGTAACGTGGGTAGATCACCTTTTCCTGTAACGTTACGGGATGTAAGATCTACCACCGATTCCTAGTCTTGACTACTTCAAACTAAGGGAACAGGTTTTTTTTAGTAATCAAAGCAAAGGAACACATCTTGGTCCTTGTTACTTTGTATGCCTTGTTGATAGTGACAAGACTCGGCTTTGCCCACCGAGGATGATCTTGAAACAAGGAAAAAATGAGTTAGTCTTCGTCTATGTGATTCCTAATCATCTTTTCGTTGTTCCCTAGTTTGAAGTGGTTAAGACTAGGGTTTTGATGCATGGTCATTATCGGTGTCATTGTTTAATTTTGTTGCTAAGGAATCCAATTTTAACTGACAAAGGGGCGCGCCTACACTCCGAAGGGTATAAATAGCATGACCTTTCAATTAGAGTCAGATCCTTGCGATAAATGCAAGAATGACAACTGTAAAAAAATCGAATACTTCATCATTTCTCAATAATGATGGAGTAATGCTACATGCACTAAACTAAGAACACGGTATACATTACATTAGATCAAATTACTAGTCGCATTGGTGTTAGGTCCTGAACAGAGAAACCAAAGTAGCCGAAATGTCACTGAAGTTGATTGAATTGCCTTTAATTTTACATATATTTTGTAAACTTCATAAATGCTCACGGAACTTTGCCTTAAATGACTAATTCTCCCAGAGCTTCTGTGGACAATTTTTGTATTTTTTATTTGGCTGAAAATTTTTCAGAATACGATTTTCATGACCAAAACTGCCATTTTGCATCTTCAGATCACCATTTTAAATCGAGCCTTAATTTTTAAAAGGGTCTGTAGAAGCATTTTAAGCTTATCTTCAGAAAATTGTTACTCAAATAATGTTGGTCCAATCGGTTTGCTACATTCGGCAATGTTGTACATTTGGAACTATTTGAAAAATTAAAAATAAAATGCGCTCGAAAGAAAATTTCACATTTTTTTTTTAATTTTAAATAAAAATGTAAAAATTGTTTTCTTAAAATTTTTTTTTTGTTTTAGAAATGAATGCCATAGGTCAAGATAGAGAAATGATAGACAAAATAGTTATGATTTAAAAAAAAACTCAAGTTGTTGGAAAATATCCAAAACTTGGTTCAATTATTATTTTTTGACTTGATATGTTGAAGGTAAACCAAATTTACACTAAAAAATCACACCCATTTTCGCGATGCAGGGGTTTGAAAATACATTTTTGTTGTAGGATTACCTCTGTGATTTCTATATGGGGTCTAGAAGTAAGAACAGTTTTGATAATTAGTCCAATTTTGGAGTAAATTTTGAGTAGCTTTGAGTAATTCGAGTTGCTCAATATTCAATGTCAAGGTGACATAGAAACCTGTTTGTTTTGTGTGCATTCCACAATTGTCAAGCAAAGATGTTTGGATGGCGATTATAATAGTAGGATTTTCTAGTTAACATCTAGTTAACTATTGCCAGTAAAATACAGCTATACAAATCAATCATCTCTCCTCATCTAGACTTTTGCCCATCCATTGTATTTCTGTCGAATGCAACACAAATATCGAGATTACAGCGCTTGCAGAATAAAATAATGCGTTTGATTTTGAGATGTAATAGATTCACTTCCTCAACTTTGATGTTAGACACCTTACAATGGTTGTCGGTGAAGCAAAGAATTGTATATTTGACTATGGTGTTCATTTTTAAAGTAGTTAACGGTTTGCTGCCTCGATATTTGTGTGATCGAATTGAAAGAGGAAGTGACTATCATAGATATAATACTAGAAACGCGGATGAAATAAGAACACCACATTTCTTGACTTGTGCTTCACAGAATTCATTATTTTTTAAAGGAATAAATGTTTTCAATTCGATGCCTAGACACATTAAACGTTCAACAACATTAGCAGAATTTAAGAGACATTGCATTTCACACGTTAAAACTGTCTTTTGAACGGTTATCCAGTGATTTTTTTTTTATGAATTGACAAATTATGTATCTTGACGAAGTTATTTTTAACGGATTACTTTGTATGGATAGCTGTTATAACGACTTTTTAATAATTATTGTAGCACTGCAAAAACTATTTTGTTCGCCACGATGGTGATGATGGATTTTTGATATATGATTTAATAGTAGTAGTAAAAAAAAAAAAAATAGTAGTCTACAAAGGTTTGAGCCTCGCGCGCGTATTACGGATATAGAGGACTGAATTTAACATTTGATAAAAAAAAAAATGCAATTTTGAAGCTTATTTGGAAGATACCTTGAGTTAGTAGTAAGTTTTCTGGCAAATGTTGGGGGTTTGTGAGCATTCCTGACATTGCTGAAAATTATGATAGCATCAAATTGCGGGGTTACTAGTGTAATAGGATGCTTTGTTGATTGTTCATTAACTCTTGATTGCTTGTAATACTTATGAATATTTTAGGTGGACAAAAAGGCGAACTAAGAGGTGGACGCCTGAGCTTTTCAACATTTATATCGCTGTGAAGCAACTGTAAACTCTAGAGGGAATTTATATCTGTAACTGAAACCAGTTCGATTTTGTTTGCCAACCTGGTTAAAATGTCATATTTAATTATCTTAAAGATAAATCGTCCAGCTCAAACCTTTGTAGGGGTAAGAGGTGGGGCCATCATCATCATCATCATCAACATGGTGTAGTGACGCAATTTATCATAGTGATGAAACAAACGGTTATTCAACACAGTTATTTAGCACTCCATTGTGAAAGTTTTTGCAGATTGCATAGACTCGATGAAGATTATAGATGTTCCTGCGCCGCTATAAAGTTTCACTGCATGTGGCGTCAGAGGGGGTTATTTTGAGAGTCAAAGCTACTTTTGTCACTGATGAAGTTATTATCGTGGTGACGCGATTGACTTTTCTCACTTTACTAGTGACAACAGTCACTTTGACTCTCGAAATAACCCCCAAAGACTTCGGCTTCTTGATTCAAAGACTGTATTGTCTGTAAGATTGAAACTGGAGATTTTACTGATAGTATTTTTTTTCTCTTAGTCCAGTCCCGTGGGTAATAACCTTGGAGTGCCCTAGGGAAATGTATAAGGTCCCCTGTTATTTATTATGTATATTAATGCCTTGTGACGTGTTTTAAGATTTTGCGACATTAATCTTTTTGCAGATGATACTGTGTTATTCATTGCAGCTAAGGATTTAGATGATGCCGTTTTACACTTGAATGAAGATTTGCGTTCTCTAAGTAGATGGTTGAAGTATAAGCAGTTGAAATTGAATACAAGTGAAACTAAATTTATGGTAATTTCGCGGAATCGAAAGAACGTCTCTGTTGCAATTGATGATGAAACTATTGATCACGTTCGGGAGATTAAATATCTTGGCGTGATTATTGATGACACAGTTAAGTTCAACTCTCACATTGACAATGTCATCAAGAAAATTGCCAAGAGTAACTTACTTACTTACTTAAGTGTCCTGAGCGCCATCCCTGGCGCAAAGGGCCAACGTGAAAGATCTCCATCCTGGGCGATTGTTTGCTTTCGCCTTGACCTGGGCCCAGGTCAAATTCCGGTCGACTTGCTTAATCTCCTTGTTTAGGCTTCGCCGCCATGAGCCCCTGGGTCTGCCTCTGCTGCGATGTCCGGCTGGATTCCAATCCAGCGCTTGTTTGCAGATTTCATTTCCGCTCTTCCGTAGAGTGTGGCCAACCCACCTCCACTTACGTTCCCGAATTTCTGTCGATATCGGCTTCTGGTGACACCGTCGATGGAGCTCGGCATTCGAAATCCAGTTGTGAGGCCACCAAGCACGAATTATATACCGCAGGCATCGGTTGATGAACACCTGCAGTTTCTGTGTGATCTCCGCTGATACGCACCATGTTTCGCTAGCGTACAGCAGTACAGATTTCACGTTAGAGTTGAAAATTCGGATCTTCGTGCGGAGACTAATCTGATTTGACTTCCAGATGTTTCGTAAACTCGCAAAAGCAGCCCTTGCCTTCTTGATCCGTGCACCTATGTCACTCTTGGTTCCGCCGTCCGACGCTATCTGGCTGCCAAGATATTGGAAACTTTCAACCTTCTCCACTTCCTGACCAGCTACCGTAAAATTGGATGGATTTCCCGTGTTGATATCCAACGATTTAGTCTTGCTGACGTTGATGTTGAGACCTGCCGCTGAGGAGCGTTCGGCGAGATCGTCGAGCTTACTCTGCATGTCAGAACGCCGTTGTGATACTAAAGCAACGTCATCCGCCAAATCTAGGTCGTTTAGATGCTCCATTGTAATAGGCTGCCAGAGCAACCCACGGTTCGGCACACGGTCGATCGCACCAACCATTATCTCGTCGATTACGATGAGGAACAGTAGCGGTGATAGAATACATCCTTGCCTCACTCCAGCGACTACCCGAATAGGGTCAGATAGGGCTCCGTTGTGCAGCACCCTGCACGTGAAAGCCTCATACTGAGCTTCGATGAGGTTGACGATTTTATCCGGAACTCCCTTGCGCCTTAGGGCGCCCCACAGGTTTTCGTGGTTGAGTCGGTCGAACGCTTTTTCGTAGTCAATGAAAACCAAGTAAAGGGACTCTTGGAATTCGTTGACCTGCTCCAAGATTATGCGGAGCGAGACAATATGGTCCACACAGGATCTTCCAGCACGGAATCCCGCCTGCTGCCGTCGGAGAGTCGCGTCGATCTTCTCCTGTATCCGGTTGAGGATAACTTTGCATAGAACTTTGAGAACACAACACAGTAACATAATGCCACGCCAGTTATCGCATACAGTTGGGTCCCCCTTCTTTGGGACCTTCACTAAGACGCCCTGCATCCAGTCAGCCGGAAAAGTCGCGGTGTCCCAGATATTGCAGAATAGTTGATGCAACATTTGTGCAGATAGCATGGGGTCAGCTTTGAGCATCTCTGCTGATATGCGATCGACCCCGGGAGCCTTGTTGGATTTCATGGTTCGGATAGCAGCTTCGATCTCCGGTAGGGATGGCGCCTCAGAATTGACGCGAGTGATGCGTCGCACTCTTGGCGGTTCATGCCGAGATGTTGATGGCTGGTTGACCGACGAAACTTGTAGAAGCTGTTCGAAGTGTTCAAACCAGCGTTTCAGCTGATCAGTGGGGTCGGTGAGCAACTGACCAGTCGCGTCCTTCACTGGCATCCTAGGATTCATCCTTGCTCCACTCAGGCGTCGTGAGATATCGTAGAGGAGACGGATATCGCCTGTTGCTGCGGCTTTCTCACCTTCATCGGCTAGGGAGTCCACCCACGCTCGCTTATCCCGCCTACACGAGCGCTTCACTTCCTTCTCGAGAGCCGAATACAGTTGGCGGGCCTGGTTCTTCGCTCCTCTGGTTCTCGCCCGCTCTATCGCGGCTTTTGCATTTCTCCGCTCCTCTATCTTCCTCCAGGTGTCATCCGTGATCCACTCCTTTCTCTGAGCGCGCAGCTCGCCCAGGTTGTTTTCACTCGTTTCAGTAAAGGCATCCTTGATCGCCGTCCATTGCTCTTCTACGCTGCCACCATCAGGAATATCCGCAGCTCTGGTCTCCAGTTCCTCGACGAATGACCTTTTTACTGCTGGATCTTCCAATCGGCGTGTGTTGAATCGCCGTCCGAGCCGCTCCTCCCGCCGCTGGACCCGCGCGATACGAAGGCGGATCTCTCCAACGAGGAGATGGTGGTCAGACGCGATGTCGGCACTGCGTTTGTTCCGAACGTCAAGAAGGCTCCTTCTCCATTTTCGGCTGATGCAGATGT
The DNA here is from genome assembly GCF_037179485.1 of Ochlerotatus camptorhynchus. Lineage (NCBI taxonomy): Eukaryota > Metazoa > Arthropoda > Insecta > Diptera > Culicidae > Ochlerotatus > Ochlerotatus camptorhynchus. The sequence goes on from NW_027040683.1 coordinate 6,301,792, forward strand.
GGTCGATTTGATTTTCGGTATGTCCATCACGGGAAACCCACGTGACTTTGTGCACTGGTCGATGGGGGAAGAGCGAACCCCCAATCACCATGTCGTTATTGCCACAAAACTCTGCCAACAGCTCACCGTTTTCGCTCATTTCGCCAAGACCATGGCGCCCCATGACACGCAGAGCGTGCCAAGAGTAAGAAGTATGGAATTCTATGACGACTGAAAAACGATTTAACTTTTGCCAGTAAAATACAGTTGTACAAATCAATCATCTCTCCTCATCTAGACTTTTGCCCTTCCTTTTTATTTCTGGCCAATGCAACACAAATATCGAGATTACAGCGCTTGTAGACTAAATTAATGCGTTTTATTTTGAGATGCAATAGATTCACTTGCTCAACTTTGATGCTAGACGCCTTACAATGGTTGTCGGTGAAGCAAAGAATTGTATATTTGAGTATGGTGTTCCTTTTTAAAGTAGTTAATGGTTTGCTGCCTTGATATTTGTATGATCGAATTGAAAGAGGAAGTGACTTTCATAGATATAAAACTAGAAACGCGGATGAAATAAAAACACCACATTTCTTGACTTGTGCTTCAGAAAATTCATTATATTATAAAGGAATAAATGTTTTAAATTCGGTGCCTAGACATATCAAACGTTCACCAACACTTACAGAATTTAAAAGACACCGCATTTCACACGTTAAAACTGTCTTTTGAACAGTTATTCAGTGATTTTTTTTATGAATTGCCAAATTATGTATCTTGATGAAGTTATCTCTAATGGATTATTTTATATGGATAGCTGTCATAACGACTTTTTTTTAATAATTATTGTAGCACTGCAAAAACTATTTCTGTTCCCCAAAATGGTGATGATGGAATTTTAATATTTGATTTAATAGTAGATTAATTAAAAAAAAAGAAGTCTACAAAGGTTTGAGCTTCGCGCGCTTATAACGGAAATAGAGGACTGAATTTAATATTTGATAAAAAAAAATGTAATTTTAAAGCTTTATTGGATGATACCTTGAGTTAGTAGTAAGTTTTCTGGCAAATGTTGGGGGTTCGTGAGCATTCCTGACATTGCTGAAAATTATGATAGCATCAGATTGCGGGGTTGCTAGTGTAAAAGGATGCTTTGTTGATTGTTCACTAACGCTTGATTGCTTGTAATACTTATGAATATTTTTGGAGGACAAAAAGGCGAACTAAGAGGAGGACGCCTGAGCTTTTCCACATTTATATCGCTGTGAAGCAACTGTAAACTCTAGAGGGAATTTATATCTGTTACTGAAACCAGGTCGATTTTGTTTGCTAACCTGGTTAAATTGTCATATTTAATTATCTTAAAGATAAATCGTCGAGCTCAAACCTTTGTAGGGGTAAGAGGTGGTACCATCATCATCATCATATTCTATTATTTTTCAAATTTACCATACCATCACAGGGTAATATCAAGGAAATTGATTTAAAATTAAATCTGGATTGACATATTTGTTGACCTCGACGCGCAGATCATTCAAAACTTCGGATTAGTGGTGTGAAGGCAATAAGATGTTGAAATTTATAATTGAAAGAACACACCCTTTGCCGAAAACATAAGGCGACCCGTCATAAAGCACACCAAATGTGAACTCGTTTTTCATACCAGACTTTCTCCGGATCATTTCGGGAATAGCTTTTCCTGATTTTTCAACTTTTCAACTACCATTGTTCTGAGACTACGCTTATAAGAGTAATTCATGCTGAAAGAAATACACATGGATTATCAAGTATTTGTTGCAAGAGTACAAAGCTAAAATAAATGATTACTCTGACAGCTTATGTTCGTTTATATTGATTAAATTTTAGTTTTTTGACGAATGCGAGCCTACTTTGATCACTTTTCAGTAATTATGAGTTACTCAAATTTACTTGCTGTGAAAATATTTACTCTGAGTGCAGCCGTCGTGGCCTTGGTATGGAGTAAGCTTTGTGAAACCTGAAAATGGAACATGTAACGAAATTATGAAAGATTTTGCACGTTAATAACTCAGCTGCCCCTGAACCAATTTCAATAATTTTATCACCAATCGATCAGAAATATGTCTACGCATCGAGAACAATACTTTTGACTGTTGATTTTTAACAAGAAACTATTGAAAAAGTGGTATGTCAACCATTATCCATGTCATCAGAGAGTCGTTAGTAGACGAAACAAGTCGCATTCGGCATTCGCCTCCAATCTTCGGGCGTGTGAAAATAGCGAGGATGTAATTGCGTAGCATTTTACATACTCATCGCCATATTCTGAACCACATGCCACCAACGAACACACAAAATGCTCTCCAGAGTTGTAATCTTGTAGCCAAACATGGAAGGAAGTGCACTCTACGAAGCACCCGTGTCCAGCAGCAGCCGGGCCGAGACTCTTCCAAGTGCCCATTTGTCGTAGAACCTCCACAACCAACAAGCCGTGCCCTACTTCCTGCAATTTTTTTTTGCAGCATAATCATCAAGTAACCATAGGTAAACACTAAGGCTGTGTTCCATTTGGTGGATTTTCACTTAAATTTGAGAGATGGAAAATTTTCAGATATACCTGCTAATAGGGTGCTGTCCATTCATTTTTACTAAAATATGTTTTAGGTGTGTGTTATGTGTCAAACACAAACTCCACAATCTTTTCTTGTTGCTCACACAAACAAAATATTATTGTAATATCTTATTGTTCCATAATTTCATAAAACATTTTTTTTGCCAAAATGAATGTTATGCTATTGTACCAGACTTATTTAGGACAGACAAGGAATCAATTTTGACAAACACGTTTTCGAAAATCGGAAAATCAACAACAGAGAGATTTTCGAACATTATAATTTAGTTTTGAAGTGTAAAATTTAAGTGAAAATTCACCAAATGGAACCCACCTTAAGCCTCAATGACATTTTCGAAAGTCTCTGATGTATTTTTCATATTCATTCATCTAGTCACATAACCAACAAAGCAACTACCCAAGGGGTATTCATCTTGGCACACCTTAATATGTGCCAAGAGTTTTGGCAGTGCCGAAAGCTGTGCCAAGCGTTGTGCCGATCATTCCGAAGTGTATCAATCAAGGTGTCAATATTCCATGAGTTTGGCAACCCTTAAGTTGGACTTTTGTGATTGTGTTTACATTTTCAATTTATCTAATTCTTGAACATGGTTCATGGCAAATATTAAGCTTTATTCTCATTAGAATGAGAGCGGATTGGACAGTGGAAGAGGAACTGGAAGCAATATAAGAAATTTTCACCAGCTGCCAGAAAAATGCTCCCCGACAAAATCAAACCCAGAACTCGAACGGACGAAAGTTCACTCCCACCCTAGAAACAACATCCTCGAAACAGTTCTGATCGACTCAGAACTACGCATCCTCGAAGACATCGCCCAAGCCTATCGTATCGCAAATTGTGATGTCACCTACCATCACACGTTCAAGCCTATCAAGTTCACGATCCTTTGCAGATGTGATACCTTCTACAAGTTACCACCAATCAAAGCCAATGGCCAATATACCACCAGTTAAAAACCATCAAATGTCCCCCCACTTCATGTCATACCTCGGAAATGGTGCACGATCCAGATAAACTTTGCATCTGCAATTCAACTGTACCCTGTGGTTGTTGTTGTTCATCTGCACGCCCATGGGATTTTGCCTAACACTTAGTGTCGTCATGCGTCCGCTAAGGCAATCGTCCAGACCTGATGGAATATTTGGGGTTAATACGTATCGACATCACCCAATAACTACTCGGACTTGTATGGATATCCCTATAAAGTCCTGTGGATTTCCCATCGAAGTCCATACCAATTGAAACCAATGTCTGGCAAGGATACCCAAGGAAAAACGTTGGAGAAAACGATAAATTTTTCATCTCGGAAGACCCTTGGCAAGACCGGGATTCAAACTTGGTCGAAATACAAAACACATCACACACACCCCATATGATGTGGTTTTTTTTTTTCTTTATCGTTCGTTCTGCATAACAACCTTGCATCGCAAAACAAAAATCCTCCGCAGCTGGCACAATATTGTCGTCGTTCAGAGGATTTTTGTCCATTCAGTTCGCGAATCGCATTCCGCACCGTACCGTCGTATTGGACGATCTTACCAGCATTTGACCAACCGTAGCTGGAGGAACTCCATTTTGGCCATCTTGACTGTCGTATCGTCCCTCTCGACTGACCATGGTGTGGAAGAACTCTGTTGACGTGAAGCTATTCTGGACGAAACCACGAGCCGCTGGGATTTTCGCTACGAATCGGATGAGATAAACTTAGTTTCATGGTGCAGACAGGTGCAGGCAATACTCATAGCATTTTTCCTTGGAATCCGAACCCAATGTGAAGCCCAATGGAGTAAACAAAGAAGTCAACCTTAGCAACCATTGGCAAAACGTCAACTATCCACAGTGATGCCGTTTTATATTATGTTGATTGTATCCTACTTGTCAACATTTGTCCTAAAGAGCCGAATAGTGTGCCATGCTGTGTTTCGGCACAGTGTGCAGAGTTGATTACCCCTTGCAACTACCGCTGTGTGGAAGTAGAACCATCGCAACGATCAGCAAAATGAACCAGCAAGACGGTAGCAACCAAGCTTCTAATCCTGAAGCAACCGGGCCAAGACTCTTCTGAGTGCCCATTTCTCGTTGCAAAGTTGAGGTATCCTTCACTGCGTCCTTCCAACCCGTCGCAGCCACCTTCAGCCGAGACTCTTATGAGTGCCCAATCATTGAACCGAAGAATATGGGATTATCCGGTCCGATTTGCTGATGCAGCTGCCTACACGTCATCATTATCTTCCAAAGGCTTTAAGCATGTACTACCTTCGGCCTTTTCCAGGGCCATCAAGATTTTCCAAAAGAGTTAAATTTCAGAACAAATCCTAACTAAAATTCATATCAAAAGGTTCTTCAGTGGTGTTGTGTACTTGGCACTGGCTCTGATGAAGTCTGCAATTAGTAGACGAAATACGCGTATCCGTCAAAAGATAAGCAATTATAACGGAATTTAAAGGAAATAAACCAATGCGATTTTTCAGGTTTTATTTTATATAAAAAAAAAATTCAATTTTTTAAGAGTGCAATTTTTATTTTCAAATAGTTCCAGACAACATTGCAAAAGGTACCAACCCGATTGGGCAACTATTTTCCGAGTGACAGTCTTCAGAAGATAATTTAAAAAAAAACATTCTATAGGCCATTTTCAAAATTAAGGTTCGATTTACAATGGTGATCTGAATATGCAAAATGGAACTTTTAGTCATGAGGAACGTTTCTGAAAATTTTCAGCCAGATCGAAACATATAAAAATTAATGGATTTGCGAATTCGTCTGGAATCGCTCAATATTTAGTTACTTGTACGCTATAGTTTATTGCAAAGGATGTAAGAAATCGACCCTAACATTTGATGTTCAGGCCATATGTTTTGCGTTTACTTGATGTATTTTTGTGAAAGGGTGCAAATGGTAGTCCGAAGTACCTTTTCTCCCCGCAAGGATTTCCACAAAGCCACCTGGAGATCACCTGACCAACACACAGAAAACCAAATCGATCACGTTCTAATCGACAGGAAACTCTTCTCCGACATTATCAACGTCCGCACGTACCGCAGTGCGAACATAGATTCGGACCACCACTTAGTTGCAGTATGCATGCGCTCAAAACTCTCGACGGTGCACCCGTCGAAGTCGAACGCAGCGACCCAACATTGAGCAACTATGGGATGCCGGAGTTGCCCAGGACTACGGGTAGCAGCTGGAAGTTGCACTACCCACGAAAGAGCAGCTTGGCGCAGCTACTCTTGAAGATGTCTGCAGGGACATCCGTTCCGCCATAGGTACTGCGATCCCGGACCGAAGAAATGACTGGTTTGACGGCAAATGCAAACTGTTAGGAGAGGAGAAAAATACAGCACGAGCGAGATTGAATGTGGAGCGATACAGACAAGCGCGGAACAGACAAAACTCGGTTTTTCGAAGGAAGAAGCGTCAGCAGGAAGACCGAGATTGCGAGACGATGGAAAATCTGTACCGCCTTAACGACACACGGAAGTTCTACGAGAAGCTAAATAGTTCGTGCAAAGGCTACGTGCCGCAAGCCGATATGTGCAAGGACTTGGACGGTAACCTTCTCACGAACGAGTATGAGGTGATTGAGAGGTGGAAGCAGTACTATGACGAGAACCTCAACGGTGAAGCAGCAGAACACGAAGGTGGCACGGCAACAGACCTTGGAGCACGCGCAGAAGACGACAGGCTACCGGCCCCTGATCTTCAAGAAGTTGAGGAAGAGATCGGTTGGCTGAAGAACAACAAAGCAACTGGTGTAGATCAACAACTACCAAGTTAGCTATTAAAATACGGTGGTGAAGCACTGGCTAGAGCGCTGCACTGGGTAAATGTGGATGGAAGGTGTCGTATGTCCAATCTACAAAAAGAGCGACAAGTTGGACTGCTGCAACTACCACGCGATCACACTGCTGAGCGCCGCCTACAAGGTACTCTCCCAAATTCTATGCCGCTGCCTGTCACCATTTGCAAGAGAGTTCGTGGGGCAATACCAGGCAAGATTCATGAGTGCCCGCGCTACCACGGACCAAATTTACGCGATTCGACAGGTTCTGCAGAAATGCCGCGAATACAACGTGCCCACACATCATTTGTTTATCAATGATTTGAAATCGACATAATCGATCGAGATCAGCTATGGCAGACTATGCACGAGTTCGGATTTCCGGATAAACTGACGCGATTGGTCAAGGCGACGATGGATCGAGTGATGTGCTCGAGTATCGGGGACACTCTCGAGTCCATTTGAATCTTGAAGGGGTTTATGGCAAAGGTGATGGAACATCGCGTTAGAAGGAGCGATCAGAAAAACTGGGATAGACACGAGTGGCACGATCTCAGGAAGTCCATCCAGCTTATTGGCTTCGCCGATGACTTTGAGACGATGGCGGAAACGTACATCAGACTGAAGGCTGAAGCTAGACGGATTGGACTTGCCATCAACGCATCCAAGACAAAATACATGAAAGGAAGAGGTTCTAGGGAAGACAATGTTAGCCTCCCACCCCGAGTTCAGATTGACGGTGACGAAATCGAGGTGGTCGATGAGCTCGTGTATTTGGGCTTACTGGTGACCGCCGAAAATGATACCAGCAGAGAAATTCAAAAACGCATTATGGCAGGGAATCGTGCCTACTATGGACTCCGGAGGACGCTCCGGTCGAATAAAATTCACCGCCGCATGAAGTTGACTATCTACAAGACGCTGATTAGACCGGTGGTCTATGGTCATTGAAGACCAACTTGGTGTTTTTGAACGGAAGGTGTTGTATACCATCTACGGTGGAGTGTAGATGGATGCCGGAACGTGGAGGAGGTGAATGAACCATGAATTGCACCAGCTGCTGGGAGAACCATCCATCGTCCACATTGCATAAATTGGGCGACTACGGTGGTGTGAAAATGGTTCTGGAAAGCGACCCAACAGGAACAAGAAGTAGCGGCACGCAGCGGGCAAGGTGGATCGACCAAGTAGAAGGCGACCTTCGGACCCTTCGCAGACCACGAGACTGGTGAAGTGTGGCCATGGATCGAGTAGAGTGGAGACGACTTCTTCGGACAGCAGAGGAAAGCAAGGCCTTAGCCTGATTGGTAAGGTAAGGTAAGTTCTAGATTGTGGGTTTCTAGCTCCGGTAGAAGAACCTTAGGGACCAATATTTTTGAACAATTATAAACCCCCTCCCTACCCCCTCGTAGCGTATTTGACTAAAGCTAATACATGGCTACGGTGGTCAAGAGTGGACGTCATATTTGAATCACCCATTAGAGCAACTATCCATTCTTAAAAGCTCCTAATGTTTCATATATATATTTTATTTAAGTCGTTCAGTATTCTTCGTGAAACATGCTGCCAGAATTTTTATAAAATCAGCTAGGATCAACTCGAATAAGAATTGGCAGAAAACTAATCAGTCTCAGTACCGCTCATACAATCAACTTGCCGCCACATCGTCAGTATATGCTCTGGCTGAGATTACTCCACGATCCATCTTTAATGCGCTTACCCATCATTATTCAAAGACTGCCGACACGGAAGTCTTAAGACCTGCCTGCCAACCACAAAATACTTGCCAACTTGCACCAAACGACGATATTCCTTTCCTGTCTCTCTCTCTCTCTCTGTCGCTTTTCTGGATCTCGTGCTTATCTCCGCTCGGGAAGCCACATGCTGTCGTTCCAAAATTGATTCGCCCTTAATTTATTACATTTTGATGCCTTCAGCTTCCGGCTTGTTTCCTTTTCTTGTACATACAGACTTATATGTATGTTTGTGTCACAGTGATTGCGTAAACATTTGCTCCCTCCCGCCCCCTCCACATCCTTCCAGAACTGTCTTTTCCAGTTTCAGCCAGTCAGTCAGTCAGTCAGTCTGGCATCCATCTCCATAGCCTATTTAGTTAGTGGGGTGGGCGCTGAGAAGCATATCAAAAAATCGTTGCCGCCAAGTATTCATCATCCCCGAACATTGCGCCGTACAGACTGGCAGGGCCATCAATCGTTTCTTGATAATGTGAAGCGACATAAACCCCCAACCGCTCTCGTCCGGGACGTGAAGTTTGGGCAAATTGAGTACGACGCTCGTCTGCTTTCCTCGTGCTTCCCAACAAAAAAAAAAAAAATCCTGTCCCTGTTTAATGCGTTCAACCTCTTAAATGCCACCATCATCTCTCTCGTCATGGATTAGGTAGAAGCATAGTTAGGTTGCTCTAGCTCGCCTATCCCGCATTCTGTCCCAACGCTCGATGAAGATTTTTATTTTCCTTGGATTTGTTTTCCGTCGATCTTGTTTTCCGTGCTGAGCACCAATGCTACCGACGCCAGGAAGGCAGCTCCCACACCTGGACCCTACCTATCGACCCATCAACTCATGAACCGGGGACCAACGGCTTTACTTCCCTTCCGAAGGAAGGCGTGATCAGAGATGTTATGCCTCAGAACATCCCGGCGGCGCCGACTGGGATTGAACCCAGGCCTGCTGGGGTGAGAGGCAATCACGCTTACCACTACACCACCGGCGCAGCTAAACTCGATGAAGATGAATACAAACGTACTTTACATCCGGTTTCTAGCGTGGTTTGGTGGCCTATTTCAAAACAACTTACACAATCATGAACTCACGTACCCGCTCTGCCTTCGCCTTAAACGTTCCAGAATCAACAATCTCGCTTCCTTGGCATCCGTCCCGGAAAAACACCCCACCTCCTTGTCTCCGTGTGCCATTTCGGAACCGAGTACTATACAAACTACCGGCCGCCGCGTCGGCTCATACAATCGGCGAAAGCGATACCCACTTTAGCCGTTCTAATAATCCTCTCGAAACTTAATCTGCTGCTCGTATAAATTATTGCCGACGTTATATATTAAATTCCATCTGCACGAGTGAACTGACTCCGCACATCCGAACTACTCGGGCAGTTTTTTGTGTGTTCATCATCGGTTAGATGCTTTATGAGACCGGATTGTGTGAGTTATAGTGTTCCACGAAATGGTGTTCCCATTTAAATGTGTCGGCTCGACGATGGTACCTACATGCTCATGAATATGTTACGTTCATATTGCAGTGTGGAGCAAACCAGTGATGCAGGGGTGGGCGGAGGCAATCTAATTATGGCCCAACAGTGAGATGAAGGTGATTTAGTGTGGCGTTTCGGAGGATCTGAGCCGAAGTTTGTATGCCTATGTGCGTGCGTGCGTGTACATCATCATCCAGTTCAGGGAAAGAGTTGTGATGAGATGCTGTGGAGGGGAGCTTGGCGGCTAGGCATCGAATTGGTGGAAGCAGGCTTTTTCGGTGATAGTTTAATCGCTCCGGTGCGTGTGCTTTTGATAATGAGTGAATTATGATCATGATGGATAATTAATCAGTGGAAACGAGGGAAAAGTTCGACATGGTTTATGAGCGGAGTTACGATCAAACATGCAATAGAAATCATATGAACGGTTGCTTCACGGCGATATGTTTCGGGAGATTATTCAGTCGACAAAACTGTCGTTTCCATGATACCTCCGCAGATCATTCTTCTTTTGGGACCATTCGAAATGATTTAAATTTTAATCCTACTTCATCCCGGGAATTATTTTACCAAGTAACATTTTTGGTTTTATAATGGTCTTCATCTCCATCTGCTTCGAAACCATGATAAAACTAAAAATGATTCAAGGGGTTTGTCTGGTTGTAAAATTGCAGCACAGAACAGAAGGGGAAGTGCAAACAAATCGGTGAATCAAAAGGTGGTTCGTTTTTCTGCTCAACAAGCGATGTAGTGTGGTAGCGTTCCACGGGCTTTTTATGTGCACTCACACTATCATAGGATGCTGCCTATCTTCACTGCAGGCAGAAGATGCCTTCTACCGCTAGGTGCGCTAGTGTTCGCAAATGACAAGTGGAGCCACTTTCTGATCCGAAGTTCCACTCCTGTGATTGCAGTCTACCCACCACTATTTCTCGGCTGTCTTTCAACTGATCGAGCTGATTTGTTTCTAGGTGACTGTTCTATGGTCGACACTAATGACAAACAAAAAATCAGCTCAATTGATTGGAGGACAGCCGAAAAATTGCAGTGGGTAGACCTCAACCAGCCACCACGCTATCCGGTAGATTCCTGTATTTTAACAGAATGTATTGACTACGAGAGAGACTGCGGTGATGTTTACTATAAATTTGATTCAAGGTTGCAAATACTCATTTCAGCTAAAATAATGTTTTTCGGAATAATAAAACCAAAAGATGGTATTATGACATGTTTTACTTGAAACTTACAAGAAGAGGTTACACAGTCTGCGTTTGAAACATAAAACCTCGACATTTTGCTTTCTATGAGTCACAATCAGCGATTTGCTGATCGCTGAGTGAGTGAGTGAGTGTGTGAAAAATCGCTGATTGTGAATCTCATGAAGTGAACTAAACAGGTTTAATATGTCAAACACATTCTTAGCATCTAATTCTTTTTTTGTACTTAAAAAAAACATTGTATTAGCTGAAATGAGTATTTGCAACCTTGGTTTGATTTAATCACTCGCTCATAAATGCTGAGCATTGCTTATTTGTATGACAATACCCGATCACCCCGTTTGCAAGCAGGTTGAACGTTACTAATTACACCCAACAATCCGAGATGTTTTTTAATGTCCTATATGTAGACTGCGTTTCTTAACCTTTACTTAACTTTATGTTAAAAATCTTTAATTAATTATTTTCCACAACAAAAGTAAACCGGGAAAATCACTCTATTTCTAACAAAAAAAAAACGTCAGATTGACATGAAATTTTTTCTACAAGTAAAACTCATTACCAATTGCCTTCTGTGAAAATTTGAGATTGATGAGTTGTGCCGTTAATTTAAAAAAAATCGTAATAGATGTATTACACGAAAAAGTATAATTATTCAACAACAAACGTAAAACGGGGAAATTACTTTATCTCTAACAACAAACATCAGATTGGCCTGAAATTTTTCCTACAAGTAGAAGTCATTACCAACTGCTTTCTGTGAAAATTTCAGCTTGATGAGTTGTGCCGTTAATATTTCGGTTACTATTTCGGTGTTTAATGTAGCGGCAAATATTAGTTAGATTCAATATGAAGGAGAGTATAGTTCATAAAGCGATTTGAATTAATGCTGAACATAATATGAACATTAAGTATACAGGATCATTATCTAAAAAAGCGAACTAGTCACAAGAGGGCAGGGATTGAATGAACGAACCTCTGCTCAGCAAACAAAAACGTTCACCATTAGGTCACCGAGCCCCTAACATAGTAGCAAACCACTTCGGCCGACATTGGTTTGATCCCGGCGATAGAAAACTAGTCAAATGCAGCACTCTATTGGAACAACGGTTGTAGCAACCTTTATTTCAGTCACAATCAAGTCGCTGCAACTTTCGTGACGGAAGTTTGCTACATGGGTTAACCTCTGTCAGTTTAGACTAGAAGAGATTTACTCTGGCTCGAAGAAGTCTCCCGGATAGCTAACTCAACAGCACGAGACCCCTGAACTGCGTCACAGGGCTGGCATGCTGGGTAGTTTGTAGGGGCACGTGGAACAAGTTGTGTGGAAATTGCTTGGATTCGGGATATTGACGTTTCCACTGCGATTCAGCCTGAGATTCAGCCACTTGCTTGATCGTGGCGTTGGCTATCGGTGCTTCCCTTCTTTAACGCAATCGACGAACCACGGTCGATACCATATTGCCCACGCCGAGAAGGGTCCTCTTTGACGGTTAGGGCTCAAATCGCTAGGTAACCTTCGCCTAAACGGTCTTTGAATGGTGACCAGAGAGGAGGTCCTTGACTATTATGGGTAGCATTCGTGTGGAATTAAGCATTGAGCACAAAGGCACAAAATATACAAAAGTACAGCAGTACATAAAGTCCAGTTGAACTAATCAGGAGTGTAAGTTGGACTTGTTAATGAAGCATAATTCGAGTTCCGTTTACCTGAATGAAGTGCTATAGTTGAAGTCCAAATTGGCACACTATTCTAGGTTTTACAGTAGATTCACTTCCAGATGTATCACTCTTTTGTGTCTCACACGAACGCCGTTCGTAAAATGATCATGGCGATCTCGTAATAGCCTTTACTTCCCTCATATTTCAATATCCAAACCTTTCCAAACTCCAGTCTTACTTGGTTTCACCACCCATTCGATACCTTGCCCATTAAAATTTTACAATAATGTCACCTACTTCTGACAATCCCCACTTATTAACAACTTATTAACTGCACAGCAAAAAATTCTGAATTTTAATTGTGATGTAAATATTCATTCACGTAAACTTGTGTTGTTATAACATTTCTACAAGGCTGTCGGTAGGCTGATTTATGGAGGGTGTTCCGAAGTGAAGTGAGATATGCCGTAATGGTGCCGCATCAAATTTATCAAATTTGAAACTGATTAAATCAATTTCAGCTTGTTTATAAAAGCAATTTAATTAGTTGGATTACAAAGTAATACATTTTAATAAAATGCATTTAATTAATCCAACTAATTCAATTGAGAAAACTCAGCAAATCATTCCAGATGTAAGTTCATTAAAATTCATCAAGATCATCAAATTTATCAAGTTCATCAAATTCATGTTACATATGGAATTCATCAAATTTAAAAATTCATCAAATTAATCCAATCTTGCAAATTCATCACAAAAGTTATTCAAATACATAAAATTCAATAAATGCTATAAATTCATCCAATTCAGCAAATTCATCAATACTTTTTTGTATTATAGTCACACAACTGGATAAAGTCACACAACTGGATAAAGTCACACATTTTTGATCATTCTTGTCTTGTCCGGGGATGAGATTTGATCTCGGGACCTTAAGCGTATGATGCATGGATGGTAACCACTATGCCGGATTCATTTCCAAATTCATCAAATTCATCAGTCCAATTACACAGCTATTGACTCAGCAGCAGTTGCACCTCCTGCTATCGATCACGCTATTTGCTCAATAACAGCTGTGGGGGGCATGGCCTGCAGCTCGGTCGTTTTTATCCTTCCACCAACACAAGCAACGATGTGTGAAATATAGAATACGATCAAAATCAGCTTCCCACTGGAAGTGCGAAGCTCTCCTTGGATGAAATTGCCAATTTGATGCGGATCCCGAACAGATGTAAGTACCTCACTGGATTGAGGACGATGATTTAATTTTCCATTGTATCAGTGAGTGGAAAGATAGTGGAGGTACGTATATTGATGTTGAGTTGGTGTTAGTGGAATTCGGTAAAGTGAAGCGTGTCATCCGGGAAATATGCCTTGCATAATTGATCGGGAAGATCCTCTCCTTGCTTAATTTCCTCAATTGGAACAGGAAAAAAGCTGCCACGATTTCCTCAGGGGAACCTGCAGCAGGTAACAATAACAGTTTAACACCAATACGTGTCATTTGAAGGCCCTTTCTAGAAAAAAAAACCTCTGAAATGCTACGGTCTGGGCCCCACAAAGTCACTTTCAATCGAAAACCGTCAAGCGATGAAGCTGTTAACCATCACTTTCAATTGAAAATCATTCTGTCTTCTCTTCGAGCAGATCCCCGTCAACATCAACAGAACCCCTTTCCATCAGTTTTCATGCTGTTTGTTTTGGCTTGACTCGTGTTCATTTATTTTTTCATTGTCAAATGAAGTTACTTTTGCATTGAAGCGAAGCTGTTTGATCTAAATTCGCGCAGTTTTTATGACTTTTTTTGATTGCTCACTCGGTTCATTTAAGCGTATGCGCATAGGTCTGTGCACGTGGCTGTCAAATTTATCATTGTCGGGTGGTTTGTTTACCCATCAATATGGGTATTTTTTTTTTTGAATTGAGGTGACGTCTAGAGATCAAAAATTAATATGCGAAATCATTTTGAAATTCATGATGGTGACGTCTAGTTTAAGAAAAAGTGAAAAATGCTGTCATAAACTTGTCAATAAAGGTATTTTTGTAATCGGTATGACGTCTACATACCGAAAATTGATATGCGATGCCATTTCGAAATCCATGATGGCGGCTTCCGATTTCAGAATAAGTGGGAAATACTGTCAAATACCCCAATACCGCATTGTAATCAGGTGGCGGCTTCCTATTTCAGAAAAAATGGGAAATGCTGATGCCGTCCCATCAATATGGGTATTTTTGGTATCGGGGTGACGTCTGGAGATTGAAAATCAATATCCGATGCCATCTTGAAATCCATGATGGTGGCTTCCGGTTTGAGAAAAAACTACGTAGGACGTAGGACTACGTGGTCATATATAATAAATCTTATGTGTTAACTGCAGTAGGAGCTTGTGTTTTGTGTAGGAATAGGAATTTGAGCGGGGTTCTCTGTTTATACTCTTTAGTATGACGCGCTTGACATAAATGGCCCACAGAAACTCACGAAGAGCTACTGATTCCGATCAATAGCGGTGCTACTTCTTCCTCCTCCTATGGAGGCTTATGTGGGCTGCAGCTCGCTGCTTGCAGGCAACTTTTCGTTGTGTACTGGAGAACAATGTTCAACTCCACACGCCGAAAGCAATGCTGCTGCTGCTGATGATAATGATGATTCCTACGACCAGACACCACCACACACGGTGATTGGAACCGAATCCGATCAGCGGTTGAGGGCAGCCTTGATCGCTAGCAGCTTGTGGGGAGCCTTTCGTTGTGTACCGGAGAACACCACCACTCACCACGCGGTGATTGAATAATCACCGTTTTTTTGAGACCGGATGGAATTCAACTTTGAAATCTGTGTCAGGGAAATCGCTTTTCGCAGGCAATCGGTGATAATTTTAATTATCATAGCAACAGTTGCACATTCGTGCATTTTTAAATAGTGTAATTTAAAAAAAAAATGATAAAGTCTTAAAATTAACAGATGCGTAGGAATATTTCTGATCGATTGGTGATAAAATTATTGAAATTGGTTATGACGCTGAGTTATTAACGTTCAAAATCTTTCATAATTTTGTTACATGTTCCATTTTTGGTTTTCACAAAGTGTACCCCCATATAGAAATCAAAGACGTAGTCCTACGTCAAAAGTTGTAAATTCTATCAAATACCCAAACAAACGTTTTTTTTTAGAATCAGTGTAACATTTAGAAACCGGAAATCGATATCCGATGCCATTTTGTAATCCAATATGGCGGCTTCCGATTTGCGGAAAAGTGTCAAATATCCTAAAATATGGTTATTTTCAGAATGGGGATGAGACGGAGATGCCGAAAATTGATGTCACACCGTTTTTTAATGCAAGATGGCGGCTTTGGTATACACCATTTAATACATTTATACAACCTAAAAAGCGCAAGACGCGGAGCTTATAAAACTGAATATTGGTCCTATAACATGTTTTGGAAATATCATTCAACAGTGGCAAAAAAATGGGATTGGCATGGGATTCGAACCGGTTCTGAAAATACCCATATTGTAAGGTATTTGAGACTTTCCCTGACCCCGATGGTTGCCATCTTGGAATTCAGAATGGCCTCGTTAGTTTAATTTTCGTTTTAAAATACAATTACATATTATTTATTTATTTATTTATATATTTATTGTTCCATATAAATAAACATATGATTGTCTTAATGAAATAAAAAAGTATGATTAAAACAAAAGCAGGACACATTCTAATTCAGGACAGTCTTCTAATAAAAACAGATAACGGCACATTAAAGTCAAACAATGCATAGACGTCATTAAACGCATTAGCGACGACTCGGATAGGTTCATTCAACACATATTGCTGATTGCGAGCTGCGAGATGTACAAAATTACTCTGTCTAATCACTCTTTCAGGTGCGTAAAAGAAAAGCTGCCGAAGTAATTCGGGGGAATCAATCTCGCTGGTAATGATTTTAGCAGCAAACACAGCTTAAGCGTTCCGTCTTCTTTGTTCCAAGGTGTCAATTCCAAGCAGACGACAGCGATCCACGTAAGACGGCAAGTTAGCCGTGTCACGCCAAGGCAGATGACGAAGCGCGTAGCGAACAAGCTTTCTCTGTACACTCTCAAATCTGGCTATCCAGCATGCCTGGTATGGGCACCAGACGACAGCACTATACTCTAAGATTGAACGTACTGACGGACAGCGGATCGCGAAAGTCTTCAGATATTTTGAACATAAAGCCAAGCTGACTGTTAGCTTTATCAGGATCAGTGTTGGCAAAATCATCAATCAATTGATATGTTTCCGCTCTCATGCGCTCGCAATATCACGCGTGATATTGGAGCAAAATATCATGCTTGATATTGATTTTACAAGCTCCTTTGATATTGCGAGACTATTCACAACGTGCAAAAATCAAGCTGAGAGTTGAATCGACACAAAAATGATTCCATTGCACATCGTTTTCTTAGAAAGAGAAAGCATAGTTTGCTATCTCTTTTTAATCTTCACCGATGGCAGACGCGAAGGGACTGCTGCAAGCCGTTATGGAAGTTTCGCTTGTATTCGGGTGTAAAGCAAACATCATTAAACTCAATCTCACCACAGTCTGGTGAGATTGGCAGTTGGTGAGTTTTGTTAGCTTGATATTCCGAACTGCGATATCACAGCTTGCAAAATCAACCGCTGTTGTTTGCTTGTTGATTTTTGTCTACGAAAATCAAGCGTGATCTTGGGCGTTGGTGAGATTTGATTTTTTGATATTTTCCCAACACTGGTCAGGATGTCATTGTAGTGCGGTTTGAAGGTCAATTCACAGTCGAGTGTTACTCCCAAATCTTTGGCCTGGCTAATCCTCTCTAATGGTTGCCTGGAAATGGAATAATCAAATATTATTGGGTTTTGTTTGCGGTGAAATGATATCACATTGCACTTGTTGATGCTGAGCGTCAAGAAATTACGGGAGCACCAACTCTGCATACGATCCACAATCAGCTGAAGCTCATTAACATTCAGCGATGCAATTGATACCCGCATACATTTTGACATCGTCAGCGTAGAATAGCCGGCATCCAGGTGACAGTAGACGCGAAAGCTCGTTGACGAAAAGCGAAAACAGAAGGGGTCCCAGATTACTTCCCTGGGGAACGCCGGAAACGTTCGTGAACACTTCAGAACGAGAAGCTCCAATCTTACCGCAAAGCGAACGGTTCGTAAGGTAAGATATGAGATGAAGGATCCAGAAACTCCGAGTTTCTCAAGCTTGCTCAAAAGAATGTTGAGGTCTACTCGATCAAATGCAGCCTTGAGTGGGAGTGAGCAACGACTCCAAACACAGCTTCAGAACGGACGCAGGAATGCCGTCTGGCCCGGCAACAAACGAGAGTTTCAACTTTTGAAGAGCTAGATTGACGGTATGTTCACTGATGTGAAACGGACGGAGCTCAAATGCATCTGTTGGAGAATCGCTTATAGCAATCGTGACTTGATTTGGTGAGGCCGAAGATTCATTGAACGAACTCATGAAATGTTGAGCAAAAAGGCGGCATTTCTCCGCTTCAGATTCAGCGGTTTGCTCACCGAGATGAACTGACAATGGCAAACCGACTTCGTTCTTTTTAGTGTTTACAAACGATCAGAAACTCCGGACGAAGCTAGAACAGCACTACCGTTCATACTGGCGACAACGCTCTGATGAGACAACGAAACCCTACCCCAAGCTCCTCCCCTGATCCTATCCTTCGAAAATGTACCCTTCTAACCTCGAGTAAGCCGCGAGTAATCGGCCCAACTCCTACTAGACATAGAATTAAGTGAATTTTGTTACACACAGTGAACAATGAATTATCGGCTCCGTAAAGCTAACGCGATTGAGCCTTCCAAATAAACGAACTAGATAAAAAAAAAAACGATCAGAAACGCTTTGGATTTCTGCGAAGAGATGATTGCGTGCGGAAGACATATCGTCGATACAGGAATCTGTTGCATTTCCTATAGTCGTTACTTGTGCGGTTGAACTCCTGCTTCGTAATGTACGAACGATTTTGGCAGTATCTTCGTAGTGATTTAGCCCTATACCGTTTCAGTCGACGCAAGTGACCGTTAGACCACGGTGGCTTTGGTGCGGGGCGGGCAAAAGGTACAAATTCAGCCATTATATCCCAAATCATTTGACTGAAATATTCAACGGCATCGTCAACACAACCAGCTAATTCTAATCGATACCGGAAATAGCAGCGTTAATCGCAACATAGTCGGCTCGACGGAAATCCAGTGTACGATTATTTACGGAACAATCCTCAAAAACGACTGGCGCTGGGAGGTTCATCAGGACGTCTAAAGCAGGGTGGTCTGCATCAAGAAAGATCAGAGGTTCTATGGCTTCCGAAACGGTGCATGCCAGAGTTGCAGCTTCGTTAGACAGAACAAGGGCTAGACAGCGAGCATTCCTATTCAATATACCATTGATCTGCGTGAGGCCATGTAAAGCGAAACCGTTGATAAGCGTTGAACTAGCAGCCGATAGAACCGATTGAGGCTCAACCTGGAAAGACCCAACGTACATAGTCATTGAATTCCAAATTGGAAACAATAGCACCGATGGAATTCACATGATCCTGAATACCAATGACATCGTTGCGGCGGTCAGGAGGTAAATAGATCACCCACAGCTGTTCTAGAGCATCGGAAACAGGTGTCGGATCGATATAACTGTTCCAACGAGATGAAACAGCGATTAGGACACCTCAACCACGGATTTTTGCACTGTTGGAGGCATTACGGTCTGTGCGATAAACCGAAAAGGCATTTCCGAACAGTTGAGCACTGTATAAACGGTCATCGAGCCATGTCTCCGTCAATACAATGACATCATAATCGCAGTCGCTAGCGGACAAAAAGAATGAATCTACCTTGGTCCGTAGTCCTCGAACATTCTTTTAGTATATGCGCAGGAGATGAGCTACGTTTACAGCGCTAACTGCAACATATGCGTTGTCGGCCGATGGAGCCGTTGTGGAAGATGAAGAGCTTCATACAATACCACTGGAATCAGTCAATCCAACATTAACGTGGTACTTGCCTACTAGAGCAGGTTGGAAGACCCTCTCTTAACATCCAACAACGGGTCTGGGACGACTGTGAAGAGCGCAGGCAGCGGTATGCAGGACCGTGTCGGAGAGATCGAAGGCTTCCAAAGTGCTTTCCACGACGCGTCCCGGGAATCCCGTGTTTGAAGCATCCTCAGCGTGTTCAGAATGAAGTTCAATGTGACAGGTACAGTGCGCAGTGGCAGAACAAATAGTCCAACTGTGAGGCGAAACATCTTCAGGCAGGGAACACACATTATTACATTGATACTTGCCTTAATGAGCAAGTTGGAAGACCTCTTCTCGCACTCCAGGGCCAGGACGACTTTGACTGCATTGATGAGGAAACGGCTCGACTGTGCTAGGTGGATTAGAGGCTTCCGTGTTGCTTTCTAACATGCGTTCCGGAGATTCACTTTCGATTGCTGGATCGAGATGACGGTAACTACATACAACACGAACCGGCGCGGCAGAGTTCAGTGGCATAGGGATCAGCGTGGTAGTTTCTGGAATGCGTTCAGGTGCAACCAGAGCGACCACATTGGCTGGCGGAGAAGCACTGGTAAGAGAAATAACATCAGGAGAGACGTGGCTGAGTGAATTTTGCGAGTACTTGCCTAGTATTGAAGTCTGGAAGACCCCTTTCACAATTCCACACACAGGGCCGGGATGACTCCGATGGATGGCAGGGTTGAAAATTCTCTGAGGAGAATCACCCGGGTGCGAGAGATATCATTCTCTTGGGTGAATCTCTGCTTGTCTCCTCGGAGATTTTTCCTGGCACCACTGGAGAGATTGTTACACACAGCACGAGAGAGTGAGAGAGTGGAAAGTTCACTGTTTGTCTGTTTATACACTCACTTCCGTGAGAAAGATGGCAGCGCAAATGCGTTATTGTTTCTCCAAAGATTCTGCCAGAGCTTTACGTGAGTGAGTGAAAACATCAATAAAAATGACTGAAACACAAGGGGACAAAATGTGAAATATTTTCATGAAGAAAAAAGTGCGGTTTGACGACGGTACCAAAATGGTGGTTGTGCGTTTTGTGCTTTGCAGGGAAAATGAAAAAAAAAAAGCATTTAAAGTGGACACGGTATTCAATTTGAAGCGGCATCTCGTCAATATTCATCGGGTGTTCTGGTGTTGCTTGATCGCTGCTCCTCTCTCCATTTTCGCTGCAGCTGCTGACGGCATTCCAAGTGCCTTTCTCTCGACACATTTCATCGACGACATTTTCCACGTTAAGGACGGGCATCTCCTTTCGCACTGCCTCGAACCTTTAACAGTCGAAGACCACATGCTCCGGCGTTTCATCCACGTTGCCACACTCCGAACAAAGGTGTGACGCTGCGTGTCCGAACCTATGCAGGTACTTCCTGAAGCAGCCGTGGTTAGACAGGAACTGCGTTAGGTGGAATTTGACGTCTTCTTGTTTTTTGTTCACCCAGGTCGAAAAAATTTGTATTAGTCTACGTGTCCATCTACCATTCTCTGCCGTTTTTCACTCCTGTTGCCACTCAGCCAACGGCTCCGCTCTCACAACTTTCCATACCTTTCCGGTTTCTCTCCACCTGTAGCACTAGCTGTCCTCCGCCAAAGTGATGCCGATAGGGATCATTCCGGCGATAATGCATACTGCTTCCGACGAGGTTCTGTACGCACCCACGACTTGCATGGCCATGAGCTGGAACGTTTCCTGCTCGGTTTCCTTTGGTTCTGCTTTGTTTCCAGCGCTGCAACCCAAACTGGACCTCCATACCTCAATATCGACGACGACACACTGGCCAGAAGACGCCTCTTGCTACTGATGGGCCAGCGTTGTTCGGCATGATTCTAGCTATCGCGTTGATGGGCTTCGAAGCCTTCTCACAGGCATATTTGACGTGGCTGTTGTGGTTTAGCCGGTCATCGATCATCACTCCCAGGTATTTTAACACACGCTTTGAGGTTATGGCGTGCCCCCGACCAATCATGTCGATTGCATCGGTCGCCAACACTTCCACCTCTTCCAGCGTCTCACCTGTTACCGTCAAGACAACGGCGCCGTCCGCAAAGCCAACGATCTCAACTTCTTTGGGCAGCTTCAGCGTTATCACGCCGTTGTACATCCTGTTCCAGATCGTTGGACCAAGGATGGAGTCTTGTGAAACTCCAGCAGTGATCTCTATCCCATGTCTGTCTGTCGACTAAACTGAAGCAAATTTCAATAATGATGCGCTCCGTGTATTCGCATTTCCAAAATGTGTACATTATTATTTTACCAAATTTTAAAATAATTTACTACATACCTACTGTATGTTAATAGAAAAAGTAACCTTTGAAAAAAAATTCCAACAAACTAACAACCAAATACTTCACCGGGGTGATTCTCCCCGGTGAAGCAAACGAAATCTCTACGGTGCTCCCTAGTGATCACTCATACGCTCCGGTGTGCTGGACTGGTGGAAGTGCGAACGTCAGAAACTGTGTTTGTTTGCGAAGTGGAAGAAGCGGTAGAAAGTGAAAACAAAATAAAGATCTCTCGGGTGAGCTTGCCTTTGTCATAGTGCGAGGTGAGGTGTCTTTTCAACTCGTCACCCATCTTACAATGGGGAGAATGGCATCCCCGATGGCTGGAACAAGTGATCGGCGCAACTGTGGTGGACGGATCAGGGTCTTCCATATTACCTTCTACAATGCATCCCGGAAGCGAAGAAACATCGATAGGTGATCTTAAGGAGTATCTGTATCTGACCCATCCGATGATTCTGGAGATGCGGGTGCCTGCGTGTTTTTTGCACGATTGTCTACGAACTCCCTGAACAGGATTCCTTCCGGCCACGAGTCAGGATTAAGGGCGGCTTCCCGATGTTTAAAATTGATGCCAACTTTGAATGAAATGTAGTTGAATGAATTTAGGTCTGCGCCATTTTTCACTAATGGAACTACTTTTACAGCATCATTGCAATCCAAAGCTTCCTTTGCGAGCTTGGAAACGGTGTCAGCTTTCACGGACGGATGGAATAGCGAGAGGTATATCCAGAATACATCTTTGCACGTGGGTGGAGCAACGATGATGTCACCACCTTCCAGAGATCTTGTACCTCCAATAAGTGGTTTCACCGAATTGATCCACTCCTTGCTCCTTGACTGGTACTTGTGGCTGCTGCTGTTGTTTTTGTTGATGTCCGTAGTCAGCGCAGGCCAAGTACTAACAGAATTCTGTATTGATTTTTCGCATTTTGACGTCCCTTCATGTATCTCGGATACGATAGGATCTTCGCAACTAGTAACAGTCGAGGTGATAGTGCCTTGCAAATCGTGAACCAAATTCGATAGCAGCTCTACTTGCTCACGAAGTTCTGCTATTTCCTTCGACTGATCACGTTGGGAGGTCAAACTCAAATCGCGTAGGGAGCGATTTCCTAGGACAACTCTGCATGATGTACATAGCCAAAGAGCTTTTCCGCAACTGAAAAGCTGCTGCATATGACTGCGGCTAACGTCCGAGCATTCAGGCTTGACATGAAAAAATGCTGCGCAAAAAGCACACTGCGCAGGTTCGATGTCACGAACTTCTTTGCAACATTTACCACCAATCCGTTCCATCTTAGCCGGGTAATCTGGATGCGACTGTACTTTCAGCTGATGGGCTACAAAATGGTGAGTGACAATCTGGAAGGAGCGATATGCCTAGCTCCGGTCCTCACAAGTTCCGACCTCACGCCTCCACGAGTCATATGATCACAAAAGACTGCCAGCTGAAACATGGACACAGCTGGTTGGCGTAGCCCGGGCAATGTTGTCAATCTGACAATAGCAGAGTGAGGAGATACAACGCGAACACTGGCGCGGTAACCACAGCACTGTGATAGAGGAAATGCTTCGCCAACCCGAGCGTCTGTTCACCATGGAGGTGCGGCTCAAACAGCGTCTGACTGGCATCCAGCGGCTGAATAAGAAATGCTCATCCCCGGAGGCTACACCTAAGATGGCAGTCCCATCACGGCGGATAGGAGACCTTAGGCCAACCACCTGAAAGTCTCTGAAGTCTCTGAAACCTTTACAATCGTTACAGAAACCAACAGAGAAAGACATCGAACTGATAACGGCAACGACTTTCAGCGCAAAACAACGGACACGAATTGGATCATGGAATGTATTGACGTTAGCCCAGCAGGATAAACTGGCACAACTCGCCAACGAGGCGTGACGCATAAAGCTAGAAATCCTGGGACTGAGTGAAGTTCGTTGGCCAAACTTTGGAGAACACAAACTGCCGTCGGGACAGGTACTACTATACTCTGGTATTCGAGGTGAAAACGCTCCCCGCCATCGTGGAGTTGGTCTCCTACTTAGCGTCCCGGCAAGTGCTGCGCTCATCAAGTGGGAGCCTGTTAATGAGAGGATAATCGTTGCCAGATTTAGAACACGAGTTCGTAACCTTACCATAATCCAATGTTATGCGCCAACCGATGCTACCGAGCTACAGGACAAGGAGAATTTTTACAGTCAACTGAATGCCGTCATGGATAAGGTTCCAAAGGGTGACATCAAGATCTACACTGGCGACTTCAATGCGAAGATCAGCTCCGACAACACGGACTATGAGCGTGTCATGGGACGCCATGGTCTCGGCAAAATGAGCGAGAACGGTGAGCTGTTTGCAGAATTTTGTGGCAATAACGACATGGTGATCGGGGGCTCGCTCTTCCCCCATCGGCCAGTGCTCAAAGTCACGTGGGTTTCCCGTGATGGACATACTGAAAATCAGATCGACCACATCTGCATCAGCCAAAAATGGAGACGGAGCCTTCTTGATGTTCGGAATAAACGCAGCGCCGACATCGCGTCTGACCATCACGTTCTAATCGGTGAAATCCGCCTACGCATGGCGCGGATCCAGTGACGGGGAGGAGAGACTCGGGCGGCGGTTCAACACACGCTGACTTGAAGATCCAGCGGTAAAAAGGTCTTTTGTTGAAGAACTTGAGAATCGAGCTGCGGACGTTCCAGAAGGTGGCAGCGTAGAAGAACAATGGACGGCCATCAAGAATGCCTTTATAGAAACAAGCGAGAACAACTTGGGTGAGCTGCGCACCCAGAGGAAAGAGTGGATCACAGATGAAACCTGGCGGAAGATTGAGGAGCGTAGAGAAGCAAAAGCCGCAATAGAGCGGGCGAGAACCAGAGGAGCCAAGAACGAAGCCCGTCAACGGTACTCGGCTCTAGAGAAGGAAGTCAAGCGCTCTTGCAGACGGGACAAGCGAGCGTGGGTGAACTCCCTGGCCGACGAAGGGGAGAAAGCCGCAAACACTGGCGATATACGCCTCCTCTACGATATTTCACGACGCCTGAGTGGAGCAAGGATGTACCCGAGGATGCCAGTGAAGAACACGACTGGACAATTGCTTACCGACCCCACTGACCAGCTGAAACGCTGGTTTGAACACTTCGAACAACTTCTTCAAGTTTCGACGGCCAACCAGCCATCAACATCTCGGCATGATCCGCCTAGGGTGCGGCGCATCACTCGCGTCAATTCCGAGGCCCCATTACTGCAGGAGATTGAAGCAGCTATCCGAAACATGAAATCCAACAAGGCTCCAGGGGTCAATTGCATATCAGCAGAGATGCTCAAAGCTGACCCCATGCTATCCGCACAAATGTTCCATCAACTATTCTGTAATATCTGGGACACCGCGACTTTTCCGGCCGACTGGATGCAGGGCATCTTAGTGAAGGTCCCAAAGAAGGGGGATCTGACTGTGTGCGACAATTGGCGAGGCATCATGTTACTGTGCATTGTTCTCAAAGTTCTGTGCAAAGTTATCCTGAATCGGATACAGGAGAAGATCTACGCGACTCTCCGACGGCAGCAGGCAGGATTCCGTGCGGGAAGATCTTGTGTGGACCATATTGTCACGCTCCGCATCATCCTGGAGCAGGTCAATGAATTCCAAGAGTCCCTTTATTTGGTATTCATTGACTACGAAAAAGCTTTCGACCGTCTCAATCACGAGAATCTGTGGGGCGCCCTGAGACGCAAAGGAGTCCCGGATAAAATCGTCAACCTCATCGAAGCGCAGTATGAGGCTTTCACGTGCAGAGTTCTACATAACGGAGCCTTGTCCGACCCTATCAGGGTAGTCGCTGGTGTGAGACAAGGATGTATACTATCACCACTACTGTTTCTCATCGTAATCGACGAGATCATGGTAGGTGCAATTGACCGTGTACCGAACCGTGGGCTGCTTTGGCAGCCTATCACCATGGAGCATCTCAACGACTTCGATTTGGCTGATGATGTTGCTCTACTAGCACAACGGCGCTCTGATATGCAGAGTAAGCTCAATGACCTAGCCGAACGCTCCTCTGCGGCGGGTCTCACCATCAACGTCAACAAGACCAAATCGTTGGATATCAACACGGGCAACCCTTCCAACTTTACGGTAGCGGTGCAAGCAGTGGAGAAGGTCAAAAGTTTCCAATATCTTGGCAGCCAAATAGCGTCGGACGGCGGGACCAAGAGCGACAAAGGTGCACGAATCAAGAAGGCTAGGGCTGCCTTTGCGAGTTTACGAAACGTATGGAGATCCAACCAGATAAGTCAACGCACCAAAATCCGAATTTTCAACTCGAACGTGAAATCTGTGTTGTTATACGCCAGCGAGACGTGGTGTGTATCAGCGGAGAACACTCAAAAGCTGCAGGTCTTCATCAACCGATGCCTCCGGTATATAATTCGTGCCTGGTGGCCTCACAACTGGATCTCGAATGTCGAGCTCCATCGCCGATGTCATCAGAAGCCGATAGCAACAGAAATTCGAGAGCGAAAGTGGAGGTGGGTCGGCCACACACTTCGACGGGGCGGAAACGAAATCTGCAAGCAAGCGCTGGATTGGAATCCGACAGGACATCGCAGCAGAGGCAGACCCAGGGGCTCATGGCGGCGGAGCCTCAATAAGGAAATTAAGCAAGTCGATAGGAATCTGACCTAGGCCCAGGTCAAGGCAAAAGCGAGCAGCCGCCCAGGATGGAAGCCTTTCACGTTGGCCCTTTGCACCGCTGGTGGTGCACAGGACCCTTAAGTAAGTAAGATGTAAACAGAGACAATCTGCGCTTGGGGAATAATTTTCACAACTTTAACATTGAAAAACACAGCAAACAGCGACGTAGGTAACAAGTGAGTAATATATAATTAAACGGGTTAAAAATACGATATTAGCGGAGCTAATTGAAACGCGTAAGATATTCACTAGCACACTACATAAGACTACATATAATCCGGATGCAATCCCTATCGGCAATCGATATTGTGCGTATACTATCCGGATACTATATTTTGATGCCGGCGTCGTCAGATCGTGACAAGTTGAATGAGTCCCGAATGGAAGTGAAAGTGGAAAAAACGAAGGAAACAGTTTTCGAGTCATTCATTGCGTCAATTGAAACAAGTCTTTGCTTCAAATGAAATGAACTGAAGCACTTGACGAACGAAACAAGTGATAGTCCAGTCATGTCTGAAAAGAGGAATGTTCATCATGGCTCGATTACAAGAAACACTATGACTTACACGAAAATGATATTGCTCGAAATGAAGCGATTATGCGGAGAGTTTTCTTTTTTCGAAAATGCAGAACCCTGGCTACGGTCGCTAATACAGCGTTCGTATTATTGAGAATTTTTCAAAAGTTTCGAGCGCATTTGCCTGAAATATAAAACAATCCATTTACCTTTCTGCCATTTCCTGTCACACACACCTTTGCAACGAATGAATATCATTAAAGCACACATATTTTTAGTGTAAACAAGAGTCACCTCTTTTTCCCAAGAGTTGATCTTCTTTGGCTCCATCAAAGGAACTCACTTTTTATAAATGCATTTCTCCCTCCTTCAATTTTCTTCAGAGCCATTTCCTTCTGCTTAAGTTTGAAGGTCCCTTTCCGCGCGGGAAGCATCCTTTCTTCATTCCCATTAATTTAAATTTACCTCAACCGGGCCTCTCAATTCAGATGGAGCTTACAAAAAGCGTGAAAGTAGCTGCCGTCGGTCGTCGGTTCGTTCGTTTGATGACTTTATGCTTTTCTATGCTCCCATTAACCCGAAGCATGGGACAAGAAAAATAAGAATAATAATAATAAGAAGAAGAAGTTAACATCCTTCGTCTTTCCTCTGGATAATGAGTCATGCTGGGCCGGTGGTGGATGGTCACAAAAACCGAACCATCAAACACGACGCAGCTGAAGGCTACTCCACAGCTGGGCAGAATGTGTCACCACCATCAACATCAACCACTTGGTCTAGCTAGCTGAGTTAGGTAATGTGGGAACGTTTGCGAAACAACGGAAGCAGGTGAAATCAAACCATAACATTCTGTTGAAAGCTGTTCCTGTCCCCAAGCAAGGGGGTGGAGGTTTTCTCTCGTTTCTCAACGCTTGGGGTCAAGTTGTTTTTCCGTGGTTTTTGGTTTGGATTCTAATTCGATGCTTGTTATTTTCAGCAGAATGAAGTTTTTGTTTGGTACTTACGCTTGAAATTGAGATTCAATGTTTTGCAATGTCAACGGCAGTTACTCACCTGAAATTATGAAAAGAGAAAACGTTTATTTATTTTGCGCTTGGTGCAAAGATGCTTCTAGATGACTAGGTAGGTGAGTTGAACGAAAACAGTCATGCCAGGGAAATTAAATTCATCGCAGGAACAGAGTTAATCTTTGTGTACTTTGATACCCTAATCCCTAAGGAAGACATCCGCAATCTCATAATTAGCTATTTATGCTTCCTAAGCAGGTGATTAGCCCTCATTTGCCTACAAGCGGGAATTTCATACAACAATGCCACACCGAGCCATTCTCCGACAGCCCAATGACAAAGGAATCGTGTGTATGAGTTACAATCAAAGCACCTTCCCGAGGGGAGATTCCTATCCAAAGCAAGCAAACAATTTTCAACCTTAAAGCCCAACGCTTCGCCTCAACGAAGGGAGCTAAGACCATCTCAAATTCTGCTGGGATTAATTAGGATTATTTTCTCCGCCTCGGATCGCTTCGGTGGAATCTCCATGCACATTCCACTTGACTCGAGCCAATTCAGCCGAATCAGGAGTTCAAGTGCCCTGACTTGATTCAATCGATGCCGTTTTTTCCCCCCTTTCAATAGTGTGTTCAATTCAGCGACAATAAACAACCTCTGCACTGCAAACTGATTGTGTTTATACAGGCAAGAACTACCGTAAACAACGCATGTATTTAGAGAACTAGGAAATCAGAGAGTGTCAAATGGATTCCCCGCAATCGATGATGGCTGGCGGGCGGTGCTGGATCAGAAGGAAATAGAGCAAACATTGGACACATGCTGCAGCAGAATGGACGTGTGTTCCAATGGATGCGATGGGGGATCAGAGCTAGAAAAATGGCAGAATACACACAGGAACACATAAACATAAAGCACACGCTGCACGATATCGAGTGGGCGCAAATCTTTCCCACCGCCTTGCAACGTTGTGAGTGCACACCCTCCTTCGGGAGTGGTCGTCATGGGATCTGTACACGGGCGTTTGCAGTAAAAAGTTTGCAATTTTTTATGTTTTTTGATGATCATTGTTTAATTGATAAAGGCTGACTAAAAGTAAATTGGTACGCACAAAAATACCTGTAATGCGTGATTAAATAAGTTTTAAAAGTCCATTTATGGTTGTTTCACAGTTGCAGCATTACAGCATTAGATCGATACGTTTCTCCAGTTCGAACGGAATCTCAAACCTTCCTCTTGATGGAGCCCATCGGCACCCGCACAGTGGAAACGGACACGGAATCAGCGCATTTCTTCCATTTTGCCCGCATTTGCTGGATGTCTTTGACTGCCCCGTCGCTTCGTCGAAGTCGCTGCTTTGAAATTGCCCAGTATTTTTCGATTGGTTGAAATTCCGGGAAATTCGGAGGACTCATTAGCTTCTGGACAAAATCGATCATGTTGGCGGCATACCACTCCAGAACCAACTTGGAGTAGTGGCAGCTTGCCAAATCGGGCCATAAGATTACTTTGCCCCTATGTTTGCGGATGAACGACAATACACGCTTTTTCTGGCATTCTTCGTGGATTTTTCTGAAGTCAAGTCAGTTTCAGGGGAATATAGGGTGAAATGGGGTGACGAATTCTGCGCAGTTCGCCATGTGACGAACTTCGCAGA
Source organism: Ochlerotatus camptorhynchus (assembly GCF_037179485.1). Classification (NCBI taxonomy): domain Eukaryota; kingdom Metazoa; phylum Arthropoda; class Insecta; order Diptera; family Culicidae; genus Ochlerotatus; species Ochlerotatus camptorhynchus. Next base: position 6,331,513 of record NW_027040683.1, read on the forward strand.
ATTCGATTCCTTGGATAGTTGTACAATAGTTAAGTGCATAAAGTTCAATATTTTGTCCGTAAAATTCTGCTTTCCGAGTGTTTAATTTTGTTTTTATAGGCCAAGGAGAAATCGAGTAAAATGGACCACTTATTGTCTGATCAAAGTAAAACTAGCTCCATTCAACTCCCCAGCTCTTTTTACAAGGATAAAGTTCACGTTGGCTCAATCTAAGCGCGCCAAGTTCAGTTTCTGTATGATAATTATATTTTTATTCCATAATTAGGGGTAAATCGGGCGAAACGGACCACTTGCCGAAGTCAACCCTAAACCATCACCAATCGATTCTCCGATTTTATTCACATATGATAGGCTATTTTGCAGGACTCCTACCGTGCGCCGTCTAATTAAGTGGGATTTTGGGTCGATTTTTCCCCACTGTGCATTGTGCGGTTCTCCTCATTGTTCTTCATCAGCAGTTCTTTCGGTCGATGCGTCGTCGACTTTGGAAAGCAACCGTTTCGTGATGAGTGTGTGAGTGCTGACCACGTTTTGCGTCTATTACTGCAATGGACGCGCTCTGACCCTCGTTAGCGTGTCCGCCATACAATGAAACTACTGGAAGCGGCTCCAGTTCTGATGGAAGAGGCTTTTTGCAAATATTATAAATTAACAATATGGTTCACTTCCAGAATTCCCATATATTTCCGAAAAGACGCATAAGTAATACCCTCTCCCGGTGAGAAAGGTGACTAAAAACATTCGTGGCCTTATTATTTAAGCGTGTAATCAATTCATACATTTAGTCAAATAAAAGGTGTGGCAAACAGTATTAGCTTCTCATGTATGTTACACGCCTACCCTGACGTCATGAAATTATACTACGTTCAGACTATAGTTGATATTAATAACGTTATAACGTAATATAATATGATATAAAAAAATCCTAAATAACGTGATATCTGCTATAGTTTGAATGTACAATAAGCTTAGAGGTAATCCAAACAAATAAAAGAAAATGCAGATTATATCTGCCATCCCTCTTTACATACCACATTGGCAACTCACAGGAAGAAAACTTTCAAGGCGCTAATAATCGTTAACCCAATTTTCGGTAATAGATTAACAAACACGGTAAGAAAAAAACACTCAAAAACACTTGAGTTTAAAAAAAGCTCAAAAACAAAAATATAAAAATGAATTCGATTTTCAGTTAAAAGTACTCAACCGTCATGTTTTCACCATTGGGAAATTTTAACTTATTTTTGGATGAAAATCATAGCAACCTGCGCTGCCTTTGATACTGTCATTTTTGTGTGCTTCATCGCCTTCGTTCGTGCTCCATTATTGGCGTTGACGGCACCGTCGAAAAATGGTCTCTTCTAGAAATGATTGACAGTTTCTTATGGGATTTTTCGGTGAAGTCAAAGGATAGTACCATAGAGGTAACTCTATTACCCCGTTCACATTATAGCGTATATCACGTGATATACGCTGTCTTGCAATGAGCACTCATACATCTAGTTTTCACGATTTTAAATTGGCTCACTACTTGACTAGCCTATTGGTCCCAAGGAAACGATTAACGTACCCAATTCTAGTCGAAATTCTACTACTACACAATGTTTGTTTTGATTCGCTATGGAAGTTTGACAGATAAAATGAGGGGTTAGTGGGTTTTTCTATGTTTCAAGGGGTGAATCGATTAGCTTGGGACCGAAGAGAGTACCAGAGCTGAGCCAAAAAGTTGAGTACGTTATTTCGGGACCTTCTAGTCTTAGAGTTACCACTATGGTATAAGACCAGAAAGTCCCGTAAAAATATGCTCTACTTTTTGGCTCAGTTCTGGTACTATCTTCGGTCCCAAGCTAATCGATTCACCCCTCGAAACATAGGAAAATCCACGAACCCCTAATTTTATCTGTCAAACTTCCATACGGAATCAAAACAAACATAGTGTAGTACTAGAATTTCGACTAGAATAGGATACGTTAATCGATTTGCTTGGGACCAATAGGCTATTCAAGCAGTGAATCAATTTAAAATCGTTAGCGTATATACTAACCCTTGAGTTTTGTTGTTCGGATTGTAGAAGTCGGAATCTTGAAAATGCAAAGAACAAATTATACTGCTCTTGTTGAGTGACGGGTTGCGACAGAAGTTTGTCCAGGCATCCACTTCCCTAAAATTTTGCAAACTTGGTATGGCTTAGCTGAAATTTACTTTATATCCAAATCTGTTTACCTGTTTGAAGCATTAATCCGGAAGAAATAAATCCTAGAAGGGCCTTCTTTCGAGCTGGAACATCCAGAAACAGCGCAAAATGATCGACCCATAGCGTTAAAAAAAAACTATTAACCAAAACGATCCAGATAGTTTAAATGTTTAGCTAGCGGTACGTGGTCTATGCAAACAACTCTAAATTGAGTAGAATTTACTTCTTCTACACACTATTCTGATTCTACCCTGAGACTGGGTAGACGGTACCCATTCTTATGTGCAGTAAGGAGTTGGCAGAATCTGAGTAAACCAGTTTTATTACGATGAGTAAAATGTACCCAAATTCTGGGGAAATGGTTATAATCGCATGTTTAGAATGGTGCAGGTATAAAAGGGAAATTTTTGCGGTGCCCAAATATCCTACACGGTTAGAAAAAATTACCCAAAATTAAGTTCTTTTCACTCATCTCGGCACTATAGTGCAGGAACCTAAAAGTAGGTAAAGCGGTTCAAAGTAATTTTCACTAAGTTGTACCCCACACTTTACTACCCTTGTTGGGTGGTTTTGCTCCTCCGTTTTTGGCAACATTAGAAGGAGAAAAGGAGACAAACTAGTCAAAAGTAGGTAAAAACGAACTGGGCCATTGGGTACTTTTTTCTTACCGTGTAGAATACTGTGGATCCCCGCTAATCTTAATGACACTTCGTGCATATTAACGGGGTTTATTTTTATTTTGAACTTGTAACCCTATGACCATTAGAAATTTGAGTTTCTGGTAGCCTTATTTGCGGTTTTGTTTTGATTCTGCTTTCCATTTAGCATCTTTTCATTCCGCTTTATTATTTATTACGCAAATACAGCGGAAGCGGAACGGCAGCGCAAAAAGCGGAAAAGTCCAATCTGAGTAAGCCTACTTGTCGGATTGAAAACTATTCAGAACAAAATTGTCTCCGGCTAGGCATCTTGATGTCATTTGTGACAACTGCCAAACTGCTCATAAAGACGATAATGAATAAAAACTGAAAATGTTCACGCATTTCCAAATGGTTTCCTACCATTCCCATATATTCGAAAGTGACTGGCCCTCTGGATGTGGATGATGTCAAAAACAACAAAACATGATTAATTGAGTACATGGGACTTTACTTACTTTTGGCTTCCCACATAGTACCTAGTAGGGTGAAATAAACTTTTTCCCTTGATTTGTTTTCCGTACTGAATACCAATGCTACCGACGCCCGAGAAGCAGCTCCCACACCTACCCTTCGTGATCAGATATAAACGCTTGAGATATAAACTTAATTTTGACTATTTTTTTCTTACCGTGTGGTTAAATTTTACTCAACAGTGAGTTGTTTTTGATAGCCTTGTTACGCTCAATTTACAGTGTACTAGTCACATTTCGCGTCACTAGAGCCGCTAGTGTCGGGAAAAATCGTGTCTTGGGGATAATAGAAGAGTGAACCATATTGTTAATTTATAATATTTGCTTTTTGGATAGCGGAAGATTTAGTTTTTATTGTGTTGTACCTTTTGACTATAGTTTTAAGATGTACTGTATAGTGACCAAGAATCCTCGGCTCTGTAAAGCTTATTCGTTTGAGCCTTATCAAATAAATTAATAAACAAACAAATCATCAAGTGCCCAATTTCTGCACCTGTCTATTGTTGGACAGCCTTATTGTCTATTGTACATTTTCCAACCCTTTAGTTCTTAGAACTATTTGCGTTGAGTATGAAGATTTGAATTTCAAACTAGCTATACCCCCTGGCAGCAGCCCATCATCTGTGTACCCTTCTGTTCAGCTGAATTTGTACAGAATAACTCCCACGCATTTGCCGAGCAGCAGCAATGCATTCGACAAACACGGCTAATTCTATTTGCGTTCAAATACCGTAAACTTTCGACTGCCTCGTGCACTGGCAGAGGCTGGAGTGGAGCAGAGAAAGTGTTGTTCTGATGGCCTTACGGGTTATCCCCCTCCCACCCCGGTCTCGAATATGCAGCAGAGTGATTTTGCTTCGAACCGCGTGGAGGATTTAAATGGAAGCTCCATGCGATTTTTTCACCGTTCCGCCTGGATCTTCATGGATCTCGACGTAAGCTTTTTATGATGCTTTTAGCGCGTTCGGGATGATGGCTGGTGGTGGTGGAGGAGATACAGTTTCACTTTTGAGACGTCCGCCCCTCGCTCGGAAGTCTGCACGCGTTCTCTGACTGTGTTTTACATCCAGAAGCAGCGGGAAATCCGTCGATCGAGGGGATTTGGTCCACGGTGCTCGGAGCTGGGATACTTTGTGCATTTTTCATGATAATACCCGGCAGCTTAGTGGCGGCGTTGCCATGCGCCGAGAGTGTTCTGCGTTTTCATATGCTGCTCGCTTCTAGCACGCGGTGCAATGAGTGCTTCAACACGGCAAATGTTTTGCATCATTCATAAGCTACAAAAAAGGGTTCACTCTCTTCTTGAAGGATTCAAGATTTAAGGATTTAGGAAATGCTGTTAAGGGCTTAGCCAGTCGACTATTCGTTCAATTGACTTGTTCGACCAAAATGCTGGCTCCTTCTGTTGTTTTTTTTTTTAAATATTGAACCCGATTTTCTCCGTTCAAATAGCCTTACATGGAAAATACTGAAACTCGGATTGGAACAAATCTATAAGCACTTCATTTGCTTAATTTCATAAGCAAACCCAAGCTCATGCATCAGTAGAAAAATCAATATTACTTGACCTCATTCCTCTCGTAAACCGTGCTAGGATCCCCGATAGGTAAAAAGAGCCCTGTACATAGTTACGGAAAAAGAAATCAAAGAACAGTTTTCCAATCAAGTCGCTAGTTAGAATACCTTTGCACAATTTTCTACAGGTTTGAAAAATGTATTTCGAAATCAAAGCGCCCAAACTATGCGAGTGCATGCTTTGAACCAGTTTCGCTATATTGAGTCCTTTTGCTCTTGCCATCCCGTACGATTTGGGGGTTTGCTATCGGTTCCACCCACTCAACCCATTTCATGCTCGCTCGAATTCATGGGATTGGATTTATACTTACACCCACAAACATCGATCCGACCAGCATAGTCCGACATAACTTGTACGAAATCCATGGCAAAATTCCTCCCACCGCCGAAAGTATTAAATAATTTTACTACACCAGCTTCTAGCTTTCACTCGAGTCGGTCTCACGGCTAGTGAGGCTGGCACGGGCATGGCAGGCTGAAGCTATGCAGTTTGACCGTGCTCCGCCGATCCAATTTACGCGTTGGGAAAAATTGCTGTTCAAACATTTACACTTTCAAATATGGGGGGTATTCCAATTCCGGGACCGATTGGAATAGAGTGCCCCATATTGCAACTAGATTTTTTTTTTCTTCTTTCGTTTGCTCTGTTAAATATGTTTCTTCCTCCCTCCGAATCACCCTTTTCGACGAGATGCAGGCCAAATCAAATCAGTCAAATTGGTTTAACCGTTCGGGTGGAAATGGCATTAGAGGACGTTAGAAGTGAAAATGGTTCCGGTACATCGGATCCACTTAGCGGTGCTTGCTGGAAATTTCGCAGAAGGTTGGATGGCCGTTGAGCTTAATTTAGACATGATGGCTTTCCGAACTTCCTGCTGTATTTTGAAAGCCTGAATTATGCTGGTGGAACTAATATACAATCAACATGCCCGGACCATGATAAGCCATAGTTTAAATTACTGTTCTATACACTTAGAAAAACTCATGTAAATTTAGGTGCTCTGAGAGTGACATATACGAGCGTCAATTTTGACATAAATTTGAGTCAATATAGCTTAAGCAAACGTACTTTTCGTCGAGCAACGAACTTTTTAGTCTCGGAGCACTTAATATTACATGACATGTTTGTTTACGTCTCTTGTTTACTGTCAAAGAGGGATTCCGTCACTAGTAAAATTAGTTATTCCTAAGTGTGTATTCCATTCTTAACCCTTCGTCTGTGCCAAAAAAAAAAAACTTACGTTGTCTGTACCTTAGGGTCAATTTTTTTTTTATTTTTTTTTTTTTTTATTGGGTATCAAGCTGGAGCTGCGTGACAGCTTAGTTTTCAAGACTTGACCCATTTGAATAAATTTTGCTTATATCTTTGACAATACAGCAGAAGGACGTAGACGCGTTGAATCCGACAGTCGGCAAATGTTTAACCTGTACCAACACAGCTTAAGGAACGACCTCGAGTCAGTAAAACCGTTTAGAGCTAAACATCTAAATTACGTAAGATACGAAAATTGCGCAAATTGTGAACGCCACGCGAAATAACCGCAGAGAAAAAAACAGCTTATTATCAGTTAAAGAGTGCCACCAAAATAAATGTGATAGCCTATGTTGGCAAGTTGATTAATTTTGGTTTCCTCCCTAAATATTCTACCTATTTTACAGTTGAGCTTTGTTTCAATTTAGTTATTTTACCGCACGTATCAATCATTTCAAGATTTCGCGACCGTACCGAACAAATTCTATACTACAGAAGCTCAAAAAAACTATTGGCGAGCTCTACCGCATTGCGAGTCACTTCTGCGTAAGCTCCGTAGACGTAGGCGCGTTGATTCCGACAACTGCGAAAAGTTAAACATGCATCATTACCACAGTTCATAGATTAACATTGACTGCTGTTTAAAAATGTAAGACTCAAGTAAGTTAACTCAAATGCTTTAACCGCATATATAAGAGATTTCACGTTTTGAGAGAATAATATAGTAATCGAGTACAACAAACTCAGGGGAATACAATACCTCCAAAAGTTTAAAAGCTATTAGTTGTCACATACTTCTACTTTAACTTATTTCCTAAACTATTCCTTTATTTGTTAATCTGCTAAATGCTATTCTGCCCCTAATCTTATAGTCGACGTAACCACCAACAGCATCACTGGTGGGAAAACGCGTTTTTGTTGTATGCAGCCGAAAAGCAATATTTTGTAACAATTTCATTCAAATAATCTGTCCATTTGGTAAAGATTAACGGTCAGAAGCAGGGTTGCTTCCACTCACTCGCTATAAAAAAATATTTTTCAGAATTATGCAATCATTAGATGTTATAATGATATGTTGTACTTGTAAGTAACAAGAAGAGGGTGTAAAGTATGTGTTTGACTGATAAAACTTGTCAATTCCGCTTCCAGAGCGTCACAATCAGCGATTTTATGATTCGTGAGCGTTCACTCAGAGTGAGCGCTCACGAGTCGTGAAATCGCTGATTGTGACGCACTGAAAGCAATATTGACAGATTTTATGTGTCAAACATATACTTCATGACCTCTTCTTGTAACTTACAAGCACTTATTAGTATTATACTATTTCATGATTTCATAATTCTGAAAAACATTTTTTTTTTATATAGCGAGTGAGTGGAAGTAACCCTGGTCAGAAGTGGGCCGCTGGGCTTTTATGATTTATTGCTTAATTATTTCATCTCAAAAACGCATACGGTACCCAATACTAACCTAGAAATACTGCTATTTAAAATGTAAATCAAACATTACTGATTTTGGCTCCGCAAAGTGTCACACACGACTGAGCCTAGTAAATAAACGAACTAGTTAAAAAAAAAAAAAACGCATACGCCAGGTTATGCGAACAAACATACGTTCTGCTGAAGGTTTATTCGCATAGCTTGGCGTAAAAACCAGGTTACTGTGTTTGAAGTAGTATCAACATTCACGGTCACGTTGACAGATTTTCTCCAAAGCTCGTTAGATTCAGTGATAGTGAAAAGGAATTCAATTTGGAAGAATTAAAATGTCCGGAAGAGGTGCCCTGGATTTACTGCTGACCTATGGTAGTTCCGACTCGGAAGATGAGATTGATCCGGATCTGCCGACTGCGATTACAGACGATATACAACCACAGCCAGCCGTAGCAGCCGCACCGAGGCCAAGGCCACCAACAAAGCGAACCTCGGAAAAAACAGAGCGCCGGGAAAAAAGGTTATCTGACTGGAGGCCCATTTTGAAAGATTGTGGATGCAGAGCAGTGTGTTGCGGCAAAATTGGACGTGACAGAAGATCTGACATCAATTCATGGTTCTGGGGATTGTCGGGAACGGAACAAAAGTCGTTCGTTTTGCATTTTAGCAAGCGTAGCCCTGTAAAACGACGGCGTGGCCAGGTGAATCCTACTACCCAGAACTTTCGGAGACAATTTTCCTACGATTACCAACTTGAAGACGAAAGAGGAGTACCACATGATGTATGCTGCGCATTCTTCCTGACTACGTTGGGCTACGATATCAAAAGCAGGTTCGTATTTTCTTAGTAACAATAAATATCTAATTAAGGTAATCTTTAATCATGCTAACTTTAGCAACATGATCTATCGATACCACGACCAAGCGCATAAGGATGGAGCACCAGCAGAGAAACGTGGAAGATACACCCGGCCTAGAACTCTTAAAGATACCGTCAAACAAGACATTTTCCGTTACTCACCGACAAACTCGCATTATCGCCGAGAGCACGCACCGCACGCGCTTTATCTGCCGTCTGACCTTTCGGCCCAGAAAATGTACGGTCTATTTAACGAGCGCCAGTTGGATGAAAAGGAAGAAAGTTGCAGTTATGGGTTTTATTGCAAAATGTTGAAGGCATTGAACATAAAATTCACACAGCTTGGACACGAAGAATGTGAACGGTGCCATGCCCATCACATCCACGAAAATCAAACTGGACACTCTACTAAAACAGACAACAACGAGCTAGAAGAAGGATCTTCTACAAACCGGACCGCATGCGAGATGTGTTTGAATTGGAAGGATCATATCGCACGGGCAATTTCGGGGCGGGAGGAGTACGACAGCGATCGGTCGAACGTGACGATGAACGGATCGGTTTTCTCGGTCGATCTTCAAAAGGTAACTTATAAATATGAATTTACGAGTCCAATTTCTTACTCATCATATTAATGCAGGTGGTTCAGCTTCCAAGAATGGAATCCTTTAAGGTTCAATTTACTTTGATGCATTTTTTTAAAATTCAAAAGCAGTTTTTTTCGACGCATTATTTTAGATTTCGAAAAGCTCGCGTCATTTTGTGTAGAATATCAAAAGGAATCGAAAAGTGCGAGCTTTTTGCAATTTGAAATAATGCCTCGGAAAAAACTGCTTTTGAAATTTTCCAAAAAGCATCAAAGTAAATTGAACCTTAAGGAGGTCATTTTTTGCAAAAGGATCGTTGCTTACAATGAAACGTTTGCTCCACTGGGTGGCTCTCGGAACGGTCCCGTTTATGCTTTTTTGTGGAACGATGTGATTGCAGGACGAAAAGCTTATCACATTGCCAGTGTTTTTTACAAATTTTTCTCTTCTCTTGGGTCCAAGTTCGTTATCACTTTGTGGCTTGATAACTGCTCGGCGCAAAATAAGAACTGGAATTTGATGGTCTTGCTGGCCTTGCTTATCAACTCTCCGGCCATTGAAACCCATCAAATTAATTTGAAGTATCTGGAGCCCGGGCATAAAGGGTGATACGGTCAAAATTTGGTCAAGGGAAAACGCGTGTAAATCGGTGAAATCGTTTATTTAAAAAATCAAATTAAATTTCTTTTTCAAGTTCAATTAGTATAAAATTCAGGAACAATATTCAGTTAGGCTTCCGCTTTTCCAAATCCGAATTGCCGGGCCTTACGCTTGACCCCTGCCATCAGATTTTGTACAGCCACCTTGTCCACCTTCTTCGCCGCAGAAAGCCAGTTTGCCTTGAACTGCTGCTCGCCCTTAGCAGTTTTTTTGGTCTTCTTTAGGTTCCGCTTAACAATAGCCCAGTATTTCTCAATTGGGCGGAGCTCTGGCGTGTTGGGAGGGTTCTTGTCCTTGGGAACCACCTGCACGTTGTTGGCGGCGTACCACTCCATGGCCTTTTTACCGTAATGGCAAGATGCCAAATCCGGCCAAAACAGTACGGAACAACCGTGTTTCTTCAGGAAAGGCAGCAGACGTTTATTCAAACACTCTTTCACGTAAATTTCTTGGTTGACAGTCCCGGAAGCTATGAAAATGCTGCTTTTCAAGCCACAGGTACAGATGGCTTGCCAAACCAGATATTTCTTTGCGAACTTTGACAGTTTCATGTGCTTGAAAACATATGCTACCTTTCCCCTTTCTTTTGCCGTATAAAACTCCTGTCCCGGAAGCTGCTTGTAGTCGGCTTTGACGTAGGTTTCGTCGTTCATTACCACGCAGTCAAACTTCGTCAGCATCGTCGTGTACAGCCTACGGGATCGCGCTTTGGCCGTCGTATTTTGTTTATCATCGCGATTTGGAGTCACTACCTTTTTGTAAGTCGATAGTCCGGCTCGTTTTTTGGCTCGATGCACGGTTGTAGACGATACACCCAGCTTATTTGCGGCATCTCGGAGAGAGAGGTTAGGGTTTCGCTTGAAACTACCGGCAACTCTCTTTGTCGTCTCAGCGGCTTCCGGTTTTCGATTTCCCCCCGATCCAGACTTCCTGGCTGTCGACAAACGTTCCTCAAACACTTTAATTACATTTGTAACGGTTGATTTGGCAACTTTTAGCGATTTTGCCAACTTTGCGTGCGAGTAGCTCGGATTTTCGCGATGCGCGAGCAAAATTTTGATACGCTGCTCTTCTTGCTTGGACGGCATTTTGACAACTGAAGAGTGAATTCCAAAATCAAAATAGGAGCAACATTCTACACACACACACCTTCAAAATGAGGGGTGTTCAGGTTTTTTAAATGCAAAATTGAAAGAAATACGTCAAGTTGATATTGACCAAATTTTGACCGTATCACCCTTTACTTATATGTCAGCGGATTCATTTCATGCATCGATTGAGTGCACGATGAAGCGTGTCCCTCGAGGAGAAGTTTACAGTTTCCCTGATTTCGTTGACTGCGTGGAAAAATCTGGAAGTGACATTAAGCCACAAGTTTTTGTGATGGAACCGGAGGATTTCTTTGAATGTTTATTCCAGTTTAAACAGTCTGTACTAACTAAGCTCAAAGACCGACCAAAGATGGCAAACATCAAACATGTCATCTTTACCAGAGGTTCTTTTGACACACAATATTCCTATAAATACAACGACGAAATGAAAACACTACAGATACTGACGAAAAAACAGCTGAAGGAGGTTTCCAAACCGTCATTCAATTTGGTTGATCAGCTTCAACGCCAAACAGAAGCAAGTGGAATCCAAAAATCTCAGAAGGATATTATTATTAAAAAGCTTTTGCCCTTGATGCCGGAGGAGAAACGTGACTATTGGATAAATTTGCCAGAGACTGAATCAGGTGAAGATGTTTAGAATGGCGGTGTTGATTTAATCGATGTAAACTTGGACTTAAATATATCATATGTTGAACTGAATATAACGTTGTTGTGATTTCATAAATATGAAGAAAAATTTTCAAAGAAAATAATTTGCAAATCGTTCAATACTTCAGAACAGGTCAATACTAAAATTATCATATTTGAAGAGTGAAAGCGCCTCGAACGCTATAAGAAAAGGTTCAGTACGTTAAACGGCTTGATGGCGTGTTTGGCGAACCACGTACAAAGCTAGTGTGTATGCTAAATATTGAGAATGCAAAAGCGTGTAAAAGCAGCTTGAATGATATGGGTTCAAGTGTACATGTGACAAATAGCAGGATTTTTATATTTGAAATATTGCAACCTGTATGGAGGGACGTCATTTTTGCATTGAAACGGCACTTATGCCAAATCGTTTTCTCAATATTACTCACATGTTTCTGAACAAAAAAAAATGAGTTTGCATGTGGAGTTTGTGTATTATATGGTTAAGAATGCGTAGAAACAAAAAAGTGGATTTTGGTCATTGTGGCTCTTACGTCAACTATGCAAACATGGGCAGTATTGGTCTGCGTTTTCTTTTTAAAGTTCAAGACTAAATAAGAAGATTTATTCTACAACTTTAAAGGTTAGTTGCCTCCCTAAGTGGACCCCCCGCATCCTAATTCTTTTGTTAATCTACTTAATGTCATTAGACTTTCTGAAGTTTCTTATTTAAGTTCATTTGATGATTATGATATCGCATTAGTCTAATTTAATAAATTATTAAAAGCTCTAATTCATCCAATCAAGCATAACCCATGCTTTATTAAGGGGGTATTCCCGATCTTTTTTTTTCAAAAAATCAATTTTTTTTTTTCACGTTTTTTTGTACTTTAGACTATATACTTTCATCCCCCCAAGCCGTTTTCCGATCAGTGAATTCGGTGTCCAGGCATAGCTGACTAATGGTAAGAACCCCCAAATGGTTTTAACTAAAGTCAAAACTTTAAACACGTTTTTCTCGAAACCACATTTTTTTTATCGGGCGAAGATTTTTCTCAGAAACTATAAGAGATATTGACTTGAATCTTTGCGCATTTTGTTGCTTATTAAATTCTTTGGAGCTTCTCCCACTTTCAGCCAAGAATATTAACATTTAACATTGTTTGAAGCACCTTAAAGCTGCAAAAAAGCGGGCTAAAAATCGCCTGCTTTTTCATATGGCCGCCATTTTGTTAATTTGCAAGATTTTTTGCTGCCAACGGGAGAAGCTCCAGAGAATCTTATGCAGATTATTAATTTCATCACGAAATCTGTTTCAGATGAAGCCGTTCCAGAGAAAAGTCTTCGCCCGTCCAGGCGTTTGCGGCGAACAGGGGTCTGTTGGCCGCCATTTTGTGACGTCAATAATGTCTTTTTTATGTCGAAAAAAATTTATTTGTAAACTTTAATGTTCAATAAACAAGAATCCCAAAGAGTTAGGCGCATTACTATTCATTTTCCTTGAAAAAAAAATTAATTGAAAAACAGGCCGAAAAAAGGCAAAAGATTGGGAATACCCCCTTAAGTACCTGCACTTGTGCTTGTAATCTAAAATTAAAAAATTTTAAATTATATAGGGTATATGCTCCAACTATGTTCACACGCTTCCACAATGTCGTCCCACACAAATACGTATGGGTATGTCACAATAGAAGCACGCCACAGTGGAAATCTCGAGCCATAGTTCAAACACTTATCTCAAATCAAAATGAAGCACATATAAGATTAGTTACTATACCATGTACAACAATGATGTTTAACATTGTTTCCTGAGTAATACTTCAATGAAAACAACAATGAAAGCTTGTCACGCAAGTAGAAGAAGCACCGTTGGGCACTTTCCGAAATACTTCAATAGTATAATTCCCTTGCAAACCCAAATAAATCTATCTGCGTAAAAATAAATAAAATAAGAGTGATTTGCGGCAAAACCCACCAGTATCACACCCAACTTCAGTACGTACTACGTCGTGGCTCTCAATTAAAGGAGTAACAAGTGTTATACTATCACTGCTAGACTAGATCTTTGGTTCTCTCATGCAGTGGTTTATCAGAGAGGGGAAGCCTAGTAATCCCCATTGCCTGCCCATGACGTCATTCTATCGCGGCATGAGCCAGCAACGCCGACCATAAACCTACCGTCTCCAACACTCCACTAGCATGAAATTAAGCCCGCCCACCAACAGCAAGGTGCAAAAACTAGCCAAGGGGAGGGATGAAACTGCCCATAAATATCAGATCAAATTCTTCAACATCATAGAACTTCCTCAAAAGTTCAGATTTTCTGATGTTTTAAGTGTTCCATGATGTTATTCGATCTGCCGGAAGATCTCTGAATTTCTTAAAAGAGCTCGGGACTTCCGAGTTTAAGTATTTTTTTAAAGTTCCCAATATTTTTCTGTTAATTAATTAACTTAATTTATTTAGTTTATTGAGCTGTCATGAAGTTTAAAGGTCTTCCTCTAAGTTCGCTTAATTTTACTACAGATTTGAAGACTTTTTTTAGTGTGCACTCGGCTGTCGACAAAAGCAGGCCACTCTCGATGCGTGCCACGCGATCGTCTGTTTTTTCGGCAGCAACCATTGTGCGGTCCTCCTCATTGTTCTTCATCAGCAGTTCTTTCGGTCGATGCGTCGTCAACTTTGGAAAGCAACCGTTTCGTGATGAGTGTGTGAGTGTTGACCACGTTTTGCGTCCGTTGCTGCAATGGAAGCGTTTTGCCCCACGATGGCGTAACTGCCATACAATCAAACCACTGGAAGCGACTCCAGTTCTGATGGAGGAAGCTTTTTGGATAGCGGAAGATAAAGTGTACAACACAATATGTACCTTTTGACTATAGTTTTGAGATGTATTGTATAGTGACCAAGAATCCTCGGCTCTGTAAAGTTAATTCGTTTGAGCCTTATCAAATAAATTAATAAACAACAATTTGAAGACTTTGTTGAAGCTCGCGTAACTTTTTAATAGTCTTTCCCCAGCTTCTACGGACTTCTCTTAAGTTTTCGATGCATACCTAAAGTTCCATAAATTTTCTTATGCTCCGGAAACTATCCTTCGTAAAGTTTTTGGAACATTCCTGAAATTCTCGAAACATTCATCGGAACTTCTTTAAAGTTTATGCAATTTCCCTGAAGTTCTTGGGACTGCACTGAAGATCTCTGATCATCCTCGAAGCACTCGGAACTTTCTTGAATATAATTAAGCTTCCAATTGATCAACTGATCTCCTTTGAAATTATGTAGACTTTCTTTCGAACATTTAAGAACTTTTCAAAAACTCTTGAATTTTTCTTAAAATCAAAATAACTGTCTTTCAAAGCGTTATTCATTTTGACGGTTACCATTTATTATTGCTCTCAAATATTGTGACTTTTAATATTTAATGGAGCGGCACATGCGAACGCTGCTTCGCTGGCATCGCAGAACACATGAATCTCCAGACCATCCACATTTTGCCGGAGTCGCTAACCGAAAATAACATCTCGGAATACGAAGCAGATCCAGCGTCGGAAAAAGGCTCATCCAGGTACGCCCGCGTTTGTACAGGTCGTTAAGAAAGGTAACGTCCCAATCTGTACCTCTGGGCCAAATATCCTGCCATGAACGAGGAAAAACGAAATAAGTCCTAGTGGATTGGAAAAGGTCATCACCACTTTAACTACTACGCGCTTCGTAGGGACATGTCTGTCTTCCAAGATTGGCTGAAGATCATCTCTCATGACAAAGGAATAGGTGAAAACATCGTCTTCTGGCAACCATGGCATCCCAAGCACTGATTCGATATATCCTCCTCTCTCCAGTAACAAATTCTTGCTTTCGTCTGCTGCAACTTCGCCGATCCCACGCAGAACATCGACTTCATTAGATAGGAAGTGTCAAAGCGTGAATCCTCCCATTGAATGCACCATCTTCACTTCATTCACCACATCTATCGCTTCTTCTACTGTTCGAAAGCTATCTAGATAATCGTCGACATAGTGTATATTTTCGATGGAAGAAGCAACAATCTAGCATCTAATTCGACGAAGACGGCAGGAAACATTTGTGATGCAGAGTTATTTACGAAAGAGAGTGTCGATGAAGAGAATCGATCAATGTAGATAGGACCTATTGAAAAGTGACGCGAGATTTGTTTTCCGTACTGAGCACCAATGCTACCGACGCCAGGGAGGCAGCTCCCACAGCTGGACCCTACCAATCGACCCATAAACTCAACCGGGGACCAACGGCTTTACTTCCCGAAGGAATGTGGGATCAGAGATGTTATGCCTTAGAACATGCCGGTGGCGCCGACTGAGATTGGACCCAGGCCTGCTGGGGTGAGAGGTAATCGCGCTTACCACCGGCGCCGATATCTTTCAAGGTGATATCACGGCGAATGAGATCGACCCAAATTTGAGTTTAGTTATCTCAGATATAAGAACTCAGCGATGAGTAAATTTGCTTCATGTTTTCCCAGGTTTTTCCAGGATTTTCCAGGGAAAAATTTCCCGAATTTGAGAAAAGTAAAGATTGGATTCACTCAGTCTATTGGTACTACTCCGAGACTGAATAGAACTTTCGTCAATTTCCTCATTTTCGGGCAGTTTAGTTTTAGGTTTTCTACAGGAAACCACGAGACAAATTTACTCATCGCTGAGTTCCTGCACTTTTGGCGATTATGAGTGAACTAAACTCAAATTTGGGACTTTCTCATTCGCCGTGTACGCAAAAGGAAAAGAGACAGTGTCGCTACTTGATAGCAAACTACTCATAATGGGAGGAGTCTTTGTAGCTTTTATACCACTTGGTTGCACATCATTCTACTTTAACCTGAAAAGATATAAAAGAGCGCTGCTGTATGGCATTAGCTCATTTTCGCTTCGGACAGCGGCGTTTCTTTTTTAATTTTTCTTTGTCCTTACCTAGTTCTTCCCATTCTTCTATATCAAGTTCTTCATATCCATCAAAGTCCTGGTTTAATGAATTCCTCCAAGTAAGGCTTGGTCTACCCTCTTTTTTCTTGTTGAACTTGAATCTATACAGTTGGAAATGCTAATTTCAAATAACAGACTGTAGTGGTAATTTTTATATGATAGATGGAGTAGATGAAAGTATAGAGTTGATAGTTTCGTTAGAGTACGGCAGTGTGAAAATTGTATATAGCTAGGACAACTTTTAAAGAAGGTACAAATCGTTTTTTTGCCAGTGGTGGCGGTGGGGGACACACCCCTCACCATCCCTCTCCAAAGGGGGAGTTTGGTAAAGACCCAACAAACATTGAAAGTTTAATAAGAGCAAAAATTCAGGCAAAAATAAGCTTCTTCAGCTAAAAAATGGCTTATTCAGTTGTTTATCAACTCAAATTGTTTGTTGGGGAGAGATGAAAAAACCGATTTGTACCTTCCTTAAAAGTTGTCCTAGCTCGCTATTTTACTATCTATATGCAATTTTCACACTGCCGTATTCTAACGGAACTATCAACTTTATACTTTTATCTACTCCATCTATCGTATAAAAATTGCCACTACACTCTGTTATTTGAAATTAGCATCTTCAACTATGTAAATCGCTGACTTCACGCAGAAGTAATACTAAACATATAGTCAAAGTTGTATCTATACGCTAATTGCAGTGTATGATTCATCTCTCTTCTTCTGATATATTCAAAATAACTTATTCTGCCTACCCTAACTCGTCTATTTATTGTATTTCCTGCTAAAAATTTTCTTGCATTAAATTTCATATAACTTGATTTTTTACAGCTATTAAAAATGTTCCTTAGAATAATTTTTTCGTAGTTTGCTAGTGCCACCCTATTTTTCTTTGTTAATACCGCTACCTTAGTTCCGTATAATAACGCTGGCGCCAAAACTGTATTATATATAAGCTTTCCTAATTCCCAGCTCGGATGAAATCTTGTACAAAAATCTACTACTAATCTTGAAGTTTTCGAAGCGTTTATAGATCTATGCCTATTGGTTATTTTCCTGTTTAGGGTTACTGTCAGACAAACTCCTAAATACTAATATATTCACTAGTTTTAAAAGCAGTTCCATTAAGCATTAATTCGTTTACTTTCATTGATATAAGTGAGGGGTGGAAGGGATACAGTATATCTAACTACGCCTATTAAATGGAGCACATGTTTTTGAATACATATGATACCAACTTGACAAGATCAGAAACACCGGATTTATTGCAGTTTGAACCTTTACTTCCATTTAAATGAGTGAGGGGCGGGGATATAGTTAGCCCCCCCTCATTACTTAATATGCCTATGAGATTGAAAAATTGTTTTTGAATAATTCATCTGAACATACCAAATCGATAAGATAAGAAACTCCGAAGTTATTTCAGTTTGGAGTCTGACTTTCATTGGTACACCGGCAGTGTTGGCAGAAAAAGGGATTTTTGGCATTTAATTCGAACCATTGATCTTTGAACAGCTATAACTTTTCTTAGATACATTCTATCACCATACATCCTTTGGCAAAGTTATTAGGCACACCTAAACGTATTTATATGCGTGGTAATAAAGATGTAAAAAAGTAGGTTTTCCCATACAAATTTCAAACGCAATGCGGAAAGCCGGGTTACAACCAATCGTCTCCAAATTTTGCACACTTGTTTGAGACCCCAAATGGAACCAAAAATACATTGTTCTGAAAAAATGATTATAATGGCCCATCCTAATACCTATAGGAAGTGTGGGACGCTCAAGAAACTGTAGACAAGTAACCTCGAAACGAGTTAGTTGACGTAGCAATGTACAACAGGGGAAGTCTCACCGAAAGACGTTGGACCACGAGAAGTTAGGTAAGGGAATGAATTATTAACCATAAGGCATTTGATCGATCAAAGCAGAATCATTGCACCATACTTATAATAGTTTTTTTTTTTTTTTCAATCAACCATTTCCAGATTCTAGGAAATTTCAGTTAAATTGAGAACAGAGTATCATTCTCCATGGTTTAAAAAAAACGTTGGATTATTATGTCAAAAGTTCCATGGCAACATCACTTTTATATTAATGAAAGTCAAAATACCACAAACATAAAAGCGTAATTCCGGCTTACACCTGTCATTATCATAGCACATCCCGCCATAATCGTCCCGGATTCCACTGCCGTTTCGTTACGCAAAGCAATTACTTCCCATGCCAAAAAAGGGAACGCATTATGTTCAACAAACCCGTCGCAGAATTCCCAATTCGACTGTCTGCCAAAATAAATGCCATTTTCCGGCACTCGAGACGAAACACAGCAGCAGGATGTTCGTAAATGTATTCATGCTTAAGATGCGTTGTAACATCTGCGTCACATGCACATATGTTCGGAAGGTATGTAATTGTTGTGGTATTCTGCGAAAACCTTCAACCGGAGATGGATTGACGTGGCTTAATGGACGGGAAAAATTTCGATCCGGATTTCTTTCCGAAGAATGAAAAATTACAGCCCGACTGTTTGACTGTCAATTTGTTGCCTGTTCGGGGTTTCGTTCCCTTTTCCTGTCATCCTCCCGAAGAGCGAGCGAGATCCAAGGATGTTCACCGGAATCCATTTAGATTTCAAATCCACTCGCAGGTCGGGCCAAGGAGGGGGAAGGTTATTTGTCACGAGCTTGGGTAAAAACTTTCGAACCACCAAGCTGAACAAAAACTGACAACACCGATCGGTTCACAATTTATGCACACTCGATTAAACCGGACACGTGCGTATGTGTGTGTGTGTGGTTGGGGGGATATAGATGAACCTTTCCGAGTGTCATTTTGCTAGAACATTGAATCCGGTATCGATAGACGCCGGGAGAAAACATACTGGCTAAGGTCCTTCTTAGAAGGAACAACGTTTTGGTTGACCTCTTGGGATGTGTGAACTGGAGTGTAAGATCTGTATTTGGTTTCTGAGCTCAGTTAAAAACACAAATTAACATGAATTAGCATGAAGTATTTTAAGAATTTCCCACAGTGTAGTCCGGTGTCATCTAAATTGCCTCACGACAAGGAATTCTTCATTTTGGTACTTCCGTTCCAATACGTCGACTCCAGTGAACGATGTATAGTCTACTCTCGAAAAAAAAAAACAAATATGCGACCTCGCCCCAACCACGATAGACGAACCTAACCTGTGCCGTGCGTCGTTTGCCAGTCAATGGGAAGCACATCTTCAGACGGACCAAATCTGACAGCCATCAGTAGAGCAGCTGCTGCGCGGCATCAAACCACACGATTGATGATGTGAAAACGGCCTGTGCGTGCCTGGTATCATCTTCCAGAGCCTGTGCTGCCGATGCGGTTGGTTTGCTATCCTTCCCGTAGCAAGTCTTTCGGGAGCAGGTCTTGGGCAATTTAGAAAGTTGTCGGATGTCTTCCAGGGATGAGATGGAGCAAATTCTGGTCGTGGTTGGATGGTGGAAAAAAGAACGGATCGCTTCTTGAAGTGGGAGGTGGGGGATGTGGGATGGAATGTCATCAATAACCGAGAGTGGTGTAAACCGTGGTACCAGGTTGTTAATCTACTTTTGAGGAGCCACCATGGGTTTTTGTAGAGCAAATTTTTAGAAGAAATTATTTGGTGCAACTGCTGGCAAGTGGCGGTATTTTTTTTTTCTTTATAGAAGCGCGTTTGAAAGTAAGAACGTGTTGCATTTATGACCAAATTGACTCAAAATTTTCCAATCAAATTTTGATTTAAAGCTAGACTGTTTATACAAATCCAAAATTTGTGATGATCTACATTTGACAAACAATTAGATGTTTGGGTCAGAATCAAAAGTTTGACATTACTTTATTATAATATAAGAGCAGTTCCGCACAGATTCGCAAATCGTTTCGGATCGACCTTCTACGATTATGATGAAACTTTGCACAGTTGTTTGTTATTGCCCAACATGCCATTTTACATACATGGTTCCCTAGTTTTGCACACGACTAACACTTAAAAAGGGGATGGAGCTTCGAACGCCTTTGGATACGGTTGTGTTTAAAGTTTGTTCTCTGTTTTGTGCGTGCATTCGCTTTCATAGTTTTCGGCTGCATTTGCCGGATTAGCGCTGGCACTCTGCCTCCCGGACGATTATACGTGTGTGAGTGGTGGTTTTCTCGCTTTCCGAGAAGTTTAAGAATCGAGAAAGAAAACATGATTCATCATGTTTGCAAACAAGAGAAGATTTGACGCTATCTGCGTTGTTTGATTTTTTTCTCCCGATTCAGAAATTTGTGGCATCGCGAGCGATAATTTTAATTTTAATTTATTTACGCGGTGATGATGTTGGTTCACTCGCAACTATTTTTGAAAAAAAAAAATTAAGTGTTTTCGAACGAAAGTGTACCAAAAGTGCTTCTTAACGTGTTTCGTAGTTGGGTGTAGTGAAATTCGTGCATTCCCGGTTGATTTTGGAAATCCGTATCACAAAATTGCCCATCGATTCCTTTTTTTTGCCGTTCGATGACGACGGGTGTGCTTTCGCGAGAGTGACGTTTATTTGATCCGTTTCTTTGCACGGGTGTGTTTTTTTGTAACTAGCGTAAGTGTGCCTGCGATTTGCATTGAGTGTCGGAGATTGTGAGTAAGCTGAAGGATGTCTCGCTGGATATGCCCAAGTCTGGATGGGCGGTAGCTAGTGGCCGTGAACGGTTCCTGGGGAAAGCACTAGATTTGAGCCTCCTCCCAGATGACCATGGCAATACAGGAAGTATTACAACAAAGGTAATTTCTATTAGATATTTTGCAAACAGTGACAGATAGTGGACATGAAGAACCAGTAGAGGTGCCGGGCAAAGGTGTTTATTCTAGACAAATGGTAAGTTACAAATTCGCTGTTGTCGTTGTCGTAGGCGCCGTCGTAGTCGCTGTCGTAATCGCCGTCGTAGTCGTAGGCAGTACCGTTAGTATATTTAAAATTAACCACCAATCGTTGAAAATATGAATTATCGCGTATTTCTGTTGTTCATTACATGCCAAGTGAGATTCGAGAACGTAATTTCATTTGAATAGCTTGTTTAACCAGGTCTTAAACAATCGTCACGTCGGTCATAGCTTGTTATGATTGCCTGAACCATGCGTAAAGAGAAAATCGAAACATTGAACGTCGCGTGAAAGTGGATCTTAATGAAGGCCTCAGTACTCTTTCGTAGCTTTTAGTTTTAGGATTTCAAAGATCGTCGGTTGCAGTGGCTTGCCTACTGAGCAGAAAAACGCGGTCCCAGGTCCTTTCATATTAAAAAATGTATGGTAAGATCGCTTGTTTATCGTGTATTTTGTAAAACTTTTTTTTGTCGTCAGTGCCGGGTTTGAATAGATATAAAAACTTGAGTAACGCTATAATATGATATGAGGGGCTCGGTGGCCTTAGAACAACCGGTTTTGCTTACTGAGCAGAACATCATGAGTCTAATCTCAAGCCCATCCACATTCAAAATTCGTCAATCGTTTTATTTGTTAACATGACTACATGGTAATAACAGCAACTCGATGATTAAAAAGGAGCTCGTCTGCCTAGTGGCAAACGTTTTTGCTTACTGAGCAGAAGACCGTGGGTTCAATCCCAAGCTCCTTCACGTTATATGATTGCTAAAACATCAATTCAGCTTATCGTTTAC
Source organism: Ochlerotatus camptorhynchus (assembly GCF_037179485.1). Lineage (NCBI taxonomy): Eukaryota > Metazoa > Arthropoda > Insecta > Diptera > Culicidae > Ochlerotatus > Ochlerotatus camptorhynchus. Next base: position 6,353,610 of record NW_027040683.1, read on the forward strand.
CAAATCGAACCCTGCTGCAAACCCAACCCTATTACCCAATATCCCAGTAATTCCACAAGGAAGTGCAGAGGTGTTCTTGGTTTCCATCAAAGCGAGTGTAACAGCGCCGGTGGTGTAGTGGTAAGCGTGATTACCTCTCACCCCAGCAGGCCTGGGTTCAATCCTAGTTGGCGCCGCCGGGATGTTCTGAGGCATAACATCTCTGATCACGCCTTCCTTCGGATGGGAAGTAAAGCCGTTGGTCCCCGGTTCATGAGTTGATGGGTCGATAGGTAGGGTCCAGGTGTGGGAGCTGCCTTCCTGGCACGTCGGTAGCATTGGTGCTCAGCACGGAAAACAAGATCGACGGAAAAAACAAACCAAAGGAAAAAAAAATCAAAACGAGTGTCACTTCAACACATTCCTACCCCTTCCTTTCTTGACCTGTGTTCGGATGCGGCCGGCGCTGGTATTGCCTAGTTTGAGATCACCAGTTTTTACACATTGAGGATGATTTCTAGTCCCAAGCATCGTCTATTGGTTCTCTGTGTAATTACAGCTGGTCTGGCAATAACAGAGTAGCAACCGTGGGCGGTCAATCATGCTCATGCTCATGCTCATGCGACTAACACTTGAAAAGGGCTTAATGCAAAAATGATACGCATCAATAGAAAAATATATATCTCGTGAATGATTTGTTTGATCGAGATGGTGTCGTGGTCGAAGTTGCGGACATGTATTGTGCCTTACAAGAAAAAATATACACTGTAAAAAATTATTGTTTTTTTTACAAAAAAAAAATCAAAATTATCAAAAAAAAAATTAAAATTACTCAAATTGCATATTTTTTTTTTAATTATTTTTTCATATTTATTTTGTAGTTTAGATAAAATAATGCCTTTTGACACTGTGTATTTGCTGGGAAAATCATAAATAAAAAAAGTTATGAATTACTGAATTTTTTTTTTTAAATACTACCGATAGTTATGATATTTTGATATATTTGAAATAGTGTTAATATTAAAACACATCAAATTTACAACAAAAAAGCTCATAATGCTTAAATTGCCCACAGTTGTTATTTTCGAGATACTCATAGTAAAATTCACTTTTCGCATAATTTGAGCAATTTTTGCTCTTTTGAGATGTTATTCGTTAGTGTTCAATCTTGAAAATATTTTTAGCAAAAAGCCAAATTTATTTCCTTAAACTTTGCTGTTCATAGTTTTTTAATCATACGCATGAGTTAAGATATAATTAATTAGCTTAACTAGCTAGCCGTGAATGGGGAAAAGCAGAAAAATACACTTTTCCCATATGGTCTCTTACTCATAATTAATTATATCTTTACTCATGTGCATGATTAAAAAACTGTAAACAGCAAAGTTTAAGGAAATTAGACAAAAATCAACAAGCAAACAACTGCGGTTGATTTTGCAAGTTGTGATATCGCAGTTCGGAATATCAAACTAACAAAACTCACCAGCTGCAAATCTCAACAAACTCTGGTGAGATTGAGTATAATGATTTTTGCTTTACTCCCGAATGCAGCTGAAACTTCCATAACGGCTTGCAGCAGTCCCTTCACGTCTGCCATCGGTGAAGATTAAAAAGAGATAGCAAACTATGCTTTCACTTTCTAAGAAAACGATGTGCAGTGGAATTATTTTCGTGTCGAGTTAACTCTCAGCTTGATTTTTGCACGTAGTGAATAGTATCGCAATATCAAAGGAGCTTGTAAAAAAATATCAAGCATGATATTTTGTTCCAATATCACGCGTGATATTGCGAGCGCATGAGTGCGGAAAAATATGATTTGATTTCTGATTTTGCCAACACTGCTCATGAATAACATCTCAAAAGAGCGAAAATTGCTCAAATTATGCGATAAGTGAATTTTGACCTACGAGGATCTCGAAAATGATAACTTTGGGCAATTTAAGCATTATGAGCTTTTTTGTTGTAAATTTAATGTGTTTTAATATTAACACTATATCAAAGATATTCGATAACTATTGGTAGTATTTTGGAAAATACTTATTTTTTCACTTATTCATAACTTTTTTGTTTATGATTTGCTCAGCAAATGCACAGTGTCAGTAGGTAAAATTTAACCTGAACTGCAAAATAAATATAAAAAATAATATAAAAAATATGCAATTTGAGTGGGGAAATGACGGCTTCGGCATGACAGACTATTTTCGGCAACCCAAATTGAAACACTATTTTCACTGGATTTTCTTACGAAAACACTTAGTTGAATGCATGCAAACGATTCTTTATGCTTTCAGCTTCAATTTGACTATATTTTTACCACTGAGAAAAAGCAATCTAGCAGGGTTTTCTTGAAATTAAACACACGCACTTCAAATTGTAGCTGATTTCGAGTTGCCGATAATAGAACAGCAGATTTACATGCAGTTCAAATGGAACGGTTGCCGAAGAAAAACTGGTTGCCGACAATACTCGCTCTCACTAGAGAAGATTGGAGCTTTGTAAAAGCGTTTCAAAACAGGTTTTGACAATTCTTTCGACTGAAATTGTTAGAGCAGCTGGCAGCAAAAGATTGTAAACAAACCAATACTGCATATGTGTGCGTTCCATAGAGAAAAAGGCTATAGAAAGAAGGTCGCTGCTTAGGTTGCCGAGAATACGTAAATTCCCCTATTTTTTTTTTTTTTTAATTTTTTTTTTTTGAGAAAAAATTTATTTTTTACAGTGTATATTTTTTCTTGAAAGGCACAATACTTGTCCGCAACTTCTTCTAAGACACCATCTCAATCAAACAAATCGTTCCCAAGATATATGTTTTTCTATTGATCTGTATCATTTTTGCACAAGCCCTTTTCAAGTGTTAGTCGTGCACAAAACGTAGAAGGTCGATCAAAAAAATTTAAAAAAAATTCGTTATTTTAAATGAAACTGCTGATATGGTATTATGATAATATGTTATCATGCTACTATTTAAATAAGGTTCTTACAAAACGTGGTCAGAAGTTTTAGTTATGCGATCTTACAAAATATGCGTGAAAAATTAGCTAAAAGTTGCTTATTTTTTAAAACAATCGGTTGGAAAATTGGACTTTTAGTAACAAGTTTTCAATGTATTGAGCATCATTTCAAGCAAAATATTATTCAGTTCACTGAATACAGATGGTAAAAGCATAAACGGTACAATCCTAGCAATATTTTAATATTAAAAAAAAAAAAATACCACAACAATCAACTGTATATTTCTTCCAGTGTAGATGAAAAAATTGTTACACGCTCGCTCAATGTTACTGAAAAGAGAGTAACTTCTACTAAGTTCGGTATTTTTTTGTACAAAATGTCAAAATCTGAGTAACATTGATTTAGCAAAATGAGTAACTACTGTTCTGCTTGTCTAAAGACAATGTTTACTTACTTCTGAGTAATAGTGCACAAATTTTTCTCACCGTGCTAATGTCAAATACCTGTGAAAAATCTGGACGGTGATTTAACTTCCGATTACGCTTTCAAGTTTGAAAATTTAAGAGAAATGAATGGATTAAGTGGCAGCCACAGTGGTAGATTGGGATTCGTTCCGTAAATTGAAAAGGTAAGAAAATGAAGCATTTGAATATAAAAGCACCAAGCAACAAGCTTTTGGTGGCCGTCTCCCCGTGTATCCAAGATTTGTTCCAGGATATGTGAAAGAAAAAAAAAATCCCTCATCAACATGATCATTATTTGAACACCAGCAAATCCGCATTGCCGTTTAAATACTCCGAATGTGGATGTTAACACACCCGGTTCAAAACATTGAAACGGCACATCATTTTGAATTATTCTCCGGAATCGGAAGAGGAACAAGAGGACTATCTAGAAAATATTGATGTTCATGACGTAGTGGATAGCAGACAGCATAGAAATGCCGATGGAACATCGGCGATTTCCGAAAAGCTTTGGGATCCCTCTGCTCACTCATATTGCCATGATAATTGGGTTTGGAATGCGTCATGTGCAAAGCATTTAGTCATAGCTGAAGAGCGTCGGTCACCAGCCTTGCCGTTGCTTTTAGAGAAGCTACATAAAAAGTCGCCGAAAACACAATGTTTTTAATATATTTCTATTGTAGGGGAAATGGCTCTAATGTTGGCCAATGGATCTAAGATTGAGCTCATCGCTAAAAATCTGCTATTTATCAATTTTAGCTTGTGGAACGCGTCTCTGTGATGGTACTAATGAATATTTTTGGTCGCTATTGAAAGTTTAGTCGATTTCTGAATTTATATATGGGCCAAAATTAGGGGCAATTATGCCGACATTACATCCATTTCCCCTACATCTTTTCTTTTATCTTTTAATAAAATTGTTTTTTTCTATCGTTGTTGAAAATCGTATCAATAGGAATTTTCCGATGTTATAATTCTCCACCGACGGCAATAAAACGCAATATTCAGTATTGGGAGAATATAATTTTCCTGTAAGATGCATGACATTTGAGATCAATATTAGTTATATCAATTTTGTGTTTCATAATAGTATCAATTAAATTCAGTATTTGTGCCTAATAGATGTAAGTTTAGATTGTAATTTTAGCCGGTAAGACTTACGTTTAGTTCCTTAAGCTTAAAACTCCCGGCTGGGATTTAAGTGGGTTCTCGACCTGATTATTGTGGTTGTCCTAATGGTAATAGAGTTTAGCGTTTGTTGTGTTTATCACTGTGCCTATGTATGACCTTACCGATTGGCTTTCGTAGGGTAATATTAATATGGTTTAATCCTCTCGTGACCTTTGAAACGCAATTCACGGCAATATCCTACATAATTAAGTAGATTAATAATAATTTTCGAGGAAACAATGTAGTTTAAGTTTCTCACCGATTGTAGTGTCTTATAGAATGGGGGGGAGGTAGCTCATTGATTCTTCCGGTTCGCCTCCTAGCATCGTGCTATAAGGTACCAGGCGATAACCAGGGTAGTTGATCGATAGCTTGATGACGTCATTTCGTTGGCGTCTGTAATGGGAAATTCTTATAGCAGGCGTTGACGATGGGACGTTGTCGAGTTGTTGAATAGCAACTATCGTGGTAACTCACCGATTACCTGTCGATCTGCCAAATTTGGAAAGACGTCTGCATTGAATTGTCTCATATAATAATATTCCGCCCACTATATCACAAGAAATTGCGAGTAGCTGAGTGGAATGGAGATAAGTTAAGCATTGGGTACAGGACCAAGTCTCCCCTGGGTGGTGCCAGAAGATGAGCACAATAGAAACATCAAGTTGCCATAAGGCACGGAATGAGACTATTGCATGGCTGGGTAGTCAAAGTCTTCCATTCGTTAGTCATTTCAGGTGGATTAGAACAGGTTTAGGTTTAGGGTGGGCGTTGGCCAGATTTGGATTTTTCAGATATAATCCTAAATAGGACCTAGATTATTTAATACACTAGTAACCTCAACTTCTGTCACAATGTTTCATTGTGACTAATCAACACTCAAACAACAATATCAAATTTGCGGTAAATTTGAAAAAAGGGAACTTGCCCACTGGACGATTCTGAAGCCTGACCAAGTGAGTGGGTTACGGGTTTATTTGATTGTACGTCATTTCCAAGTTATATATAGATACATTCATACCATTGGCATTTTGTATTTGAGATACGACAGAGACAGGATGCGGAGGGCCCGCTTAGGGGGAGCGTAACCCATGTTATGGCTTCCATTTATTAAATAGTTCAGATAGGCTGGAAACAATAGGTTCATGGTGAGAAAATGTACCATTTGGTGCCCGTTCACTGATCAAAATTAGATTCAAATCGTCAGGCCCTGCCCTGGAATACTGAGCAGAAAAACGCAGTCCCAGGTCCTTACATATCAAGGAGATTTATGGTAAAATAGCTTGTGTATCGTGTATTTTGCGGAACTCGTTGTTGTCGTTGGTTCCGGGTTTGAATGGATACACAAATTTGAGCAACGGTATTATGTGATATGAGGGGCTCGGTGGCCTTAGAGCAACCGTTTTTGCTTACTGAGCAGAACATCATGAGTCTAATCTCAGGCCCATCCACATTCAAGATTCGTCAATCGTTTTATTTGTTAATATGACTACATGGTAATACCAGAAACTCGGTGATTAAAAAGGTGCTCGTCTGCCTAGTGGCAAACGTTTTTGCTTACTGAGCAGAAGACCGTGGGTTTAGTCCCAAGCTCTTTCGCGTTATATGATCGTTAGGACATCAATTCAGCTTATCGTTTACCAAAACGAACCCTGCTGCAAACCCAACCCTCTTATCCAACATCCCAGTGATTCCTCGTGGAAGTGCAGAGGTGTTCTCGGCTTCCATCAAAGCGAGTGTTATGTCAACACAATCCTTCCCATTCCTTTCTTGAACTGTGTTCGGGCGCGGCCGGCGCTGGTATTGCCTAATTTAAGATCACCAGTTTTTATACATTGAGGATGATTGCTAGTCCCAAGCATCGTCTATTGGTTATCTGTGTAATTACAGCTGATCTGGCAATAACAGAGTAGCAACCGTGGGCGGTCAATCAAGCTCAAGCTCAAGCTGTAGTGTCTTATAGAATGGCAGCACTATTGCAAAGCTGGTGTTATTGTTGTGGGTAACCTAATTATAACTAATAGCAATTAAGTTTCGTTTGAGATAGTTTTAAGTGATCTCAGCTTACCGGTTCAAACAATTTCAGGGTAAATTTTAATATTTAGCACCTAGGTTCACTAGTTTAATATTAATTTAAGTTCAATTTAATATTAGATGCATAAGATACACGTTATAATTTTCGATTCCAATCGTGTGGCTCTATCTTTTTATCCTCTTGCTTACTCACCCCGGTGTCAGATCGGTACCTGTCACTCCGCTGTCAAATCCACTGCAGCGATGTTCTGACACAACGGTAGGTGCGCTTAGGCCAGTGCGGTCAACAATCGTTTTATTTTTTCATATCAAATCAATTTGGTACTCATTTTGAAAAACGGTAAATTCAACAATAATTGAGTAACATTAACTATGTTTTTTTTACCGAAAATCAGAACTGAGTACCAGTTACTCTGACTTTGACAAATGCTAGCATAACTCAAAAGTGAGTAACTATACGTTAACTCACTTTAGAGTAGTTCCATTTTTACTGAAAGAGAGTTGATTTTTACTCACGTTTGAGTAACATTGAAGGAGTATGTAAGAAATACTTTTCACTGTACTGGCTGAAGAAGAGACAACTGGCTTCTTAATCTTTTGTCTCTACACTCTCCCCCCGCAGAACACGAACTCGGTCTACACGAATTACATTTACGTTGGTCTGGAATGATTCCGTTTACGCGAGGGAATCGCGTAAATGGACTGCTCGTAGCATATGGAATTCAACCTAATAGGGACCAACATATAATATCTCGTGATCCTGGACATATAGAAGGTTACTGTCTTGGGCAAAATTGTTTAGTAGATTAAAACCTAATGTTTGGTGGACAGAAGTTCAGAATTTTCTCACTACGCAGCGCTAGTGTGCTTGAATTTGTGATTCCCTAGTTTATGTTATATCTTGAAATCCTTGCCATCTAGAAAGTGGCTGTCTTGGGTGAAGTTGTTTCTGTGGATCAAGACTTAATGGTTGGTGGACAGAAGTTCGGGATTTTCTCACTACGTGGCACTAGTGTGCTTGAATTTGTGATTTCCTTGTTCATGTGATTTCTTGAAATCCTTGCCATCTAGGAAGTTGCTGTCTTCGTCAAAGTTGTTCAGTTGACCAAGACCTTCATTTAAAAAAAAATAGATTAGTTGATAATTCAGCAACTTCGTCCTGCTGCTGTATATGTGAGATGTTCTTCGTGCTTTATAACAAGAACCTGTCATTCTAGGAAAATATATCGTTATGAAATCTGCCCTTAAACATTGTTTACTGCAGGAGACGACTTCGAGCAACGCAAAAGTCCAACATGGAAAGTAGTCAAGAAGAGTCGACTTCGTCATTCAGCAATATCACTTCTATCATTCCTTCGTAATTTTCACCCAGCTGCTATTTTTAGTTTGCAGAGTGTTCACTCGGCTGTCGACAGAAGCAGACCACTCTCGATGTGTGCCACGCGATCGTCTGTTTTCTCGGCAGCAACCATTGTGTGGTCCTCCTCATTGTTCTTCATCAGCAGTTCGATGCGTCGTCGACTTTGGAAAGCAACCGCTTAGTGACGAGTGTGTGAGTGCTGACCACGTTTTGCGTCCATTGCTGCAATGGAACCGCTCTGCCCCCGATGGCGTAGCTGCCATACAATGAAACCACTGGAAGCGGCTCCAGTTCTGATGGAGGAGGCATTTTCGATAGCGGAAGATAAAGTGTTTATTGTGTTGTACCTTTTGACTATAGTTTTAAGATGTATTGTACAGTGACTAAGAATCTTCGGCTCTGTAAAGTTAATTCGTTTGAGCCTTATCAAATAAATTAATAAACAACAATTGCTGTTGCATATAAGAGCGATAAAAGCTTCAATGGCCTTCATGGTCAGACACTGAATCGGGAGACTACAGTCAAAGACTTAGGAGAGTGGAGTGCAGTTTCGAACGCCTTTGGATACGGTTGTGTTCTCTGTTTTGTGCGTGCGTTCGCGTTCATAGTTTTCGACTGCATTTGCCGGATTAGCGCTGGCGCTCTGCCTCCCGGACGTTTATACGTGTTTGCCGTTCGACAACGACGGGCATGCGAGAGAAAAATAAGCATCGGGAATGTGCTCCCGGTTGTATTGATTTGGTGAGTACGTTCCAGTTGAAGATTGTTCTTATACATATCTCGATTGCATTTTCGAGGGGACATCCGGAGAGCTTTGAGATTTAGGCGTTGTTGCTTTTGCGGGCAGACGAGTTGGTCTACGGTAAGGGCCAGTAAGTGCTGCTAGCAGATGAATCAAGAGGTATTCGAAACAAAATTGGTAAGAAATGTCCATTCGATTCGATTTAATACAGTTGAACAAATTTCAAAACTATATACGTGCCAGATTTGGAAATAATGTTTTTTAAATCTGGAAGTGTGTTTATGATACCATTATCCATTTGATAAAGGTAGAGTGAACATGCGGGGCTTATTGTAAGTAAAAGTGACCTCGGAGTGGTCGTGAATTACCAGGCAATCTGAAATGGTCACTGGAGCTGCAATAGAGCTAACACCTTCTAACTCCCGGACTAAACCTGCTTTGATGTAAGGGTAATAAAAAGCAGTTTTCTTCCATAATAACACTGTCGGAGAGTGGGGGTTAGTTTGACGCACACACACACACACACGCACACAGACCCACACACATACTGAGACACACAGACGCACACACACCCACCACACACACACCACACACACACACACACACACACACACACACACACACAGAGCGAGAGAGAGAGAGAGAGAGAGAGAGAGAGAGAGAGAGAGAGAGAGAGAGAGAGAGAGAGAGAGAGAGAGAGAGAGAGAGAGAGAGAGAGAGAGAGAGAGAGAGAGAGAGAGAGAGAGAGAGAGAGAGAGAGAGAGAGAGAGAGAGAGAGAGAGAGAGAGAGAGAGAGAGAGAGAGAGAGAGAGAGAGAGAGAGAGAGAGAGAGAGAGAGAGAGAGAGAGAGAGAGAGAGAGAGAGAGAGAGAGAGAGAGAGAGGAGAGAGAGAGAGAGAGAGAGAGAGAAGAGAGAGAGAGAGAGAGAGAGAGAGAGAGAAGAGAGAGAGAGAGAGAGAGAGAGAGAGAGAGAGAGACAGACACACACACACACACACACACACACACACACACACACACACACACACACACATACATCTGCTATTTTTAGTTTGCATGTACCGTTCCGATTCAAATTTCGGACGATTCAAATTTCGGACACTTTCATTTTTAATTAAATATTACATCCAGTTAGAAACAAAGTAATAATGTTAGATGATCGTGGAGGGCACTAGTCAAAAAAATTTAAAATTTACAAGACATGTGGATCATATTCGACCGAGATAATCAACTTTTAAAAGTGTCCGAAATTCGAGTTTAAGTGTCCGAAATTTGAATCGGCACGGTATATAGTAGAGCTGGGACTTAAACTATCCGGGTACTTCAGTTTTTTCTCAATAAAATTACTTTCAGAAAAATGAAATAGCGTTGATTTGATATTCAGTATATAGAATATCAGGCTTTTTAGTGCCCAATATTTAAATTATATAAATTGAGAAAATGTTGAGATCGTTATCAGGCGAATGGTAATCATCCGGATATCCGGATAGTGAAATTTCAAATTTATTCTCCCTATAACAGTTTATTTTTTACTGTTCCAAATATTTGTCAAAAAGTAGATTTTTAGGTGCCCATGTGACCTGATGGGGAATGGCAGATCTGGTAATTGCCAAAATTCACTAAAATTAAAAAAAAAATATCCGGATAATCCGAGTCCCAGCACAAGTAGATAGTTGAAATTTAAATAACAATCATATTTGGTGTGGTTGTAAAAAATAATCAGAAGCACAGAATCCTATTGGTGGAAATTTGTTACGTTTATTTTGTGGAATGTCATGTTGAATTTCCCGTTTTAGAGAAAAAAATTAATGAGAGTTTGGTTTTTGATAAATCAATGTTTACTTCGGTTTTTGATACTGTACTTTTTACATTTGATGTATGTGTATACCTAAAAAATATTACAAACGGTTACATCTCAGTTTCTTCTTTCCATCTCAAAAGAAGGTTTTCACATTCCGTCAGCAATTTGAAAGCCTTAGTCCGGCGCTCCTCGTGCATCTCGAGAGTGACAAAGTGCTGCAGCTCGATTAGTTTTTAGTGTTGGTCCTTAAATTCTTGAGCGCTTGGTGCTGACATCTCAAGGCTATCGTCCAAATCACCAGTAGTTTGAAGATCTCCAAGTTCTTCTTCAACCGTTGTTTCCTTTTCTGCATTGAGTTCATAAATCTTAGCTTGCGTCATATCACCAGCGCCGGTCCCAGGAGCTCGAATGTCTTGGGCGACGTCTACATAGTCGTTGCTCGTTTCATTGATATTTCCGCTGATTTCAGGTGGCATAACAGCATTCCAGCAGTTCTTGAGCATGAAGGCTTTTTATGATGAACGGTTTTTTCCAGGGTGTCAAAACTTCTTCCATGATTTAATCAAATCGTCCCCTGTTTCATCCCTTCGGTCCACAATCCACCAGCTATGATGGATCTAACGCAGCTTAAAGTTTGTGGTTATCCCTTGATCCTGTAGTATAGAAGTCGTGTTTAGAAGGAGGTGAGTCACTGCGATGTTCGGATGGATTAACTCGAGGGGGTGGCTAGGCGCGTTGTCTCACACAAAAAAATTACTTTCAACGAGAGGTTCTTGTCCCGACACACACACCGAGATGGCAAGTATTTCAAGATATCACACAAACAAGGATATCACAAATTCATGTACACTAGCACCGCGTAGTGAAAAAATTCCGAATTTGATTGATTGATTTATCTTTATTAGGGAGGCTTTCAGCCTGGGGCTGGTTCGCCTCCAGTGTTCCGAATTTTTGTCCACCAACGATAAGGCCTTAATCCACTGAACAACTTCACCCAAGAAAGCAACTTCCTAGATGGCAAGGATTTCAGGATATCATTGATGCCCTTGTCATTAATTCAAGCAAACTAATGCCACGTAGTGAGAAAATTCCGAACTTCTGTCCAATTAATGCGATGGTTGGCTGCATCCTGTACTATTCGGGTTCCGTTGCTCCCTGAGGAACCGTATCTAAACGGTGGCAAAAGGAGCTGCAGTGGCATGGAGCTGTAGCTGAACTGGGTAGTGGTTACTGCCGTAGAGGTCAGGGTTGACACTCCACTGGATCTTCCCAGAGATGGTTCGGCTAGCTGCAGAGATGTCAATGGTAAGAAAGTAGGCTTACCGTCGTTGAGGACTATCAACTCCTCCCTTTCGAAAATGTCTGCTAGCATGGAACCCCTTGAGTCCGAGTGGGAACCCGAGAGGGTTGAAGCCCGTTGAGGTCGCCAACGATAAGTTGTGGCTCCGTTAGTTTGCTGAGCACGTCGATGATTTGGCTCTCCAAGTTCGGAATTCTATCGCACGGCAGGTAGGCACATCACATCAGTTGAATTGTGATGATGTCAACGGGACACAAGGCAACATCCCGTAGCACGCCAATAGCAACAGAGTACCGGAAGTTGTTCCCACGTTTGATACCTTTCTTACCTCCTGTAGCGCAATAACCCAGGAAGGGTTCGTCTGGCAAAGTAGCTCAAGGTCAGCGGGGTGGTTGAAGCATCCATCAATGTTCCACTGCAGAAGGAAATTCGTGGGCTGAGGTAAAGTTGGCGTTGGGTACGAGACGTTGGAGCTCTCGCCTTCGTAGCTTGGGTCAACGGAATAGCGGATGTCGCAAGAGCCAGAAGCATCGAAGTGGCTGAAGTCGGCGGTTGACTCTAGGCCAGGGCCAGGCGGAGACGTTCTACCCGACCAGAGCAGGGATGACACACCAGGTGGTACGGTTGACAAAGTCGACTGCAGAGCCGAATGAGGCAGAGCCCCACCGAGGGCAGGCGAAGGAGTTCCACTCACTCGGGGCAGGGTTGGCCCAACGAAAGAAAGAATGGTGAAACCTTGTGGCGTTGCGGGCTTGTTTATTTCGGTTGTTGTCGTTCTCTCGGAGTCCTTCTAATCTCTACAACTAAATGATGTACGGACTGCTCACTCCAAGTGCTCGGTGGACCAGTTACTTTAGACTAGATGACCATGGCAATGCCAGAAAATTTGTATTCGTTGAAGGAAGTATCACAACACAGGTAATTGCTATTAGATATTTTTGCAGACAGTGACATATTGTGGACATGAAAATCCAGAGGAGGTGCCAAGCAAAGCTGTTATATCCTAGACAAATGGTAAGTTCCAAGTTCGCTGTTTTCGTCATGGTAGTCACCGTTGGCAGCAATTGTATTATATTCTTATATCCTACATATTTCCATATAAACATATAAATTCATTGGGTAGGAATGGGACCATAAGGACGCTTGATTGAAGCGATTTGGATGGGGAAGTGGAATTGCCAACTCCCTGTTGTTAACATTTCGTGAATTTAAGGTGGGCTCTTCTCCCCACTCATTGGGACATCCCTCGTATGATGGCTTGTTCTGTATCGGGTTGGAAAATTTTTATCATTGGAAGGAGATTCTTCATGCGTTAGTGTCTCTGGCTACGGGTCCACCCTCCGTTTTTGGCCGTTCATACAATGGAATACTACCGGGTATCGTACTTGATCAAGTCATACGAGGTGGACAGTCCACTGTCTACTGGCTATGTCCTGCAACAATGAGTGGTATCCTTTACATACATACATACATGAACCCTTATCCTTCCCGACATTCATAACAAACTTGACTCCCTCGTTGATCGTAGGGGTACAGACGTTGCCCGAGTAACACAAATTCATAGAATTATGTTGAGTAAACTGTAATACATCCAAAACTAGTCATACAATGGTGCCGTCCTTTTGCGTCCCTCCAGGAGAATGTGTGTTTCCACCCTTGTGCGTTCCTCTTTCAATCTCCTGCTGGTGCAGGGGTTTCCGTCAAGTTCCGATGTGAAAAAAAGCGAGGGCTATCAGTGGACTCTCCTGTTGTTACTTCGTCCTCGGTTCGGTGACCCGGCAGTTTCGGTGGAGTCATGGCGCCCTGAGTGTCCGAAGCTCTCGTTTCTTTGACAGGCTGGCTCGAGCGTCGCGGGTGTCCACAGATTTTGGTTGGGGTATGACTTCCGGTTCCACGGTGTCCCAGCTACCCGAGGCCAAACGCAGGCACGGTTGATGAGGTTAGTGGTTGTCTTGTAGTAACCATGAGACAAGTCCGGGTGGTTAGCGATGTTCTGGGTACCGTGGAGACTAGTCAACTGGTAGGCAACTACTTCCATTTACCTCTTCGCGGTTCACTTTTGTCTGGCGAATCTGATGATGTAAGATGTGACTTTTGTCCAGTGGGTGCTGTCATAGCGGTTTCGAGTTGTTGGAGTTGTTGTTCGAAATGCTCTGCATCATCGCTTCGAACATGCTGAATGAGGAGTTGGTAGTGGCTACGTTGCCGGCAAGGTGAGCGGCTCCATTCAGCTGGAGTGCAGCTTGTAGTTGTACGATAATCGCGTACTTATCGCTGACCGTCTAGGCCAGCTCCCCGATTTTATGGCTCATCTCTTTGAGGCCGTTGAGTGTACACGTGTTAGCAACGTTGGCAAAGGAACTTCCACCTGTAAATTACTCGTAGACTCTTCTAGCGTCCGGGTACGAGAGATCTTTGTCTACTGTAATCCGTTGGATCTCATTCTCCCGCTGGTAGTCGGGGCAAGGACAATCGGACAGCTGGTTTGTTTTACAGCGGCTTGGCTCTGAGAGCATGCCCGATCCATGCCCGGGGATTATGAGGTCTCCAAAGCACTTCCCACAGGCTGACTTGGGTGCTTTGCAACGAAGCCTCGTGTGTCCGAACCTACGTCAATATACTACGGCACACACGTGTCATGACAGGTCGCGATCAAGGTCGCCATGTTGACCCGATCGTTTCCGTCCTGTCTTGTGATATGCCTCACCTCTTTGATCCCTTGGTCGATTAGATCGGTGACGAGATTCTGTTCGGTTTTCTCAATTTTGCTCTACAGCTGATCACGCACCTCGTGGTGTTTAACGAAGGCTACAACTTCGATCGGTGTTCCGTCCAACAAGGTTGTCATCTGTAGAAGCTGCTAGTAATGTTTTTGCAAGCGAATAAAACTGAAAATTTCGCACTAATTGATTCGGGATAGTTCGTTTTCGGCGTGTGCACATCCTAATGCCAAGTCACGCCCTCGCACGCAGTGAAAAGTGGCTCGTGAAAAGAACCAGCATGTCAGCAGCCTTTTCGTCCTTTTTCGAACCGTAGCTATCCTCATAGGACTCTTCCAGCATGCGGGACCCTGTTCGCACCCATTTTAGAGTGCACTTTTTGAAAGCTCATAAATTAATTTACCGAAAAGCACAAGCGCACGTGTCATCCCTGCCGACCCAGACGACAACGGTAGACCACCCACATTGCGGCATCCAATTTCCAATGACTGTTGGAACAAATGGAATGCGGTTCGTTCTACGTGGGTACCAGGCACATACACACATACACACACATACGTGCGGACCCGAGCTATTATAGTTCTCTACTCATTTCATGCTCGATGGTCGTAATTCCCATTTAATGAAATGGGAGTATGTACATTGTACACTTGCACTTGTGAGAAGGTCGCGAATGGCCTGCCGAAAAAGGTAACCCACTAAAAGGATCCCTCCAAAGTGCTGATGCTGACTGACTACCACTGTTGTTGTTGTTGTTGTTGTTGTTGTTGTCGGTGGTGGATGTGACCGCGGTATCCACATAACAGTTCGCACCGACTGTTGCCCGGGTGCAATATTCTCGTTTATGTGGCATGGCGTGCCTTTCGAGGTCAGCACTTTCCAGCTGGAGTTCATTATGCTTTTGTTTGAGCACCTACTTTTTTTTTCATCTGTGCAGACCCTCCTCCCCCCAGAAATTGGGGGAAATAGTTTTGACACCGAATGGAATCCGTCACGGAAAGCCATATCATTTTCCGGAACAATGCACCCCGTGCGGTTGACGACATCGAAAACACTTTCATCGATCTAGGGCCGGGTCGCGCGTGTTGCCATGTTCCATTTCAACACACTTGCATTAAATTTCAACACGCCGTATCCCTGCGGGGGGAGGGGGGTGACTTTGCATTGGTTATCGACGCTTGTGATCTCTCAATCCCGCCTGTTCTGACACGCTCTCGACAGCTTCGTAGGACATTTCCGTTTGGCACGACGACCCATCGAATGGGGGCCTGGATTTGCGGTCATGACAAGATTAAATCAATTATACGCCTGGCCTGGATGGAGAGTTGCCCTCAGACCAAACGCCGTTGTCCTTGATGAATCCTCCTCGTCCTCTTGCCTGTCTGTTCCGGCAACAACAACGAGCCGTGCTGAGGATTGCAATGGTCTTCTTCGGAAACCACAAGAGCAACCACGAGATCACACGATTTGCTCGACGCCAGAGATCCTCTCGAGCTGTGAGTGGGACGAGGGTAGAGATGTCTAGTGGATTAAATGGGATGGATTTTATCGGATTGATGCTTTCCTCCACTGCTAGCTGGTGGTGGCTCGAATTTTTTACCCCCATCCCGTTCTTACCCTCCCCGGTGGCAAAGCACATAGATTCTGGTTCTTGTCCGTATAACAAGCTCTTTACGGAGTAGATTCAATTTTTCCTTATCGTTTAACGAGCAAAGTTGGAGCGACGGGAAATTGAATTGCACTGCGCTGGAGTGCTGGATGTGGGTAATTTTAATTCAATTTCGCTCCCTGACACAGCAGGGCTGTCTTGGTTTCTCAATGAGTAATGCGAGAATGGGATGAATTGCTAAATTAACGGTGGAAGCTTGCTGGTTAGGAACGGAGTTGCGGATGAGTGCTAGTAAATATGACAATGTAGATCGCTGGTGCTTTCAGTTCTAATCTCCCTTGCATGATATCCTTCTAACTTGAGGTACTCTCTAACTGGATGGGTAATCTCATCTAACCAGTTCTATTTTTCGACGGATGTTTAAATTCCAAAGACACCCGAATTATTTCACACAGACATTTAACATTACATATTAGGAAGGTTAGATGCGGATTTAGGGTGCTTTCCATGCATACAAAATGGTGTTTTGCAAACACGCTGGCACGACCTAGTGAATGAATTCCAAACTTCATTGTTCATAATTTGAGTTAAACAATACAACCTTCGCTGACTGGCAGTTCGGTCAAGGGGCTTGAAAGCGCTGGAAAATCGCTAGAAATCGAAAACCTCGCCTCCGACAGGCCTCTTTTCTGGCGAAGCTATCGGGAAGGAATCTCTACAGCTCGCATAATCACGTCTTCCATTTCCCGTTCATATTTACGACTCAATTTGCATATGCGTGAGTTGTACGGCTGAAATTCCCATCTCGCTCGGGATACGATCCGGTTGTGGGGGGGGGGGGGGGGATTTTGTTTTCGAGCAAAGAATTATACGCGTTTCCATTCCCGCTTCCTCGTTTGGAAATTCAGGCTATAGAAATCAACCACCAAACACCGAACCGTTTGGAGCCTAAACTGTTATGATGCTGATGATGTTGATGTTGTTGAATTGTTCTGATTCAAATCCCTGTCCCGACATGTTCGAGGAGCGATTCTCCCAGAAAACCCACCGTGGCAAATTTATGGTTGCAATTCATTTGAATTTATGGACGGGAACGATTGTCATTAGCATACTGATGGGGAGGGAGCGTTTTTCGGTTTGCATTGTTTCAGTTATTTGAGCATTAGGCAGGTTGAGTTGTGGGATTGTTTGTCGCATTGGAATTGAAACTCACAGTGTTACCCTTACATCAACTGGTTTTTCAAATTCATACCATTCGTACACCGGGTTAATGATAACCCGTCTAGTTCATTTCCTGGTCGCAGCACGCATTCCCGAAGTCTGCGGATCATGAACTCTTAGCATATAAACTACGCCGATTAACGAAACTTCACCACTCGCAATTTGAAGATCGTTAGTGCTAATTAGTGTCCCATTCATGCTCGCGGTGAATTCTCGTTTTGCTAGGAAGAGGCAATGCCGATTGTTCCACTGCTTGATCCATTCCATTAATGAAACCATTTTGCACGCCCTACCTACACTGTACCAAAACATCATCCTCTGTTCGTATGACATCGAAATCGGTTTTGCAAATGATAGCTGCAACCGAATGATGGTCGGTTTGAAATCAGATGAAGAATGAACATTGATACAAGAAGCGAACGGACCTTCAGTTGAAATACGTAATTATTTCGGCAGAATTATTGTCATCTCAAATTGAAATGCATATGGTATTGGTTCAGTCCCTTAACTCTTCTTCTTCTTCTACTTATTATTATTATTATTATTATTATTATTATTATTATTATTATTATTATTATTATTATTATTATTATTATTATTATTATTATTATTATTATTATTATTATTATTATTATTATTATTATTATTATTATTATTATTATTATTATTATTATTATTCTTCGAATTTCAAGCTAATTATTTATTGAAATTGAGAACTTTCGATGCCTTTACCATTTTAGCATTAGTTTGATTGTGTGGCAAGTACAATCATAATAAACTATGCCCAGGAAAGTCGAGAAATTTTCCAACCCCAAAAATTGTAACAAGTACGCTTTCCATGTATTAATTTATTTATTTAGTTTAGTAGTACAGAATTCAAATTTATATAATTTAGTCCTTTAATTCAATTGCATGAAAATTTAATTTTTCACATTTAATCCAAATAATATTCACCGCGTCGGTTCGAGAGTGATAACTGTGATACAAAATGATTTCCCTGCGTTCAGATGCAAGCGCAAAATCAAATGCCTGTTGAGCGTACCGACGTGAATACGTCAAGAAGTGGACGTCGACCCGCCAAATTTCCATTTAAAATGCGTTGACCTTTTTTCCGTTTGGCTTTGCGCCCTCCCCCTGAATTTCGGAGAGAAATTGTCTGGATAAGAGTTCCGACCTATCACAATCACGATCGACAAACAGCTGATGGTAGTAACGCTTCGAGATGGGAAATGACAGGTGGGTAGAAACTCACGGTCTCCCAGTGTTGGTGAGTTCTTTGCCGTTAATGTTCACGAAAAGTTCACTATTTTGCCATACAGAAATTCAAAACAAAAAATATTATCTGCGGATTTGGACAGTTTTTGACCTGTTTCATACGCCTGGAAGGTATATGCTGGTCACAAATGCCGTGCCAAACTGATTTCCTGGGCAATTCACCTCTCTTACTCGCCTAGGTAACGCTTGGTACATTCCTATCAATGTGCTTGTCGAAGCATCAAGTTGACGAAAGAAGTTAAGGTGGAAATCGGTTCGAAAAATTCAACTACATACAAACTCATACTTGCGAGTGTATGTGTGTTTGAGAGACACTACTGTAATTACCCAATTTTACGTGGATTCCGGCGCACAGTGAAAATTGGGAATACCATTAACAAAAACTTAAAACACCTACCTTGGTATACCGCTTACATGATTCAAAGTTTTAACCTTTTTCGATAAAAAAAGCTGCCCATTTCAACTGAGGCGCGCCATCATTTTATTTTGGGCCGCCAACGCACACCCTCTCACTACACTACACTAATACACTCCAAAAAAGCAATGTTTTGGTTCATTGCTCATTTTTTTATGGTTCACAACACTTTTTGTTCTTGTACACGGCTTCACGTTGTTGGTCTATGACTCAACTATTAATAAAACGTTAAAAAATCCGCGACGACGAGCACAAAATCGCGAAAACTTCACCAAACGAACTTTGCAAAATTTTGGAAACGTCGATCGCTTCCCCCCGGCGCCTTACTAGCACTTTTCTGTTGTTTAATTTTCTATGCATTGGTCTGGCAGTCAGGCTTGTTGTTTCTTTTACTCTCGCACTCTTAAAAAGCAAAATGTTTTACGTCATAATCATTGCCAAACAACAGTGAGAAAGGGACAAAAAAAAAACACATGACCAGTCCTGTTTTGTTGGCACAGTCTCAGAGGGTGTGTGTGTTTATTTTCAGTTGGGCTGATTCACAAGGTTGCTAGAATCATTTCACCAAATTCAAAATAAAACATCATTCTCAAATGAATGTTACGTGAGGATTGCGTAACAATTGAAAGAAATATTGATTGCTATAGCTTATTACGCGTCATAATGCATTTCTACTTCGTAAATGATAAATTCGAGTACTAACAGAAATTATGACTCAATACTAAACTTGCTTTTGGCAGCACTACCAGCTGACTAATGTATGTAAAAATTATGCTCAATTTGTGCGTAACTTCTTCGTGTTCTGAGCGCAGTTTTTGAATCAGAGATAAAAAATGCCGCATTTAACGAAGGGAAAAAAGGCGACTTTAAAACGCGAAGCTTTAGAGCGTAAACACAGGAGTCCAGTATGTGAAAGCGTGGTGATGTATAGTCCAGAACCGGAACCGGAAAGCGATGAGGAGTTTGAAGAGATCTTGATCTTTCTTTCTGAATTAGATTCAGCATATTCGGTCAATAGTGAGGGCAGTGAATTTGAGTGTTTTTTCAAGTTTAAAGATGCAAATGTCGAGGAAGGATAAAAATCTTCCGAATAAACTTTATGGACGGATAAGATGCAATCTCAGTGATTTTGAAATAAAGAGTAAATATTATCTGAAAATCACATATTGAACAAGCTTATACACAAAAAATGCCATTGTTCGTCCGCTGCCTTCCGAGTCCGAACGATAGTGAAAAGTTTTGTTACAAACACAGCCTACTACGATGCATCGACTAACCCCTCGCAACGCAAGATAAACGCAATGCTTGCTTGAAAGAGAGAAGGACAACGAGCATTTCCGAGCACGAAAGAGAAGTACGAGACGCAGGATCAGAGTTACATTTTCCTCGTGTGTGCAAAAATGTGCTGCCGAGACTCTCAACAAACCGTCTCCCGTCGCAACGAAAACAACATGTGACGAGCGAGAAAGAGACACGCGTGAATAAGATACGAGCGAGAAACAAATGCGACACCCAAACATCCTGGCGTGCGCGAGGCTCGCGCTGATCTCATGTGCCTCATCTCATGTGCTACGATTAATGCTAGAACTGCAGAGCTCGAAGTTCTGGAAGGTGTAGGTATGCGAAATACAGGCTGTTGAAACTTGGTTGCTTTGACCGACATTTCATTTGCGTTTGCACAAACCATTCCTATTTTAGAGGAAAGGTAGCATATATTTGCAGTGCTTAAATTCTTGAAATCCTCTAATAGCAAAAGCCATTAATTTGCCGGTCAATTAGAATATTCGTTGTTTATTTTTTCCAGTTCAACACTTAACTGCACTTGCATGACTAACATCTTTCGACACGTTATTTTCAAAATATAGAATGGACAAAAATTCTACAAAAAGTGTATCGGTATTGTTTAGTACGGGGATTTGAGCGTTGGTTGCAAGACGTTCACATATTTTCAACGTAATTTAACCATTCATCGGCAACACAACTGGTATACATTGTTAGATGGGATGTTACGTATTTTGAATAGATTATATCGGAATACTACGAATGCAGCAATGTTATGATAATTCAATGGGTGGAAGAATTTTTTGCAGAACATTTTTTTCTTGGCGTATTACCTTTACGCTTTCACTTGTACCTTGTTACCAAAACTTTAAAAATGATCAGAGTTTTTTTAATGTGCCTCATGTGATCGAGCATTCAGATAAATTCTATAACAGAAGCGTTGACCCACTGGGTGATGGCGCGGTCTATGCTAAATAGCTGCAGCAAAATGGTGACATGAGCGGGCATCGTTGGCTTGAACTCAGATGAGCATGTAGACCAGTGCAGTGATATATTTACCATTCCAATTATTAATATCACCAAGTCTACTGAACTTCTGTTCCGTTCCTTCAAATCGCTTTCTGGTTGGCACGGTACGATCTAGGTGGCTTCTGCTGACCATTGCTCTGCGGGTTTCGACGGCATCGTTTTCGCGTCGATGTCCGTAATCGCTAAGAAGAAATAACCTTTTCGGTTAGATAATGGGCGACCTTGTCTTTGTATACCAACAGTGTCAGAAGGAAGCGCCTGAGTATCGGCACCAATTCCACAAAGTGACCACCAAGCGCCACCATCTCGCTACAACAAACCAGAAAGTGGTACAGCCATTGCTACAACCTGCAACAGATCCAATCACCATGTTGCCAACATTTTGCTAGAGTGTATGGTTTAAATTTGGAAAATACCGTGTTGAAAGATCTAACCATTTGAAAAATTATGATATTCAAAAACTTAAGCACATTCTTAAGTCATCCTTTTTTTTAAGTAACTCGCTAATTCAGATCAGAAGAACAAGCTGATCTTTTAAAACTTCCTGGTTGTCTAGGGAGCAGTGTTGGAATAGTTCGCGATATTTCACGAAGTTCACAAAGGGTAAAGTTTTTTTAAAACTTCCTGGTTGTCTAGGGAGCAGTGTTGGAATAGTTCGCGATATTTCACGAAGTTCACAAAGGGAAAAGTTCGTGAGTCATAGTGAGTTTTCGCGAACTTTTCCATCACTGCTAGGGAGCATATCTGAAAGAATATCCTGTTACTCATGCAACGTTTCCTGAGCATCTACAAAATTTCCTTAAGTTTTAGAAAATTTACTCAAATTTCAAAGTACCTTGAAATTAAACGACGGTGCAAAATTTTCATCTTCAGGAAGTTCATTGAGATTTTTTAGATCTCTGACAAACTGCTATGAAGTTCCCTAAACTGAAACGAAGATCCCTGAAGTCTTCAATCTTTACGAAATTCTCTGAACTTTTTCAAAATGCCCTGTACTTCTATGAAGTTATACGCAGTTCCTCGAATTATTATGCAGTCCACAAAACTTCATCAAATCTTGCTTCACGTCTACGTTTCTCGTTGATTTTCCGCAAAGCTCAACACAAGAAATTTCCTGAATTTGTGCGGAATTCTCTGAACTATTTCAAGTCCAAGAGGTTTCATCAAAGCTCTGAAGTTATAAAAAAAGGTCCCTGAATAATAAAGAGGTTCCCTGCCATTAAACAATAAACTTCTACGAAGATACCTACACTTGTATAAAGTTCCCACTTCTACGAAGTTTTCTAAACATTTCCATGATCTCAGAACTTCAAATAATTTCACTAAATTTAGCTTATGATTCATCTGACATATGTTGGTCTTAATGCATAAAACAAAATATAATAATAATACCAAAGAAACTTTCAAAATCAGGACAGTGTTCTAGTGAAAACAGTTAAAGGCACATTAGAGTCAAACGAAGCATAAGTGTTACTAATCACATTAGCGACAGTATGAATAGCCTCATTCAGCCCATACTGTCAATTACGAGCTGCGAGGTGTATGAAGTGTCGTTGTTTTATATCTTTTCCAGGTACGTAGAAGAAGAGTTACCGAAGCAGTTCGATGAAACTCTACGAAGTTCACTGAAGTTCGGTGAGCTTCTTCAAAGTTAGCTGAACTCTAAAGAAAAATCTGCACTTTAAGAAAGTTTCTTGAACTTTTAAAAAGTTCCCTGAAGAACTACTGGTGTAGGGGCTGTAGGTGCATTGTTAGACAGCACCAGCAAATCAACAGAGGAAGTGGTAGAGGTGCTGCATGAAGAGGTGGTGATAATGGACGTGCCCTCAGGAGGCCGATAAAGCATGCAAAAACGAACATCAGCATCCTCGGCAGAAAGGGTTTGCGGGTCTGCCGAGATTCGATGCGTTGTAAGCACAAAAAATATGGGAAATCGATTTAGATCTCCATTGTAATATTTGTTTAGTCCTTCGGCTCCGCTGAGCTTTCAAAGATATTGAGCCTACTAAATAAACATTTTGGAAAACATGGTTTTCGATTCAGATACTGACCGTTGAGTGTGACAAATATGTTGGATTCATCCCAAAATTTACAATCCAGTTTTCTTATTTCTCATCATATTTTCAGGTTGACTACTACTTGGGACGAACACACCATGCTTTTTGTCCAAATATATTTGAACAGTTTTCAAATTTAAGTACATGTTTGAATTAACTAGTGATGTCGGCTACAGCTTGAAAGGCTGAAAATACTGATGGATGAAGTCACACGAATCAGTTTCAACAACGATTTTTTTTTTAAAGGGTCCTCCGAACTATTGGTTCTCTGCCAGCTGCAAAATACCTATCAATTTGATCCACGAAGATCAATCGAATCCAAATCAGGCTGATCAATATCCCAAAATTTGAGCTAATTTGGTGGCGAACTGATTCTGCACTGGCTCTTTGAAGTTTATACGGGAATTACTATAAGAAAAGTGTATTTTTTGTCCTCATCGTTTTAGCCCTGCACCATAATGATTTACGGAAATTTGTCCATCAGAGCCCCCCCGCCCCCCTTCTTACGTGAAAATTTCCCAGCTACAACTTTGTTTGAAACCACTTTTTAATTTAATGTCAAGAAAATTTGTTATTAATTAATTTCCAAGTTGATAACTTGCTTGCAGGATTAATCGGCTGTTTTCAGGTCAAACTGCATCTTGCCCTTATGACATAGTAGCCTCGATTTTTTGTCCTATTATTCCAATGTTGTCTGCTGAGTAGTAAATGAACCATGTCAGAAGAACATCATCTTCCTAATCAATTAATAACTAAAACTTAATTTTTCAATTCTCACATAAACTTCAAAGGGCCAAGTGCAGTATGAGTTCGCATCCTAATGAGAACAAATTTTGTGAGAATGATCAGGAGCTGATTTGAAATCGTTTGAACTTGGTGGAGCTAAATCAATATTTTGAACCATGTAAATTCCATGCGCATGGATCGGTTACAAATAACCCCGCCGGTAATTGGTTCGTAATCGTTTAACTCATCTTCCGCTTGAAATACTTCTATAAAACCATAATCTCTCAACCCTCAAAAACTGAATACCAACTGATTGAAATCAATCAGTTGTACCAGCAACACGAGAATGTGACAGGACTACAACAGTTCTCTGCTGTTTTTTTTTCACCAACCAGCCACTTTTAGCATGCACGCAGGACGTAGGTACGCTGCCGATCTCCCTGGAGCTCGCCGAGCTTAGCTCATGAGACACAGCACATGTGACACGAATGAGGCACGTAGGAACAAAAAAGAAACGCGAAATGATACGTCTCGAAATGTACCAGGCACCTACGATCTTATACAAAGCGTGTCTCTATCACGGGGGATGGATGCACGTGTACATTAACTCTGCGTAGGATGATACGCGCTGCGAGAAGGGCAGAACCAATTCGACCGTCGTAGTTTTTAGTTCGAACGAATCAATTATTTTGTTATTAAATAAGGAAAATAAAGAAAAGTTTGGTGCCTTCCAGGGCAAAATAGTGGCCTTTCAGGGCAAGTGATTGTAGCCTTTCAGGGCAAATAAATGTGGCCTTTCAGGGCAATATAACCAGCAGAATTTTCGTTGGACTTAATTAGAGCCCCAACAGCCATTATTCTCTGTTCTTTAATCAAACATATCAATATCGTCGAAGGCCCATTATTGAAATTGGAGCTTCTTTCGGACTTCGGATCCACAAATTCTAGATAAGACCATAACCGAAAACTTGAAGCTGTGCTATGGTGTATGGTGTGTCTATACTAGCATTAATGTAAACAAAATACTTATTCATATTTGTTAGGGATCGTCCATTAACAACACTATTTTTAGTTTTGTCATCCCTTTTTTCTCTAACAAATCCGAGATTTAAGCAAACAGCGGAGGGTCCCGTGGCGTAGTTGGCTACACGTTACATCCACTTGAGAAGGATGGTCATGAGTTAGATTTCCAGACTCCCCCACAGCCTTCTATAGCCGGAAGGAAAGTAAAGCCGTTGGTTCCCGGGCCATGAGTTGATGGGACGATAGGTAGTGTCCAGCTGTGGAAGCGGTTGATAGCATTGGTACTCAGTACGGAAAACAAGGTCGACGGAAAAAAATAAGTAAATAACGCAATTTCGAAAAATAAGAAAATGCTGAACTCAATTCCCCCGATCAACCCTTACGTAATAAGTACATGACCCCTTACATCTATGAATTTATTTGAATCTGAATTTTACACTTGCCATTAATTTCTTTAGAAAATCGTACAGTTAAACTTAAAACTGCAAAATTATAATACTTCCCCCCCTTACAAAGATAAACACTAATATACTTTATGTATTGGTATTCCTGTACCAAAACCAATACATACGTTCAAATCATTAATGCATACTTATACATACAAAGGCTAAATCCAATCTGATTTGCACCTTAAAAGCAACTGGTGAATGTCGTTTTCGGTGGTGATCTATCATCGATCGGGTCATTCCCGGCCTAGGCGAGTAAGAGAGGTGACACAGTCGGGAGAAGTGTTAGTTTGTTCACTAAAATGAACTGCCCATTTTGTTATGGCAAGTTTTGCTATAAGAAATGCTCCTCGTGTTTATTAGCGAAATTCACATCAAAGATTGATTACACGGCATTTGTGACCAGCATACACCTTCCGGTCGTATGAAACAGGTCAAAAACTGTCCAAATCCGCAGATAAAAGTTTTTTTTTTGAATTTCTGTATGGCAAAATAGTGAACTTTCCGTGAACATTAACGGCAAAGAACTCACCAACACTGGGAGACCGTGAGTTCCTGCCCACCTGTCATTTCCCATCTCGATTCCCGGCAATCACGACACTCATCTGTCCTCGTATTGAAGCAGTTGCTGCTTTGCTTGCATATGGGAGTGTGTTAGTGAGTGAGCCCAACAGCTTCCGTTTAATTTTGCCAGCTTTGTTTGTAACTCACACGCGTGGCCCGAGACGAACCTGGAATGCGTAGGCGTTTTTTTTTCTTCTGCCGTTTCCAGCTGCTAAACGAAAATTCATGAGAACGCAAACTCATCCAGAAGTGCGCGAAGCAAAGCTACCATCGTCGGGGCACCTTGCTGTTTCGTAGTTAGGGAATTGCGGCCACCGCCGGGGCCCCTAACTGACTGCTGCTGGTTGAATCATGCCTCCGCCGGGGCTCCCAGCTTATCAGTGACTTGCTAGTGACTGTTTCCTCTGTGAACATTGCCTTATTTTCGGCGAAAAACTCCAATGCAGCACTAATATGTGAACTCCGTTGAAATCGTCGTTTGGTAGTGTTAATATCATCATGAGTGACAAAGATATCTGTGGTAGCTGTGGCCGTGAAAATCCACCCACGAGCAAGAAGAGAAAAGGAAAGGCGAAGCAAGAAAACGGAGAACATCAGTTGCATAAGCTGTGACAGTTGCCTGAAATGGTTTCACACAACTTGCGTCCTAATCAGCGATCGAGTTTCACCTGAACTCAAAAGCTTCTGGTATTTCTGTGAGACTTGCAGCATGCGAGGAAACCTAATCCCTAAGCAACAACAGCAGCAACAGGATTCGACACCAGCACCGGACAATGACGCTCACGAACGTCTGGTGAAGCTAATCGAAGAACTGTCGGCAGAAATGCTCAAGCTGCGTGAGGAGGTGAAAGTTTCACGGTCCTGGTGTAAGAAGCAAGTTGAACGTCTTCAGAATCGTGTGCTCGAGGTCGACAGAACATACGACCGGCAGTCTGCACAAACCAAGTTTCTCGAAACCATCGAACAGAAGATCGAAGCGATTGAATCGGGAGCCAAGCTTGCTGTCGTATCCTAGCAAAATGTCAACAGTTACAGAGTCGCTGTTAACAAAGTTCCCTACCGAGCCGATGAGAACCTCGGAGCCATTGTGAGGAGAATTTTCAACTTCCTAGGTGTGCCTCACATCATGGCGAATGTTGTCAGGTATTTCCGTCTACCAGTTAGATCTTCAAAATGGTCGGATCGTTCGCTCACACCCACAATTGTCATCGTGTTCGACGGAAACGAAGCCAGGAATTCGACGCTGCGCGTGTACTACAAGAAGCACAGGGATGCAAAATTGTGTATGCTGGATGATGATCTTCCGCTAGACTATCGGTTCACTCTGAACGAAGTCCTGTCTCTCACAACTTTCCGAATACGGAGCCTTGCTCTGAGACTTAAACACAAAAAAGTCATCAGCTCTGTGTTTATTCGAAATGACACAGTTTCCGTTCGTCTCATTGATCAATCCGAATACATGCTAATCAACGATATCAATCAACTCATGGAACTCACTGGCTCGACAACAGAAGGTGAAAATTCATCGCTGTTCTTCGACGCACAGTCCTCAGTATCTTCGCTTGGATTAACACCCTAACTGCACTACCATTTCGACGACTTTAATTCCACCAGATGACTACCTACCCAAAACAACTTCGTATAGGACATCTCAACGTTCGCAGTCTCGAACGACATATTGATGGTGTCAAGTTAATGCTCGACCGTGACCAATACCATTTCTTCTGCGTAACTGAGACTAAACTGAGACAATCCTCACCGTCTGGACCTATTCGGATTCCCGCCTACAACTTTATTAAGCATTCGCTTTCGTCCGGACGTGGTAGGAGTACCAAGACGTGTGGAGGGGCAGGAATTGATGTTAAAAAGGGTATCAAGGCGGTGCCGATTTTGAAATCAACTTTCGACCCAACCATTCCTATCAACCAACGGCTTGAATTCCTGGCCATCCAAGCTAGGTTTGGCGATACCAACACGTGCATCGTCGTGGTATAAAACCCCTCTGGTTGCAACGCACTTTTTGCCCAACAATATGAATAGCTTCTACCCGATCTGCTGGAACACCATTCTGACAGGATCTTCCTGGTTGGTGACTACAATATCAACGTCGCCGCGTGTCAACCCACTGCGAACCTACTTGCTTTGAGACGGATTCACACCACCTTCAATCTTACGGTGCTACCCACGTGCCACCCGGATCACTGAACACAGCTCTACTACCATTGATCTAATGGTAACCGATCACCCACTGTTCATCAAAAAATCCAAAGCTGTAAACGCGAACTCCATTTCCGATCACGAAGCTGTGTGTCTGATCGCTGACGTAAGCATACCTGAAGCTCCACCTCGTCGTATGAAAGTACGGAATCCAGGATTTCCAGGCAAAGGACATCAAAACACAACATCTCACTAGCGAACTTTATTCGCTTTTGAACCAGCGTGCTCCGGAGCGGATAATTAGTGTTCATGACAAACGCACGCCATGGATAACGAACGAAATCCAAGCTGCAATCACCTTACGGGACCTAGCCTATTCTCTTTATGTGCGAAATCCGAATCGTGTCAGAGGAGATGCTCAATGGCGAGACTACATATCCAAAAAAAGTAGGGCTGGTACCCTAATTGTGCTGCTAAGAAACGGTATGCTAGTTCGCAGTTTGGCATGGATCTTCCTGCTAAGCAGCTGTGGTGCAACCTGAGGAGAGAGGGCATACATAACAATGCAAAGAAGAATGCGACCATGGAGGAATTTGATGCTGACCGACTAAATCAGTTCTTTGCTGAAGGCCATCACATGTTACAGCATAGGGCTGTACCTTCGCAAGCGAACGCAGAATCCGATCGACCACCCACAAATGTGGCCGACGGCCAATTCCAGTTCAGGTGCACTAACGTCAACGAAGTTACCAGGAAAATTTACGAGATTGGGACCAACGCGAAAGGGACGGATGAAATCCCCATCTCATTCATCAAGCTGCTCTGCCCGTTTATCCTCCCCCTCTTGACTCACCTGTTCAATGCGATTATCGATGCTCAAACTTTCCCCTCCGTCTGGAAAAAGGCCATCGTTACCCCAATACCGAAATCATCGAACCCTACTTCACCGAAGGACTTCAGGCCCTGCGGTGTCTAAGGTACTGAAGAAGATTCTACTGTCGCAAATAACGGATCATCTCGATGTATCCACACCCGCTCTTTTTGCCAAACACCAGTCAGGATACAGGAAAAACCACAGTACCACGACTGCTCTAGTCAAGGTTGCTCACGATATCTTCAACAACTTTGACGATAACAGGTGCACAGTAATGGTTCTTGTCGACTTTTCGTTGGCATTCAACTGTGTCAGACATGGTCTACTTGAAACGAAGCTGAGGAGGGAATTCGGGTTTTCGAACTCCACGTGTGATTTGATTTCATCTTTCCTGGCGCAGCGAAGCCAGGTTGTAGACCTGGGTGGTACTCTCTCGAATCCCCGGAATCTCACCGACGGTACGCCACAAGGATTCTGTCTGAGCGCCCTGCTGTTTAGCCTATACATCAGCAGCCTGCCTGGTGTGCTAAAATGCGAGTATCACCTCTATGCGGACGACCTCCAAATCTACATAACAGGCTCGTCGAAGCAATCAACCAGGATCTCCTCGCTATCGAACGTTGGGCCACTGAGGATCGTCTGTTTCCCAACCCCAAGAAGACGCAAGCTATAGTCTTTTGTAGAGATGGGGCCATAATCCCTCAAAATGACATCCGCTTCTGTGATGGAACCATTACTTTGTCGAACAAAATTACC
This sequence comes from Ochlerotatus camptorhynchus, assembly GCF_037179485.1. Taxonomy (NCBI): domain Eukaryota; kingdom Metazoa; phylum Arthropoda; class Insecta; order Diptera; family Culicidae; genus Ochlerotatus; species Ochlerotatus camptorhynchus. Next base: position 6,383,564 of record NW_027040683.1, read on the forward strand.
AACCTTGGTCTCATTATGGACTCTAACCTAAAATGGACCGACCAGATAAACGAAGTCACCAAAAAGATCTACAATACTCTTCGTACGTTCAGGTGCTTCCCTGGAGTGCTTTCCAGACAGATTCGTATGAAGCTCGTCCAAGCTCTGGTGATGCCGTTCTTCGCATACTGCGACGTCGTGTACTACCCAGGACTGTCCACCGCGCTCAAGGCTCAGTTGCATCGATGCTTCAAGTCGTCGGTGAGGTTCGTGTATGGAATCCGAGGGCGTGACACGACCAGAGAAGTGCGACACACCATACTCGGATTCGATCTGCCGGAAAACTACCACCGTCGTATCTGCTGCTTCAAGTACGGGGTCTACCTGTATGGAAGCCTCCCAGAGTACATCACGCAGTACACACCTAAAGGTCGGAACGAGCGAGCTAGATCCTTTGTCCTACCGCATCACACCACAAGTTCCCGAAAAAGTGTTCTAATATTCGGAGCGTCCACCTGGAATGCACTACCACTAGCTACAAGGCAGCAACGGACTCTCACGTCGCTTAAAGCGGCGCTCCACAGAGCTGATTAATTCTCTAGGCTAATACCAATAGTAGCTGTCGATTTAAGAAATGTCAAATGTTTAGACCTAGACTTTAATTTCATTCTTAACTTCCCACTAAACTGATTCAAACTGGTTGCTTCCTTGACCTGATTTATGGTTCTGTAACTGACAGGTTTTCGTTATGCTATCAATAAATTAGAAATTACAAATTACAAATATTTTTCAATGTAAAACATCGTCGCTAAAACACTATCGCCATCTGTTGAGTAAACTGTGATTGGTAGTACGCTGAACAGATGGCGGTAGTGTGTAAACGTCAAACGCAAGGGTTATTGACAATGCGCGCTACAGGTGGTGGTACTACCGACTAAAAACATTTAAATTGATCGTTAAATGCGTGTTCGATGAACAAATTGCCAGTGTTATGTATGTTTGACTGTGGTTTCTTGTTGTGTTAGTTGTATGAGATGTTATATAAAAGCTTCTTTTATCGATAGTTGCTGGTGACTATTTTCATCAGCACAATCATACTTTTTGTTGATGATCATTGATGACACCTTCAGAGGCTGACTGTTAGTTGTCTCTTAAAGGGCTCGGTCGAAAACATCCGCAATATATCTAATGATTATTGCATTAACATTCATTCGAAATATTGCGGATGTCTTCGTTCAGTGTATCCGCACCATCCAAATGTAATCATGGTGGCCAGACCTACCGATTTTCAGGGTGCCTACCGATTCACAGATGAAAGGTTCGAAACTACCGATTTTTCACTTTTCCTACCGAGAATCACAGATTTTTATATTATAAATAGAAAAATTGATTTCAACACGTTTAAAGCAGAAGATCTTAAGGACAGTGTATTGTTCTGGAGCACAGAGTCGTCGCCCCCCCCCGCTCACAAAAGTTTCAAGCATCGGGAAAGCCTTCTTAAGTCAACCTACCGATAACTACCGATAAAAGTTTTGAGAAGCTACCGATAATGAAAAAAATAATCTGGCCACTCTGAATATAATTCAACAGAATGTGTCATCCAAGCTCGTCGTGCTCAGGTGGTGTCAAATGGTATCTTTTTCTGATAACCGCAGGTATAGAGCTTTTTGACGTTTAATCGGCGCACACTACTGCACTACACACGGCGAATGAGAACGACTCAAATTTGAGTTTAGTTCACTGAAAATTCCTGAATTTGAGAAAAGTAAAGATTGGATTCACTCAGTCTATTGGTACTACTCCGAGACTGAATAAAATTTTCGTCAATTTCCTCATTTTCCGGCAGATTTTTTAGGTTTTCCACAGGAAACCATGAGACAAATTTTACTCATCGCTGAGTTCCTGCACTTTTGGCGATTATGAGTGAACTAAACTCAAATTTGAGGCGTTCTCATTCGCCGTGTAGATATAGGATTATCTCATCTGTCCGATAGTGTTATTACTTTGCTTGTTTGAATGATCGTTTACGAAAATTCAACGGTGGAAGTCAAAAGTGACATTTACGAGGTAAACCTGTATTAGGAGCATTCAAAGCTATTTGATTGTCTAAAATGCTCTTAATTTTATTTATTTCTATTGCTTTTGTCATTATCATTGGAAGCTCCTTAACTCGGCCGTGGGCACCATCCTCGAATAACAATAACATTAAGACCGGCTTTCGGTTCGGAAATTTCCTGACTCACGGAAGCTACTGACTTTCGAATGGAATGTCGATCTCGCTCGAGCACAAAGTTCAAAGCAACGGACGCTGCCAGGGGAGGGGGCCTCCTTGCGGATAGCTTTTCAAAACATTCTCGTAATGGTTGTGTTTGTGCACGCGTTTCGAATTTTCAAGACGTCATAAATTAATAATGGAAAAGATATATTTCTCCTCCGGGCATGCTGCTGATGGTGCGACCGTATAAGAGAGCATCGCGGGAAACTTCGCCTCGGCTTAAATAACTTACTTTATATCCAGCCAGGTAACGTGCTCCGTCCTCGTCATCGTTGGCATGTATGTTCTCAGTCTCCTTTCGAATTCGAATGGCTGATGGTGCTGGGTGGAAAAGTTTTCTGCAAACCCTTTCCTCCATTTCCAAGAAATAGTTTCAAATCAGAATGTGCTCCACCGTTGGGCTTCCTCCCGGTCCTACTGCCGGCAGTTAACCAACCAGCAGCTGTCAAAGCTTGAAAGTTGTTGTTTTAAGATGCCTCACGTTAGCTGTGCAGCTTCCTATTATCAACTTTAGATAAAGTAAAACTTTGATTCTCTCCGGGAGGGAACTTTGGAATCCATTTCCGTTGCCACAAGCCGTTGGTTCTCCATCTTCGAGTTGTTGTCTTTGACCGAAAAGCTGTGATATCACTTGGAAATGGTCCAAGTGCACCATAGATCCCTATTTAGGTTCATTCACAGTGGATGTAAAAAGAATGCTTTGTCCATATAACATCGTTATGTGGACTCGCTTGTCATACACACAGAAACATCGCCGATAGGTGGATGAACCTGTTATTCTTATACTTTCTCACTGTCGAAATTCGAAAGGATTTGTCTCGTCCACCGAATGGCTTGGTGTTGCAAAAGCTTTCCGATGAGTGCTCGGATGAAACTTTCCTTGATTATTTAGTTTACCGAACGGAAGCTCCGGCATCAGACTGTCAGGGAGATAACTTAGCTAACTTACTTTTGAATGCATTCAATTGAAACGGATAAGAGAGTTGCACAGGTTTGTTTCAAGTTTTTGATGAGGACTGGAGTTCTCCGGAATTGTAATGCGGCTGATTGTAAAGAACACAGGAACATTGGCAAATTGAAGATTCACCAGTTGATCATTGACAAATTGAGGATTAACCAATTGAATGCTGATTAATTGGCTATTATCCAATTGAACATTGACCAATTGATCACTGTTCACTTAAACTTTGGCCAATTGCTAATTGGCCAACTGAAAATGTTAGCCGGTCGAACTCCAGACGAAACATGAACCGCACTACCGTTCATACTGGCGACAACGCTCTGATGAGACAACGAAACCTTACCCCCAAGCTCCTCCCCTGATCCTATCCTTCGACAATGTACCTCTCTAACCTCGAGTAAGCCGCGAGTATTCGGCCTTACTCCTACTAGACATAGAATTAAGTGAATTTTGTTACAAACAAAGAACAATTAACTTTCGGCTTCGTAAAGCTAACGCGATTGAGCCTTCCAAATAAACGACCTAGATTAAAAAAAATGAAAATGTATCAATTGAAAATGGACCAATTGATTACTGAACATTGAACGATTGAACATTGACTAATTCAACATTGGCCAAATGATTTTTGTCCAGTTGAACATGTTCCAACCCAAGTAACAATTTGGGTTTTATTAGGGTTCTGTAGACCATGATTTAGACTTGTAGTATGCTATAAAACCTCAATAAAACTTGCAATGTTGCTTGGGAATTGAACGTGTTCCAATTGAACATGTTCCAATTGAACATGTTCCAATTGAACATGTTCCAATTGAACATGTTCCAATTGAACATGTTCCAATTGAACATGTTCCAATTGAACATGTTCCAGTTGAACATGTTCCAATTGAACATGTTCCAATTGAACATGTTCCAATTGAACATGTTCCAATTGAACATGTTCCAATTGAACATGTTCCAATTGAACATGTTCCAATTGAACATTTTCCAATTGAACATGTTCCAATTGAACATTTTCCAATTGAACATTTTCCAATTGAACATGTTCCAATTGAACATTGACAAATTGAACCAATGATGGTATAATCAGTAGCAAATTCATATTTTTTCGCTCTCCTACGCTCTCAACATAACGCGTGATATTGGAGCAAAATATCATGCCTAATATTGATTCTACTAGTTCCTTTGATAGAGCGAGACTATTCACAACGTTGAAGTTGTGTTGAAGCTGAGAGTTGAATCGACAAAAAAATGATTCCATTGTACCTCGTTTTCATAGAATGTATAATAATATTATCTCTTTTTTTCTCTTCACCGATGGCAGAGACGAAGCTACTGCTGCCGGGCGTCATGGAATTTTCGGTTGCGTTCGGGTGCAAAGTTAAAATCATGAAACTAAGGGAGCTAGAATTTCGACTAATAAACAACTTTGTCCAAGACACCAAATCTCCAGAATGAAACATTAAAATCATTAATTTTGAATAGCACTTTAGTACAAGTTTTGTGCACTTTTTTTTGACCAAAAGATGGCGCTTTTTATATCGGAAAGCATTGCCGAAAACACATGGTTACTAAAATGACACGTTTTGGAGTTATTAATTTTGTTCCACTAGATTACATGCCTGGACAACTGTGGAATGGTTGCATGAAATTTAAAATAACAGATAGCTGCATACTTTAAGTAAAGTTGAAGATGTGGGTTTTAACTACACAAGAAATATATGAAAGCACCCGTGTTTAGCCATATAGGGCAGAGAACTACTTCGGCCTTATCACTTATTTTGGGCCTATCGAGCAGAAAACATCAAATAAATCCATGATTTCAGAGTTAACAAGTCAACTATGCGTTTGGTACAATACTTTTGTTAATAAGCTTCCGAACGAAGTCAATGAGAACGCGTGATATGAAGGTTTGCACCCATTATTCCGAAAAACAAAAGAAGCGCTCTTACCGAATCAATTTTTATCTTCATCCGATAGGCCGAAGTGAATTCAATTGCGTTTCAAAGGCGTTTCAAAGGCGTTTCAATGCGTTAGGCCGAGTTTAGAATCCGTAGGCCGAGTTTGGCGTCAAGAAGCAGTGTTAGACTTTTGACAATATCTCAACGGTTGGTTTCTCTTTATCAAATCCGTTTGGTGCTAAACTGCGCTAGATTAAGAAAGACAGAGTGAGGGTTTTGCTTAATAGGCCGGAAATGGGGTAGTTAACTCTACAAAGGCCTAGATCTCCAAAACCTTATGCAGTTTTATATGTTAGGGAATACTGACTTGAAACTGGAAGCGACAATGCCTTTAGCAACGGAACAAGTATTGCCATGATAAGAAAACCCAATTTGTAAAATTCAAGATCAATTAGCTTGGTAGCAACGTGTTAAAGTTCTCCAAATTGTCCTGAAGTTCAGATTGATTGGTCTACTGGATCAACCAAGGCCTACACGAGGTTCTCAGCGATAATTCCTGCCCAAAAATGTTCATAGAGTTTTAAACATCATTTATAATCTACGCTCAAGGTTCTCCAAATTATTCTGGAGATCAGATCAAATGACCTAGTTCACTCAGCTGTCGACAAAAGCAGGCTACTCTAAATGTGCGTCACGCGATCCTTTGTTTACTCGGCAGCAACCATTGTGTGGTCTTCCTCATTGTTCTTCATCAGCAGTTCTTTCGGTCGATGACTTTGGAAAGCAATCGTTTCGTGATGAGTGTGTGAGTTAACGTTCATTTATGCAATTGAAGCGCTCTGTCCCCCGTTGGCAATACTGCCATACAATGAAACCACTGCAAACGGATTACGTTCTGATGGAGGAGGCTTATTGGATAGCGGAAGATAAATTGTTTACTGTAATGAACCTTTTGACCATAGTTATAAGATGTTTTGTATAGGGACCAAGAATTCTCGGCTCTGTTAAGTTAAATCGGTTGAGCCTTACCAAATACATCAATAAACAATAAAACAAAATCGATCATATGATCTACCAAATCAACCATGACTGATACAAGGCTCTTAATGCTTGTACTCGAAAAAAATGCACGATTTTTATCCGTGGGTAAACATTGATGAAAATCTGGGTATAACTAGTTTGGAATGAATTGTTTACATGTGCAAAATTTCATAACAATCGGTTCAGTGGTTATTGAGATGTCATCGAAACAAGAAGAAAATCACCGGAGAATTTTGCGCGCCGTCATGGAAAATCCGATTGCGACCATGAGATGGATCGGAAGACAACTGGGAATCACCCATACAACTGTGTCTCGGGTCGACCGAGTGGCGGGCTGGAAGTGGAAGAAAATCGAAGACAGCTGACCCTGTGAAGGCCCGGAAGGTGTAGGATTATTTCAAGCGTAATCCGAACCTTTCGATTCGCGACGCGGCGCTGAAGGCAAAGTGTTCCGCCTGGTTCGTTCAGCAAACCATGAAACGAGCTGGGCTTCGTGTATTCAAGGTCCGGAAGGCACAGAATTGGCGTGATCAACAAAACACGGCGGCCAAATCCCGCGCAAGGAAGCTGTATCGAGAGTGGTTAACGAAACCGATGTGTGTGGTTATGGATGACGAAACCTACATAAAGGCAGACGCACAGCAGATACCGGGGCTGGAGTTCTACGTTGCCAAATCACGGTTTGATGTTCCGGAAGACAAATTCGCATTATATTTCAAAATAGATTCTAAATAATGCACAAAAGCTCTATGAACATGTTTGGAGAGGTGTTGTTGCTGAGGACATCGTGCAGGCCTTGGTTGATCTTGTAGATCAAATAATCTGAACCTCCGGATAATTTAGAGAACCTTAAACATCTTCTTCACAAGGAATTGCAACTTTAATGATGTACACTAGAGATGGTCGGGTACGGGTATTAAAAAAAATGTTTCGGGTTCGGGTTGGGTACGGCCCGAGTCTGGGTGAACTCTGAGCTGCTTGCGTCGAACAAAAAAGTCATCTGGAGTCTCGAAAAGCGCACCTCACGTCAAATCATCCTCTCGCTGAAGTTCACTCTCCCTCTCTGTCGCGGAGTTTTTGTTTACTTCTTCCATATTCCTGACGCCACTCACTCGAGGTGAAGATTGGCTAAACTCGCAGGACAAGAGTGTTTTAAAACCTCCAGTGAGTTTGAGGAGTATCAGCAAGCCTGGTGCCACCTCAGAACTCCACTAGGTTTCAGCGGGTGTGCCTCAAGTCTCCTCGGCCCCATCCTACATAACATTTACAGCTCCGACGTTCCACAACTCCCTGCTGGCTGCAGCCTGGCGCTGTACGCAGATGGCAGTGCCATCATGACCAACGGTCGGACTCCCATGCACTACCAGTCTCGGCTTCAATAAGGTGTAACGGCGTACGTCTCGTACCTGACCATCCTCTTCCGACATCGACCATCACCAAAGCAACTACCTCCAGCGGACTGCCCCGTTGACTGGTCAAATGAAGTCAACTACCTCGCTGTTACCATGGACGACAAGCCCACACCTATTGTGCCCACACCGACAAGCTTAAACACAGGTGTATTGGGCTTCTGAAATCGTTGTACCCGTTGATATCCCGACGGTCCCGGATGTCACAACGGAACAAATTGTCAGTATACAATGTGATTATCGCTCCGGCAGTCAATTATGCTATTCCGGTGTGGGGTACGTATGCCGAGACCCACAAGAAGATGTTGCAAGTGGTCCAAAACCGGCTGCTGAGGACTATCCTGGATGCTCCGTTCCACACGAGGTTAAGCGATCGATAATTTCATCGAGATTGCACACGCTCATTAGAGCGCTGGTAAACTAGGTTATCAAATATTAGGTTAACCCTCCGTTACTCGCGCTGTTGTACTTTGTACAACACACATGAGTTTTCCATTGCCATTTTGTTGCTGATTTACCAACCGATCTGAAACCAACGAGTATTCCTCAAAAAACTTTTTTTGATCTAAACAAGCTAAACTTTGATAACAGTAAACACCAAAAAAGTGCGGATAATAGGGAAAATGTAAATGGAAACCGCGTAAACTATGACCATACTACGTGGGATTTGACTGAATTGATTACAACATGGAATGTATCGAGATCCTGACCAGATAGAAAGTTACTGTCTTTCACAAAGTTTTTTCAGGAGGTCATAGCCTATTGCTTGGTGTTCAATAGTTCAGAATTTGCTCACTACGCGACGCTAGTATACACGTCAAATTCTCATATAAAATATCTCGAGTTCCCAACCAGATAGAAAGGTACTGTCTTCGGCATAGTTGTTTCGCAGGTGGACAGTAGTGCAGTGTTTTCTCACTTCGCGGCGCTACTATACATGTGAAATTCTCGTATATAAAATATCTCTAGATCCAGATAGAAAGTAAATGTATTCGGCATAGTTTTTCAGGAAGTCAAAAATAGTTGAGAATTTTCTTACTTTGCGGCGCTAGTATATACGTGCCTTTCTCGCATATTCAGCTCGAAATATTGATCAGCTAAAAAGTTGCTGTCTCCGGCAAAGTTGTTTAGAGAGTCAAGACTTTTTAGCTGGTAGACAGTAGTTAAGAATTTTCTCACCGCGTGGCTAGTTTTTCGCTGAGATCCAGTAAAATAAAATACCATGCTGCTCGGAGATGCCCATCTCGGCAAAAAATCTAAGTGTTTAGGTACATCCAAAGTCATAAAGAAAAGGCCTGATAATATGAAATTATCATCTCTTTCATTATACCGATATTCCTACGCTGCTGGTAGTGTGAAGTCGAATTTATGGTTACATACACTTTATCCTAAATCTAAACGAGAAGAATCTATTAGGTTCGTCTAAAATGTGAAATGTATAAAATATATACACACGAGTTAGCCAGTCGAGCCATAGGACTATCTCAGTCGTGAGATTGTTTACTCAGTTGTCTGGAGAAATTTCCAAAAGCGTAGTTCACTCAGCGCTGAGTAACCTACACTCCCGATCATAATCTTACAAACACCCCCAAAATGCATGCAAATGTGTTTTGTTCAAAGCTCTCTCAGTTTACGTCCAATTTTTGATCTCCTTAGGTTATTCGAATGGTATGAATGGTATAGTATGAGGGTTCTACTACTACTTTTAAATTCAAATATTTTTTTTTTCAACTCAATTCTGAGAAAATCAATCATGATTCTTCAGAGTAAATTTTGAAAAATAGTGTAACTTTGGATGAACCTTTGGTATACAAAATTTTAAAATTACATTGAGCAATTTGACTCTAAAATGACAAAGTTATGAACATAACACATTTGCATGTTTTTTGGGGGTGGGGGTTTCTCCATTCAACTGAGCAAAAGTGGCTCACTCTCTGAGTTAGTCTCGTTGTCCGTGCACATTAATATTTTAATATAATGTTTTCCGTCTGAGATACGTGTTACCACTAATTTATCAGGGGTATACAAGTGGAATGACTCACTCCAATTTTTGTATCCACAAATCTGCATGAAAATCTTCACCAGTAAAAGAAATCCAGAATATATTTGTCTTATCCCACTTAAGCTGATGTAAATTGTATTTTTATTTTATGATATTTGGTATGCGAGAATTGCGCGTCAAGTTTTTAGAAATTTCTGAACTACTTTTCATCAGCCAAAAGATCTTTATCTCCTTAACAGCTTTGCAAAAAACAGTAGACTTCTAGCTGTTCAGGATCTCGAGATATTATATATGTGAAGATTTCACGTATATCCTAGCGTCGCGTAGTGAGAAAATTCTGTACTGTCAACCAACGAAAAAGTTTTGATCTCCTGGACAACTTTGCCGATGATAGTTTAGCAGGTCTCGAAATATATCTAATGCGAGAATTGAACGTGTATACAAGCGCAATGATGTGAAAAAATTGAATTTCTGTACACCAGTCAAAAGGCCTTGGCCCCCTGAACAACTTTGCCAAAGACAGTAACATTCTATTTGGTCAGGATCTCGTGATATTTTTATGTGAAAATTTCACGTGTATACTAGCACCGCAATAGGCTTTAACCTCCTGAACAACTTTGTCGACGACAGTAACTTTCTATCTGATCAGAATCTCGAGATGTTTTTCATGCGAGAATTTCGCTTGTATACTAACGCCACATAGTGTGAAAATTCTGAACTTTCGTGCACCAAGCAAAAGGCATTGACCTCATAAATAACCTTTTCCAAGACAGTCATTTTTTACCTGTTCAAGATCTCGAGCTATAGCATAAGCGAGAATTGTACACTAGTAAACGCGCCACATGGTGAGAAAATTCTGGGCTACTGTCCACCATCCCAAAAGTCTTGACCTCCGAACAAGTTTGCCCAGAACAGTAACTTTCTATCTGCTCAGGATCTCGAGCTGTTGTATATGCGAGAATTGCATGTGTATACTAGCACCGCGTAGTGAGAAAATTCTGAACAACTATCCACCAACGAAAAGGGCTTGACATCCTGAACAACTTTGCCAAAGACATTTACTCTCTATCTGGTCAGGATGTATCACATGTGAAAACTTTACATGTATACGAACGCTACCTAGTGAGAAGACTCTGAACTACTGTTCACCAGTAAAAAGTTTATGATTTTCTGAACAGCTTTGCCGAAGACAGTAACTTTCTATCTGGTCAGGATCTCGAGATATTAAATATGAGAATTTCAAGTGTACACTAGCGCCGCGTAGTGAGAAAATTCTGAACTACTGTCTACCTGCAAAAAGGCCTTGATCTCATGAACAACTATGCCGAAGTCAGTACCTTTCTATCTGGTTGGAAACTCGAGCTGTTGTACATACGAAAATTGCATGTATATACTAGCGCCACGTAGTGAGAATTTTCTGAACTACTCTCGACCAGCAAAAAGATTATGATCTCTAGAACAACTTTGCCGAAAACAACAATTTTTTATCTGGTCAGGATCTCGATATTTTCCATGTTGTAACCAATTAAGTCAAATCCCACGTAGTACGGACACCGTTTACGCGGTTTCCATTCACATTTTCTCTATTATCCGCATTGTTTGGGGGTTAACTGTGATAAAAGTATAGCTTGTTTAGTTAAAGACAAGTTTTTTTTAATGAATACCCGTTGGTTTCATATCGATTGGTAGCTCGGTTGCAAAATGGCAATGGAAAACTCACACTGTTGTACAAAGTACAACGCGCGAGTACTCGTGTTACAAAAGTTGGCGCGAGTAAAGGGTGTCCACGATGAAATTGCCACACTATGAAATTGCTCTAACTTTTTAACCGTTGGGTAGAATTTAATGAAAATTTGGGTGGATTTAGTTCATAGTGCATTATTTACATCCTGCAAGTTTTAAAGTCCTGTGATCAAAACTCGCGGAAATGGAGTCGAAAGAACAGCTCGTCCGTGATAAAATCTTGCGCATTCATCACGAGAACAAGGATCTCTCGCATCGTTCCATCGCTAAAACGTTGGGAATCGCGAATTCCACGGTGTCGCGAGTGATTAAGCGGTTCGAGGAACGGTTGACCACCGATCGGAAGCCCAGAAGTGAAGGAAAAAGTATTCCGTACAACACCAAAAATCACAACCGCGTAGTTGGGGCCTTCAACCGAAATCCGAACGCCTCCGTTAGGGATGTGGCTAAGAAGCTGCACCTAAGCCGAAGTTTTGTCCAGAAGGCCAAAACTAAGGCTGGGCTTCGAACGTTCAAGGTACAAAAGGCCCCTAATCGCGACGAGAAGCAGAACAAGTCCGGCAAAACCCGTGCCAAGAAGTTGTACCTCAACATGCTGACGAAAGTTGAATGCTGCATCATGGACGACGAAACATATGTGAAGGCCGACTTCAAACAGATCCCCGGCAACCTGTTTTTCACGGCCAAGGATAAGTTCAGCGTTCCGGAACATGTCCGCACTCAGAAGATGTCCAAATTTGCGAAGAAATTCCTGGTTTGGCAAGCCATCTGCACGTGCGGGAAGCGGAGTGCACCTTTCGTGACCCAGGACACGATGAACGGACAGGTGTACATAAAAGAGTGCCTCCAGAAGCGGCTGCTTCCTCTCCTGAAGGCCCACAACGTCCCAACAATCTTCTGGCCGGATTTGGCCTCATGCCACTACTCCAAGGACGTGCTGAAGTGGTATGCGGACAATAAGGTCAATGTCGTGCCGAAAATGTTCAACCCTCCCAACACTCCGGAGCTCCGCCCCATCGAGAAGTACTGGGCGATTATGAAGCAGCACCTTCTTAAACGACCTAAGGTAGTGAAGACAGTCGAGGAACTGAAGAAAGTATGGGTTTACATGCAAAAAACGGTTGATTCACAGGTTGTGCAGAATCTTATGGCCGGGGTTAAGGCCAAGGTGCGGGCATTTGCGTATGGACTGTAAATAAAATACGAGTAAAATGGTAAAATGAAGTTTAATAGTTATTTCTCAATCCCTGAAAATTTTATGGCAATCGGATGAAAACTCGAATTTTGCGAATCAATTTTGTGTGTGGCAATTTCATCGTGGACACCCTTTAACGGAGGGTTAAGTAGGTTATCAAATCAAACGATATTCAAATATCGTACAAAAGTACAAATAATTCTTAATGAAACACAAAAATATACATCATTAATGTAAAATGAAAAGGAATTAAAAGATTAAAAAGGTTAACCTGTATCACTTAAAAAGCAAACTTGTAATACTTACAAAAAGATATGAATAAACATATATTATCTTATAAAAAAGTTAATATTATTCAGTAATAGACTCTAACTCTTAACTTGTTTTTTCTCTTCATTTTATAAGTGATTCCGATTTTTCATGATTCAGTACTTTGCAAAGTGATTTAAAACATTGCTGAAGTGAATCAGTATTTTTCGAAGTGATTCCGATTTTTATTAAGAGCTCACTACTTTCCGAAATCACTCCGCATATTTTTAAAGTAGTCTAGTGCTTTTTTGTTTTCTAGTTCGTTTATTTGGAAGGCTCAATCGCGTTAGCTTTACGGAGTCGATAATTCATTGTTCTTTGTTGGTAACAAAGTTCACTTAATTCTATGTCTATTTAGTAGGAGTTGGGTCACCACTCGCGGCTTACCCGAGGCTAGAGGGGTCCATTGTTGAAGGATGGGATAAGGGGAGGAACTTGTGGGTAGGGTTTTGTCGTCTCGTCAGAGCGAGGTCTAGAACTTTCAGGAGTGATTTAGAACTTTTCTTTCGTTATTTTGAGCTTTTTTGAAGTGAATCAGTTCTTTTTAAAGTTCTAAAAACGCAAATTATATTCGCCCCAAACGTATTCAGCAAGTTTTTCTGCTTTTACAACGTTTTTTAAGTGATGCAAAACTTTTTGGGGGGTGATGGAATACTTTACTATTCCAGCCCATACTTATGACGTGCAGTGTATTTTTATCAGAATTAATCTACTCCGCTGACCGCCGTCAAGAAAATGGTTCTTCTTTTGCATAAGATATCCAAGAAATCGATAAAAAGAAAATATGTATCTCAATGGCACTCTGCAGTTGAGCTTTTATCCTCCAACGAAAGATAATTCCCATGCCAAATCTCATGACAAAAGAAATGCATTTGAACATTGAAAGATGTTTATCTCCAGTGGTTTATGCTCCGATTCATAAATCCGAACGGAACTTTCAAAATGTTCTTCATAAAACCCCCGAAACCAACTAACTCAAGGGCATCAGTGCTGCATCCAATTTGCTCCAAAAGTGCCTGCATCTCCAATCTAGGAAATAATCTTAACTGCTCTGCAGCCTCATTCCCCATCGTCGTAAAAAAAAGAAATAGAGAGGGGAGAGTTGGATCCCCAAATACCTTCTACCAAATTGCACCGACATTCATTATTCGACTTACACTGCAGTAGCAGCAAGCATCGGAGCATCAAGCATCGAAATTTACGGAGTTTTGCATTCAATTACTCGAAATGCTCGCTCTGCCTTCTCGAATCCCGTCAGTAGGGGTGGATGGGTGGGTGTTGCGGTGCTTTTCCTTATCCCGTTCTGCACGCTTCCATACAGAAACGGCATCATCGTCGTAACGAGATTAGCTTTGTTCGAGCGAACATGCGTAGCTTGTACTATGTTGCTACTTATGATGCTACTTATGATGCTACTTTCGGATCCTTAAGTTTGGTTGAATGGCCACAAAAATTCAACGCTCGAAATGTGCTCCTTGTTCGCTTTCCGAATGAGCGATTGCCGGCTTGGACGAAATTGCATCTCTCGACGATAACGATCATGTTCGGAAAGTCTTGACGGGTCTTGGGTTGTCGGAATATTTTAACCACTTGAAAGTTTGATTCGGTAGCTGAGCTTGAGATTCTTGCTTCGTCAAAAACCGATGAAATCTTCCCCAATGGTGCAAGTGGATGCTTGTTTCGGGAAGAGGAGTGCTTCTTTTCAAACTGTGTGTGGGGCATTCCGAATCTTCCAGATCCCGCCGGCGACGGTAGAAAGTGCAAAAGAAAATTTGAACTGTTTTTTTTTGTATCCCCAATGAGCTTTCAGCTTGAATTTGACAGTGCTGCCAGTGGGAAGTCAAAACGGTGGAAATACGATGAGAGGTTTTTAATTAAACTTTGCCGTTTCCATTTTTATTCTTTTTATTTTCTCGGTTGGAGTTATTGAAGGAATCAAGGGCGTTTTTTTGTTTGGGTGATATACGGAATGAGGAATCCCCTCCAACGCGTTAACGTTGTTGCAGAAGTTTTTCGCAGTACTTAGCATCAACAAATGGTTATGATTTGAAAGAAGATGGTAAAATATGTTTTTCTTTCTTTTGAGAGAAAAATAAGAATGGAACGGGGCTTCATTCTGTGAGGCATTGTGGGGTTCGTGATTGAATAAATTTAACGGCAAATACAGGAAAAACTGTCGCAAATCTGTTTATGTCTATGAAGAATAATACCGTGTTTATTTTATTTTTAGCAAGACCACCTTAAGTGCGTTGTCAGTTTAAAAACTGATCTTGGATCAGCTCCAAAATCATTATGGAGCAAATGAATCGTAATTTTTCAAAAGAACGTAAGTCGCAATAATAAACAGCACTACACGGCCAACTACAACAACTCAACGACTGAATTCAATTGACTCAGAGTATTTCCTTTCCATGCGAAATTTACTCTTAATTGAAAAAAAAAACTGCAGTTACTTATTAAAGGGTGATACGGTCAAAATTTGATCAATATCAACTTGACGTATTTCTTTCAATTTTGCATTTAAAAAACCTGAACACCCCTCATTTTGAAGGTGTGTGTGTGTAGAATGTTGCTCCTATTTTGATTTTGGAATTCACTCTTCAGTTGTCAAAATGCCGTCCAAGCAAGAAGAGCAGCGTATCAAAATTTTGCTCGCGCATCGCGAAAATCCGAGCTACTCGCACGCAAAGTTGGCAAAATCGCTAAAAGTTGCCAAATCAACCGTTACAAATGTAATTAAAGTGTTTGGGGAACGTTTGTCGACAGCCAGGAAGTCTGGATCGGGGGGAAATCGAAAACCGGAAGCCGCTGAGACGACAAAGAGAGTTGCCGGTAGTTTCAAGCGAAACCCTAACCTCTCTCTCCGAGATGCCGCAAATAAGCTGGGTGTATCGTCTACAACCGTGCATCGAGCCAAAAAACGAGCCGGACTATCGACTTACAAGAAGGTAGTGACTCCAAATCGCGATGATAAACAAAATACGACGGCCAAAGCGCGATCCCGGAGGCTGTACACGACGATGCTGACGAAGTTTGACTGCGTGGTGATGGACGACGAAACCTACGTCAAAGCCGACTACAAGCAGCTTCCGGGACAGGAGTTTTATACGGCAAAAGGAAGGGGAAAGGTAGCAGATGTTTTCAAGCACATGAAACTGTCAAAGTTCGCAAAGAAATATCTGGTTTGGCAAGCCATCTGTACCTGTGGCTTGAAAAGCAGCATTTTCATAGCTTCCGGGACTGTCAACCAAGAAATTTACGTGAAAGAGTGTTTGAATAAACGTCTGCTGCCTTTCTTGAAGAAACACGGTTGTTCCGTACTGTTTTGGCCGGATTTGGCATCTTGCCATTACGGTTAAAAGGCCATGGAGTGGTACGCCGCCAACAACGTGCAGGTGGTTCCCAAGGACAAGAACCCTCCCAACACGCCAGAGCTCCGCCCAATTGAGAAATACTGGGCTATTGTCAAGCGGAACCTAAAGAAGACCAAAAAAACTGCTAAGGGCGAGCAGCAGTTCAAGGCAAACTGGCTTTCTGCGGCGAAGAAGGTGTACAAGGTGGCTGTACAAAATCTGATGGCAGGGGTCAAGCGTAAGGCCCGGCAATTCGGATATGGAAAAGCGGAAGCCTAACTGAATATTTTTCCTGAATTTTATACTAATTGAACATGAAAAAGAAATTTAATTTGATTTTTTAAATAAACGATTTCACCGATTTACACGCATTTTCCCTTGACCAAATTTTGACCGTATCACCCTTTAGCTACAATGTATCTCAAAATTGATCGTACAGCTGCACTTAAATTTAAGAAAAACGGCTCTAAAAGCACAAGTTAACAAGATACGTCTTTGATTTTTGGCAGCTGACTCAGCATACATTTATAAATTATTGGCTCAGTATTAGGCATTTTGGGGTGAGTTTACAAAAAGTAAAAGAAATTTAAGAAAAACGCCTTTTAAAAAACCTTAATAGGGGAAATGCAGGTAACGTCGGTCTAAGTTTCCCTAATTCGGGCCCATACATAAATACAGCAATCGACTAAATTTTCAATAGCAACCAAAGATATCCATTGGTAACGTCCCAATAACGCGTTCATCTAGATAAAATTGATAAATAGCAGATTTTTAGCGATGGGCCCAATCTTAGATCCATAGGCCAACATTAGAGACATTTCCCCTATCTTGAAATAAAATGAACATTACTTCTTGAAGTTTTGCTCATTTATAGTCGTAATAAAGATCATTCATGTGCTACTTATTTCACTAAAATTCGTCCACTAGGTGAAAAGGTAAAAACCGAGCGTTTTACTAAAATAAATCTAACTCAGGCTCTTCCAATAAATACCGAAATTATAGAAATAAATCAATAAACATCTGTTCAACCACCAGCTACGGTTTAACAAATATATACAGGGGTTGTGAGAAATATAGGGTACTAGCAAAATTTTGTCCAATTTTGGACTGTTGTAACTTCGTTGAATATTGTTCGATTTTTAATTTTCAAGAAGCATTCAACTGCAAAACTAATCAAATTTTATGGTGAGGCAATGGAAGTGACCATGGTTACCGGATACCGGAGATATTCCGGGTTTCCTGAGGGCGTGTCTAAATTGCTAAATTTGTGATGAGTTTTTCTCAAAGTGTCCGTTGCTAATCTGTGTTTTTTGTTCATGCGCTTAAAATAGAACCAATTCCAAAGCAAATGACGTTCCAAGAGCCAAAATCGGCTCAGAATCAACCGAGATATGGCCATTTTCCTGGAATCAGTCCTGAGGGAGGGTTCTGAGTGCGGTCAGTTCTTTCATTCCCTCAAAACATGCCATGTGACACCTCTTTCTTCATGGTTTTTTACCAACAGGCTTTCTATATACTTTAAATGGAGCATTGACCACATTGGCCACTTCCGGAGCCACTGGTGTGCCCCCGGGGGAACCTGTAGTAGGGGACAAATTCATTTTTACAAAAATCATGCCGTGTGACACCTCTTTCTTCATGGTTTTGCATCAGTAGGATTTCTAAAGACTTTGAATGGATCATTGACCACATTAGCCACTTCCGAAACCACCGGAGTACCCCTGGGGGAACCTGTAGTAGGGGACAATTGCATTATTACACCAAAACATGCCGTACAACACCTCTTTCTTCGTGGTTTTTCATCCGTAGGCTTTCT
Source organism: Ochlerotatus camptorhynchus (assembly GCF_037179485.1). Taxonomy (NCBI): domain Eukaryota; kingdom Metazoa; phylum Arthropoda; class Insecta; order Diptera; family Culicidae; genus Ochlerotatus; species Ochlerotatus camptorhynchus. Next base: position 6,401,545 of record NW_027040683.1, read on the forward strand.
ATGCACTTTAAATGGATCATTGACTATATTGACCACTTCCGGAACCACTGGAGTACCCCCGGGGTCACCTGTAATAGGGGAAAATTGCATGCTTACACCAAAACATGCCGTGTGACAGCTCTTTCTTCTTGGTTTTGCATCAGTAGGCTTTCTATAGACTTTGAATGGATCATTGACCAAATTGACCACTTCTGAAAACACCGGAGTACCCCCGAGGGAACCTGTAGTAGGGGACAAATTCAGTTTTAAACCAAAACATGCCGTGCGACACCTCTTTCTTCATGGTTTTTTTTTACCAATAGGCTTTCTATAGGCTTTAAATGGATCATTTACTACATTGGCCACTTCCGGAACCACCGGAGTGCCCTCGCAAGAACTTGCAGTAGGGGACAAAATCATGTTTACACTAAATCATGCCGTGCGACACCTCTTTATTCATGGTTTTTTATCAGCAGGCTTTCTATAGACTTTGAATGGATCATTGACCACATTGGCCACTTCCGGAACCACCGAAGTACCCCCGGGAACTTGCAGTAGGGTACAATTTCATTTTTACACAAAAACATCAGTAGGCTTTCTATATACTATGAATGGATCACAACAACAGGAAAACAGGTTATCAGCTGATTTTCGAAATAGTAATACAAATGCAAGTTAAGATCAAGGCTACCTTTTATGATTACCTTGGTCGCAATGTTCATTGTTTACATTTTTCAAAACGAATCGCAAAGAATGAATATGCATCTTTGTCTTCTTCTATTTTTCAATCTGATCTTACTACTCACACGCTGCATACACTGAACCAAAACATCATCCTTGGCATCGAATGTTTATTGCCTCACTCAAGCCCTATAACTATTAACAGATGGTTTTGAGATGATTGTCATTCGATTTATCATCTGTTGGAATATGAACAAATCAAATGACAATCATCCTTATGATGAATGATTTTAGATCGATTTGCGAAAACCAAAGTAGACATAAATCAAACATTAAATCATAGGATAATCGTATTATTTTCAACTAATTATAACATGAACTTATATTATATGATCGAATTTCGGAAGAAAATCAAGTGCACAACATCAAGTCATATCCCAACGAACAATTTGGGTTGATTAACAGCTGAATAAGCCATTTTTTAGCTGAAGAAGCTTATTTTTGCCTGAATAAGCTCTTATTTAACATTCATTGTTTGTTGGGATGTTACAATTCATTTATGAATATATTATTTACAAGTTGTGATCTAAACTGAGATGGGTCCTTGAGAGACGAATGATGATGGCGAGGTAGCGCCAACTGAGGGGCAAAGATGTTGTACAGCTGATATGTTGGCTTCGTAGACCTCTCAGGAGTTGTCAACGATGTAATTACAGGAGCGATTGGTCTGGCCCTTGGGAAACGTATCCGTAGGTTGCTATGCGGCCTGGGAAATAATGGGAAAACTTCATAATCTCATCGTGCATGCGTATCTGGAAGGAAACTTATCTTCTTCCCTCGTTAGCAAATTGGTCGACCACGACTATCTGGATGATCCAATAGCGCTGACAGTTCTGAATGCTGACATTCTTGAACTTGAACATAAAATGTATGTGGGTTAGCATAATGATACGAATACTTACATCTGAGCATTTCAATTCTGTTAAGACCTTCGAAAATATATAGCAACTTTGCACACAAGCTTTCACATAACGTGTGTTGCCATTTTTCATCGGTTATAAAAGATTTTATAGTTGAAATCAAATGATTTTAGTTATGGGACTGTCTCAAATGATATTCCTTTCTTTTCCATACTGAATGTTTTTCATTATATCAAACATAATTATTGCTAACGAAATACATACAAACACTTGTAAATACTCATTCACCAATCAAAAAAGCATCACATGTTTCCGAATAGCAAATCATCCGACTGATTTTGTCATACGGTTTTCAGAAACATTGAAATTGAATGCAACTGAATGATGTTTCATTCTATAAATGCAGGGTGATTTGGTTCAGTGTAGTCACATGAACGAAGACAAAAGCAAAATTTTAATATTAAGTAAGGATGAACTGGAGTAAAATGCGTTGTTTTTCGTTGTTTTCCCATTTGAGTCAGGAGCGTGTTCCCACCATCGACGTCTGTATAAAAGTTGGAAAAACTTTTGATTGACAAGTGGTATTAAATACCTATTAAAACAATTCATAAACGGTACGATTCAATTCCCAGACGATTCCAAGGCTAGTCCTTGCTTCCGAAAAAATCTTTCTCAATGTTATTATTGAATTTTCATCGGTGTATACGAAACTTTTCATATCTTTTCATATCGTCACATCTTACATGTTGACGGAAAGTAATGAAAAAAGAGCTGTCGTATTGGTGTAAAAGTATAATTGTCCTCTGCTATAGGTTCTCCGGAGGCATCTCGATGGTTTCGAAACTGGCCAATATGGTCAATAATCCACTTCTACAGGAACCTTTTTGATGAAAAATCATGAAGAAATAGCTGTTGCAAGGCACATTTTGGTTCAAACATGTAATTGTCCCCTGCTAAAGGGACTACCCCCCCCCCCTCCCCCCAGGGACATCCCGGCGGTGCCGAGAGCAGCCAATCTAGTCAATGATAATGTTGTCCAATTCAAGTCTTTAAAAAGTCTTTTGATGAAAAACCGTGAAGAAAGAGCTGCCATACGGATTGTTTTGGTGTAAGCTGCCATTGTCACCTGCTACAGGTTTCCGTGGAGCCTCTTGGTGGTTCAGTGAGCGGGAAATGTGATAAATGATCCAATTAAAGTTTATAGAAAGCCTACTGAGCAATTCTCTACAGATTGACGATTGACAGATTGAAATTTTTTTAAATTTTTTTTAATTTGTCGGCTCTCAAATTTGCACAGTTGTTCTTTTTTAGTAAAGATGCCAATTTGTGTTATCAGTTCTTCAAATTGAATCACGACTACTTTTCTAACAGGGCCTGTGTAAAAATAGTACGAATGAGTTAAAAAATTTATATTGCTGAAACGCTTTGTTCGATTAATTTGGTGTTTTGAGCAAAGTTGTAGATATTATTTTGACAATAATGTTAAAAATATACACTGTAAAAAAATTCGTTTTGTTTCAATGAAAAAAAAAAATATATTTCTTATTAAAAAAAATAATTTCTCAAAAAGTACATTTTTGAAAATTTTCGTTTTAAGCCTCAAAAAGTTATGATTTTTTGAAAATTTCACGATTTTTACATTTACATTCAAAACAAATGTTTTTCAACCGTGTATATTTTTTCAAGAATTGCATTTTAATTTTGCACAACTTTCTCGAAGACACCAATGCAATCAAGCAAGCCGTTTTTGCAATATAGATATGTTTATTTCATTAGTGTTTTTCTACACAGGCCCTATTGAAAAGTTAGGATTCATTACATCTGATACCATGAAAAGGTATCGTTACTAACAAAAAAAAAAAAAAAAAAAAAAAAAAAAAAAAAAAAAAAAAAAAAAACGGTAATAAGTCAAATACTCAACACTGTAGTAGTGAACACCAAAAACATCTGTCTGTACCTAATGTAGAAATTATACCTATCGATCTTATACTTAAATGAGTTTGAATGGTGAAAACAAGCAGTTGATCACAAAGATTGCTTTTTACCGCATACATCTTAAAAAGTTATCATGGGAAATAAGTGTAACACCATTTGGCTAAAAGGTAAGCATAACCTTCAGTTGTATTTCAATGAAATCATTTTTAAAGATTATTATTTTTAATTTTTTTAATACAGGAAGCAACATGAGTGAACGAGCATGTTTTATCAGGTGCATTCGGCCGTTCGAGGAAGTCAAGTGCTCGAAAGAGCTGAGGAATATTTCGAATATTACCATCCAGAAATTAAAATCGATTGGATATTCTGAAGCATCAGGATTGAATACTGGTTTTCGCATTTGCACGTCCTGTCGTCTTCGTGTTGATAAACAAGCTCATTTCATCTCAAACGAGGAAAGGCATGTTGCCGGAAGCTCAAAGATGCCAACTACAGTGATAGTACCTGTCGTACCGAGCTGTGAAAGCCTTACAACTGTACCATCAATGACATCAGTTACTTCAGTTCAATCGTACCAAGAATTTACTCAACCAGTCAACATCGAGATATTCAACCGAGGCATTGCAGGAATCCAGGTATCACCGATAGACGTGGGAAAACTCAACTACATCCACTACCCCGAAAAGAAGCACCGTGAAATCAACGAAGGTATTAGAAATAATCTTTTCAACTTCGAGCCTGAGGCTGACGAAGTGAATGAACTCAAAGAAGTTTTAGAAAACATGAAGGAAAAGTTTTCCAATGCATCCACTGCAAGAAGTGAAAAATTATTAATTTTATCGTTATTGCCTTATTCATGGTCAACACAAAAAGTTATGGATCAATTTAATGCTAGTAGATATATTGCAACAGAGGCTAAGTTGATAAAGGAAGGTCATTCGTCAAAAACCGCGAAATATGGCACAGCCTTAAGTGATGAAACAAAATTGGCAGTAATAATTTTTTTTGAAGATGATGATATAAGCCGGGCAATGCCTGGTCAAAAAGATTATGTGTCTGTGCAGAAAGAAGGAAAACGACAAGCCATTCAAAAAAGATTACTAATGATGACTTTGAGAGAAGCTTATAAACGATTCAATGAAATTCACTGCAATGTAAAAATTGGATTCTCTTCATTTGCAAAACTCCGCCCTAAGCAATGTAAACTTTTAACCAGCTCTGGAACCCACAATGTTTGCGTGTGCACAACGCATGAAAACATCAATCTAATTTTACACAGTTTGAAAAAACTTAACCATTTAAATGATGTAAAAACGTTCACTGACAGCCTACTTTGTGAAAACAAGACAACATATTGCTATCTACGGTGTTGTGAAGATTGTCCAGACTCTTCCGCATTAGAAAACATTTTATTAAAACAATTAGAGGAAAAATGCATTGATCAGCTTTCATTTGAACAGTGGGTTACCACGGATAGATGTGATTTAGAAACTATTGTAAAGCCTGCAGACGAGTTTGTTTCATTTTTCTGCTTGAAATTGACAAGTTTGATACCACATGATTTCATAAAAACATAGCAATCTAATTTTTTGAAAACTACACGAAATAATTTGCAAGAAGGTGAATTTTTAGTTACTTGCGATTTTTCCGAAAACTACAGCTTTGTGTTACAGGATGAAGTTCAGTCTCATCACTGGAATGTCCAACAAGCTACCATTCATCCATTTGTTATATATTTTAGAGAAAATATGCAAGTTAAACATTTAAGTTTTATGTTAACTTATTTATTTCTAAAATGATAAGTTTTTTACGCATTAACCAAAGTAAAAATATCAACAAGATTTATTTTATGTCCGATGGAGCCGCATCACAGTACAAGAACCGGAAAAATTTTGCTAGCCTTTGTAAATTTAAATCAAAGTATGGAATTGAAGCCGAATGGCATTTCTTTGCAACATCACATGGGAAAGGTCCTTGTGACGCTATTGAAGGTACAATAAAACGCATGGCTACTAGAGCAAGTTTGGCCAAAGAACGTGAACATCCAATAAAAAATGCAAGAGAGCTTTATAATTGGGCAAATAATCGAATAGAAGAAGAATTAACAAAATTATCATTTAGTTTTGCCACAACAGAGGAATACGAATGTATGGCTTCACACCTCAACGAGCAATATAATAATGCAAAAATAATTCAAGGAACTCAAAAGTTTCATTCTTTCATTCCTGTATCAGAAAATAAAATTAAAGCCAAACGATACTCAAACTGTAATGATAATGATGCCAAAATATTCGATGTATTTAAGAAGTGATGTAAATAAAAATAGAAAGTAAGTGTATTACAATGAAAATAAATTATGTATCATTTGTCCATAAGGTTTTCGAATAAAAGAAAAGTAAAAAAGAGCAGATAAATGTATTTTGTGGATTTAAGTTGAGATTTTAAAATAAAAAAGTAGTCGGGATTCACTATTACAAATTGTAATAGCGAACCTTGACTACTTTTCCGATGGGCCTGTGTAGAAAAGCGCTCATAAAATAAACATTTTAATACATTGCAAAAACGGCTTGCTTGATTGCTATGGTGTCTTCGGAAAAGTGGTGCAAAATTAAAATGCAATTCTTGAAAAAATATACACGGTTAAAAAAATATGTTCTTAATGAAAATGTAAAAATCGTGAAATATTCAAAAAAACCATAACTTACTTGAGTTTACCATCACCAAACTTTGCCAGTTAGTAGCAAACATTATGAGCTTCAATGAGGCTTAAAACGAAAATTTTCAAAAATGTACTTTTTGAGAAATTAACTTTTTTAATAATAAATATATTTTTTTTTCATTGATACAAACGAAATTTTTAACAGTGTATATTTATTACACAATTGCCAAAATAATATCTACAACTTTGCTCTAGACCCCAAATCAATCGAACAAAGCGTTTCGGCAATATATATTTTTAAACTCATTAGTACTATTTTTACACAGGCCCTTTTCAAAAAGTAGTCGTAATTCAATATGAAAAACTGAGAGCACAAAATGGCGCCTTTACTAAAAAGGAACAACTGTGCAAAGTTTCAGCGTAATTGGAAATGATCGGTCAGGATCGATTTGCGAACCTTCGTGGAATGCCTCTACTGACGAAAAACCATGAAGAAAGAGCTGTCACACGGCATGTTTTGGTGTAACAATGAAATTGCCCCCTACTTAAGGTTTCCTGGAGGCATTCCGGTTGTTCCGATAGTGGTCAATGCGATCAATGAGCCATTTAAAGCCTATAGAAAGCCTACTGATGCAAAACCATGAAGGAAGAGGTGTCGTACGGCATGTTTTTGTGTAATAATGGAATTGTCCCCTACTAAAGGTTTCCTCGGGGGTACACCGGCGTTTCCGGAAGTGGCCAATGTGGTCAATGATCCATTCAAAGTCTATAGAAAGCCTACTTATGCAAAACCATGAAAAAAAGAGGTGTCGAATGGCATGTTTTGGTGTAAAATTAAATTGTACCCTACTGCAGGTTTCCCCGGGGGTACTTCGGTGGTTCCGGAAGAGGCCAATGTGGTCAATGCTCCATTTATAGTCTATAGAAACCCTACTGATGCAAAACCATGAAAAAAGAGGTGTCGAATGGCATGTTTTGGTGTAAAATGAAATTGTACCCTACTGCAGGTTCCCCCGGGGGTACTTCGGTGGTTCCGGAAGAGGCCAATGTGGTCAATGATCAATTTAAAGTCTTAAGAAATCCTGCTGATGAAAATCCATGAAGAAAGAGGTGTCACACGGCATGATGTTTGTAAAAATGAATTTGTCCCCTACTGCAGGTTCCCCAGAGGGCAATCCGGTGGTTCCGGAAGTGGCCAATGTAGTAAATGATCAATTTAAAGTCTATAGAAAGCCTATTGGTAAAAAACCATGAAAAAAGAGGTGTCGCACGGCATGTTTTGGTGTAAAAATGAATTTGTCCCTACTACAGGTTCCCCTGAGGGAACAACGGTGGCTCCGGAAGTGGCCAATGTAGTCAATGCTCCATTTAAAGTATATAGAAAGCCTGTTGGTAAAAAACCATGAAGAAAGAGGTGTCACATGGCATGTTTTGAGTGAATTAAAGAACTTACCGCACTCAGAACCCTCCCTCAGGACCGATTCCAGGAAAATGGCCACCGAGATAGATTCTGAGCCGATTTTAGCTTTTGGAGCGTCATTTGCTTTGGAAATGGTTCGATTTTTGGCGCATGAACAAAAAACACAGATTAGTAACGGAAACCTTGAGAAAAACTCATGCCCTCAGGAAACCCGGAATGTCTCCGGCATTCGGTAACCATAGTCACTTCCATTACACCACCATAAAACTTGATTAGTTTTGCAGTCGAATGCTTCTTGAAAATTAAAAATCGAACAATATTCAACGAAGTTACAACAGTCCAAAGTTGGACAAAATTTTGCTGGTACCCTATATTTCTCACAACCCCTGTATATTGCTGCCGCTAGTCTGCCGATCACAGGGGTGGTGAAACTGGGAACCCGGTCGCTGAAGCGACGCGTCCAACAAAAACGTCACCCGCTGTCACCGATGATCAGCCAGGTTGAGTGACGATCGATCTGTCAAACGGACACATCAGCACAACTTGTATGAGCATCCACTGTGACTTGGTATTTAGTGGAGTGACTGTAAATTTATTAAATTAATTGATTTCTACCTAAGAGTGTTGAACATTGTAAGAATGCATTTGATTGCCTAGTATTAAACTATGAAAGTGTAGTGAACTAACTATAATTTGTTATTCTAGAATTTGAAACCCACTGTTCGTGGACAAAGCTAATATTGTGAAGGTTACTAACCTTAAAATTGAACTAGGAATCCTTCTCAATATTTGTTTGAAATCAACACTTTGAATTCTTTTAAATTTTACTAAAAAATCCAGGGTTTGTCCGCTGGATTCTATAGATTAATCTGTAATTTGTTATAACTCTTAAAATGCTTCCAAGTTTCAGAGCGTGACAATTATGACCCTACAGCTCATAAGTATGATTTGATTTTTTTTTTCAAATCTGTGATCTTGAAATTTTGTCGAAATCTCACATTTTATGAAGAGCTTGGTGTGTTGGTTTATTTCCTTTAAATTCCGTTATAATTGCTTATCTTTTGACAGATACGCGTCTACTACTTGCAGACTTCATCAGTGCCAAGTACTCAACACCACTCACCACTTTCTAACATTTTAATTATTTTTTCTCCAAAACTTGCATCACGATACAGTGATGGAAATCAAGCGAGCATGATCCGATTTCCAGTTTGTCGTAAACTGTACAGATCGTGATCTGTACAAACTACGACCAACGATTAGTCCTCTTCCACCTTGAAAATACGTTATTGCGTAGGCAACTCACAGATAACAAATACATTGTTAAACTGAGTCCTAGGCGAGTAAGAGAGGTGACACAGTCGGAAGAAGTGTTAGTTTGTTTACTAAAATTAACCGCCCATTTTGTTATGGCAAGTTTTGCTATAAGAAATGCTCCTCGTGTTTATTAGCGAAATTCACATCAAAGATTGATTAATTGCGTAGGAAATCAGTTTGGCACGGCATTTGTGCCCAGCATACACCTTCCGGTCGTATGAAACAGGTCAAAAACTGTCCAAATCCGCAAATAAAAATTTTTGTTTTGAATTTCTGTATGGTTTTTTTTTTTTTCCTTTATTAGAGAGATTTTTAGCCTAAGGCTAGTTCATCTCTTTTAAAAATTACAAAAAAGAATTGGGACCTCAAAAGAAGGATCCCAATCTTGGCAAGTGGGCATTTAGTTTAATTATATAAAATATTGTAAAAAACTACCAAAAGGGTCGACGAATTCAAAAGCACAAACAGAAAACACTCAAATGTTGTAAAAAAGATTCGCCTCCTTCAGGAAGGCGATGAGGGCGTCTGCTGCCGGGGAATTTCTGTATGGCAAAATAGTGAACTTTTCGTGAACATTAATGGCAAAGAACTCACCAACACTGGAAGACCGTGAGTTCCTGCCAACCTGTCATTTCCCATCTCGGATGTTGTTATCGTCTTGCTCTCTTGAGATCTTGGTAACTCACTGTAACTCACGAAATTCTCTCTGCGTATTAGTGTTAAGAGTCAGAGTTCATCGTTAGCTTATGATGATGCCAAAAAATCTTGTAGCAGGTGTGTGCGTATTCATTGATCGCTAGAAGCGATTTTTTGACATCACTGATCACGAAGATTGTTATTAATAACAAATAATGTTGAAAAAAAATTCTAGTTTTAGACTCTACACAAATCATTAATACACATTTCAATAAATTCCTAACGTTTTTAAAAATGCGTTAAGTTCGTTTTTTTTGTTGAATATTAACAACCGGGAGTTTTTTTAAGATGTGAACAGGGAAAACCGGGAAAAACCGGGAATTTCAAAATGGAAATTCACTGGAAATTCGCCTGAAAAACGATTTAACTATTGCCAGTAAAATACAGCTATACAAATCAATCATCTCTCCTCATCTAGACTTTTGCCCTTCCATTTTATTTCTGTCCAATGCAACACAAATATCGAGATTACAGCGCTTGCAGAAAAAAATAATGGGTTTGATTTTGAGATGTAATAGATTCACTTCCTCAACTTTGATGCTAGACGTCTTACAATGGTTGTCGGTGAAGCAAATCATTGTATATTTGACTATGGCGTTCATTTTTAAAGTAGTTAATCGTTTGCTGCCTCGATATTTGTGTGATTGAATTGAAAGAGGAAGTGACTTTCAAAGATATAATACTAGAAACGTGGTTGAAATAAGAACACCACATTTCTTGACTTGTGCTTCACAAAATTCATTATATCAAAAGCAAATTTTCATTATGTCGTAAGTAACATTCGCACCGATCCGAGAAAAATAAAGTTTTGTTTTGATGACCGAAAAGTTATTCCTATTTCCAATTAAACACATATAATCTCATAGTGATAGCAATGTTTAACATATTTAGCCGGGTTTTAATCATACAAAGGCAAATCGCTAGCTTTCATGCTAAGAAATACTGGTTTTTGAGTCAAAAGTTATTATACGTCGTTTGGTGGCCCCTATTGTTACTTAAGTCAAAGTGTATTTACCAGGATATTCGAGAGAATTATCAATTACGTCTCCTTACGTGCAGCCCATTCATCATTTTAGGACCACCGAAATCATCTTAGTAACAAACAGTTCGATTTATTCACTTTAATAATGAGAAAGCGAAACGACGAAAGTACACTTTTCACGGGTTTCTCAGTGCTGTTACTTAAGGCAAACGGCATCTCCATAGAAATCGGGTGACTTAAGTAACATCGAAAACTATTTTGATCGGAAGGTGATTACGTCAAAAAGCAATTCGACTGGTAAATAAATTTAAAAATGGGATGTGATCCTATATTCGGACAGTATATAGTGTAATAGTAGGGGCATCGATTGACACTGATAGCTCGACTTTGTTTACCTTTGTTACATTCGACGTAATGAAAATTTGCTCTTGATATTATAAAGGAATAAATGTTTTCAATTCGATGCCTAGACATATCAAACGTTCAGCAACACTTACAGCATTTAAAAGACACTGCATTTCACACGTTAAATCTATCGTTTGAACAGTTATCCAGTGATTTTTTTTATGAATTGACAAATTATGTATCTTGACGAAGAGATCTCTAACGGATTATTTTGTATGGATATCTGAATGACTTTTTAATAATTATTGTAGCACTGCAACAACTATTTTTGTACCCCAAGATGGTGATGAAGGATTTTCTAGAAGAATATAGAATCCCAGAGGTCATCCAAAGAAATGCCATATGTCATATAATAAATGTAAGGAACCCACTCATGAAATCGACCACTCACCTATTCATCTTGGTTGGCGGCGTGGCGTACGGGACGCCCAGGAACGCTTCGATGGGTTTGAGGAATTTGTAGCCTTCCAGCGGCAGCATGAGCCCCTGCAGCCTGCCGTACCGGGTCTGCACGATCCGCTGGCTGAGGCGCGAGTTTTTGTACAGATCCATCGTGGACCCGTTCAGGTGCCGCACCAGCAGGAAGTAGATGATGCAAAAGTACTGGAACTTGACGAACATTTTGAACTCGCTGAGAGCTTAATTTTACTTAATGCTATTTATTTTATTTTTTATTTGCTACTGAAACGGTTCAAACACTGAAGAGGGAAAAACGGAGCAAGACAAACGGTTGCACCATTTCGTTGAGCACTATTTTCCCGCCGATGAAACGGTTCACCGACGCTTATTTACACTATTCTTAGAGATGAAATGAGAATAGAAAAAGAAAACCGCACAATTTCGTTTCGTTCACTATTTACTGCTACAATGGAGCTGAGCGTTCGCTCTCAAGTCTTGTGGAAAATAATTTTGGCTTTTAATTTTATTTCTCCTTCGTTTTCCAGGGTTTCTCTTAGCTTGGCTAGATTCTGGTTTTCTGGTTCAAGTCGTGGGCGGCGGCTGCAGATCCTTGCCACTACTTCACTCTGACCTGCACAAGTTCTCCCGTCGATGATTGCAGTTTTCAATGCTAGCCGTTATGCTTCTTTCCGGTTTTTGGTGGATGGAATGGGGACCCCCCTGAACATGGCTGCGACTTGGAGTGTTGCGGAAGAAGTTTTTCTTTTTTCGTTTGCTCATTTTCTCGGAAATCGCTTTTTTGCCATGCTGCAGAGTAAGCTCACGCGAGGTCGGCCGGCTGGTCGGTCGTTCGGTCGGTTCAAAGTGTTATTCGAAATTGTTTTTCTTTTGGACCGAATGTGTCACGATTGCACGGTGGCAAGCAGTAGGAACCTATCATTCGGTGGCCTCGTTGCCGATGTTTGTTCCGTTTCCTGGCGGCGGCGGTGCTGATGGTGGACCGATGTTGATTTTACTTTGTATCTTCACCACCCAACCACCGGTTATTCCCGGAAAAAGACAAATCGAAGCCGTTTCGCTCGATTCTGAGCACTTTTCAGTGAAGTGCAAAAGGAAGCAAAGAATTTATCGCAATAGCTAGCACATAATTGCGAAATAACGACTGCCAGTATATATCCAGTAGCTCGATTGCATTCCTGCCCTGTCCCTGAATCGATCTTCGCCCCACTTTCAGTCCTATCCCATTGCAAAATCTCTCGTCGTCTTCTTGGAAAAAAAAAGAAAAGAAGAAAAATGTTCCACTCTACCTCGCCAGATCCGGGAGGAAAAAATGTCCAGAGTTAGGACGTTCAGCAGGACCGATTCCACTTCATTATTGGGATTCCAACCGTCGTCGTCGTCGTCGTCGTCTTTGCCGATGCCAGCTTGCCTCTCGCTTCACTATTTATGTCCACTTAACGAGTGCCAATAAAGAATCCCGACACTAGCTGGCAAAGTCCTGCGCTTCTACTCTGGAAGAGGAAGCAACATCTGCAACACACAGACTACGGTTTCCATTTATTAGTTCCATAAACAAGCTCGAAAATGAGCGGGCTGTCTGCTGTTGGCTATCTGGGGTCAGAGCCAGGACTGCTGCTAACAAGCACAGGTGCGCGTCCAGGTGTATCTCAATTGGTATCGGAATCAAGTGTGCTCCTCCTCGGTCCGACGGCTGCCGATGATAAAGATGATTGCGCACTGAGCTTTGTTGTTCTTGCTGTTGCTGCAGATGGGTTGATTGTTACGAGCTTGTCGATTTAGGAGCAAAAATGTGTTGACGGGGATTGTTGTGATTTAATTGAATTGACCTGGAACGAGATAAAGACGGAAATCCGAAGGAAAACTGGTTAGTTCGTTTCGACGTCTGGAAAATTATGAGCTGATGGGTTGAGTGATGAGTTAGCAAGATTTATGATTGTGTTTGCTGTTTTCTAGTTAAGATGATATTGCATCAAACTTTGGCTTGTAGTTCAAATAGTGTTGGTGTCTTCGGAGAACTTATGCTTGGCTTCGTAAGAAATAAGTTTATACGGATTTCGGCTATGCAGTCTGGCGAGGTCAAACGATAAGTTTTCAGCTGGGTAGTTGAAAACTTATCGTTTGATCTCGCCAGACTGCATAGCCGAAATCCGTACAAACCACCAACCAACAGTCGGAAAACAAAGTATAAAAAATAAGTGCATCGAAGACAACACGATGATTGGGGTGAAATTCGCACTTTTATTATATTACTACCCTTCTTACAAAGAAGAGTGTACATAGCGCTTGGAACACCGACTTTAGATCCGAAGCCCTCAGGGTCGAGTGTCACATATCAATCGACGACATCGGAAAATGTCTTCGGAATTGGTCAACTGCTAACGGAGATGTGCTTGAGATATGTTCAGCTGAATACGGACCTTAAGACTAGAAACAACCTGAAACGAGCCAAACACATCATGTGACATATTCAAGGAATCAAATATATCTCCAAATTGACAAAATGACATACGATCAACGGAACGATAACACTTTGTCGAAAATGGAACGCAATAATGATGTAATCTTCTTCCCTTTTTTCATGACGAACTGCCTTTGCAATATAGCTCGCTCGGGCCGGTAGAAGGAACCCGAATTGTTAGAAAGCTGCTCCACGAAGTAAAGCCAAAGATGATACACGTGTGTTAATGGGACTTTTTTTGTTTTTTTTTTTCCTTTGGCACCAATGCTCCCACACCTGGACCCTACCTATCGACCCATCAACTCATGAATCGGGGACCAACGGATTTACTTCCCATCCGAAGGAAGGCGTGATCAGAGATGTTATGCCTCAGAACATTCCGGCGGCGCCGACTGGGATTGAACCCAGGCCTGCTGGGGTGAGAGGTAATCACGCTTACCACTGCACCACCGGCGCCGTTAGACTTTTTTTTGTTGGAAAAAATGCTTTGGTTTCGCAGGTTTGCAAGGTCCGTCCACTTTACGATGTCGCCTTTATTTTTACTAATAAACGGAAGTCTGGCACTGGACCATTCCGTTGACCACGCTGTCCGCACTGTGCAAGTGGTCCATCTCTTAACGTCCTGCAACGGTACCTTGTGCGAGTACCGAGGACCAGATGGGCCTGACTCGGCTAGGTTGCCCGCCTCGATGTTCCCTGGGATCCCACAGTGTCCGGGCATCCATGCGTAGGTAGTATTTGGTACCACAACTTTCAGGTTGCCCTGGATCCAGGGGTGGCCCAGGACCTCCGACGAAAGGGCCTGAATAACACTGTGGGAGTCCGACAGGGTCAGGATTGGGTGATCCGCAGGAATCGTGACGGCATGAAGAATAGCCGCTGCTTCTGCCGAGAACACCGAACATTCCCGAATACCCTTAATGTATTCAGACTTCAGTGTGACGTCCAAGTACATAAAAATACATTAGTCTCAAACGTTACATCAGAATCAAACGTCTTGACGATGTAAAATTTGACATCTGAATACATCCAATGACAAATGAACCTAACGTTACATTAGAATCAAACTTCATCACGATGTAAATTGTTGTCCCTCGGTCCCTCGCCGCATGCAAAGTTTGCTTTGTCCTGAATCAGCACTACACGGCAAATGAGAACGACCCAAATTTGAGTTTAGTTCACTCATAATTCGCAAAAAGTGCAGGAACTCAGTTTTGAATTAATTTTCCTCATGTTTTCCAGGTTTTTCCAGGAATTTTTTTTCCGAATTTGAGAAAAATAAAGATTGGATTCTCTGATTTCCTAATTTTAGGGCAGATTTTTGAGGTTTTCCACAGGAAAACATGCGGCAAATTAACTCATCCTGCACTTTTTTGATATTGAATACACTGTACTCAAATTTGCGTTGATCTCATTTTTCGTGTACAGTTTTTTTAGCAGTGGGAAAAGTTTGGTTTTTTTTAGTTTTTTTGACGAATTAGACCGGGAAAGTGCCGCTAATGTGTCCGTCACGAGTTTTGGTAGTGATTCGATGTTTTCCAGGTAAGTTAATTCGAATTAATATAATGTAATGTAATTGTGGCATCCTGATGAGGATGTTTACTCATTACTGGAGTAGTCGTGATGAGCGTGTACGACAAGAGACAAGAGAGAGAATAAATGGTGGGTGTTGCTCCACGAAAGTTGCTAATAATCAATTGTGTAATAGGCTTATAAAATACCGGATATCACATTGGCGATCCTTGCCATAATGAACTGATGTGTAAAATGTCTTTTTTTGTTGTGATCAGATCAGAAACAGGTAAGGAACTTGAAATTGCAATGTTGCTACGTAAAATGGCGACAATGAGGTAAACAAGTTTGAGTCGGGGAAAGCCCAAGGCCAAAACAAGAAAAAAAAAAATAATGTTGAGTCGGTAGAAGACCAAGGCCAACGAATAGGAAAAAGTTTCCTAAATGTTCAATGAGATGTAATGTTAACTACATGTAAGGTATGGTGGAGGTTAAAATTGATTTGCAATGCACCATTATAGATACGAGATTTTGAAAAGTGAGTACGTTGTATTGTGAAACGTCTAATGACAAAACGGAGGGTCATTTCTCTTATTCCGGTTTCCATCACTCGCGAAAACTAAAGGAAGTGAAGGACTCAGGAAATAAACGAGCATGTGATAATTATTATCCATACCTATATTGTTCTACCTCATTGCATTCACACGGGAAGATTGACAGCGCAAACGTACGTCGGATGTTAGTTCAGTCTTGCGCAGCGACTGTCACACATGGTTTACTGTTTACTCGTGGCAGCCATTAGCAGAAAAAAAATAATAATTTGCGTGGAAACATTTTTAACTTTTGTGCTGAAAAATAAAAACGGGACGATTTGAACCAGAAGTAGAAAGGATGAGTGGTTACTGGCACGAAAGGGATATTTCATCATCAAGCGATTCGGATGAGGAATCCCGTTCAAACGAAGCGAAGCTCTCGGTTTGCGGAAAAAAAATCTACGGCACACAAGTGTTTCTGCATGCGGTTTGTCAAACGATGGCGATCGCAAGAGAATGAAAACAGAGTGGCTATCTGGATCATGGCCATTGAAAGCATTTGACGGATCTCTACCTACCCATAAACGTAAGGCAGAATGGGTACGATTCCGTGATTAATTTGAACACATCGTCTCGTGCAAAGCAGCCGTCGATTCTGCTACAAAATTGACTGGTATGGAAATTTTCGCTGGTGACAACTTGCTGAACATAATTGAGATGCAGGAGAAACTTGTAGTTGAACGAAACAATGATATTTACGAAGGAACAGTAAGTGCACTGAATACATATTTTAATCAGACTTGCGACACTACTAAGGAGCGCATGATCTTTCGTGAGTTACACATGAATGCTACAGAACCTTTCGTCGACTAGGTGTTGAGGTTGGAACTACAGGCTAAGTTCTGTGAGTTTGGAGAAGATCAGCGTAAGGAAGAATTCGTACAGGCACTGGTGAGACGGTCAGTTCCCGTTATTTCTCAGAAGCTTTACGAAATGTCGCACATCTGGGACAATGACATTGCGCAAATTATCAGCTACGGTAAGCATTTAGACTATATTAGGTCTGAGGCAAAAGAAGCTAGGGAAAAAGTGGAGAACGACAAGAGCTCTATCGATCCTGTGGAAAGTGAAACAGGGAAGTCAGAGTACAAGGTAGTCAATGCCCTGCACTCACGGAAGGATGTTGCGTTCTCGGGTCGTTTCGGTCCATACAGGTGGAATGAATCCAATCGTTTCAGCCCCCGCCCACGCGGTGGGAATACGCGTCTTCAAACCGGACGCAGAAATGGATCAAATTGTTTCAAATGTGGAAGAGTTCATGGACCAAAAGAGTGTAAAGCATTTCGAGTTAAGTGCTTCAATTGTGGCGTTGTTGGTCATTTTGCTGAGTTTTGCCGTGTTCCAGGTAGCAGTTATAGTAAACCAATGATCCTAAAGCAACGTGATCCAGATGATGACGTCAATGAGCAGGCCAGCATGATTAACCAGGTATCTATTGAAAATACCCGAGTATAAACACTATATATATATATATGTGTATTTTATGCTTTCACTACATGTATTGAACTAATTGGACAACGTTCGCTTGAATTTAAATAAACTGCAATGCTAATATCACTCTTAGATTTATTTTTTTGTTTTTTTTCTTGTTTATCCCTGTCTTAATCTACTAAAAGTTCAAGAGCGGCATGAAATAACGAAGGAATTTAAATGTATAAACGTATTGATAACTATACGAAGAATCAGACAAGAGTAAGTAGGTAAATTATATCGTTTTCTTCTTTCTGATATTATTCACAGTTGATTACCGGTAGTACCATTCACCCAAAGAAAGAAGATCCCAGGTTTGTCCAGTGCACCATTGGATCTGAAAAATTCAATTTTTTAATTGATTCAGGGGCAACTGTCAATACGATTACAAGTTGCAATTGGCAAGTAATCAAACGCAGTTGTCGTACTGTTATCCAGGATGTTACCGTTTATCCTGAAGAAGTTCTTCAAGGCTACGCCAACCAGTTGCCTCTGGAGGTCGAATGCTCTTTTAAGGCATACATTGGTGTTGCAGGTATTTTGAAGCCTATGCAACTGGCCAAGTTCTTTGTCGTAAAAGGTACGCAGTTATCGTTGCTAGGTTATGATACAGCACGTGAGTTAGACTTGTTGCGGATTGGCCCATTTGAAATTGTCAACTATCTTAAGTCTGATGAGACGCCGATTTGTACTAAATCTCTGAGCCCAATGATATTTCCCAAAATCCCAATAAACGGAGTGAAATTTAAAGTAGATGATTCGGTTATGCCAAAACAAATCATAAGATATAATATTCCTAAAGCATTTGAGTCAGCAACGAATATACGGTTGAGTGCTATGGAAGCGAAAGGGATCATCGAAAGAGCTGATAGAGAGCGGGATGTTATCTCCTACGTATCTCCTTTAGTGCTGGTGCCAAAAGGTTCTAACGATTTTCATATCGTTGTCGACTACCGGGCAGTAAACAAGGCTATTATCCGCGAGCCATACCCAATGCCGTGCCTAGAGAAGATTTGGACAGAGATTCCGAATGGGAACGGAACCCTTTTCTTCACTAAGTTGGACTTGAAAGATGCATATTATCACATCGAACTTCATGAACAAGTGCGCCATCTCACTACTTTCATGACAGCTAATGGATTAATGCGTTTCACAAGACTGCCTTTTGGATTGTCATGTGCACCTGAACTTTTTCAACGCACAATGGAGAGGCTGCTTATAAAATGTAAGAACATAATCATATACTTGGACGATATTTTGATATATGGTAGAACTTTGGACGAGTTGAAGATATGTGTAGCGGCGGTTAAGGCCGTGCTCAGCAACAACAATTTGACGATATTATTTTTGATATTAACGAGGAGAAATCCAAATACGATCAAACTATGGTTGATTTTCTTGGTTTCACCATAGATGGAACTGGAATTCTTCCCATGAAAAATAAAATCTCAGATATCCAACTTTTTGAACGGCCTAAAGACAGTTCCGAGTTGCGTAGTTTTCTCGGGATGATGACGTTTATCAGTCCGTTCATTAAAAACTTCTCGCACAAAACAAAGCCACTTCGTGACCTAGTAACAGCTGATTCAAGATTCAAATGGGAAAACTGTCACCAGGAAGCGTTCGAGGATCTCAAGGTAGCAGCCGAAAACCATTTGATAAAAAGGGGATACTTTGATGAGAAGGATAAGATCATCCTATATACAGATGCGTCGCCGTGGGGTTTAGGAGCTGTGTTAGTACAAGAAGGGGACTTCCCGGATGAACGTCGAATCATTGCTTGCTCATCGAAAAGCTTGACAGGTGCTGAAAGCCGTTACCCACAGCTACATCGTGAAGCGCTTGCCATAGTGTGGGCTATGGAAAGATTCGCATATTATCTGCTAGGACGGAAATTTATCCTACGTTCGGATAGTGAGGCTCTTATGTTCATGACTAAAAAAAGGGATCATAAGGACATTGGAAAGCGAATAATGTCAAGAGTTGAGGGTTGGCTGTTGAGGATGGACCATTTTCAGTATGAGTTTGAGCATGTGATGGGCAAAGACAACATCGCCGATGCTGCGTCAAGAATTGGCTCCAAAAGGGACGATCAACAGTTTGGAAAGGATGACGAACCTCATGAATTATGTTCTGTAACTGCTAATTTAGGAGGAATCAATAATGAGTTACTAATTTTGACAAATGCACAAGTGAGAGAGGAATTTATTAAGGACAGCGAACTCCAGGACGTTGCCCAATGGCTCAACGAACCGATGAAATGGCCTTCCAACATCGCAAAATATCAACCTTTTCGGTCAGATCTATACGTTCAAGATGGTTTATTAATGAAACGAGAAAAGATGGTTCTACCAGGCAAACTGCGAGGCCGAGCATTATCCTTAGCACACCGTAGTCATCCAGGTATGTCTACCATGAAGCATTTCCTAAGACAAGGCCTTTGGTGGTTGGGGATGGATCGTGAGGTCGAGGAATTTGTAGCGAGCTGTCCGGAATGCCAGCTGGTTGTTAAAGGAAGCAAGCCGCTTCCAATCAAGACGACCGAGCTCCCGAAGAATCCTTGGGATTACGTGTCAATGGATTTTGCATCTGCATCGGATTCTCATAGTTGGAAAGCATTGGTGATGACGGATAATTATTCTCGATTTCTCGTTGCTGTACCGATGGATAAAACAGACACCGATGCAGTTAAAAGAGTACTCAGGAGAGTTTTCAATACCTATTACATCCCGAAAACGTTAAAGGCCGATAATGGGCCCCCTTTCAATAGCGCAGAGCTCAAAGAATGGCTGAAGGACGTGTGGGGTGTGAAACTTATTCATAGTACTCCTTTGAACCCTACTGAGAACGGCCTAGTGGAAAGATCTATGCAGGGCATAAATAAAATTACTGCTATCGCCAATCTTTGTAAGGACAACTGGAAGGAAGCCATAGCGGATTATGTTGCAGCCTATAACTCGTGGCCACATCATGTCACGAAGATACCACCGGCCGAGCTCATATTTGGAAGACCAGTAAGAGGGTTGCTGCCAAATTTACGTACTGATCAGCAGCAAGTAGACGATGATGAGTTGCGTGATCGTGACCAAATAGCGAAATTCAATCGCAATGTTCGGGAAGACAATCGACGAGGTGCTGGTGATTCACAGATAAGCATCGGTGACATGGTACTAGTAGCGCAGCAGAAACGTGATAAAGCGGACACCGCTTATAAGAACGCACTACATGAAGTGGTGCAAATCACAGGTGAAGGACGAGTAACTGTCAAGGATATGACAACCAACAAGATGTTTGACCGGAATATTAAACATTTGAAGCGGTTCAAGGAAAGAAGAACATCGAAGAAAACATCTGATTGTATGTTGGATGGTAAAGTATACTAGAAAAATAACTCTCAATTTAATGTCCACATGTTTTATTTTAAATTTTTATTGATTTGTTTGTTTTATATTTTTCTTCTTTAGGAATGCCGGAGGAGAGCCAAGACGAGCACAACTTAACGAACTCAACTGGGCAACAGGGCGTGGACTGTACATTGCCTACAAAACGTACAGCTTGCGATAGAACGACCGAAACCCAGATTTCGAATGATGATGAATCAATCTCAAAACGACGAGCAACCCGAATGATTAAACGACCACAGCGATACATGAATAATGTAAATAACCTTTCGTAGATGGAATGAAACAATATCACATGTTGAAGCTAGTTTAATTTAATGCATGGGGAGGATGTGACGTCCTGATGAGGATGTTTACTCATTACTGGAGTAGTCGTGATGAGCGTGTACGACAAGAGAAAAGAGAGAGAATAAATGGTGGGTGTTGCTCCACGAAAGTTGCTAATAATCAATTGTGTAATAGGCTTATAAAATACCGGATATCACAGTAATTATGTTTTTTAGGACAGTGCACCTGCCCGAAGCCAAATCCCGGTAGGGAGTTATAAGCTGGATCCCGGCGGGGAATTTGAAGCCGGATCTCTGCAGGTGAGTGAATGTGTTTACTAATAGCGAAAATAAAGTGGAAGTGCAGGCATAACATTTGATAACGGCACAAAAGCATTTGTAAACAAACTTTCTAAGGCCCTTTACACGCGAACCAAAGTACGCTCACGCAAACCAACAACATCATCGGATAGGGGCAACTATCACCTTTCCGAAAATGGTATTGGTTTGCGTGGGCGTACTTTGGTTCGCGTGTAAAGGGCCTTAGAAAGTTTGCTTTTGTGCCGTTATCAAATGTTATGCCTGAGTGGACCCCGATGGAAATCCAATGACGGATTCCATAGACGGATCCCGATGACGGGTTCCGTAAACGGAGCCCGATGACGGGTTCCGTAGACGGATCCCGATGACGGTTTCCGTAAAAGGCTCGGTAAAAGGATCCCGATGGGGAAACCGAATACGGATCCCGATTGAGAAACCGAATACGGATCCCGACGGGGAAACCGAATACGGGTCCCGATTGGGATTCCGTAAAAGGATCCCGATGGGGAAACCGAATACGGATAACGATGGGGAAACCGAATATGGATCCCGAAGGGGAAACCGAATACGTATCCTGATGGGGAAACCGAATACAGATCCCGATGGGGAAACCGAATGCGAATCCCGATGGGGAAACCGAAGACGGATCCCGATGGGGAAACCGAATACGGATCCCGATGGGGAAACTGAATATGGATCCCGATGGGGAAACCGAATACGGGTCCCGATGGGGAAACCGAATACGGATCCCGATGGGGAAACCGAATACGGGTCCCGATGGGGAAACCGAATACGGATCCCGATGGGGAAACCGAATACGGGTCTTGATAGGAATTCCGTACACGGATCCCGATGGGGAAACCGAATACGAATCTCGATGGGGAAACCGGATGCGGATCCCAATGGGGAAACCGAATACGTATCCTGATGGGGAAACTGAATACGGGTCCCGATTGGGATTCCGTAAAAGGATCCCGATGGGGATTCCGAATACGGATCCTCCCGATGGGGAAACCGAATACGGATCCCGATAACTCAAATGTTCTAAATATAAATTTCTTTAAATAAAATCAAGAATTTTATTATTATCTTCAGCAATCGTGGGGATGGGAGTGATAGGGCTGCAGATAGCAGTGGTGGGGGGACTTGGTGACTAATCCGATGAAACTGTCTCTTCTTGAAGCTAATCTTTTTCGTATTTCCTTCATTCTCTTTTCGCACTTTACATATGATACCATCTAAATATGTACATTGATGTCTACATATCTACATTGATCCTACATTAATTCAATGATGTGCGGAGAGCTCATTCCGAATGATCAGCAATGCAAGAAAATTTGTTTTCATTGAAGGAAGTATCGCAACACAGGTAATTGCTATTAAATGTTTTTGCAGACAGTGACAGATGGTGAACATGTTGATCCAGTTAAGCTGTTATATAGTACCATTCGTAAACAACAAAGAATCAGCCAGTCTGAAAATATTGAAAAATATTTCAGCGAAACAGATAGGGAATCGATCGGACTTGTAGTTGGCCAGTTGGACCGAGAAAAATAGTTAGAGGCTTATGGTCTGAAGATTCTCGAAAAACCCCGTGTATGGTCAATTCTTGAAAGACAGCCAGCCAGATTTTGCGAATAAAATTACATCCATTGATGTAATATTGTATCTGCTTTTTGCTATTACATCATTATTTCATACATCAGCTTGAATTACATTGATCGATATTACATTTTTTTTTTCTCTGTGTACAGCCATAAGTGATTTAATTAATTCGCTGATTGCAATTCTCTGAAAATTAAATGCACAGGTTTTTAACGTCAAACTCATCCTTTGCAACGTTCTCTTGTAACTTAAAAATACAAAATGTCATCATAACGTATAATGACTTCATAATTCCGAAAAAACAAGTGTGGTTCGCAATCAGGGAAAGACTGAGATTTAAGAAAGTACAATTCTAATGTAAATTCTGCATTATCTAATTACTATTTCTTCGAACTTTTAAGCAGTTTGGATAACAATTTGGCCAACGTATAAGATACTTACTTAACTTTTGCTGGTCCGACGTCCCTCAAGATTTGACCTGTATAACAAGTTGCGCCAACTAACGTGGTCCCTGGCTGCTTGTCTCCTATTTCTCGAGCGTCCCACACTTCCTACATCTTGCTCCACTTGGTCTAACCACCTAGCACGCTGTGCTTTTCTGCGTCTTGTACCGGCCGGATTTGAGGAAAACACCATTTTTGTGGGATTGTTGTCCGGCATTCTTACAACGTGTCCCGCCCATTGTACCCTTCCACCTTTAGCGACTTTCTGGATATTGGGTTCGCCATAAAGTTACGCCAGTTCGTGGTTCATTCATAAATAGAGCTGGAACTAGGGCGTAACAGCTTTTGTAATCAATTACTTCTCTCTCTCTCGATGATTTCTCGGATGTCATGGCTCTCCCAGGCGAATCGACATCACCATCGATTAGAGGAAGACTTCTACTACCCGATGGATATGTTGGTTTGTGTAGGCGTGCCTTGAATTCCGAGAAATCAACAAGAGAAGTCATTGTTTACAAAGGCTGTTACGCCCTAATTCCAGCTCTATCTAGATTCTTCTACTCCATACACCATTTTCATATACCCTGCCAAAGATGGTGCTAAGCACGCGTCGTTCGGAAACTCCCAGTGCTTCTCGAGCATTGTCCATTGTCATATTTTTCATGCACAATAATTTTGTTTATTATATATTTGCAGTCCGTTTGCAGCAATTTTTGGAGCGATCCGTGAAGGGGAAGGCTTGCCACTTGTATATCCGAACAGTGGACCAAACAAGCCAGCAACCCCGTCCAAAGTGTCATGCATTATTGACAAATTGGCACAGCGGGTCGATTTAAAGGGAGATCTGGAGGCGCAGCGATCACATTGTCATGATTGTCTGGTAGTTCACTCAAAAATGCTATAACAATCGCCAAGCTCGCTGTAATGTCACCAAGTGCCTCGTCACCCACGAATAGGCGCCTATGTCAGTGGTCTAACAACTCTTAGCGCGCTAATGGCATAGTTCCCCTGCCGCATAGAGAGTTGCCACAATGATATTAGGTTAGCTAAGGTCAGTTAACTGACTGGTGGGAAACGGGAGCTTAAGCAATGGCTATTCTGTATGCATTTTTATGATGTTATCTAACAACAATGGTGTGTAGTGTTTACACGATCATGTTTCTAATT
This sequence comes from Ochlerotatus camptorhynchus, assembly GCF_037179485.1. Taxonomy (NCBI): domain Eukaryota; kingdom Metazoa; phylum Arthropoda; class Insecta; order Diptera; family Culicidae; genus Ochlerotatus; species Ochlerotatus camptorhynchus. The sequence goes on from NW_027040683.1 coordinate 6,426,195, forward strand.
CTAATGTGTTGTAAATATAATTGAAAGCATTTGAAAAGTAAGATTCTAGTGTTTTGTATATCTAAAAACATTAGTAAACATCTACATTTGAAAACATTCAAACAACGTTTACTTTAAACGTTTTGTACATCTGAAAACATCAGAGAACAACAAACACGAAGTACAATTGAAAACATCCGAGCAACGTTTAGTTCTAACGTTGTGTACATCCGAAAACATCCAAAAAACGTTTGGTTCTAGCATCGGGAGACATCTACGTTAGAAAAAATTGGAGAATACATTTACATATAAAAACATCCGAACAACGTTTAGTTCTAACGTTTTTTACATCCGAAAACAACCGAAAAACGTTTGATTCTAACATCAGGAAACCTCTACATTAGAAAACATCAGAAAACGTTTACATTTAAAAACATCCGAACAACGTTTAGTTCTAACGTAATGTACATCAGAAAACATCCTTAAAACTTTTGGTTCTAATGTCAATAGATTGAAATTTTTGACGTCAGACCGACATTAGAATGGCAAAATTTTGTTCCAAAATTTCTGATGTATACACCATGTTACGTTGCTTAAATACAACTAAATCATAATGTTTTCTAATGTTTGACATCAGGCATACATTTGATTACGATGCTGATGTAGACATCAGAATCAAACGTTGGGCTAATGTAAATTTCTATTCGGGTTATTTTGGCAGACTTCTACTCGTTGGGAACATGTCACCAGCGATTCCCATTCCGACTCCAGCTCTCGATCTTGACCCGTCCGTGTAACGATGCATGTAGTTTGGCTTTGTTGGCAAGGGCTGCGTAGATGTGGTACCGGACACAGCTGGCATTGGCTGGCGTCGAGGGTAGGAGACCGGAGATGATGGGCGTGTAGCTATTGTACACCGGACCGAGTATTTGTATTGCCTTGTCGGTGGCGATACAGGTCAGCTCGAGTCCATCCATCAGCCGGCTGTCTACGATGGCCTGGGCAACACGGAAACGTACTTCTCTGTTGTTGGAGCGGTGGGGATGGGATATTGTGCGGATGAGGTTGATCCTTCTGCGACAGCTGGCCTTGACCCCTTGAAGGTGCTGGTCAAAACTCAGCAACCGGTCAATGACAACCCCCAGCAGTTTCACAGTTTTCTTCAATGCGATGGCTTGATTACCGATCTTTATGGAAGGTCCACAGACATGATGTCGGTACTGGCAAACGTGGCACCTAGCGCTCTTTCCAGCAGACAGCTGAAAACCTTTCGAAGCAGCCCATCTGGCTACGGTGGAAACCCCTGCTTGGGCTCTGATCCTCGTTCGTCCCGGAGTTAGACCTGTGGCTACGATTAACACGTTGTCTGCGTACACAAAAATGTAGATGTTCGTTGGTAACCGCTCGAAGACACTGTTCATGGCTACCAGGAACAAGGTAACAGCGATCACTGAACCTTGGGGAATGCCAGTTTCCTCGCAGAAAGTGCGGGATTTGGTATTACCTACCGAGATTCGGAAGGATCTGCCTGTCAGGAAATTTTAGACGAAATGGATTATATGGCCGCTAAGGCCCCAACTGATGAGTTGCTTCAGTACCGTGGGCGTCCATGTACGGTTGAAGGCTTTTGCAATGTCCAGGGAAACCAACTACGTATGGAGACCGTTATCCTTGGCATTCTTGAGGAGCTTTTCTAGCGTCGAAAAATACGTGGATGTACCGTGGCCTTGCCGGAATGCGTGTTGGCGATGGTCTAGAAGGCCACCAGACTCGAGAAACTGCTTCAGGCGTCGGTTGACCATCCGCTCGAACACCTTTGCCATGCAGCAGGTGAGTGCAATGGGTCAGAACTTCGCCACGTCTCGTGTCGGCTCGTATGCTTTAGGGACGGGGACAACCAAGCTCTCTCTCCAATGCTCTGGTTACGAGTCTGTCTGCCAAAGCTGGTTGAAGAGTTCCAGCATTTTACTTTACCTGGGGTAGGCAGGTTTTTGAGCAGCGGGTAGCCGATCTCGTCTAGGCCGGCTGATTTCCCGTTGATTCTCAGGTTGTTCGTGTCTGGAGAAACTCGAAAACTGCTTACGGACGAAGTCGATGGGTTTGCTAGCCATTAAAAGGTCGCATCGAACTTAGATATCGCAGAGAGGTCAGCGAAGTAGTTGTAGCTAAGTTAGTGCGGTAGAGCAGAACTGCCATTGAGCCGACTGATCGCAAACACTTAAGGCAATGTGCACCAAAACATCAACAAAAACATGAGAACATAACTTGTCAACAAACGTGTATTCTCATTGCCCACATATTCTGCCATCCTAACTCCTGCTCTTATTGCTCTTCCTGGTCCTGACTAATGATTGCTAAACAAAATAGCTCTTCCTTTTTTTCTTCGGCGTGGCAAAGCTTCCGCCCACCACGTATGTATATAGGAATGTACTCACAGCATTTTTCTCCTGCACGCCATCGATGTTGTCGCTAAGAAGCTTACTGCATGACCTCGGGGTTCACGATTCACTAGATTCCCGCCGTCGCGCGTCGTCTGGTCGGCAACTCGACGAACGATCATGAAAAGTCGTTGTCCCACGAATATACACTGCTAGCCATCATCGTACGCTTCCGTCTGAGACCGTCGCCTTGTCAGTCACTTGTCGCACGGTACAAACGTTCGCCGGCACACGGGCCTCGTAGTTGGTCGTCGTCGCATTTCCGTCTTTGACCGTCGAGTGGTCCAATCGCTTGCCGTCACGGACCTCCGTAGTCGGTCCTCGTCGTACTTTCGTCTTTGACCGTCGTATGGTCCAATTCCGTCGACGTCCGCCGTTCTTCCCGCACTTCCCGAATCTTGAGACTGTGGCAAAACAAAGCGCCCCACGGATCGCGACGCTTCTTTCTCGTTCCAATTCAGTTACCTTCCGGTCGTCTTCCAAGCGGTCCGTGTAGCGACTGGTTGATAACTGATACTGGCTCAAGCCAATTTTAAAAAGTGCCTAATCACAAACGAACACGTTAGCACCATCGTCGCCATCTTTAATGCAGCAAATTACCTTCGACTAAGCTGACCAAGAGTCCGGTACGTGTGCACGTCTTCCAGCCGAACCGACCGGCTCTTATCGTCCGTACTGCGATTGTTATATCGCTGATGCCTGCGAAATTGACCGAAAACGTGCTGCCTTTGTATCTTGCTTCCTCGACCAAACGAGTTCGTGAGACCGTCTCCCGTCGGCTCGTGAGATTCGTCCTACGGGCGGTTAGCGATGGAAGTGGTTTGGCCGGTTATTTTTTTCCATCCGGTCTACTGATACCCGTTTTCTTTATCGGCACTCGGCACTCGTACCGGAATTTTTTCACTTGCTATGCCAGATGCCACTATGACGGTTCCACCAACAATGATTTTTTTTACTGCCGCTTTTCTTCTCCGAACCGAAACCGCAGCGCCGGTGTCGTTGTTCGTGTGCGTGTGTTCTCCTCCTTTTGCGTATTCTCGAACGGAAAACGATCTCGCACTCGGTGTCAAAAACGAGAGATGAGCAAGACAATTTCTTGTGTCAATCCAGGAAGGGGTTTGGACTTTTTGCTATAATATCCGTGTTACTACACTGAGTACAATTTTAATTGCATTTTGTACTATTCTTTTACTAATATAAGATTCTTAACTTCATTTTACAATAAACGGAACATAGTCACCAAGCTTAAAAACACAAGTATAAAAGAAATGTCTCTGATTTTTTGGCAGCTGATTCTGCATACATTCATCAATTATTGGCTAAGTATTGCGCATACTTGATTGAGTTTACAAAAAGTTATAGCAATTTAAGAAAAACGCCTTTTTCTTGAAAAATCCTGTTTTCTTGAAATAAAATTATTGTTACTTCTCGAAATTTTCCTAATTTTTAGTAGTAATAAAGATCATTCATATGCTAATATTCGTCCACTAGGTTAAAATTAAAAAATTGAGCGATTTACTAATACAAATCTAACTTTATACAGGCTCTTCCAATAAAGACCAAAACTATAGCAATAAATCAATAAAAATCTGTTCAACCCCCAGCCACGATTTAAAAAAAAAATATCTATTCATCGTGTTTCAAAAAATTGTCCTCAATTTTGAGATACACTGTATATACCAGGGGGGGTGAAAATAATCGATTTTAAATTTCATTTATCAGATTCGAATAATATTTGCTTATAAATTCCGATTTTTTGGATAAATTCGATTTATAGTGAATGAAAACACGCGCCTTTCGATATCATCCACTAATTGTGATATTCAGACATCTGTAGAGGACGAGTCTTGGGTACAGAATGATTTATTTTCCGTTCTCTGTTGATCGTGATCGTGTATGTGTGTCAATTGTAAAGCCAAGGTGTTTATAAAGGTGATCTGGAATACACGTTAAAAAAATGTTATACTACTTCCGTCACATCTCCCCTTTTAAGCATACTAGTAATATTCAAAGTTTCTATCTCGATTCGTGTGGACTACACGTCCGCTCCTGGTACGTAACAGATTAGCCAGTGGTGCATTACTTGGCTCATTCAATTGCTGGTCCTCAATGTCATCTTCTGTTGGCTGAAACACTGGTGTTACCATAGAGGTAACTCCAAGACTAGAAGGTCCCGAAATAACGTGCTCAACTTTTTGGCTCAGCTCTGGTACTCTCTTCGGTCCCAAGCTAGTCGATTCACCCCTCGAAACATAGGAAAAACCAATAACCCCTCATTTTATCTGTCAAACTTTCATAGCGAATCAAAACAAACATTGCGTAGTACTAGAATTTCGACTAGAATAGGGTACATTAATCGTTTGCTTGGGACCAATAGGCTACTAAAGTGGTGAGCCAATTTAAAATCGTTAGTTTCGTATTGATTGTTGGTGTTACTTCTGGATCGTCATCTGTGTGGTTGTACACTATGGGTAGCAATCTGCACGGCAACGCTTCACGATTGTGTTCGCCGATGTCATCACTGGATGTTTTCTTATGCTTTATATCTCGAACATTCCTGCGAACAACTCTACCGTCTGCTAGACGCACGATGTACGATCTTGGTTGCTCTAATCTTTCATTTACCTTCCCTCCTTTCCAGTACACCACTTGATATCCTTCACCATTACCGCTTGTCCTTCTCGGTATTCCGGTGCCTTGACCGTTCCTCTGTCTGCATACTCCTTTTGCTGTTGCCGTCTCTGCTTCAACATTTCCTTGTCTTGAGGACACATTCCATTGCTGGAACGGTAGAACGTAGAATACGATTCATTAATCGTTGGTTTGCTGATTGTAAATCTTCATCTCTTGGTGTATTTCTGAGCATTAGAAGAGCCAATTGAACATCTGAACCATCCTCCGCGCATCGCTTAAGCAGATTTTTGGCAGTTTGCACGAATCTTTCTGCAAGGCGATTGCTCCTGGGAAAATGAGTACGTTTTACGATCTTGGTAGCTCTAATCTTTCATTTACCTTCCCTCCTTTCCAGTGGCGTGACTTGATATCCTTCACCATTACCGCTTGTCCTTCTCGGTATTCCGGTGCCTTGACCGCTCCACTGTCTAGTTTCAGTGTCACTTTTTTGTCATTGATCTTTACTGTTTCGTACCACACTTCATCACTGGTTTCATCGTCATCGTTAATAGAAGCGATATACAACTCTTCCACCGATAATTCTTCTTCGTCTTCTTCCAACTCCAGTGTCTTCACATACCGGCTGTTTCTTGGAGCTGAGCTTGATGCAGCAAAACCAAAACACTTCTCGGCAAAATGTCCTTTCCGTCCACACTTCAGACACGTTTTGTTGAAAGCCGGGCACATTCTCTTACGATGTTCAAATCCACAGCGGTTACACGGGAACGATGCATCGCTATGTGTATATCGCGGATACTCGTTTTTCTTCTGCCGTACTACATCAATTTCTAGCAACGGCTTCTCCAGCATCACTTTCGACTGCTTCACCGACTGCTCATAATTTCTCACAATGTCAATCGTTCTTTGCAAATCGTTATCATCGTTTAGCAATTGTGGCACTAGATTCGTGTGAATCGTACCCGAAATCACTCTGTCTTTCACCATAGAATCGTGCGAAACACTAAACGCGCACTTTTTTGCTTGTTCGCGAACTCGATTAAAAAAATATCGCATTGTTCTCCGGCACTCTGCGCGATTTTACCAAACACGTACCGTTCGTATGTGAGGCACGATTTTGGCACAAAATAACCTACGAATTTGTCTTTTAGCACTTTGATGTCTCCTTCCTGTGCTTCTGTCAATCCGAACGTATCTAATACACTGTACACAAACATCATCCTCTGATCGAATGAAACTTCAGACCATTCAAAACAAAACACCGAAATCGCTTTTTCGAATGATAGCGAAATCAGATGATTTTCCTCTCGAATACAGAATGAAACTTGTTATGATAAGGGATAGGGCCTTCAGTTGAAATGCGTAATGTTCTCTGCAGAATGACTGTCATACTAAATGGAAATGCATATGGTATTGGTTCTGCCCCATAACGCAAATCATTCAAAACGATGATTTAAATAATTCTATCGAACGTCATTTGCTTATCTGAGCTGACAAACGAGGTGGAAGCATATGCATCGCTATCAGAGCTGTTACGAACAAAGGTAAACGATGACAACCAATGTTTGGCTAATTTCGTGGTGGAGGAGGTTTTCTTCACCACGATATTTTTTTGTATCAATAATGGAATGGCTTATTATGGCTATTCAGTATGGAATTGTAGATAATCAAATTATAAATCTAATTAAAAGCACTTGCATGTCACACTATTCTTAAATGTTTGTCCTCTGAGTGCCGTATGTTTTATATCTAATTTTCAAACGAAAATCATCCTGTATTTGGATGACAGTCATATGGATGTTCATCATCTGACGACGAATTCAACCGTAAGAAAATCATCCGAAATTCGAATGCATATTGTTAAAGGGCTCGAGCAATGCAATAATCATTCGAAGTATTGCGGATGTTTTGGTACAGTGTACGCCTTTAGCATCTTCTAGCAAGCTGATAGACGCTCAAGAAGGATCGAATTCTACCTTCTACTAGCTCCGTATCAGCCATGGTAGCTGTTTTGTTGTTGTTGGATATAAGTTATCATTATTAGATTGACTCAAATCGTGTGAAAACAATCAGCTTAATTAGTTAACATAAAGCCAAGAAATACCAGTGGGTGGACGGCAACAGAAACTCGCTATTGCGAAGGTTGGTGATTGGCGTGGTAGATGATCCTTTGAGTTCATAAGATTCATAAGATTGCGTAATGCTTTTTCCAAAAGAAATCGAAATGAATTTCATAGATTTACCTTATGAAAATAATGTTGACAGAAAAAGTTAGAGGGTGGGGTGACAGACCGAAATCGAACCATGGACATTGGCATTATGAGACCAATGCTTCGACCATTCGTTTATCAGCTCTAGTTGCGTTCAAGAACTACCTTGTGTAAAGCAAACCCCACACGCATCAGTATATTGATGCGAAGGGGAATTATTGACAATAATATTGATGATGTGAATTCAGAAATATTGTCAATCTCGATGTATTGACGTCAATATAGAATGTATTGACAATACGATTATTGTCAATAAAAGCAATCGCTTGTCGCACTTAAGAAGATAATCTTTCATAAGTCGCCCCGAAGAAAATTCATGCGAACGGCAAGCGTGTTTTCCGAAATCGAAAACACTTGGCTGCGGTGTTTACCGAAGTCAGAAACACTCGGCTTTGGTGCTTGCCGAAGATCCATACACCGGTGCAAACCTAGGCGAGTAAGAGAGGTGACACAGTCGGAAGAAGTGTTAGTTTGTTTACTAAAATGAACCATGTCCATTTTGTTATGGCAAGTTTTGCTATAAGAAATCCTCCTCGTGTATATTAGCGAAATTCACATCAAAGATTGATTAATTGCGTAGGAAATCAGTTTGGCACGGCATTTGTGACCAGCATACACCTTCCGGTCGTTTGAAACAGGTCAAAAACTATAACAAAATTGGCATAGTTCATTTTAGTAAACACACTAACACTTCTTCCGACTGTGTCACCTCTCTTACTCGCCTAGGGTATAGGCCTTGTCACTGGCCTGCCGGCACCGGTACCGGTGTCTTGTTCGCTGCGTTTGGTGTTTTCTAGAAGGGGGGGGGGGGGGGAGGTGGTTGTCAAATACGAACAATCGTCGCCTACCTCGCATAACTGGTTCCAAAAGTAAAAAAGCCATAAGAAACCTACACCGTTTGTTTACGTTTGGAACCAGTTCCATACAAGAATGATCAGTAGGCTGATTTGACAGCATGTCCCCCGCAGGTTTTCTATCAAGCACTGGTACGGAGCGTACAACTCAATGCTCTTGGTGGTGTGTAAAAAAAGCAGTACGCAGTGTAGTGTTGCGTTTAGACATGGCTGCAATAAAATAAACATCAATTGATACAGTCTTGGACCCCAAGCAGTGTCAGTTGATCGGATAATGGATACATGACCGGAAAAATGATCCACCAGATGCACTTCTCAGTTCCCTAAATTGAATTCCAGCGTCTGGAAGAACTCTTCAAACATATAACTAGAATCCACCCCCCAGGGTCAAATCAGCCAATCCAAACTCCTTGCACTTCAATGGGAATCCGGCTTAAATACACGACCCCTCCCTCCTCTCTATCTGGTCCATGACCACCGACCGATTCTCTGACCCACATCGCGCTAATCTGTCTGATTATATGTGACAATATCTCGCAAATCCCTCTATCGACTCCCCAGCATCAGAAGGAGAAGCCCAATTCCGGCACTCCTTCTATACCGCTCCCAGTCAACAACTTCCCTTGCAAGATCCGGCATCGTTCCACCGAATACCGAATTAGTGACTATTATAAATCATTTAATAAAACAAATATATTCCGGATTTATCTGCTACCAAAAGAAAGCATCTGTGTTTAGAACTTCAAATATCGATTTGTGTCTTTAATGTTTATCTTTCATCACTTGCTTTCAATTGAACCACAGTTTGAGGACATTTCATAATAGAATAACTCAAAAGCATCCACAAAGTTTGTTTATCCAATTGATAAAACTAATCATATCAATCAGCTCCATTTCGATTTCCTAGTAGTCCCTGAAAGGGCTTCGAACTCAAAGGAAATACCACTTCATGTTTCTAATCCAAACTGAAGCATGAAAACAGTCCTCAATTCACGTGAACCAGGAACCTATTTCGAGCAGCAATACACCGCTCCCCCTTCCCACCACCATATTGTTGCTCTTTCAAGGAACAGATTTTCCATTACACCACCCATCCGAACAGCAGGCTGCCACGCCACCTCGGTAAGCCCTCGGGCAATTTCACCCGCCAAGGAAAATTTATGTCTCTCGAAATTTCCACCCCACGGCTTTCGGGTCCAACCGAAAGCACAAAGCACGCTCGATTTCACCGAATCGAATTTGGATGCCGTCTCCGCTAGACGCTTGCTGTTTTCGTTCTACCTATGAATAATTTGAATTCCTCCAGCTTCCACCCGTCCACCCACGAACGCACCGGAGGCTCGGCTTACGTTTCCAAATTGAATGTAATCAAATAAACATAAGGCCCCCCTCCTCTTTGGCAATGAAGACTATTAGCGGGCCGTTGCGTTGATGAGGCTGTTCGAAAGTCAATTGGCAATTAATTTTCGCTTTGAACACGACGCATCCGTCATGCCAAAAGAATCCCTCCGATAATTGTGATTTCAAAAATTTCCAATTTCCAATTTAATCTTTTGTGTGAGAAGGCGAGCGCAGCAAATTTGCGAACCACCGCACCGAAACTCATCAATTATGGTGCTAACTGCGGACCACCACCAGTAAACAGCACGAAGGACGACAAAAAACAATAGCCCAGGGCAGGAATAAATCTTGCTGATGCAGTTGCGGGGGGATCCTCGTTTCAAATTCATTCGGCTGTCAGCCGGTGGGAGCTTAGACTGCTCCGAAAAGACGAATTCAATGGTGACGTCTGAAGACACTTCCGGACGATTGCAAAATTTTTGGATGACCTGGAAAACGTAACTTCGAAGCTCCAAACTTTCCGAACCATTCTACCGAAGCTCGTAAAAACATTGAAATCAAAATTCAGCCCACGTCGTCGTCATGCGGGTCGTCCCCGTACACTAGGTTCGCTTCAATAAAGCATATCTTCATCTGGATTTTAACTCCACGAGTCAGTCACTAACGGGTATGACCGTGCCGTGGCTTGGTGTGTTCAGGGCAGTCCACTGGGCCACAGAGGACACGTTCCGGTAACATTTCATTTCGAGCCCGGGTTGATGTCGTATATTTACGGACTGCAAACGATGTGGTACCCTCTTTCAACAACAACAACAACTTCTACTGCTGGCTGTGCAACGGCAAGGCTTAGGTCGGTCGGTGGCATGGTGACAGTTTTTCCTGTGCCAGAGTCGGTGCAGCTGCAGGAAGGTCATTGCTGTTGGCTGGTGAATGGCACACGGATAGCTGAGTGTGAAATGGGACGTGCTTCGCACTGAGAGTCAAGATAACATCGGTTGAACTGGTCAAGAGCAAACATTTACTATTGCCCAACTTTTGAGGGGTTGCTGGATGTTACTATGCAGGGATCGAGGGGTTGACGAAATTTCTGTAATGTCATTTAGTTTAATGAGCTATTTATATTAAATAAGTGGGGCCTCAGATAGCCTAGTTCAGCGCTTCTCAATCTATGGGTCGCGACCCACTGCTGGGTCACGGGTTGCCCTTCGGATAACTTGGTCATGTTTTATAATTATGGTTTGGATAATCCATGGAGAGCAATTCCACGCCAACTGTCGAATCAATTTTGTTTTTCCCTCCCTGAATTTCATGAAACTTCGCAGAATTGTTTCCTAGAGGCAATGAACCATTAGAGTGATGCAAAATTTGAAATTTTCGCTCCACAATACTAAAACGATTCCAAATCGGATCCTGACTAACTTCTCAAAATTTGAACCCATTTGGTGAGAAACTGAGATGGCACAAACCATTTGAAGTTTGAATGGGAATTACTATGGTAAAACCAAGATTTTTGTTCATTTCTATCTAATAATTCACCATATTAGTCTGCTTCAAAAACTTTCAACTGTACTTGTAGGAAATTCTCCCAGCTACAACTTTTATCAATACCACTTTTTGATTAAATGCAAGGATCGAAAGTTATCAATACTTCAATGCGCTGATGTCTTATGATCATGCTCAATCAACTGCTCAGCAGGCAACATTGGTGTTTCTGGGGCGTTGAATAGGACACAAAAAATCATGGCTACTATGTCACACTGCAAAATACAGTGTTGCCTACAGAGCAGCTGCTTGATCATGTCATAAGTTTACCAATCTCTTAAATCATTAATAACTTTTTACTGTCTCGTTCTTCATAGAAACGATCTGCAGCAAAGTTGTGGCTGAAACAATTTTCTATAAGAATGGCTATCGAACTGTTTCGCAGCTCAATATGGAAAAAGACTAGAAGGCAATGAACAAAAAGTTGAGATTTCCCATAGTAATTTTCATGTAAACTGCAAATGGCTTGTGTGTCTGTTTCTAACCAAATGAGTTGTATCTTTGGGAGGCTAATCAGGACCCGATTTGAAACTATTTATGCACTGTGGAGCGAAAAAGTCAAATTTTGCATCAGTCTAATGAACCATGTTTATACTGGAATTCGGCCATTTCGACTCACGTCTAGTGTTTCAAAATGGCGTATTTGGTATTTTTCAAAAAAAATCATAGCACGAATACGGCTCATCTAATCGAAATTTCGTCTGGGACAAAGTTGTACACTCAAAAAAATCTACACAGCTTAAACATTTGATGTTCCATATGTCCTCTCACTGTTTTTTTTTATTGGGTATCAAGCTGGAGCTGCGTTACACCTTGGTTTTCAAACTTGAACACTGGATTCCGTGTGTATTGTTTCAAGATAGTTATTGAAAAAATGCTGTGACGTGTGCTCGTAGATATATCCGCGAAGTAATCCGATTGTAAGGCTTGTACATGAAAAAATGCACCAGACAAAAGTGTTTGCCAAAAATTTATTTTAAGTCGGATTTTCTTGAAACTTTCAGGGAATGAACTAATACATATGAATTATGTTTCGGCATGTTTCGGCATAATTACTTTATTCAATTTCCTTTCCATCGCCGAAAGCCCGCACCTTTCCCTTAAGACCACTCATTACATTTTGTGCAATGGTGGAGCCGACCTGTTTTGGTCACTTTCATCCATTCTTTCTTCCACTCCAGCTCGTTCTTAAAGACCTTGGATGATTATCGAACTTTGGGCTTCATTATGGCCCAAAATCTTTCCACCGGACGAATCTCTGGTGAATTTGGGGGGTTGGTGGTTTTTGGTACAAAAACAACGTAATTGTCTCTGTACCAGTCCAACGTCGATCGCGCGTAATGGCATGATGCCAGGTCCGGTCAAAATAATGTCTCGCCTCCGTGGGACCGCAGGAAGGGCAACAGACGCTTCTGGAGGCACTCGGTGCGGTAAATTTCGCTGTTGATGGTACCCATTGTGATGTACGGTTTACTCAGTTTACCGCATTGGCATATGGCCTGCCAGATCAAATATTTTTTGGCGAATTTGTCCCTAGTGCCACTTTTATGATCGATGCGCTGTGCTCTATCCACACTCAGAATATCCTTGTAACGTTTGATTAGAAGACTTACCGTTGACTTTGGGAATTTTAACACTTTTGCTCTTTTTGAGACCGACCACGAAGGGTTCTCTTGTTTGTGCACAATTAATTTTCTTTTCTCAAGTTCCATGATTCGTAGTTTCGGGATGCGTCGATCATTCGAGAAAAACTTTTCACCAATTTCTTCGTCAATGAATTATCAACAAATGCCTGTCAAACGTTTTTTGTTCCAACCACCAGGGGCACGGTAGTGTATTAAACCGTGCGTCCAGATTTACTTTGAATCGAGCTTTATTTAAAATAGTTCTAGTGCTCCAAAATTGATGGAATTTTGGATTTCGGTTTCATTTGTGATGCAGATTACTAATATGCAATTGCATTAAAAACCCTAAAGAACCCAATTGTAAACGAAAGACTGAAATTTTTATGCAATTGCAATGCAAGCGTAACTTCTTCTTATAAGTAGTCTTCACGGTACAACATGTATGCGAGGTACACGTTAATTTTTGAAATCGATTGTTCCCCACATTCGACATGCGCTTCTTCTTCTGAGCTTTTGCGCTTGCACATGAGTTTGTACATTGGCGTTGACGGCGACTATGTAGCTCTTTACTCCTATGAGAAAGCCCATAAGCAAACGTCAGACTGTGCGTGAAACATGGCGAACTTTGTACTATCCTTTCACTCCACCAAAAATTCGCATAAGAAACTGTATAAACATGGCTGGCAGAGCAAATTTTTTGACGGTGCCGTCAACGCAGTGTTTGAAGTTTTCACTGTTCACTGAATAATTCACGTGTATTCTCGTAACCGTTGGACTCCCATGTGTCAGTAAACTAAACTGATATCCTTGTATCGGCGAGACGACGAATCATGGCACATAAAGAATAAGAGAAAAATAAATCTTGCTTCATCGATGATCAAATACGTTCACACAAACGATTTACTACTGACGGTATCATCGAAAGAATCTTTATAATCGTGTGTACCATTCGGCATGGATTGTGTGCGTTAGTTTCTGTTCATGATACATCTGCGTATCGCAGTATAACACTGGCGAATGGTTCATATTCAGCAACATGTAATGACACTGAATATGGATGGTCAAAAGCTGTTGCATAAAGTGAACATTGTAAGAAAATCCAGTGAAAATAGTGTTTCAATTTGGGTTGCCGAAAATAGTCTGTCATGCCGAAGCCGTCATTTCCTCTACCTAGCTGCGCTTTGCTACTGCCAGAGTTGGTGCGACGTTTGCGTTCCTTATGTATCATCCACTGCTTTGTATTTATCTGTGCGGTAGATACAAAGAGAAGATATGTGTAGTTCAAAGTTGTATACAATCATTGAACGCGTCATTCGGAGAACTGTTGTGATCGTTTTTCTTTGTATTCAACCATCGTTCTTCGTTTCGTTCATTCTTTTGGTGCTACACAACTGAATACTCTTATTCGGCAAAGGTGTCTGACACTTCACTCATTTGTGAATATCTATTCATGAACAGTTACGAACCTGACACACGGTAGTTCAATGGCATGTTGACAGATTTCCAAACACTGCCGTCAACGCCAATTGGGGCGAGCTGAGGTGCCAGCTGAAGTTTGCACTTGTTGATTGTACTTACGTTCAACTTGTGTACAAATGGGCTTGAACATAGTCGAAAATAGAATGCGGCGAACAAGCGAGTGCAAAACAGTGCTGATAAAAAATCATTCCTTTTACACTCATTTTACCTGAAAATGAAGACAACCTGAAAAGATAGACCAACTACCTGCATGAATTTGAATATTGACATTGCACTACGAATCAAAGTGATTTATCGTTGATTTTCAAGTTATTCGCGTTTTGAAACAAAGTGATTTGTCGTTGAAGAATATGTGCTGTATAACACATTTAAATCAAAATGATTATCATTTGAATTGGCACCACTGTTTTCATCCATTGAATTTGATTAGTTTTGCTTTTGGAATCAAATGTCAAAAACGCACATGACAAACATTGCTGGCGAAGATGGCAAGGCAACAACAAATTTGTTGTTGTTGTTGTTCTTTATTATTGACATTTTACATCCTGCGGATGCATTCATGTCAGTTGAATTGATTTTTGTGTAAACAGTGTGTGGGTGTGTTCAGAGTGATGTGAGGGTGAGTGTTAGTGTTTACGATACAATTCAAAATTCACTTAGCTTTCTTATCGTTTGCTCGTTTCCTGGTTCATCGTCTGCATGCTCATCTCATGGTTTACACTTCTTCTCCATAAATTTCTTCTTTACTTCTTCTATATATATATTCACCATCTTCATTCTTCATGATCTTCCATGTATCTTTTCCACATTATTTTTCGATTTCTCCGTTCCTTCCTTGCGCTTCATATTTAGCTTCATTCTTCTGCATCTTCATACTCATTCATGTCTTCTGTAGTACTTTCGTTTTCTGCTTCATCTTCATCCTTTTTCACTTTATCTTCTTCGATTTCCATTCAGCATCTTCCTCATGAACTCATTTGCTTCCAACATTCATCGGTAACATTCTTCCACTGCATCTTCTTCCATTTCCTGTCCGACATCTTCTTCCATTCAGACTTCATTTTTCTTCTGCATCGCTTGCTTGTTCTTCATCCTCCGCTTCGTTTTCTTCCTATATCCTGCATTTTCCTTTCCACTCTATCTTGGCCCTTCAAAGCTTCCGATAAAGTTTGGTTTCATGCAGAAACTTCAGCAACCGCTTCTCATAATCATCGTCGTTGCGTAACGCCGTATAAAGGCTTGTGGAATCGATTCCGTATTTCGTCCTGGCCGCTTCAAATTTTCTGCAGTGCAGAATAATGTGACGAACGTCAACAACGGTCCCACAGCATTCACATGCTGGCGGAGCTGTTTTCTTCAGCAAAAATTCATGCGTAACCCTAGTATGACCAATGCGCAAACGAGTGAGTATGCGTTGATCGGCAGAGCTGTACTGATCGATCCACTTCTTCGTTTCCCTTTTGACCTCCTTCAGCTTCACATCTGTCAATTGTGCCCAACGTGCTTCCCATAGCTGACGAAAGACTTGGTTCATGTTTTTGATGGAATCAATTCTTGGTACGGCAACGTTGATTGGTGGACTGTTTCGTGCTTCACTGGCTAGACGGTCTGCTTCTTCGTTACCGCGAATTCCGGCATGGCCAGGGATTCAACAAAATCCACGTAGTAAGCGCTCGATTTCCTGGATCCACGGATGCTGCGATCTACCACTCTCTATGGCCGAAAGACAGCTGGCCGAATCAGATAGAATTATAACACATTCGGTTGATGCTCTTGCAGCGATGACGGCCGACTTGATTGCAAAGGCCTCCGCCGAAAAAACGCTACATTGTGACGGAAGACCTATTGCTTGCTGAATGCTGCTACTAAATACACCTGCTCCAACTATGTTCTCGCATTTAGAACCATCCGTATAAATAGCCAAAGCACGGCTAAACCGGTTAGCCAGCAACTCCTGCACGATGGGACGCACTGTATTCGGGGGGTCCCCAGCTTTCACCTTCCGTTTCACATCCCAAACAATATGCGGCTTGGGTTCATACCACTCTCGGTTGGCTAGACGTGTTCGTACAGCGATGTTTGGAAGCTCTACATCAATCAGACGCTCGTTCCACAACTGGAAGATCGATATTCCTGGAATCCTTCTCCATCAAACGAATTGCAGCACGAATTATGGCTTGCATAATCATTAAATCGAATGGCAAAGTGCCTGCTTCAGCCATAATCGCTGGAATCGGACTGGTGACGTACGCCCCTGAGGCGAACCGGACCATCCGGTTGTAGATGGGTGCAAGAGTCTGCACCACCGAATCCTTCGCTCTACTGACGAGCCCGATACCGTAGATAAGTCGCGACGTGACGATTGCTGATCCGATACCCAACAGAGAATCGCGTTGCACTCGCGGAAGTTTAGCCCCGATCATCTTTAAGATCCGCAGTCTAGAGTCGCATGTGTTTTTGACTACCTTGCAATGGTGTTTGAAGGACAGCGACCGGTCAAGGTTGACGCCAACAACTTTCAGTTGATTCGTCCTCGGTACAGCTGTACGGTCGATGAATATATCGTTGCTGGGTTCTCGACGGGCGTTGGGACTGCCGTAGAAAATTTTTGATTTTGTCGCGGAAATTGTGAAGCCGACGCTTTTTGCCCATTTGTCGACAGCTTTCACTGCAGCCTGTAGATCTCTATACAGAGGACGCTCCTTACTCCTCCGTACCACCAGCAAAATATCGTCCGCATAGAGAAGCACTGCAGCCTGTAGATCTCTATACAGAGGACGCTCCTTACTCCTCCGTACCACCAGCAAAATATCGTCCGCATAGAGAAGCACGGCAACAGTATGCGGCACCACTCTGAAAATCGGCTGCATCGCTATAGGGAATAACGTGACAGACAACACTGACCCTTGGGGGACTCCGTTCTCCAATGGCATTTCACCCGATAAATGTTCTTCCACGTTCACCCGGAAAGATCTGTCGGTGAGGAAACTGTTCAGTCCGTTGAACATGCGCCCACCCATCTGCCACTTACGCAGAGTACGCAAGATACCGTACCGCCAAGTGGCAATGACCTATCCAACTCCGCCAAGTATGTGTCGACGCCTCTCCCAGCTCTAAAGGCGTGCTGCCTCTTATCCAGTCGTCCATTCGACTCCAACTCAGTCGTCAATCTGCGGTTCACGATACGTTCGAACACCTTTGCGATGCAGTTGGTCAAAGTGATAGGTCGGAAAGCAGCAGGTCCAGATTCAGAACAGTTTGGCTTCGGAATCGGCACTATTATTCCGGTTCGCCAGCTGATAGGGTAAACGCCACTACGCCAGATTCTGTTTAGAAGCTGCAACAGCGCGATTTTGACGGATATAGGCAGACGTCGGATCATCGGATACCCTACCGAGTCAGGACCTGTAGAGACACTACGTCCTTTGTCGAGTGCCCACAGAAGCTCATCCATGGTGAAGTCCGCGTTATATATCTCGTCGTTGTCCGGAAGAAAATCTACGCGATCCCGTTCCGCTCTTTCCTTCGCTGTTTGAAACAGTTGGGGATAGCTTGAGGTTGCTGATCTCTCTCAGTAGTGCTCGGCCAGTTCTTCTGCTATTTCTTCCACTTTCTCCGTGTAGCCATCGGGTCGCTTGATAACCGCCTTGCTGTTTTGTCGTTTGCCTCTCAGGGTGTTCATCGTCCGCCACATTTCTGCCGTTGTGCTGCTAGGTGATATTTTTCCGACAAAGTCCTCCCACGAATGTTCCTTAGCTTCCTTCACTGCCTTCTTAGCCGCTGCCTTCGCTTCCTGGAACTGCTTCAAAACATCCGCTGTGTCTGATCCTGCTATTCTGCTGCGCTTCAGTGCTCTCAGAAGTTTTCGACGCTGCTTAATCGTCGTTTTCACTTCCGGGCACCACCATGGTACCGATTTGGAACCAACTCGTCCTGATGTTCGAGGAATGCTAGCGGTTGCTGCTGATAATATCCGATCTACGAACTCATCAACGCCAATCTCGTCATCCGGTTTGATGCTGCTGGAAGTCAGTCGTTCGAACAATGTCCAATCTGCTTGGTCGTAGAGCCATCTTCTTCGCTTCGTGGCGATCTGTGAGAATTCAGGTGAAGAGACGGTGATTGGAAAGTGGTCGCTGCTGTGGGTATCCGGAAGTGTTCGCCAGATAAATCTGGGAGCTAGCACCTCTGAACAGATCGAAAGATCTATGGCAGAAAACGAACCGTTTGCTGGATCCACCCGCGTGTGTGATCCGTCATTCAGGATTATCAGATGCTCCGTCAGTGTCTTTTCAGCGATGTAGCGGCCAAGCGCATTCGATGCCGTAGAACCCCAGGCGGGATGGTGCGCATTGAAGTCGCCAAGTACCAACATTGGTGGGGGCAGACGCTCCAAGAAATCATTTAGTTCTGTTTGGCACTGTTGCTGGGAGTTCGGAGATATGTAGATCGACACTACCGTCATTGGCGTCGGAAGATGGATGCGAACTGCAATGGCTTGAATATCACAATTGATATCGATGCGCTCGAATGGAACCCCTTCACGGATGGCAAGGCCCACTCCTTGCTGCCAGTACCGACGATTACCGGTTTGAAGAAGCAGGGTCTTGCCGGCAAAGTCTGGCGCGACCACACGATTATCCACTTTCGTCTCTTGCAGCGCTATAACGGACGGTTCATGCTGGCTGATGAGCAATTTGAGCTCGCTGATGTTGGCACGTAGACCACGTATGTTCCACTGGAGGGCAATACATTTCGTGGGATGACTACTGCTGACTGTTGCTGGTGACGAAGATGATGCTGACGGTCTACGCGTTGGACTTGACATATCGGCCGGATTCCAGGAGGAAACAGAGGGTGCAAGACACTCGTGACTGGTCCCACTCTCGTCCCCCTGAACATCCACTTCCACATGCTGACGGTGGAGATGCATCTCGACTTTGCTTTTGACGACGAACTTCACCGGCGGAAAAATTCCTGAACCGGTTACTAGGAATAATAGTGCCGGTGGCACTCACAATGTTGTGGTAGCTAGTGTTGGCTGACGGTGGATTTTCGATTGGCACTACATGCCGACGGCTGCTTTCGTTGGAAAATGGCCATATGGGTGTATTGGATGTAAGCGAGTGATATCGAGGTGGTATTATGGTAGGTAGGTAAGTGGTATGTTGCTCTAATGTTTCATAATCGACCGCAGAGGGGGATTCTCCATCAACGGGTTGGGGTAAGACGTCCCGGATGGATCCTCCAGCCTGCTGCGCTCTCTCCTGTGAGAGTGAAGGGGGTACTACACTTTCCCTCCCTTCAAGTCGATCGATGTCGTTGTCCGTTTCGCATGTCCGGTAAGTATTGCTGGTCAGTAAACGTTTGGAGAAATGAATCTTATCGAAGATGCTGACTAGGGGGCGTCTCTTCGATCTCATCCTCGTCGACGCTTATCGTTTCCTGGTCGGATGTCGGTGTTTTTTCTACGGGCTTCTTCAGCAATGGGCTTTGTCGGCCGGGTGAGGTGTTGTTGCTCCTGTCATGCCTTTTCTTCTTCTTGTTTTGTTTAGATTCCGTTGTCGCTGGCGATCTACTTCTGAGATGCATCGACGGTGCGCCTATCTGCGATTCTCCGGATTTTCTCATGAGTTGAGAATGCAGGTTTGAATCGATTGCTTGGATCGATTGACTTTCAGAAGGATGGATCGGTTTACTCGGCTGAGCTAGCAGGGTTTGTTGAACTTGCGGTGTTCGAATTAGTTTAATGTGTCCCATTAATTTGTCGATCTTTTCGTCCTTCTTCTTCATCACTTCAAGAAGTTGAGCAATTTGGGCGTCTTTCTCCTCCATTTTCTTTTCCAGTTCCTCCAATTTTTTCCGGTCGGCAGTCTGTTGGGCTGCAGCAGCGGCGTAACTTCCTGTCCCTGTTTCGACCCGCTTGCGTGCTTCAGGGTACGTCAGATTATGATCCACTTTTAGACGGATCACTTCCACTTCCTTCTTATAAACCGGGCATTGACGGTTGTTCGGACGATGAGGTCCACCACAATTGATGCAGTGGGCAGCTGCTGCACACTGTTCATCCTCCGCCAGTTCATGATCGGCAGAACAGTTAAGGCAACGTTTCGGACCAGGACATCGGACACGGGGATGGCCGTATCGGACACAACCATAGCACAAGAGAGGATTAGGGTAGTACGGACGGGTAGCGACACGGAGGACACCAATTTTAACATGCGACGGGAAGTTGCTCCTGTTAAACGTAAGGATCAGGGCTGACGTGTTGACTGGTTTACCGTGCTCTTTGCGAGTGATTCGCTGGACTCGGATGACCCCCTAGGACGTCCTTCTCCTCCATGCGGATCGCCTCAAAGCACGAAATAACGCAACGGCTCACATTCAAGTTGGGATGCAGCTGAACGATGACCTCAGTACCATCCAAAAGAGTGGACAACTTAAGCAGCTTATTAACCTGGACTTGATTTCTAACTCTGAGCGTGTATCGAGTTCCTTGAGCTTCTGTCGATGCTCTTTCAATTGACCCTCCTGCAGCATCTTCTACCGACTTTCCAACAATGAAAGGATCCGACTTTAAAGGTTTTTCTGTATCCTTACTGGTTAACAGAAGGTATGACAGTGCACCAAATTCACGCGTTGAATTTCCTAACCTTGGCCATTGTTCCCTTGACCCTCCAGGGTCGCCGCTACTAGCGGCCGTCATTACCGCCTTACACTACTCTACCACTTTCTCGCGCTTACACGGCGGACGTTGGAAAAAGGTAAAAAGTAACAACGGTCACCCGTTGTTTACCACAGAGACGGTAAAATAAAGAAAAACAAAAGATTTTCCTACCTTACGCTCCTTCAATGTCACGCCTACAAAGCGAAATCACAAAAAAGTGACTCCCGTCACTTCAGTGAAAAACTTTTCACCAAAAACCAAAAAAATCGATTTGTTCACTCTTGTGTACCTCTTGCCACTCGGGTCACACAGCAAAGAAACCTCAATGGACCACATTTCACAACCGTCGAACGACGCGATGGCCGTTTGTTGTTTCCACTGTAACCACTCGGTGAGGCACTTTTATCGCACTATTATCACCCAAATTTTCACCGATTATGATCGGATTTGAACGTTTGTCACTAGTTAACACTAGCCACTAGCTGCGGGTTTTTGAATCAATCGATCGTGAAATACCACCAAAACACAACAATATTCCGAGCGCGTACGCGGTTGCTATAGACAACAACGATGTCCCGAACAACAAATGAAGTCAAGTGAGAGAAGCGATAATGCTCCATCTCCACCCGTAATAATTTGCGTTCTAGTGCGTGAGTAATACGAAACTGTTGCTGTTTTCAATAATAGTGTATTATTCAGAAAAGTTCGATTGCAAAACATTGCCAAACTTATCAAATTGATTGCTCAATGCCTCGTCTTGCATCTACTAAAAGCCTTGCAATGTTGTTCAATATCACTTGGAAACATGTAATCTGGGTAGTAATATGATATTTTGAATAACATATAACAAGGCTTGCAGTATGAACAAGGCAATATATTTATTTAAGCCCATTTTCAGCAAAAAATAAATCGAATGATAAATTATTTAAACTGTGATATATTGTTACTATCAGTATGGTTGTCATTTCGAGTTCAAAGCAACGATGTGCAATACAATCTATAATGAAGTGATTTGCTGTTGATTTCATCGTGCTTCGATATTGTCTGTTCGATTGAAAATCAAAAACCGGGCGCTGTTCAGAACTCAACCATCTCACTCGCGACAAAAACGCAAAAAAAAACATACCAATAGTGTGTAAAAATCAAAAAAAAAATCGTAACTGTTCCAAACGCTCAAATAATCATTGAACCTGTTTTTTGTTATGGTAAACAAGTTTCCCTGATTTTATTTACTTACCTATTTGATAAAATTCAAGTTCTGCATAAAAATTCTTATTTCCTATTATAGTTCAATATTATGGTGAGTAATAGGGCTATAGGTTATTTTTGTTTTCAAAATGAGTGAAAACAACTTTGCGTGCATTTGTTGTTATTTTCGTTTCTAACAATTATTCATCGTTATCGTGGATCGTAATACTAGAAATATCTACGTGTAATGTGAAAAACTCCAATAATGGATTCGGAAATGGAGGAGTGAGCGTTTTTATTTAGATTTAGTTTTGATTGTTTAATCAATGTTTGGATTTTTCAGTTCCTATGAGAGCGAAGAACATTTGGACGAGGAAGAAGAGAACGACCCAGATCTGCTGATGATGACTGAAGAGAATACGGGAATCTACAACCTTGAGCTTCCTTACGACAAGCTGGGATTGTGGCCGATGAATGACGATGTCGAGGAGGTCGATGATTCCAACGGTGAAGTAGAGGAAAAATCTGGTGAAGAATAAGTTTTTTCATTCACTGGAATATTCTGCCGTCGACTGTATCGCAGCCAGCAACACCCAAAAGAGACAAACAGAGTTTTTGTGAATGGTAATTCAGTGAACGAAATTCTGGAATCAATTTGGGTCCAAGCCAAAAACTTAATGGATCGACAAGTCACGTTCGAGAATGACGTTCCCAGTTGGGTGGAGAAAACTGAACCAACCATCGAAGATATGCATGAGTTTGTAACTCTGCAAGACGATGTAAATAGAAAACTGTATGCAGTTAGTGTTCTGACACCACGGCTGCGTACGAACTGGCGAGACAAATGTGTCAAAATATTTGTCTATGCCTATTCATCGAAGGTGGAAACAGCCAGGCAGTACCAGCAGGTAACAAAAAAAAGTAGAAGGGTCTGTGCCTAAGGGCACGAACGGATGCTTGACGTAGGACCACTAGTGGACGGAATAAATGTGAAGAGCATTAAGTTCTTTTAATTGATCATTTATCTATTATCTCAACTCTTTCCGTTTTTGAATTGTAGGCGTACCAAATTTGTAGTAATTTTTTTTTCAAAGAGAAAGTTGATTAAGAGAATCTATCAAAATCACTTGCACCCCTGCTTCCAAGTTTGGTTACAAGATTACAACTCTGGAGAGCATTTTGTGTGGTCGTTGAGGGTTTGTGGTTCTGAATATGGACAAAAAAGCACAGATAAACTCTATTCCAACTCTTTACTGATGTAAGCTTGATGGCTCTGAAAAGGGCCGTTTTATAGAAGAGAACATCCATGGCCTCTTACGCTTGGCGTGTTTAGTGTAGGTGACAGCATCACGGACCTCATTTTTCAGGAACACCTTGAGCACACCTCGTAGATCAGACCGGAGATACGTTTGACACCACCACGGCGAGCCGGACGACCGATGGCGGTTATCTCGAAGAACTTTGCGATGACGCTTGGCGCCTCCTTTACCAGACCTTTTCCTCCCAGTCAATAATAAGAGACCAGTCAATTGTTGCTTGTTAGGTGTGAAGGAGTGGACTAGCCACCACCTTCCTACTGCTGCTATTGCTGTTCACCACGCCATCCGAAGCGAAAATGATCTAATGCCATACAGCAGCGCTCTTTTATATCTTTTCAGGTTAAAGCAGAATTATGTGCAACCAAGTGGTATAAAAGCTACAAAGACTCCTCCCATTATGAGTAGTTTGCTATCAAGTAGCGACACTGGCTCTTTTCCTTTTGCGTACACGGCGAATGAGAACGACACAAATTTGAGTTTAGTTCACTCATAATCGCCAAAAGTGCAGGGGGGGAGAGGTAGCTCATCGATTCTTCCGGTTCGCCTCCTAGCATCGTGCTATAAGGTACCAGGCGATAACCAGGGTAGTTGATCGATAGCTCGATGACGTCATTTCGTTGGCGCCTGCAATGGGAAATTCTCATAGCAGGCGTTGACGATGGGACGTTGTCGAGTTGATGAATAGCAACTATCGTGGTAACTCACCGATTACCTGTCGATCTACCAAATTTGGAAAGACGTCTGCATTGAATTGTCTCATATAATAATATTCCGCCCACTATATCACAAGAAATTGCGAGTAGCTGAGTGGAAAGGAGATAAGTTAAGCATTGGGTACAGGACCAAGTCTCCCCTGGGTGGTGCAAGAAGATGAGCGCAATAGAATCATCAAGTTGCCATAAGGCACGGAATGAGACTACTGCATGGCTGGGTAGTCAAAGTCGTCCATTCGTTAGTCATTTCAGGTGGATTAGAACAGGTTTAGGTGGGCGTTGGCCAGATTTGGATTTTCAGATGTAATCCTGGATAGGACCCTGTCATTGAACGTCGCGTGGAAGTGGAACTTAATGAAGGCCTAAGTACTTTTTCGTAGTTTTTAGTTTTCGGATTTGAAAGATCGTCGGTTACAGTGGCCTGCTTACTGAGCAGAAAAACGTGGTCCCAGGACCTTTCATATCAAAGAGATTTATGGTAAAATCGCTTGTGTATCGTGTATTTTGCGAAACTCGTTGTTGTCGTTGGTTCCGGGTTTGAATGGATATACAAATTTGAGCAACGGTATTATGTGATATGAGGGGCTCGGTGGCCTTAGAGCAACCGTTTTTGATTACTGAGCAGAACATCATGAGTCTAATCTCAGGCCCATCCACATTCAAGATTCGTCAATCGTTTTATTTGTTAATATGACTACATGGTAATAACAGCAACTCGGTGATTAAAAAGGTGCTCGTCTGCCTAGTGGCAAACGTTTTTGCTTACTGAGCAGAAGACCGTGGGTTTAGTCCCAAGCTCCTTTGCGTTATATGATCGTTAGGACATCAATTCAGCTTTTCGTTTACCAAAACGAACCCTGCTGCAAACCCAACCCTCTTGTCCAACATCCCAGTGATTCCTCGTGGAAGTGCAGAGGTGTTCTCGGCTTCCATCAAAGCGAGTGTCATGTCAACACAATCCTTCCCATTCCTTTCTTGACCTGTGTTCGGGCGCGGCCGGCGCTGGTATTGCCTAATTTAAGATCACCAGTTTTTACACATTGAGGATGATTGCTAGTCCCAAGCATCGTCTATTGGTTCTCTGTGTAATTACAGCTGATCTGGCAGTAACAGAGTAGCAACCGTGGGCGGTCAATCAAGCTCAAGCTCAAACTCAAGCTCATAATCGCCAAAAGTGCAGGAACTCAGCGATGAGTAAATTTGTCTCATGGTTTCCTGTGGAAAACCTAAAAAATCTGCCAGAAAATGAGGAAATTGACGAAAATTATATTCAGTCTCGGAGTAGTACTAAAAGACTGAGTGAATCTAATCTTTACTTTTCTCAAATTCTGGAATTTTTCCCTGGAAAATCCTGGAAAAACCTGGGAAAACATGAGGCAAATTTAATCACCGCTGAGTTCCTGCAATTTATTTCTTATTTCTGAGATAACTAAACTCAAATTTTGGTCGATCTCATTCGCCGTGATATCACCTTAAAAGATATCGGCGTCGGTGGTTAGCGTCACCCCTCTCAGTGGGCGCCATCGGCATGTTCTAAGGCATAACATCTCTGATCACGCCTTCCTTCGGGAAGTAAAGCCGTTGGTCCCCGGTTGAGTTGATGGGTCGATTGGTAGGGTCAAGATGTGGGAGCTGCCTCCCTGGCGTCGGTAGCATTGGTGCTCAGTACAAAAAACAAATCTCGCGTCACTTTTCAAAAAGTTCTATCTACATTGATCGATTCTCTTCATCGACATTCTCTTTCGCAAATAACTCTGCTTCACAAATATTTCCTGCCGTCTTCGTCAAATTAGATGCTAGAATGTTGATTTTTTTAATCGAAAATATCCGGCCGTGGCGATTCAAAGTTGATCCTGCCTCCCGTTTGATCACATAAGCATTTTGTGTGATAGTTGGTTCTGAATATGGACAAACAGGCAGATGAATTCTATTCCTACTCTTTACTGTAATAAGCTTGGTGGCCCTGAAAAGAACCGTTTTGTTGTTAAAGTTGGTGACGATTTAACCTCCGAAACCAAACAGAGTGCGTCTCTGTCACTTCAAAACGTAGATGACATCCATGGCCGCTTACGCTTGGCGTGTTTAGTGTAGGTGACAGCATTACGGATCTCATTTTTCAGGAACACCTTCAGCACACCTCGTAGATCAGACCGGAGATACGTCAGACACCGCCACGGCGAGCCAGACGACGGATGGTGGTTATCTCGAAGAATTTGCGTTTGGTTCTGAATATGGCGATGAGTGTGCAAAATATTATGCAATTCCATCCTCCCTATTCGCACGCGCCCGAGGATTGGAGGCGAATGCCACTTCGACTTGTTTCGTCTACTTACTAGTCTCTGACGACTGTGCTGGGGAAGCAGCATATGCATGTAGGTAATTGGTGGATTTGTTAGTTAATTCGACGCTAAACAATGCTGGACATTTACAAGTTTTTCAATAGTTTCTTCTTGAAAATCAACATTCGGAAGCATTGTTATCGATGCGTAGCCATATTTCTGATCGATTGGTGATACAATTATTGAAATTGGACCAGGTGCAGCTGAGTTATTAACGTTCAAAATCTTTCTTAATTTGTTACATGTTCCATTTTCGGTTTTCACAAAGTGTACCCCCATATAGAAAATATTGGTGCCACAAAATCATGACCAAGCGGGTGCCCTTGTTGAATGGAATGGGATGATGCTGCGTTGGCTGATGAGCTACGCCGAAGTCATTGCCACCTCGAGGGCCATCAGAGCTCATGGCTACTATGGGCCAATACAATAAATTCTTCGCCAGCTCATAAGCAGGAGGATTTGAAGAAAGCGGAATCTCCGCCTCTCGAGCTTTCGAAGTATTTTCGATGGGCTGCTGTGTCTGAAGCAGCTCGTTTACAATCACTTCGCCGAGGAATGGTTGTATCTCGGACATCGAATAGTGCCTGGTGTCGCGAACTAGATGATGTGAAGACCAAAGTTTCTCTCGGAATTTCAATTCTCCAAGGAGTAACGCAAAAACTGGAGGCCATGACTTTTCGGGGTCATACTGAGTCAGAGCTTTTCAGTGCGATGGAATCTGCCACCCAACCGGAAGAATCAAGCTTGAGTCACATTGCACTGATATCGATCATGCGTAGTAGTAATACGTAGAGAAAGGCATTTTTGTGAATTCGTTTTTTTAGTTCGTTTTTGTTGTATGAATTAAAATGATTTCGTTATCTTTGTTTTCATTTCGTTTTATCGGCTTTAAGAAAAATTGAATAATAAACGTTTTAATCAAGCTGATTTACAGTTATATAGTTTTCTTCGAAAGGTTAGCTGGGAAATACATTAAAATCCATATATTTTGGGTCCTGAGCTAAGCTTTTTTTCCGGAAGAAATACACCCCCAGACATGTACCCACAATTTTCGAAAATATTGCGGCACGGATACACTTTGAAATAATTCATGGCTTCACAAACTTCCCCAAGTATTGACGCATTTTGTTGGTGGTATCTCCGAAGGTGCTTCTTAATTATCCCGAATATGATTTCAACGGGATTAAAAAAGGACAGTACGCAGGTAGGAATATGGGGATGATACCAACAGATCTCAAGTAACGGATAATGTGTGGATCGCAGTGGATGCGTGCACCATCTAGAATCCAGATTGAGTGAACTCCTGGATAGTTTTGAACGAGATTATTGTTCAACGCTAACCTACAGCAGCAGTCAAAAAATTTAAGCCTGTTAAAAGTTCCTTCCGTCAAAAAACTATCCAGCATTCCACCCAATCCAAGAAAACATAGAAGTGAAACTCTAGGCTTTCTAGAAAATTCTCCTCGGTAGATCAGTTTTTGTCCGATCACTCCATACCCCTTCCTGCGTAACATGTCCTTGTTATCGAATGACACTTCGTCCAGAAACACTAAATTATACAAATCCAACCGAATTGCAAGCAATTCCTGAACGAATTTAACTATCTCATCGTCTCGTATCTGCATTGCCCGGCTTTCAATAGTTTTCCAGCTAAGTCCGGCTTCATGTAGGATAGTACAAATCGACGAAACGCTTATCGAAATTTGAAAATATTGTTGAAATCTCTGTTTGACTTCATCGAGAAACAGGATTGGTTCGATCCGGTAGAGATTCACCAGCTCATTTTGAAACAGATTTTTTTGTAAATCCGTTCACGTTGTTTCCTTCTGAACACTCCATCACGTTCGTATCGTCCAAACCAATCGTAGATGGTAGAAATTGCCTTCCCGTAAATCGCAGCTGTTGTGATAATTCAAAGTTACCAAAGTGTCACGCCCCTCTGAATTTACTTAAATATGATGAGTTTCTGATGAGAGTGTAGAAATCAGTTGAACCGACGACGCGTACTTGAGCGGACTAAATAAAGAACTCGTTGATTAAGTAAGATTTATTAATTGCCGTTATCCGAGAGTTCCCTTGTCTGCACCCTACTAGAACATGGTGTCAGAAGTGGTCGCAAATTGTTGGTGGTTGGAGTGCTGATAACCATCCGGAATCGCGAAAATCGGATCGAATTGTTTTTTCAACCACGCGACTTTTTGGATCAGCGAAGCAATGGCGTCCTTCCTTTGTTCGTCGGTGTGCAGTCAAAGTTGCAATCAAAGCAGAAGCTTATCTGTAGCTGTATTAGTGTGTTTGCCGAATAACGAAAGTGTATGATTCCCGTCGCTGAGAAGAGGGGAAGTTATTCGTGTATTTTTTTCTCTGCTTTTGTATTGTTGACTCGTTTGGTCACGGACTTCCTACTGTGACTGCGATGTTTGCGTTGCAATTATGGAGGAGTTACGTCAGCTTATCGCACGGCAAAATGAAGTGTTCGGTGCTCTTTTGGATCGTATGGCTGCCCCGCAGGTGGAGGTACAAAATCCTCGTCCATCGCAGCCTGTTCCTCAACCTCCCCCGCTATGTCTGGAAGGGGATATGGAACAAAATTTTGATTTTTTCAAGCGTAATTGGGAAAATTACGCTAGTGCAATTGGCATGAATCAGTGGTCTGCCGAAGAGGAACCGAAGAAAGTCGGTTATTTATTATCAGTGATAGGATTTGAAGCGTTGCGAAAATATTTCAACTTTCAGTTGACAGCGTCGCACACCAGCAGCAGCTCTCGCTGCTATCAAAGAAAAAGTTGTTCGTCCGCGGAATATGAACCTTGATCTGTTGGAGTTTCTCTCTGTGAAACAAGAGTTGGAAACGATTGATGAATTCCACACAAAGTTGAAGATGTTGGTGAAGCCGTGTCAGTTGGGGGAACTAGAAGATCGTTTTATTACATACAAAATCGTGACGGCTAATAAATGGCCACACCTCCGAAAGAGGTTAACAACCAATAGTGAAATAACTCTCGAAAAAGCCGTTAATGATTGTCGACTGGAAGAAGTTTCTGCAAAGCGGATCCAGCAGCTCGGTTGTGAAAGTGCCTCTGAAGTGAACAAAATTGAATCGAAAAAGGAAAGAAGAGAGAAGAAGTGTAAATTCTGTGGAGGACGTCACGTCTTCGAAAAGGGTTCTTGCCCTGCTTATGGACAAAAGTGCAGAAGATGCAGAAAGAAGAACCACTTTGAGAAGATGTGCCCGAAGCAAAAGTGGGAGAAAAGAGGAAAGAAAAAGGTCAAGGAAGTGCTGAAAGACGATGACACGAGTGACAGTAGCGAATCGTACGAGACCAGTGCATCTGAGGAATCGGATTTTGAGCGGAAAATTGGAAAAGTGTACAATAATGCATCCAGTGGTGGCCATATCTTGGCAGATTTACACCTAAAAATCAGTGATCGCTGGAAGACGGTGAAGTGCGAGCTTGACACCGGAGCAAACACGAGCCTTATCGGTTACAATTGGCTTCGCAAGTTGTATGGTGAAAAGGATCCAGTTCTTTTTCCGTCAAAATTCAAACTACAGAGCTTTGGTGGAGGATCGATTCCCGTAATCGGCGAAGTGAAAATTCCATGTCGCCATAAAGAAGAAAAGTACAAATTAGTACTGCAGGTCGTTGATGTTGACCATCGTCCGTTGCTATCTGCGAACGTATGTTATGAGTTGGGGTTAGTGAAATTCTGCAACTCGGTGACATACAAGCAGTCTGGTTTTTCTGAAAACTCTGACACCGTATCGAAGCAAGCCACATAGTGGAAAAATATGCTGAAGTGTTTCGTGGCTACGGAAAAATGGAAGGAACAGTGTCATTGGAGATCGACTCTACTGTACAGCCGCAGATCCAACAACCTCGGCGCATACCCATCGCGCTCCGTGAACAACTTAAAGAAGAGCTGCTGAAACTGGAAAAAGACGGTATCATCGTGAAGGAATCCCGTCACACGGACTGGGTGAGCAATATACTTTTGGTAAATCGCTCATCATCAGGTGAGTCCTTTAGAATCTGTCTAGATCCTATACCTTTGAATAAAGCTATTCGGCGACCAAATCTTCAATTCAATACACTCGATGAGATCATGCCGGAATTGGGTAAAGCAAAAGTATTTTCAACGGTGGATGCAAGGAAAGGGTTCTGGCAAGTTGTTCTTGATGATGCCAGCAGCCTCCTAACCACCTTCTGGACTCCCTTTGGCAGATACCGCTGGATAAGGCTGCCATTCGGAATATCATCGGCTCCGGAGATCTTCCAGTTAAAGTTGCGCGAGGCGATCGGAGATTTTAATGGAGTAGAATGTCTTGCGGACGATTTGCTGATTTTTGGATGCGGTGAAACCTTGGAAGAGGCGATGCAGGATCACAACCGTTGTCTGGGGAAACTCTTTGAACGTCTTAAGCAGTGCAATATAAAGCTTAATCGTTCGAAACTCGTGTTATGTAGACCGTCAGTTAGGTTCTTTGGACATGTCCTTACCGATAGGGGCCTTCAGGCCGATGAGTCGAAGATATCAGTTATTAAAAACTATCCAGCTCCAGCAAACCGGAAGGACCTTATGCGGTTCGCAGGAATGGTTAATAGATTTCTTCCTAACTTTAGCGCAAATATCCACACACTACGCAAGCTGATATCCGAAAAAGTTCAGTGGATATGGAGTTCCGTTGAACAAAAAGAATTCGACAAGATCAAGGCAATGGTGTCCGACGTCAAAACCCTTCAGTATTACGATGTGAAGGAACCCCTTTGGATTGAGTGTGATGCTAGTTCTTTCGGGCTCGGAAAAGCAGTATACCAGGACAACAGGATCATCGGTTATGCATCGCGAACACTGACACCAACGAAAAAAAAAACTACGCTCAGATAGAGAAAGAACTTCTAGCGGTGCTATTCGCTTGTATCCGGTTTGATCAAATAATCATCGGAATCCGAGGGTAGTTGTGAAGACAGATCATAAACCACTAATAAACGTCTTCCAGAAACCGCTTCTCAAGGCTCCGAAGCGGTTGCAGCACATGCTACTAAATCTGCAAAGGTACAACGTCCAGCTGCAGTTTGTATCCGGTAAAGATAACGTTCTAGCTGATGCCATCTCGCGAGCACCCGATACACAGAATGATTTGAAAGACTACAGGAAAATGAACATATACAGAGTCTTCGGCGAAGTAGAAAACATCGATCTAAGCAGTTATCTAAGTATTTCGGACGATCGCATTGATGAGATTATTGAGCACACTGCAGGCGACAGTGCCTTACAAACAATACTGCTGTACATCAATCATGGATGGCCGAAAAAAGTGGATCAAGTTCCAGCTCCTGTAAAACCCTTCTACGATGACGATGTTTCATGAGCTCGCTACTCAAAGTGGATTGGTTTTTCGAGGTGATCGAATCGTTATCCCGTCAAAGCTTCATCGTTCGTTGATTGAAAAGTTGCACACCAGTCACACCGGCATTGAGTCCACATTGCGATTGGCTAGAACCAACGTGTTCTGGCCGGGAATGAGTCGACAGATTAAGGATCGTGTCCAAGAATGTTCAATATGCGCATCCCAGCAAAGCCCACCGGTGAAGAGCCACGCCGTACCGATCTACCCGTTTCAATTGGTGTCAATGGACGTTTTCTTTCAAGCATACAAAGGAAAGCAACGAAACTTCTTAGTGACAGTTGATCACTATTCAGATTATTTCGAGTTGGATCTGATAAAGGACTTGACACCGACTTCTGTTATAGATGCGTGTAAGCGAAACTTTGCTTGTCACGGGACGCCTCAGTTGGTAGTTACCGATAATGCAACTAACTTTGTAAACGAGGAGATGACTCAGTTTGCAAAACTATGGGGATTTCAACATTCTACGTCTGCGCCACACCACCAACAGGCCAACGGTAAGGCGGAAGCCGCTGTAAAAATCGCCAAACAGCTTATCCGTAAAGCGAGTGAGTCAGGACAGGATCTTTGGTTCGTAATACAACTTTGGAGAAACACACCCAACAATATCGGAACTACACACACCACTGCGTCCTAGCAAGAAGTACGGTCGGCTTGTTTCGCGCTCCGTTAATTTGGAAGTTTTCTCGCTATTATCTGACGTAAATAATCAGTTTTTCTCGCTTAGTGATTCCTGGCATAATTCCCGATAAATTTATCAAAAAGTGAGTTTTTTTCTGAGAAGAAAGTGTGTTTTCGGCATCATCGAAAATTGGTTTTGCGATTGGCAATTCGCCAATCATTTTGCGCACCATCGGTGCGTGGTCACGCATACCTGTGCACACAGATCATCGTCATCGAGTGTTAGCATCTGCCTCCACATTCAAACCGCTCATCCATCATCGTGTGTTCAGCTGAGTGCCGAGCTTCATACAAGCACACACCAACGAAGACCGCCCGCACACGCGGATCGAAGATCATCAAAGCTGCGCGTCGCTCCGCTGCTGCTGTGTAAACGCTCGGTGGTAGTAGTATAGGATTATCAGATAAGTTTTTGTTCTTGTTTCTTTCTTTCTCCCATCAGTTAAATTCTAAGTTTGTGTTTCTGTGTTTGTATTTTTTTTCTCGTGTATTGTGTCCGAGTAATTTTGATTATCGTTGCAGTGGTAGAGCGTTTTTCGCTCCCACTAGTACGGCAAAATGGACATTTTGTCGGAAGACGAAATGGACGTTTTGTCGGAAGATGACACCACTTTGCCACGCGATAGCAAGAAGGGTCGAAAACGTCTGTCATCCCAGAAATCAGATGATGCCATCCCTGCTTCGTCATCTCAGTCTGGTAATGGACAGGGACAGATAAGCCCCCGATCGCGAGCCTACCCAGAAGACTCGACTGGCCCATGGGTTGTTTACTTTCAGCCCAAAAAGAAACCTTTGAATGTAATGCAAATTACTAATGATCTGACGAAGCGGTTCTCGGCCGTAACCGAAATCTCGAAGGTGAGGTACAATAAACTTCGCGTTGTCGTCTCTAACCTGAAACAAGCTAACGAGATTGCTGCCTCCCAGCTCTTTACACTCGAGTATAGAGTGTACATCCCAGCTCGTAATGTGGAGATCGAAGGTGTGGTCACCGAAGCGAGTCTGACCCCCGAGATCTTGGCGAAGCAAGCGGTTGGCCGTTTCAAGAACCCCTTGCTTCCCACGGTTGAGATACTGGAAGTCCAGAAGCTGAACTCAGTATCTTTCAGCGAGGGTAAAAAGAGCTTTACCCCCACAGACTCGTTTCGGGTGACCTTTTCTGGTTCAGCCCTTCCTCACTACATCGAGTTGGGAAAACTTCGGCTACCTATGCGTTTGTTTGTTCCTCGGGTCATGAACTGCCAAAACTGCAAACAGTTGGGACACACGGCCTCTCACTGTGGCAGCAAGGCACGCTGTTCCAAATGCGGGGAGAAGCACGAGGATGGCGCCTGCACAGTCACTGCACCAAAATGCGTGTACTGTAAGGGAACTCCTCATGGTCTCTCGTCGTGCCCGGCGTACAAACAACGCGGGGAGAAACTAGAACGCTCTCTTAAGGAGCGTTCCAGGCAGTCTTTTGCAGCCATGCTAAAAACAGCCACACCATCAACCAACGACAAAAATCCCTTTGCTGTTTTGTCTGATGACGAGTCTGACTCTGACTTGGCTGAGGAGGGAGTTTCTTTCAGTTTTCCGGAAGGTTCTGCACGGAAACGAAAACGCATCCGTTCGCGGAAAGTTGCAGATAAGGAACCCCAAATCAGCTTGCCCAAATCAAGGAGTGATGGAAAAAAGGAAGTTTCAACTCCTCCTGGTTTCCGCAGAACTGACTATAACCAGAATTTTCCATCTCTCCCGGGGACATCAAAAACCCCTGATGGCCCATTTTTAAGAACAGAAGCCCCTTCTTCATCCGGGTTGTTCTCATTTGATAAAATTGTGGACGATATTCTCAAGTACCTCAATATTTCTGATCCTCTCAAAAGCATTGTTCTGGCAATGCTTCCTTCTGTGAAGACCCTCTTGAAGCAATTGACATTGAAGTGGCCCCTCATTGCAGCAATCATTTCCTTCGATGGATAATTTTCCAAACGAGGTCGGGGATTTGATCACTATTCTACAGTGGAATTGTCGAAGTCTTATTCCTAAATTAGACTCTTTTAAGTTTTTAGTTCACAATAATGATTGTGATGCATTTACTCTTTGTGAAACTTGGCTCTCTTCAGATATAGATCTTCCTTTTTATGATTTTAACATTATTCGACTGGATCGTGAGGATTCGCGTGGAGGAGGGGTACTTTTGGGGATCAAAAAGTGCCATTCTTTCTATAGAGTGAATCTTCCACAATTTCCAGGTATTGAAGTTGTCGCATGTCAGGCTATTATTAAAGGTAAGAGCCTTTGTATTGCTTCTGTTTATATTCCTCCTAGAGCCGTTGTTAATCGAAAACAACTTTCAGATATCTGTTCGGTACTTCCTGCTCCACGGTTGATTATGGGAGATTTTAATTCCCACGGTACAAGCTGGGGGGAACTGTATGATGACAACCGTTCTACTTTGATATATGACCTCTGCGACAGCTTTAATATGACAATTCTTAACAATGGAGAAGTAACACGTTTGGCTGGCCCATCCTCGAATGGAAGCAGATTAGACCTCACACTTTGCTCTAACTCATTATCGTTGGATTGCACGTGGAATGTGATCCAAGATCCCCACGGTAGTGATCACTTGCTGATCAAAGTTTCAGTTACCAGTGGGTTCAATCCGTCGGAACCCGTTAACGTCGCGTACGATCTTACCCGTAATATCGATTGGACAAAGTTCAAGAATGTGATAGAAGATGCCCTAACGTCGGTAGAAAGGCTTCCACCGGTGGAGGAATATAACTTCCTCTCCAATCTGATCTTGGATAGCGCGCTTCAAGCTCAAACTCGGCCGGTTCCAGGAACGTCTTTCCGTAGGAAACCTCCTTCCCCTTGGTGGGACCAGCAATGCACTGAGGTTTATCGTAAAAAGTCCGACGCGTTTAAGCTTTTCCGGAAACGTGGAACACCCGTACATTTCGAAGCGTACTCGGCTCTTGAACGCGAACTCAAGAGCCTCATCAAAGCCAAGAAACGCGGATACTGGCGGCAATTCGTGGACGGTTTATCGCGCGAAACGTCGATGAATGCGCTTTGGAACACGGCGCGAAGGATGCGTAACCGGTCTTCAAACAACGAGAGCGAGGAGTACTCGGATAGTTGGATTCTCAAGTTCGCGCGAAAAGTATGTCCTGATTCTGTGCCGGCACAGATGATTCCTCGCGAAACGACGAATTCGGTAGACGAGATCAGCCAGCCTTTTTCAATGCTGGAGCTCTCACTCGCGCTCCTTTCGTGTGGCAATTCGGCTCCGGGGGCTGATAGAATCAAGTTCAACTTGTTGAAGAACCTCCCAGACGTCGCTAAGAGGCGCATGTTGAACTTGTTTTGTCAGTTCCTGGAGCTCAATATTGTTCCGGATGATTGGAGGCAAATGAGAGTTATAGCCATTAAAAAGCCTGGAAAACCCACGTCAGATCACAACTCGTATCGTCCCATTGCGATGTTATCGTGTATTCGAAAATTGTTGGAGAAAATGATCCTTTTTCGCCTAGACAAATGGGTTGAGTTGAACCACCTACTCTCAGATACTCAATTTGGTTTCCGTAGGGGCAAGGGAACGAACGACTGTCTCGCGTTGCTTTCCACAGAAATCCAGTTGGCTTTTGCTAAAAAAGAGCAAATGGCTTCTGTCTTCTTGGATATTAAGGGGGCTTTTGATTCAGTATCGGTTGAAGTCCTTTCAGACAAACTCCACGCTTGTGGCCTTTCTCCATTAATTAATAACTTTTTGTACAATTTGCTGTCAGAGAAACATATGAGCTTTTCTCATGGAAACTCTACAGCTTCACGATTTAGCTACATGGGTCTCCCCCAGGGCTCATGTTTAAGCCCCCTTCTGTATAATTTCTACGTCAGAGAAATTGACAATTGTCTAAGTGACAACTGCACGTTGAGACAACTTGCAGATGACGGAGTAGTGTCTATGACAGGACCCAGAGAGGCCGACCTGCAAGGACCCTTACAGGATACCTTAGACAATTTGTCTACTTGGGCTATCCAGCTAGGTATCGAATTCTCCACGGAGAAAACTGAGTTGGTCGTTTTTTCTAGGAAGCATAGCCCAGCACAACCGAAGCTTCAACTTTTGGGTAAGCCGATCACTCATTCCATGTCTTTCAAATATCTTGGGGTCTGGTTCGATTCAAAATGCACCTGGAGATCCCACATTGAGTATCTGAAGCGGAAATGCCAACAAAGGATCAATTTTCTCCGAACAATTACCGGAACGTGGTGGGGAGCCCATCCGCAAGATCTTCTAACGTTGTACCGGACAACGATTTTATCGGTTTTAGAGTACGGTAGTTTTTGCTTCCAGTCGGCGGCTAAAACGCACATCATCAAACTGGAACGGATCCAGTATCGCTGTCTTCGTATTGCATTAGGATGCATGCACTCGACTCATACGATGAGTCTCGAAGTGTTAGCGGGCATGTTGCCACTCTCTGATCGGTTTTCGGAATTATCCCTCAGGCTCCTCACCCGTTGTGAAATTATGAACCCACTGGTGATTGCAAACTTTGAGAAGCTTCTTGAGCTAAACCCTCAAACTCGTTTTATGTCATTGTACTACGTGTACATAACACAGGATGTCAGCCCTTCGCAGCATAATCCCTATCGTGTTTGCTTCTCCGACTTCGACAATTCTGTTCTATTTGACTTATCCATGACGCAAGAGATTCGCGGAATCCCAGAGCATCATCGTTCCATGATTGCTCCGTCAATTTTCGCTGCAAAGTTTGGCCAAGTTGATTCCGCAAGATCGTTCTTCACAGATGGATCACTAATAGAGGCGTCCGCAGGTTTTGGTATTTTTAACGAATTTCATAGCGCCTCTCGAATGCTTCATGCTCCTTGTTCCGTATATGTTGCTGAACTGGCGGCAATACATTATACGCTAGAAACGATCGCCTCACTTGCACCAGATCATTATTTTATTTTTACGGATAGTCTCAGTTCTGTCGAGGCTATTCGCTCCATGAGGCCGGTAAAGCACTCCTCGTATTTTCTCATGAAAATACGAGAGCTTCTAAGTGCTTTATCTTTAAGATCTTTTGTCATCACCTATGCATGGGTCCCATCTCATTGCTCGATTCCAGGCAATGAGAAGGCGGACTCGCTTGCAAAGGTGGGCGCTATGGAAGGCGATATTTACGATCGACAAATCGCCTACGACGAATTTTTCTTCATTTATCGTCAACAGTCACTCGCCAGCTGGCAAAATAAATGGAGTGAAGGGAGTTTGGGACGATGGTTATATTCAATCATCCCTAAGGTGTCGAAGTGTCCTTGGTTCAAGGGGTTGGATGTGGGTCGAGACTTCATTCGTATGATGTCTCGCCTCATGTCCAATCACTACTCGTTAAACGCTCACTTGTTCCGTGTTGAGCTGGGGGACAGTAATCTCTGTGAATGTGGACAAGGTTACCAGGACGCAGAACACATTATTTGGTCATGTGCTGAGCACCGTGGAGTCAGATCCGAGTTGTACGATTCCCTTCGGGCTCGAGGTAGACAACCTAATGTTCCAGTTCGGGATATTTTGGCTAGACGCGATCTGGAGTTTATGCAACTCATATATGTTTTCTTGAAGAATATTAACCATAGATTGTAAGTTTGATTAACCTTGTGTTAAGTTTGTGTTTGGATGTGTGTGTGTATTTTTTTTTTGTAGATTTGTTTCTGTAATAATTGTATAATTACAGAGTTGATATAACGTCGATAGGATTAAGTATATGTTTTAGAAATAGTGAAATTTTAGAATCATATTCCAAATCTCCTTTTCCCTCTCCCGATCCAAACAATTGTCATCCAATAACCTCGAGAAGACCGCGAGTAATCGGTTCCAATCCTTTAATTTTAGATTTAAGACACTCATAATGTATAAAGAAAATGATAACTTGGCTCTGTAAAGTTTATTCGATTGAGCCTGTACAAATAAAGTAATTAACAAAAAAAAAAAAAAATATCGGAACTAGTCCTGCATCCAGATTGTTCTCACGCAGTACCCGTTGTGGAATACCAATTCCGGCAACAAATCTTTTGCAGAAAGTCGTGGAAGGCGTTCCAGAAGCAATCAGGAAGAATCGTCAAAAGATCAAGTACAATTACGATAAGCACTCACGTCAACTGCCAGCTTTAGAAATTGGATCGCCAGTGTACGTTCAAGCACGGCCACAATCATCTAAGGTCTGGTCTCCGGGATTCGTCAGTAATCAACTTAGTGATCGATCATACTTAGTTAATGTGGACGGAACCAATTATCGTCGGGATGCTGTAAACGTTAAGCCTCGCAAAGAACCTGCAGTTTCTTTTGCATCGATTGGATCTCCAATGGTGGAAACAAGCAAATCATCAACAGTGTTTGTAGATCTTCCACAAACATCAAGAGCGGAGACAGCCGTTCTGACCGATGAACCATTTCACACCAGCAACGTAGATGAGGATGAACCGTGCACCGATAAGACGTCCGATGTTGTGAATGTCAGTTCTATTCCAGGAGAGATGTTATCTTCACCTATGAGTCGGGGCCGTCCGAAGAGAGAAATCAGAATGCCAGCTAAGTATAGAGATTTCATTGTTTCTTAAATCTGTTGCGTTTGTTTTGCAAAAGAGGGAAGATGTTGTGATAATTCAAAGTTACCAAAGTGTCACGCCCCTCTGCATTTACTTAAATATGATGAGTTTCTGATGAGAGTGTAGAAATCAGTTGAACCGACGACGCGTACTTGAGCGGAATAAATAAAGAACTCGTTGATTAAGGGGGTATCCCGATCTTTTTTTCAAAAAATCAATTTTTTTTTTCACGTTTTTTTGTACTTTAAACTATATACTTTCATCCCCCCAAGCCGTTTTCCGATCAGCGAATTCGGTGTCCAGGCATAGCTGACTAATGGTAAGAACCCCCAAAATAATTTTAACTAAAGTCAAAACTTTAAACGCGTTTTTCTCGAAACCACATTTTTTTTATCGGGCGAAGATTTTTCTCAGAAACTATAAGAGATATTGACTTGATCTTTGCGCATTTTGTTCCTTATTAAATTCTTTGGAGCTTCTCCCACTTTCAGCCAAAAATATTAACATTTAACATTGTTTGAAGCACCTTAAAGCTGCAAAAAAAGCGGGCTAAAAATCGCCTGTTTTTTCATATGGCCGCCATTTTGTTAATTTGCAAGATTTTTTGCTGCCAACGGGAGAAGCTCCAGAGAATCTTATGCAGATTATTAATTTCATCACGAAATCTGTTTCAGATGAAGCCGTTCCAGAGAAAAGTCTTCGCCCGTCCAGGCGTTTGCGGCGAACAGGGGTCTGTTTGCCGCCATTTTGTGACGTCAATAATGTCTTTTTTTATGTCGAAAAAAATTTATTAGTAAACTTTAATGTTCAATAAACAAGAAACCCAAAGAGTTAGGCGCATTACTATTCATTTTCCTTGAAAAAAATTAATTGAAAAACAGGCCGAAAAAAGGCAAAAGATTGGGAATACCCCCTTAAGTAAGATTTATTAATTGCCGTTATCCGAGAGTTCCCTTGTCTGCACCCTACTAGAACAGCAGCTAAATTCCTCTTCGAAATGCCAAGGCAATAAGGGCCATAAAGAGCATGATACACTGTATTACAACTGACATGCTGGCGCCGGACGTTGTGTATAATAGGATTAACCATTTTAAACCGACCTTGAACGTAAAATCTTCTGGTACTTTACATTTTCAAATAGCAAACTCGTTTTGTGTGATGGACTGGGAACAAACAAAAATATATTTACAAATGAAAGCAGATTATAAATAAATAATATCATGACGGAACTGTCATGGGTACAAATGTCGTGATGACAGTTAATTCGGGTGTGAGTCTCACGTCGCGTGTCTCACACGCGCGTTCCGATTTAGTGGGCGCGCGACAATATGATCTCTTCCAAGGGATTTGCAAATCGAATTGCAATTTTTGGCAAGTAGTGCAAATACAACAGCAAATCACTTTACATGAACGTGATGTTTTTTTACCGTGTAGGTTTTTTGATATTCTGCACAGTTCCGACGCATTCCGATAGAGTTAAAAAAATAAAAACAAATGCCGACATTACATCCATTTCCCCTATGGAAAAAAAAAGTTGGCAAACATTTCACTTGATTGGCCATACCAGGTAAAGAGGAACACTTTTCTCTGAACTTCTTCGTTTTCTGTAAATAAATGAAATTCCGCGAAATTCCGTTAACACTCGAATTTGTCTGCTTTAAACAAAACGAAATGAAACAGAATGCAAGCGAAACAGCTACAAAATATTCTTTGAAATTCCACGAATTTCCGCACAATACAGTTCCGAAGCGAAACAAACCAAACGAAATAATTCGATATATCACAAACCCTTA
The DNA here is from genome assembly GCF_037179485.1 of Ochlerotatus camptorhynchus. Classification (NCBI taxonomy): domain Eukaryota; kingdom Metazoa; phylum Arthropoda; class Insecta; order Diptera; family Culicidae; genus Ochlerotatus; species Ochlerotatus camptorhynchus. The sequence goes on from NW_027040683.1 coordinate 6,467,073, forward strand.
TAACGTCCATTGGAGATCCCCTCGCTTTACCGAAGCCAGGCCATCCGAATCGACTATACGACACCACACATATATATATTTATCATGCTCACACCGACGACGAGTGAAGGACTTTGACACGTTAGTGAAAAGTGCAAAATTTGCATCCAACATCAGTAGCAGAGTAGCCGCAGCCGCAGCATCCCTCTCTCATTGATCTTACTGTGGCCCCAAACTGCCAATGCCGAGAGAGGTGGCTATAGCGACTACTGGATCGGATGTCCTCAGCCTGCAGCGTGACGGTACGTAGTCGGAAACCATTCATCTTCTGCAATGTATTGTAAAACTGCGGAACTCGGTTCCAGTGTTTGACGATGGATGTCCTCCGTGGATTATGGATGCAACGAATGAAAAGAAATTACCCTCTGGGAATTGATTCTTTTTGTGTGTGTGTGGAAAAATAAAACTGAATTGCAGGATAATCTGAGCAAAGCTAACAGCTGGCCATTTCCCGTTACGACAGACAATCGAAATGCCTCCGGCAAAGCGGAACCTTACACCCAACCGGGAAATGTTAAGATTCTGTTACCGATTTGCATGAAAAGTATGCAAAATTGGCAATGTTTCTCCGCTTGAACAATCGGAAGGTTTTTAAATACTTTTGTAACTGGCAGGGGAAATGCATGTAATGTCGGTCTAAAAGTCCCTAACTTTGGCCCATACATAAATTCAGCAATCGACTAAAATTTGTCCGCGTTCATCTAGATAAAATTGATAAATACCAAAATTTTTGCGATGGGCCCAATCTTAGATCCATAGGCCAACATTAGAGCCATTTCCCCTAGTTGTTGTTTTTCGAACAAAGTTTATATCGCAAATTGCAATGCGGCTAGAAAACTTTGATCGAAAATGTTCCTCCCAGAAAAACTTGTTTGCACGCTACAGTCCATTGTAAGAACTGACATTACATGTGTTGAAATGGACCCTTACATTTGATGTTCATGCCATTTGTTTTGCGTGTACGTTTTACCATATTTTTGTTCGACTCATATCCTACCAAGAAACCATACGCTCCTCCTACGCAATGGGATTTTTTTCCTTCTTCATTGGGCTCAGCTTGTCCAGAAAATCCATCCCGCAAAGCTTACCCATTTCCAAGGATAGGAAAATAGGAGATACCACATGCGCTTGTGGCATGTGTGTGTGTGTGTGTGTGTGTGTGTGTGTGCGTGCTTGGGTATGTGAACCCAAATGGAGCCACTGATGATGCTAATGCTCTCACTCGTCCTCTTCACTGTGCCACTTTTCTGGAACCCACTCTCCAAGAAAAGTGGGAGAGCCTCTGCCAACGGAGTAAGTAGTGGTGTAATTAAATCAGGCAAGTTTTTCCTTTGACTTTTCCACTTGGCAGCTAGCGTTGGCGGCGGTGGTGGTGGTCGGCCCAGGGTGAAGAAACAGGACATTATGCATCGTAAAAGCTGTTCAGCTCATATCGACAAGTTTTCTCACCATCATGGTCGTTGTAGTCGTCAGGACAAGGGATTGAGAGCCATTAGAGGACATAATTTCATTGGCACGACGCAGTCCTATACCTAACAACAACACAACGTCAACAACTGGAGGAGCACCCTTGTCCACGGGTTGGTCCTTTGAAGTTGTCCACGGCCGTCCTCAGCAACCGAAAAAGAAGAGACTCGAATCAAGAGCCGAGATTAACTTGGCTTGGAGAAATAATTAACAAAGTGTTGTTGTTTTTGTTGTTGTTCTCTGGTGGCACTGTTATCTGTGTCAAGAGACCACTGCCGTTGAGTGGCGAGAAGTTTGTCCTGAGGGAAGCTTGCCAAGAGATGAAGCCAATAGTGTGCGGATATCGTCGATACTGGAGTTAGGGAGAAAGTTGGACTTCCTGGTTGGAATTGTGGCAGGTATTGTTTCAGGGAAATTTGCGAAATCGGACAGATTGTTACAAAGTTTGCCCCCAAGTCGGCATACAACGAGGAAATTGTGTCGGTAGCAATCCGAGCAAAATTGAGTGCGACGATGTGTGAAATTTGCCAAGTTGAGTTTGTTTTCCCGTGGGGGAGGCTCGAGTCGATTCTTCTGAGTGGGATAATTTACTAGCTCGTGAAATCATGGTAGGAAGCTTGTCTCGGTGAATATTACAACATCATTGACTTTCGGTCGGCATAATTGAATGATTTGCATTTCTGGCGTTTGTTTGAGTTGGTAAATTGGTAAGGAAAGCATACAAATCAAATACGAAGAATTGTGATGACTTGATAAGTTGATTTTTTTTTGACGTAGGACTACGTCTGTGATTTCTATATGGGAGTAAACTTTGTGAAAACTGAGAATGGAACATGTAACCAGATTATGAAAGATTTTGAACGTTAATTACTCAGCTGCCCCTGAATCAATTTCAATAATTTTATCACCAATCGATCAGGGCTACGCTTACGCATCGATATCAATGCTTTTGACTGTTTATGTTCAATAAGAAACTATTGGAAAACTGGTAAATGGCCAGCATTGTCCAAAAGCGTCGAATTACCTAACAAATCCACCAATTACGTACAACCGAAAGGACATGGTCGTCTGAACAACTTTGCTGAAGACAGTAGCCTTCTATATGGCCAGGATTTTGCCATTTAAATGATCTTTATTTCTTGTGATTGTGTGGTTTACATAACATTACATGTATGATTTTTTTAAGTGACACAGATGCGTCTTTTCAACTTTAGTACATTTGAGATTTTAATTATTATTTACAGTTCCTAGTCCTATCAGGCCTGTTTTAGAGAATGACCACCTTGGTGGGATTGGTTTGATTTGAATTGGAAAAAGGAGACTACTTATAACTACTATTTACAACTATAACTAACCTATAACTACTATGTACACTAGAGTGATGCAAATTTTGAAATTTTCGCTCCACAATACTTAAACGATTCCAAATCGGATCCTGACTAACCTCTCAAAATTTGAACCCATTTGGTGAGAAACTGAGATGGCACAAACCATTTGAAATTTGTATGGGAATTACTATGGTAAAACCAAGATTTTTGTTCATGTCTACCTAATAATTCACCATATAAGTCTGCTTCAAACATTTTCAACTGTGCTTGTAGGAAATTTTCCCAGCTACAACTTTGCTCAAGACCACATTTTGGTTAAATACAAGGATCGAAAGTTATCAATGGTTCAATGCGCTGATGTCTTATGATCATGCTCAATCAACTGCTCAGCAGGCAACATTGGTGTTTCTGGGGCGTTGAATAGGACACAAAACTCATGGCTACTATGTCACACTGCAAAATACAGTGTTGCCTACAGAGCAGCTGCTTGATCATGTCATAAGTTTACCAACCTCTTAAATAATTAATAACTTTTTCCTGTCTCGTTTTACATAGAAACGATCTCCAGCAAAGTTGTAGCTGAGAAAATTGTTTATAAGAATGGCTATCGAACTGTTTCGTAGCTCAATATAGAAAAAGACTAGAAAGCAATCAACAGAAAGTTGAGATTTCCCATAGTAATTTACATGTAAACTTCAAATGACTTGTGCGAAGTCTGTTTCTAACCAAATGAGTTGTAACTTTGGGAGGCTAATCAGGACCCGATTTGAAACCATTTAAGCACTGTGGAGCGAAAAAGTGAAATTTTGCATCAGTCTAATGTACACCTAACCTACTATATACAAATTGCTTATCAAAGCATGTTCTGATAAATTACATTTTTGTGCAAATTTAGTCTTAATTTCGTTAATTCTTGAATCTATTTTGGCAATTCCTGCCTCTTCGTGTAAATTTGTTATTCTAGTGTCGAAAGGACGATCAAGAACCATCCTCATCACTCTATTCTGTGCGACCTGAATTTTGTTCCTGTGAGTCTGTGCACATGATTCCCTAGTAGCACGCTTGGCATAAATCAATTGTAGAAACTTATATACGACAAAGTTCAGTCTTAAACAAGTTGCTGTAACTTATTGTGATGAAAGTGTGCTACTCGGGTTCCCACACCGGAGCTGCGTAGAGGATTACAGGTGCTATGATTTGTTTGTAGACGGCCAGTTTGTTCACCCTTGAGAGGCGAGATCTGCGGCAAATCAGCGGATACAGACACCTAACCAAGGCAGAACACTTGATTACGGTTTTCTCCACATGCGAGCGGAATAGGAGCTTTTCATCGAACAACATCCCGAGATAGGTTACTTCGGCGGACCACTCAACCCTAGTGCCATCCATGATTACAGTACAAGATGGAGCCGGTTTCAGTTTGGGCGATTGCCGATGGAGGAACATGATCGCTTGTGTTTTGGTGGCATTGATTTTGATTTTCCACGTGGTGGCATAATCAGCAAAGGCGTTAAGGCATCGTTGAAGTTTGTTCGTTATTTCGCGAGGCATCCTTCCTTTGACGGCTATTGCGTTATCATCTGCGAACAGGAAAAACACGCAACCGTCACCTAGGGGAGGAATGTCGGAAGTGTAAATGCTGTAAAGCAACGGGCCCAACAAACTGCCTTGTGGGACTCCTGCTGGGATGGAAAACGTGTCTGAAAGACAACCATTCAACGATACCTTAAACGACCTTTGCTGGAGGTAGTTACGGGTGATTTTAATAAGATGTAAAGGAAAGTTGAAGTTACAAAGCTTGTACACAAGTCCATCATGCCAAACATTGTCAAACGCCTTTTCAACGTCTAACAAGGCCATGGCTGTGGACTTGGATACAGCTTTGTTACTTCGGATGTTATTCATCACCCGTACTAGCTGGTGATTGGTGGAATGCCCCTTTCTGAAACCAAATTGCTCCGGAAGGAGAATGTTATTTTCCTCGACAAACTTGAGCAAACGATTGAGAATGAGTTTCTCGAACAATTTGCTCAGCGCTGAAAGGAGGCTGATTGGTCTGTAGCTTGAAGACAATGTTGGATCCTTACCGGGCTAGCGGATTGGTATGATTTTTGCTACTTTCCAGATACTTGGAAAGTAGTGCAGTTCCAAGCATCTGTTGAAGATAGCGGTTAGAAGAGACTGCACTTTCATGCTGAGTCTCTTCAAGATCAAGTTGAATTTACCGTCAAACCCGGAAGCCTTCATGTTCTTGGTGCATTTCAGCGCTGAGCAAATTTGTTGTACTGTAATCATATCCGCCGGTGGCATGACACAAGGGGAGGCATCAAGGTTTTGTACGCATTGTGCAACCTAATCTTCGAGCGGACTTTGGATATTCGAGTCAAGCAAATGCAGAAGCGACATGCTTGCCGATCGCATTTGCTTTCTCCTGTGGGGTGATTAAAACCCGATCGTCATCATTTTCGACTTTGAGAGGTGGAACGGGTTTGGGATGATTTTTCAGGACTTTGGCTACCTTCCAGAATGGTCTGGAGCGGTCGTCCAGATTCTGGACAACACGCCCGAAACTTTCATTTCGGAGTGAGTCCATTCTGGAAGCAATCTGCCTGTTCAGATCGGCCATTTCACATTTTTTGCCCAGATCTCCAGTCCTCTGAAACTGGCGTCTACGAACATTTCTCAGACGAATCAAAAGTTGGGTGTGGGAATCAATGGCAATAAACTTACCCCTCACAGGAACTCGTCGGACGCACGCCTCGTCAGCCACGGTTATGGCTTGGTGGAGTCCTTCCAACGCTCGGTCGATGTTCTCCACGGTATCAAGCGGCGGGTTGTCGATGATGTGCCTGTCTACCATGCGTCCAAACTGGGCCCAGTTTACGCGATGGTAGTCCTTGCGCAGGCTTCAAGCAGGAGCCACGTTGCATCCCAGTTCAGCCACCACCGGGTGGTGGTCGGAGCTGAGTTCGTTCAAGGCTACCGGCTTGGACAAGCCGATATTTGTCAGGAACAGGTCTAGCGTCGATGGGTTGCCCACCGGTGAGATGAATGTTGGTTCATCCGAAAACCAAACGGAGTACAGCCCATGCTGTGAGTAGTCGAACAGCAGACGACCGTTCTGGTTCTGCTGGTAGTTCCGCCAGGCCTCATGGCGAGCATTCAGATCTCCTCCAACTACGAAGCGGGAACCGGTACGGGTGATGGTGGACAGGTCCTTCTTGAATTTAGCCGCTAGTCCACTGCTGGCGACACACTTTCGAGGGCAGTAGACGGCGATGAACTGAACGTATCCAGTCGAAAACTCCACCTCCACACCAAGGGCCTCGATGATAGAAGTGCGGATATGGGACAGAGTGTGGTATTTTATTCCTTTCTTGATGACGACCGCAACACCACCCCCCCCTGGAGCTGGTGCGATCAAGCCGGATAATGTTGTGGTCAGGCAACCAGAAGCTGTCGCCGGACTTTAGATGGGTTTCGGTTAGAAGACCCACGTCGATGTTATGCTTGCGGAGGAAGTCGGCAAGCTCAATCTTTTTGCTCTTACAGAGCAAGCGTTCCAGGTAGCGATGGTTAGCGGTTTAGACACCATATTGGATGATGAACTTACCGAGCACTTGGATCTGTTCGGGCTTATTGCGGCACTTACGTAGAGCACCGGTCATGTTGATGAAAATCTCCATCAGTTCATCTGCTGAGAACAGATCGGGATTGTTTGTTTGAGCTGTTGGTTGCCTCCAGAATCCAGGGGGGATGGAGAGCTTTGTCCAGCAGAAGATCCAGACGTTTCTTGAGGGGGCGCGGATCGCACCCTGGGATTCGCTTGTCCATGAAGAGGTGTAAAGTCCTCCTTCCTGAAAACCGGGGCCTTATACTTCCTTCGTGCTGGTTGATTGTTAGTGGACGCTTGATTTCGGATGCGCTTGAAGTCCTCGCGTTTAGGGCATTGCTTATTGGATCCTTGGTGAGCACCACCACAGTTGGCGCATTTGGACGCTACAGCTTCATCCGCAGCACATTCGGAGGTGGCATGGTCTTGAGCGCAATTTCCGCAGCGTTGCTTAATGTTGCAGTTGCGGGTACCGTGTCCGAAGTTCAGACACCGCTGGCACTGAGTCACATCGCGATGGCCGCCACGGTATGGCTCCCAGCGAACGATGATGGAATTGATGGACCGGATGGCTTTCAGTGCGTTGAGCGTCACCGTTCCCTTCTGGAAGTGTACCAGGAAAAGGCTATCCGGATACGCCTTCACATTCTCGTCTCTTCTTGTCATTCGATACACGGCACTTGGGGCCAGCTTGTACCGGTCCCTGATTTCATGTTCGATAAACTTCGGGTCGAAATTTGGTAGGCCCCTGATGACGACCTTGAACGGTTTTTCACCGGGGATATCGTGGGTGAAGAATTCCACCTTGGAAGTCCTCAGGTGGGCGATGACCAAGTCATACTCCGGGGCTCCGCTTTGGTACGGAGCACCACCTTGGTGCCGAATCTGCCCAATTTGAATTCGGCTTTGACGCCCAGCGACGCCAGATCCGCGATGAGCTCGTTGAGATGGGCATTTTTCACCACCAGCGGAGGTAGCTTCACTCTTGCCGCGCTCATGTCAGCAGCATTTTCTTTATCGGCAGCGTCACCGAAATCTCCGTTCGTCGCAGAGGCATCGTCTCGACCAATCGTGCCATCAGACTGGCCTCGCTTCTTCTTCCTTTTCTTGCTGCGTTTTTCCAACACAGCCGGCTGGATATTCCCATCCATGGGGAGAACAGCAAACCTGTTCGAGGTAGGCACACCGGAGCTTCCTTCACCGGAGTTCTGGACCTTCGCCGGGCTTCGCGATCGATGCTTCCCCATTACGGGGCACACACACACGCACGACAAACCGCGAAAGAGAGAGCACGAACACTATCGCCACGAACTTTTCAAACAACTCGAGAGAGCGAGCTAACACCGAACTGAACTGCTTGACGATCAAGCAGAGAATGAGCTGATATATATGGCCAGGATCTTTGATCTTTATTTCTTGTGTTTGTGCGGTTTACATGTATGAATTTTTCAAGTGACACAGATGCGTCTTTTCAACTTTAGTACAGTGAGATTTTAATTATTAATTACAGTTCCTAGTCCTATCAGGCCTGTTTTAGAGAATGACCACCTTGGTGGGATTGGTATGATTTGAATTGGAAAAAGGTATATATGGCCAGGATTTTTAAATACAGCTTATATAGGAAGCTTATGTGCACACTAGTGCTGCGGATTCTCTGCTTGATCGTCAAGCAGTTCAGTTCGGTGTTAGCTCGCTCTCTCGAGTTGTTCGAAAAGTTCGTGGCGATATTGTTCGCGCTCTCTCTCTCGCGGTTTTTTTTTTTTTTTTGTGTGTGTGCGTGCTCCGAAATGGGGAAGCCCGGTGAAGGAAGTTCGGGTGTACCTACATCCAACAGGTTTGGTGTTTTCCCCATGGATGGGAATTTCCAACCATCTGTGACGGAAAAACGCAGCAAGAAGAGGAAGAAGAATCGGGGCCAGTCCGATGGCAAGATTGGTCGCAACCAGGGCGTCACAATATCAGCTTCAATCGACCAAATCGATGCGACGAAGAGACTGCTGGCTTGCTTTTTCTGTTAAAGTCGAACAGCTTCGCAGCATTCTAGAACCTCAGTCGGCGTGCACAAACAAATGTTCAATCGCTTGTCTCTCTTTCTCCCGTCGCTCCATTTGTCTTCCTTTCAAGCTTTGGTGAAACGGATGAGCGAAAGAGCGCTCAACTTTGATAGTTTTCTCTTTCATGAAACACATCAACAGAGGTTTCATGACATACATATATGACGGAAAATGAAATTACATATTTAAAGCATTTCTCACATGAAAACACTTGAAGATTACACGTAATATGTTTAATTTATCTTCCATCTACAAGATTTATCTAAAAAAATTAACGAAAACGGGACATAACGCATTTTAAACAAATTGAAAGAGCGGTGATAGAGTGCTCGTGAAAGGGGATTGAAAGCCATAATGAGGTTTCGTTTAACTAGAAAATCGACGTTAGTTACATTGAAAGCGATGAGCAAAGCAACGACGAGAAGATCCACAGCCAGCGTTTCCTTCTAAGCGTGCTTCTTTTTCATTATCATTTCTTGCTGATAGTCTAGCTAGGCGTTATAGAAATGAAGCGTTGAACACGTTTGTATGAGAGAAACAAAACTCGAGTTCATTTTAGAGCTTCGAAAATGTAGAGCCCTGGTCGCAACGATGCCTCTGCGACGAACGGAGATTTCGATGACGCTGCCGTAAAGGAAAATGCTGCCGACATGATCGTGGCAAGAGTGCAGCTACATCCGCTGGTGGTGAAAAATGCCCATCTTAACGAGCTCATCGCGGATCTGGCGTCTCTGGGCGTCAAAGCCGAATTCAAGTTGGGCAGAGTCGGCACCAAGGTGGTGCTCCGTTCGAAAGCGGAGTATGACTTGGTCATAGCCCACCTGAGGACTTCCAAGGTGGAATTCTTCACCCGCGACATCCCCGGGGAAAAAGCGTTCAAGGTTGTCATCAGGGGCCTACCAAATTTTGACCCGAAGATTATCGAACATGAAATCAGGGACCGGTAAAAACTGGCTCCAAACGCCGTCTATCGGATGACAAGGAAGGACGAAAATGTGAAGGCGTATCCGGACTGCCTTTTCCTAGTACACTACCAGAAGGGAACGGTGACGCTCAACGCGCTGAAAGCCATCCGCTCCATCAATTGCATCATCTTCCGCTGGGAGCCATACCGTGGTGGCCATCGCGATGTGACTCAGTGCCAACGGTGTCTGAAATTTGGACACGGCACCCGCAACTGCAACATTAAGCAACGCTGCGGCAATTGCGCTCAAGACCACGCCACTTCCGACTGCTCTGCGGATGGAGCCGTGTCATTAAAATGCGCCAACTGTGGTGGTGCTCACCAAGGATCCAAAAAGCAGTGCCCTAAACGCGACGATTTCAAGCGGATCCGAAATCAGGCGTGCACCAAAAATCAACCAGCACGAAGGAAGGATAAGGCCCCGGCTTTCAGGGCAGAGGACTTTCCGCCTCTTCATGGACAAGCGAATCCAAGGGTGCGTCCCCCCCCCTCATGAAACGTCTGGATCTTCTACTGGACAAAGCTCTACATCCCCCCCCCCCCCCTTGGATTCTGTAGACAACCAACAGCTCAACCAAATAATCCCGATCTGTTCTCAGCGGATGAATTGATGGAGATTTTCATGTTGTCCGGTGCTCTACGTAAGTGCCGCAATAAGCCCGAACAGTGCTCGGTAAGTTCATCATCCAGTATGGTGTCTAAACCGCTAACCATCTTTACCTGGAACGCTTGCTCTGTAAGGGCAAAACAGATTGAGCTTGCCGACTTCCGCCGCAAGCATAGCATCGATGTGGGTCTTCTAACCGAAACCCACCTAAAGTCCGGTGACAGCTTCTGGTTGCCTGACCACAACATTATCCGGCTTGATCGCACCAGCTCCAGGGGGGGTGGTGTAGCGGTCATCGTCAGAAAGGGAATCAAGTTTTGCACTCTGCCACATCCGCACTTCTATCATCGAGGCCATTAGTGTGGAGGTGGAATCACCAACTGGAAACGTTCGGTGTATCGCTGTTTACTGCCCACGCCAGTGTACCGCAAGCAACGGCCTAGGCATCCAATTCAAGAACGACCTGTCCGCCATCACCCGTACTTGCTCTCGATTCATCGTTGGGGGCGACCTGAACGCCCGCCATGAAGCTTGGCGGAACTACCAGAGGAACCGGAACGGATGTCTATTGTTCGACCACGCACAACATGGACTGTACACTGTGCAATTTCCGGACGAACCAACTTTCATCTCTCCGGTGGGAAATCCCTCCACCCTGGACTTTTTCCTGTCAAACATCGGACTATCCAAGCCGGAGGCGCACAACGATCTCAGCTCCGACCACCAACCGGTGGTGACTGAAGTCGGTGTCAACGTGGTTGCTGCTAGAAGTTGCCTGCGTAAAGACTACCACCATGTCAACTGGGTGCAGTACGGACGAATGGTGGACAGCAACATCGAAGAAAATCCACTGCTCGACACCGCAGATGACATCGACAGGGCGATGGAAGGACTCCAACAGGCCATATCCGTGGCTGACGAGACATGCGTTCGACAAGTTCCTGTGAGGGGTAAATTTGTTGCTATTGATTCCCACACCCAATTACTGATTCGGTTGAGAAATGTTCGTAGACGCCAGTTTCAGAGGACTGGAGATCTGGGCAAAAAACGAGAAATGGCCGATCTGAATAGACAGATTGCTTCCAGAATGGACTCACTTTGAAATGAAAGTTTCGGGCGTGTTGTCTAGAATCTGAACAACCGCTCCAGACCATTCTGGAAGGTAGCCAAGGTCCTGAATACTCATCCCAAACCCGTTTCATCTCTCAGAGTCGAAAATGATGACGATCGGCTTTTAATCACCCCACAGGAGAAAGTAAATGCGATCGGCAAGCATGTCGCTTCATCGCATTTGCTTGGCTCGAAGAGACTTCTTGAAGAGACTAAGCAGGAAAGTACAGTCTCTTCTAACCGCTATCTTCAACAGATGTTTGGAACTGCACTACTTTCCAAGCATCTGGAAAGTAGCTAAAATCATACCAATCCGCTAACCCGGTAAGGATCCAATATTGTCTTCAAGCTCAGCCTCCTTTCAGCGCTGAGCAAATTGTTCGAGAAACTCATTCTCAATCGTTTGCTCAAGTTTGTCGAGAAAAATAACATTCTCCTTCCGGAACAGTTTGGATTCAGAAAGGGGCATTCCACCAATCACCAGCTAGTACGGGTGATGAATAAGATCCGAAGTAACAAAGCTGTATCCAAGTCCACAGCCATGGCCTTGTTAGATCACCCGTGATTACCTTCAGCAAAGGTCGTTTAAGGTATCGTTGAAATTTTTGTCTTTCAGACACGTTTTCCATCCCAGCAGGAGTCCCGCAAGGAAGTCTGTTGGGTCCCTTGAGCATTGAGCATTTACACTTCCGACATTCCTCCCCTCGGTGACGGTTGCGTGTTTTTCCTGTTCGCAGATGATACCGCAATAACCGTCAAAGGAAGGATGACTCGCGAAATAACGAACAAACTTCAACGATGCCTTAACGCCTTTGCTGATTATGGCACCACGTGGAAAATCAAAATCAATGCTTCCAAAACACAAACAATCATGTTCCTCCATCGGCAATCACCTAAACTAAAACCGGCTCCATCTTGTACTGTAATCATGGATGGCACAAGGGTTGAGTGGTCCGCAGAAGTAACCTATTTAGGGATGTTGTTCGATGAAAAGCTCCTCTTCCGTTCGCATGTAGAGAAAACAGTAGTCAAGTGTTCTGCCTTGGTTAGGTGTCTGTTTCCGCTGATTTGCCGCAGATCCCGCCTCTCAAGGGTGAACAAACTGGCCGTCTACAAACAAATCATAGCACCTGCGATCCTCTACGCAGCTCCGGTGTGGGAATCATGTGCACAAACTCACAGGAACAAAATCCAGGTCGCTCAGAAAAGAGTGCTGAGGATGGTACTTGATCGTCCTTTTGAAACTAAAATAACAAATTTACACGAAGAGGCAGGCATTGCCAAAATAGATTCCAGAATTAACGAAATTAAAACTAAATTTGCACAAAAATGTAATTTATCAGAACATGCTTTGATAAGCAATTTGTATAAAGTAGATTAGTTGTATATAGTAGTTGTAGGTTAGTTGTAGTTGTAAATAGTAGTTATAAGTAGTCTCCTTTTTCAAATTAAAAAAAAAAACCAATCCCACCAAGGTGGTCATTCTCTAAAACAGGCCTGATAGGACTAGGAACTGTAATTAATAATATTTGAAATTTCAAAGGAACTGAAGTTGAAAAGACGCATCTGTGTCACTTGATAAGTTATACATGTAAACCACACAAATTCAAGAAATATAGATCATTTAAAGTCAAAGTCACTAGTGCTGCGTAGGGAGAGAGTTCTGAACTAATATGGTCACTATCCAAAAGGACTTGGTCACTTGAACAACTTTGCTGAAAACAGTAACTTTTTATATGGCCAGGATCACGAAAATATTCTATGTTGGACCTTAGTTCGTCGATGCGCCCGTCATAAGTAACATAAAAGTAAAGCGCCTCTAGTGGCGTAGTTCTCAATTAAACTATAATCCAATGACCCAGGCTTGTTGGTCTATCTCAGTACAACAATTTTGTCGAAGACAGTCTAGCTCTATATATTGTAACAAATGAGATAATCCACCACAGCCTCCATTAGTGAAAATCCCATAAGCTGCGGGTATCCTTATTCGCGGTTCCTTATTCACGCCCCCGTTACCCCGGCAATAAGGATTCCTGACTGTATTACATTTACTTGAACTGCGAAGAAAGCTGGTCTGGATGTCGGACTTGCTTTTTTCGATGACAAATGAACGCCGACTATCAGATCGGGGGTGAGTTAAATCAACTCACGTGAACTGTGTATTTGCACCTTAAGCGTGTCAACATCCATATGGTCGCAGTTTAAAAGCTGCTATTTCGATTTTGTACTTCCTTGGAGCGGAATCGAACCACAAAGTAGTATCCACAAAACAACATCCTACACCGTGTGGCCAATAGTGTTCTATCAGTAAACCGTAAACGATTTGCCAGGGACAAAGAAACGTATTGTGGGAGAGAAAAATATCGCTTTGAAGATAAGCCTACTGGGAAGATGTGTGTGGGTGTGCGTAACATTGTGTTTCCAATCGAAGCAAAAAAATAATAATCACAGCTTCTATTACTTCTCCGATGTTGATTATGTTGGTGGGAAGATCAGCCACGGTAGTGCGGTGAAGTGGAAGCTCAGTTTCCGAAGGCGTGTTTGAAGCTCAGTGTCCCGAAAAAGCGCACATGGAAAACATTAATTTCGATTTTCTGCTTCTCGTGGATAGCAGTTGGTGGGAACCACTGCAGGATGGAAACGAGTTCCCTTGATCTGGGTTCTTTCCCAGAAGGGACGAACGAATCATAGCTTTTGGTGGTGGTGGTGGTGTTTCTGCCTCTATTGTTGTGACGGACAACGCCCTTCGGGAAGAAAACGAATGAAAAAAGACTCCCCGATCTACGGAAAAAGGAACACCGGAGGGAAAAATTTGCTGGGTCTGAGAAAATCCAACCGCCACGTCCCGCATCTGGATCAAGGTGCTTCAGCTGTGCGCCCGGAACTGTGCAATTCAGAAAGGGCCATTGTTCAGCGCGCTACACCGGGGAGAATAGTATGTATATGCTTCCTTCTTTCCAAGTCATTTACATACTATTATTCGAGCTTATTCATTTTCTCCACAACCCCCCTCAGTCAGTGCTCGATAACAATAAGAAACCGGAAAATCCAACCCTCCACTGCAATAACGAAGGAGAAAATTTTCAACCGTTCGCCGCAGAGTCAGAAAATGAAATTTCCATCCACTTTTCGAATGGCCGCTAGAAATTCCACTCTCTCAACTCGCGTTCCAACGGGGAAGAGGGGGATTGTTCGATTCATGCTCAATTTGTGACGGAAAATATAGCTTTCGACTCAACAGCAGCGGCAATAACGGCAAAGCATAATCCAGCGAAAAACATAAGCCCAAACGCCCACGCTCTAAGCCTCGCTAACCGGAAAGGCTCCCACTTGCCAAAGCCATCAGCAGTCAGTTACTGTACTCTTGATGTTTATGAGTTATTACCCACAAGTAGCCACCGACCCTCCCACCCACACCGTGGCAAACCGACGGCGTTGTTTTGCAAGAATCGCGGTAGAGTTTCCTGTTTTTACGTCTCATTAGCGGGCCTTTATTCTCCCAGCATGCTTGTGTTCACCTCATTGATCGATCAGCCGCGGCATAGACGGATGATGTTGCTCTGGTTCGGATCGGGGAATATTAGCTACCTACATACTTTCCTAACTACTTGCCGGCCGAGAGGCTGCTTCCGTAGGTATAGCAAAGGCTCATCAATCGTTTGGTTGGGAGGTTTTGTTTTCGCATTGTTTCTGTACTCTTTGAGCGTTTTGTGTTAAATGGACTGTGGTTGTTACGATTTGATGGAGGAATTCTAGTGTGTCGAGGCAGCACAAATTGATGACCGCTCTCTTGGCAGTGGATTGGCTGTTTGAATTGAATGTGACTTGGAATAATATAACGTCATGGACATGCTTGAATTTGAAAGAACCAGTACCCCAAGGTAGAAAGCATTGCCCTATTTCATCCCGTTATCAATTTACTCGCCCATGATTTTAACGCACCCATCTAGGCTACGTTCAAATTGTACTTATTTTCCCATTAACATAATTAAGTGCCACCCGGTACAGTTTGTGGACGCACATGCCACCCATTTTTCCTGCTAATTGAAATGCAAATTGACATAAATCACGCACACGCAATGACGCGATAACAATCGCAACAATTCTATTTCAACAATGAATAAAACAAATCACACACTAACCCGGCCATTCTTTGGTGGGAAAATATTTGCAATCACTTTAACCCCAGCATCTGCCTGTCACAATCGATTGATGTTGATGTTTTTATGTAAGCATCGAACCAATTAAGCTACCAATCGCAAAAGCATTTTTTTTTCTCGGGATAGGTACGTGTAATCGGCTCAATAATCCCGGATCCTTGTGCCAGTCGAGGGGGGCTTTCGATAATTATGATCCCCGGATAAGAAGCAAGTTCGTGCCCAAATAATTATGACAAACAAACCCCTTGCCCTTCAACGATCATCGTCGCGTAACCGGTAATTATGTTAAATGCGTCACACATGCACATCGAATGGCAGATGGGCGAAACCCTAGAGGCTGTGAGGCTTGGGGTTTTCGATGGGGAGAGCCCCCCGAGCTACTGATTGTTATTAAATTGAAAATCATGTGTGGAACCAGCTACCTGCCAGGGTGCCGTTAACCAAGTGGACGACACAATTATGACAGTGACATATGATATAGACTTTAACAGTCTTGCTAGTTTTTAACTTCTTATGCTATTTTGAAGATTTTTATGCTTTATAATATATAAATTTATATAAAAATAGTGCATCATCGATCTAGTTATTTAATACTCGAAAGAAATCCGAACAAAGTAGGTTTATGGAATGCAAACCCCTATTTTCAAAGTGGATTTATTTTTTTTTTGGTAATTGCTTTATTTGTACAGGCTCAATCGAATAAACTTTACAGAGCCAAGTTATCATTTTCTTTATACATAATAAATGTCTTAAATCTAAAATTAAAAGGATTGGAACCGATTACTCGCGGTCTTCTCGAGGTTATTGGATGACAATTGTTTGGATCGGGAGAGGGAAAAGGAGATTTGGAATATGATTTATGATTCAAAAATTTCACTATTTCTAAAACATATACTTAATCCTATCGACGTTATATCAACTCTGTAATTATACAATTATTACAGAAACAAATCTACAAAAAAAATACACACACATACAAAACACAAACTAAACACAAGGTTAATCAAACTTACAATCTATGGTTAATATTCTTCAAGAAAACATATATGAGTTGCATAAACTCCAGATCGCGTCTGGCCAAAATATCCCGAACTGGAACATTAGGTTGTCTACCTCGAGCCCGAAGGGAATCGTACAACTCGGATCTGACTCCACGGTGCTCAGCACATGACCAAATAATGTGATCTGCGTCCTGGTAACCTTGTCCACATTCACAAAGATTACTGTCCCCCAGCTCAACACGGAACAAGTGAGCGTTTAACGAGTAGTGATTGGACATGAGGCGAGACATCATACGAATGAAGTCTCGACCCACATCCAACCCCTTGAACCAAGGACACTTCGACACCTTAGGGATGATTGAATATAACCATCGTCCCAAACTCCCTTCACTCCATTTATTTTGCCAGCTGGCGAGTGACTGTTGACGATAAATGAAGAAAAATTCGTCGTAGGCGATTTGTCGATCGTAAATATCGCCTTCCATAGCGCCCACCTTTGCAAGCGAGTCTGCCTTCTCATTGCCTGGAATCGAGCAATGAGATGGGACCCATGCATAGGTGATGACAAAAGATCTTAAAGATAAAGCACTTAGAAGCTCTCGTATTTTCATGAGAAAATACGAGGAGTGCTTTACCGGCCTCATGGAGCGAATAGCCTCGACAGAACTGAGACTATCCGTAAAAATAAAATAATGATCTGGTGCAAGTGAGGCGATCGTTTCTAGCGTATAATGTATTGCCGCCAGTTCAGCAACATATACGGAACAAGGAGCATGAAGCATTCGAGAGGCGCTATGAAATTCGTTATAAATACCAAAACCAGCGGACGCCTCTATTAGTGATCCATCTGTGAAGAACGATCTTGCGGAATCAACTTGGCCAAACTTTGCAGCGAAAATTGACGGAGCAATCATGGAACGATGATGCTCTGGGATTCCGCGAATCTCTTGCGTCATTGACAAATCAAAATGAACAGAACTGTCGAAGTCGGAGAAGCATACACGATGAGGATTGTGCTGTGAAGGGCTGACATCCTGTGTTATGTACACGTAGTACAATGACATAAAACGAGTTTGAGGGTTCAGCTCAAGAAGCTTTTCAAAGTTTTCGATTACCTGTGGGTTCATAACTTCGCAACGGGTGAGGAGCCTGAGGGATAATTCCGAAAACCGATCAGAGAGTGGCAACATGCCCGCTAACACTTCGAGACTCATCGTATGAGTCGAGTGCATGCATCCTAACGCGATACGAAGACAGCGATACTGGATCCGTTCCAGTTTGATGATGTGCGTTTTAGCCGCCGACTGGAAGCAAAAACTACCGTACTCTAAAACCGATAAAATCGTTGTCCGGTACAACGTTAGAAGATCTTGCGGATGGGCTCCCCACCACGTTCCGGTAATTGTTCGGAGAAAATTGATCCTTTGTTGGCATTTCCGCTTCAGATACTCAACGTGGGATCGCCAGGTGCATTTTGAATCGAACCAGACCCCAAGATGTTTGAAAGACATGGAATGAGTGATCGGTTTACCCAAAAGTTGAAGCTTCGGTTGTGCTGGGCTATGCTTCCTAGAAAAAACGACCAACTCAGTTTTCTCCGTGGAGAATTCGATACCTAGCTGGATAGCCCAAGAAGACAAATTGTCTAAGGTATCCTGTAAGGGTCCTTGCAGGTCGGCCTCTCTGGGTCCTGTCATAGACACTACTCCGTCATCTGCAAGTTGTCTCAACGTGCAATTGTCACTTAGACAATTGTCAATTTCTCTGACGTAGAAATTATACAGAAGGGGGCTTAAACATGAGCCCTGGGGGAGACCCATGTAGCTAAATCGTGAAGCTGACGAGTTTCCATGAGAAAAGCTCATATGTTTCTCTGACAGCAAATTGTACAAAAAGTTATTAATTAATGGAGAAAGGCCACAAGCGTGGAGTTTGTCTGAAAGGACTTCAACCGATACTGAATCAAAAGCCCCCTTAATATCCAAAAAGACAGAAGCCATTTGCTCTTTATTAGCAAAAGCCAACTGAATTTCAGTGGAAAGCAACGTGAGACAGTCGTTCGTTCCCTTGCCCCTACGGAATCCAAATTGAGTATCTGAGAGTAGGTGGTTCGTCTCAACCCATTTGTCCAAGCGAAAAAGGATCATTTTCTCCAACAATTTTCGAATGCACGATAACATCGCGATAGGACGATACGAGTTATGATCTGACGCGGGTTTTCCAGGCTTTTTAATGGCTATAACTCTCATTTGCCTCCAATCATCCGGAACAATATTTAGCTCCAGAAACTGACCAAACAAGTTCAACATGCGCCTCTTAGCGACGTCTGGGAGGTTCTTCAACAAGTTGAACTTGATTCTATCAGCCCCCGGAGCCGAATTGCCACACGAAAGGAGCGCGAGTGAGAGCTCCAGCATTGAAAAAGGCTGGCTGATCTCGTCTACCGAATTCGTCGTTTCGCGAGGAATCAGCTGTGCCGGCACAGAATCAGTACATACTTTTCGCGCGAACCAATGATCCGAGTACTCCTCGCTCTCGTTGTTTGAAGACCGGTTACGCATCCTTCGCGCCGCATTCCAAAGCGTATTCACCAACGTTTCGTGCGATAATCCGTCCACGAATTGCCGCCAGTATCCGCGTTTCTTGGCTTTGATGAGGCTCTTGAGTTCGCGTTCAAGAGCCGAGTACGCTTCGAAATGTACGGGTGTTCCACGTTTCCGGAAAAGCTTAAACGCGTCGGACTTTTTACGATAAACCTCAGTGCATTGCTGGTCCCACCAAGGGGAAGGAGGTTTCCTACGGAAAGACGTTCCTGGAACCGGCCGAGTTTGAGCTTGAAGCGCGCTATCCAAGATCAGATTGGAGAGGAAGTTATATTCCTCCAACGGTGGAAGCCCTTCTACCGACGTTAGGGCATCTTCTATCACATTCTTGAACTTTGTCCAATCGATATTACGGGTAAGATCGTACGAGACGTTAACGGGTTCCGACGGATTGAACCCACTGGCAACTGAAACTTTGATCGGCAAGTGATCACTACCGTGGGGATCTTGGATCACATTCCACGTGCAATCCAACGATAATGAGTTAGAGCAAAGTGTGAGGTCTAATCTACTTCCATTCGAGGATGGGCCAGCCAAACGTGTAACTTCTCCATTGTTAAGAATTGTCATATTAAAGCTGTCGCAGAGGTCATATATCAAAGTAGAACGGTTGTCATCATACAGTTCCCCCCAGCCTGTACCGTGGGAATTCAAATCTCCCATAATCAACCGTGGAGCAGGAAGTACCGAACAGATATCTGAAAGTTGTTTTCGATTAACAACGGCTCTAGGAGGAATATAAACAGAAGCAATACAAAGGCTCTTACCTTTAATAATAGCCTGACATGCGACAACTTCAATACCTGGACATTGTGGAAGATTCACTCTATAGAAGGAATGGCACTTTTTGATCCCCAAAAGTACTCCTCCTCCACGCGAATCCTCACGATCCAGTCGAATAATGTTAAAATCATAAAAATGAAGATCGATATCTGAAGAGAGCCAAGTTTCACAAACAGCAAATGCATCACAATCATTATTGTGAACTAAAAACTTAAAAGAATCTAATTTAGGAATGAGACTTCGACAATTCCACTGTAGAATAGTGATCAAATCCCCGACCTAGTTTGGAAAATTATCCATCGAAGGAAATGATTGCTGCAATGAGGGGCCACTTCAATGTCAATTGCTTCAAGAGGGTCTTCACAGAAGGAAGCATTGCCAGAACAATGCTTTTGAGAGGATCAGAAATATTGAGGTACTTGAGAATATCGTCCACAATTTTATCAAATGAGAACAACCCGGATGAAGAAGGGGCTTCTGTTCTTAAAAATGGGCCATCAGGGGTTTTTGATGTCCCCGGGAGAGATGGAAAATTCTGGTTATAATCAGTTCTGCGGAAACCAGGAGGAGTTGAAACTTCCTTTTTTCCATCACTCCTTGATTTGGGCAAGCTGATTTGGGGTTCCTTATCTGCAACTTTCCGCGAACGGATGCGTTTTCGTTTCCGTGCAGAACCTTCCGGAAAACTGAAAGAAACTCCCTCCTCAGCCAAGTCAGAGTCAGACTCGTCATCAGACAAAACAGCAAAGGGATTTTTGTCGTTGGTTGATGGTGTGGCTGTCTTTAGCATTGCTGCAAAAGACTGCCTGGAACGCTCCTTAAGAGAGTGGTCTAGTTTCTCCCCGCGTTGTTTGTACGCCGGGCACGATGAGAGACCATGAGGAGTTCCCTTACAGTACACGCATTTTGGTGCAGTGACTGTGCAGGCGCCATCCTCGTGCTTCTCCCCGCATTTGGAACAGCGTGCCTTGCTGCCACAGTGAGAGGCCGTATGTCCCAACTGTTTGCAGTTTTGGCAGTTCATGACCCGAGGAACAAACACACGCACAGGTAGCCGAAGTTTTCCCAACTCGATGTAGTGAGGAAGGGCTGAACCAGAAAAGGTCACCCGAAACGAGTCTGTGGGGGTAAAGCTCTTTTTACCCTCGCTGAAAGATACTGAGTTCAGCTTCTGGACTTCCAGTATCTCAACCGTGGGAAGCAAGGGGTTCTTGAAACGGCCAACCGCTTGCTTCGCCAAGATCTCGGGGGTCAGACTCGCTTCGGTGACCACACCTTCGATCTCCACATCACGAGCTGGGATGTAAACTCTATACTCGAGTGTAAAGAGCTGGGAGGCAGCAATGTCGTTAGCTTGTTTCAGGTTAGAGACGACAACGCGAAGTTTATTGTACCTCACCTTTGAGATTTCGGTCACGGCCGAGAACCGCTTCGTCAGATCATAAGTAATTTGCATTACATTCAAAGGTTTCTTTTTGGGCTGAAAGTAAACAACCCATGGGCCAGTCGAGTCTTCTGGGTAGGATCGCGATCGGGGGCTTATCTGTCCCTGTCTATTACCAGACTGAGATGACGAAGCAGGGATGGCATCATCTGATTTCTGGGGAATGACAGCCGTTTTCGACCCTTCTTGCTATCGCGTGGCAAAGTGGTGTCGTCTTCCGATAAAACGTCCATTTCGTCTTCCGACAAGATGTCCATTTTGCCGTACTAGTGGGAGCGAAAAACGCTCTACCACTGCAACGATAATCAAAATTACTCGGACACAATACACGAGAAAAAAAAATACAAACACAGAAACACAAACTTAAAATTTAACTGATGGGAGAAAGAAAGAAACAAGAACAAAAACTTATCTGAAATCCTATACTACTACCACCGAGCGTTTACACAGCAGCAGCGGAGCGACGCGCAGCTTTGATGATCTTCGATCCGCGTGTGCGGGCGGTCTTCGTTGGTGTGTGCTTGTATGAAGCTCGGCACTCAGCTGAACACACGATGATGGATGAGCGGTTTGAATGTGGAGGCAGATGCTAACACTCGATGACGATGATCTGTGTGCACAGGTATGCGTGACCACGCACCGATGGTGCGCAAAATGATTGGCGAATTGCCAATCGCAAAAACAATTTTTGATGATGCCGACAACACACTTTCTTCTCAGAAAAAAACTCACTTTTTGATAAATTTATCGGGAACTATGCCAGAAATCACTAAGCGAAAAAAACTGATTATTTACGTCAGATAATAGCGAGAAAACTTCCAAATTAACGGAGCGCGAAACAAGCCGACCGTACTTCTTGCTAGGACGCAGTGGTGTGAAGTGGATTTATTTAAAAACAACAAAAATTACCTTCACCAAAGTCGTTAAATAGTACTTCTTGATATGCTTTTTAAAGTGATATGAAACACTATCAATTGTACTTGCACCATTTTGAAATGTTACGCTTGAAATGTTGGGCTAAAAGACTACAAAACTGACGATAACTTTTGACAGAAGACTTGTGCTGGTATAGTACCTTGGGAAAAATGTGTACTTTGATATTAACTACAATTAGGCCAAAAAAGTGATGTTTAAAAATATATGAAAGAAAAACTGATTTTTGGCTTTTGTTTTCTTAAATGGCTTATATATCCAAATACAGAAGAGATAAACAAAAACAATGTTCTAAGAAGTTTTCAAGTTTTTATAGTCCACAACTTTGTCCAACATTTGATTTCTCTATCTATTGAAATAAAAATAGTTAGATACCAAATTAGATACCCGGTAGAATTTGTCATTTAGGACACTTTTGCAACCAATGCAAATAGAGCTCACCAGAAAATGTTTAGAAACCATCAGTACGCTATCACTAATATTTTTCGAGCTATTAATTGATTCCACCTTTTTTTATTCTTTATTTAATCCAAATTCAAAATTAATTCCATTTCATTTTAACCTAGGTGATCCAGTTACTACTTACTACGGTAACTTACCAGCCTTAATTGTTATGATATATTTCTGAGTGTTTTAAAATTGTTCCTGGCTTGGAAATTCAGTATTTTAAACAGGTTTTTAAAACCTGCATTTCTGTATAACAATTGTAATCTTAAAACTAAAAACTAAAACTAAATCTTATCTAAGTATAAAGGGAATTAACCGTTGCAATTTAGGATTACAACGATTTTTGCCTGAAATTATTAATTATTTTGTTGGACATTTGTTCTAAAACTACTTCGGTAGTACTGTACCAGGGAGGCAACTTCAAAATCATCTTCAGAACTTTGTTCTGAATCCTTTGAAGCGCTTTTTTCCTGGTAGTGCAACAACTAGACCATATTTGGCACAGCGTAAAACATGGCCGGTCTAAAAACTTGTTTAAAAATTAGAAGTTTATTCGTCAGGCAAAGTTTGGATTTCCTGTTTATAAGAGGATACAAACATTTTATATATTTGTTACATTTGGCTTGAATGCCCTCAATGTGATCTTTAAAAGTTAATTTTTGGTCAAGTATTAATCCAAGATATTTCACTTGGTTTGACCAGGAAATTGGAACTCCGTTCATAGTGACTATGTGACTACTACTAGGTTTC
This sequence comes from Ochlerotatus camptorhynchus, assembly GCF_037179485.1. Classification (NCBI taxonomy): domain Eukaryota; kingdom Metazoa; phylum Arthropoda; class Insecta; order Diptera; family Culicidae; genus Ochlerotatus; species Ochlerotatus camptorhynchus. Next base: position 6,490,376 of record NW_027040683.1, read on the forward strand.
AAAAACGAAGCTCTAGGCTTATGTGGAAATATTATAATTTGAGTTTTGGAAGCGTTGGGAGAAATCTTCCATTTTTGTAAATAAGAAGAGAAAATATCTAAACTTCTCTGCAGTCTGCTGCAAATAACACGAAGACTTCTCCCTTTAGCGGCAATGCCTGTGTCATCAGCGAACAAAGATTTGTGGCAACCCTGAGGCAAATCAGGGAGGTCCGAAGGGAAAATGTTATACAATATAGGCCCAAGAATGCTACCCTGAGGAACTCCTGCTCTAACAGGTAGTCGATTAGATTTTGAATTTTGGTAATTTAACTGCAGAGTTCTGTCAGTTAAATAATTTTGAACTAATTTTTATAATATTAAGTGGAAAATTAAACTTTTTCAATTTAGCAATCAAACCTTCATGCCAAACACTGTCGAATGCTTCTTCTATGTCAAGAAGAGCAACTCCAGTTGAGCAGCCTTCAGATTTGTTTGAACGAATTAAATTGGTAACTCTTAAGAGTTGATGAGTAGTTGAATGCCCATGGCGAAATTTAAACTGCTGATCTGCAAAAATTGAGTTCGTATTGATGTGAAGCATCACTCTATTTAAAATTATCTTTTCAAAAAGTTTACTTATTGAAGAAAGCAAACTTATCGCACGGTAGCTAGAAGCTTCAACTGGATTTTTATCCGGCTTCAAAATTGGAACAACTTTTTAATTTTTCCTTTTATCAGGAAAGTACGCCAAATGGAAACATCGGTTAAATAATTTTACCAATAAAGACAAGGTACTCTCTGGGAGTTTTTTGATGAGGATATAGAAAATTCCATCATCACCTGGAGCTTTCATATTTTGAAACTGTTTAGTTATAGACCTTACTTCGTCCAAATCAGTCCCCCAGGAATCATCAAAAATATTTTCCCGAGAGAAAATATTCCGAAAATCCCGAGCAACCTGATTCTCAATAGGACTAGTAAGACCCAAACTGAAATTGTGGGAACTCTCGAATTGCTTAGCAAGTTTCTGAGCTTTTTTCCAAATTTGTGATCAAAATTCTACCACCTCTTTTAAGCGCTGGAATCGGATTTTGAGGTTTTTTAAAATTTTTTGTGAGTTTCCAAAAGGGTTTGGAACTCGGGTCTAATTTAGAAACATTATTGTCAAAAGTTTTGTTCCTCAGGGCAGAGAAACGCTTTTTTATTTGCTTTTGCAAATCTCTCCAGATAACTTTCATGGCAGGATCGCGTGTTCTTTGATATTGTCTCCTACGGACATTTTTAAGACGGATCAAGAGCTGATGATCGTCGTCTGTTATAATTGAATCGAATTTAACCTCGCATTTTGATACTGAGGCAGCTCTTGCTTCAACTGTAGAAGTAGTCAGAGATTCAAGAGCATAATTAATTTCATCTTTGGTTTGCAAAGGAATGTTTGGATCGAAGTTATATTCCATAAATGTTCGATATTGCTCCCAATCTGCTCTATGGTAATTGAAAGTAGAGCTGTTGGGATTACAAATTATTTCTTGGGATATTTCAAAAGTTACTGGAAGGTGATCAGAACCGAAGTCAGCATAAGTAACCAATTGGCTACAAAGTTGACATGAATCAGTTAAGACCAAATCAATAGTGGAGGGATTTCTTGCAGAAGAAAAGCATGTTGCGCTGTTTGGTTATTGAATAGTGAAATAACCTGCATAACAATCATCAAACAGAATATTACCATTGGAATCGCTTTGAGCATTATTCCATTAGCGGTGTTTTGCATTAAAATCACCAAAAATGAAGAATTAAGACCTATGACGGGTAAGTTTCTGGAGGTCACCCTTGAGAAAATTCTTTTGCTGGTCTACGCATTGGAATGGAAAATAGGCAGCTATAATCGTAAGTTGTCCAAATTTTGTTTCAACAGAAACTCCCAAAGTTTCACAACTTTGGATACAAATGAAGAAAGAATTTTATGTTTGATTCGCCTATTTATGAACATTGATGGCAACGCCACCACAGGGTTCATCAAGACGATCATTCCTATACAAAAATAATGTACATCCCTCTTAACCTTATGGTCATGTTTAAGGAACGTTTCAGTTATAACGGCAATATGCACGTTATGAACTCTCAAAAAGTTAAATAGCTCGTCTTCTTTATCTTTAAGAGATCGAGCATTCCAATTTAAAATATGTAATGCTTTAAAATCCATTACTGAATTTTAAAGTAATGACAATATTATTTGCAAATTTTACTCCAGTTTGAATAGTATCAAACATGGAGTTAGATTTAAACATATCATATCATATCATGTCAATTAATGATTTCTGTAAAAATTCCATTTTAGGAGCAGTAATGCTTCCTAAGTCAAAATTGTCAAAATTTCCGTTAGAATTACGTTGGCTAGTATGTATTTGATTCAAAATACAAGGAACAATATAAAAGGGCAGAAAAACACATCAATTATAAAAATAAACACCGAATAATAATAAAAATACTATGGTCTTCATCATAAAAAAATAACCTCGTCCTATGGCATGGAGTTGTCCTTGGATCAGTCGAGGCCGTCATCGCAGAGTTAATCGGGAACAAAAAAGGAAACAGGTAGCAAAATTCATCAGATGTACATTAATGGACAGCTACTCACCGTCTTGCAACAATTTGCTGATTGAAAGCAGTTGCATGTGTCGAGCCGTATCGTCACCTATCCAGCAGACTACGTTGAATCCGTTGACGAAATGTTTCCACTGTGCAGTTGAAATCGAAAAAAAAAACATAGAATTCGTTGAAACGGGCAGACATGAACCATATTGGACCATGTAATCCGTAATTAGCTGCACGGGGTCCGAGATGCAGGAAACTTCTCGATCGTAGAACTCGTTCAGGTGCATAGATTTCGAATTCAGCCAAAATCCCGGGAGAGTCGATTTCGCTTATCAGCATTTTTGCTGCAAAAACTGCCTGGTTAATCTTCCGCCTACGATCAAGAGTTTCAATACCCAGTAGTTGGCAACGATCTTCGTAGGGTGGAAGGTTCGTAGGATCGTACCAAGGAAGGTGGCGAAGAGCGTAGCGAACGAATTTCCTCTCAACAGACTCGATCCTCACTATCCAAACTGTTTCATACGGACACCATACTACTACACCAAATTCCAAGATCGATCGCACAAGAGAACAATATAGAGCTGTCAAGCAGGTAGGATCCCGAAACTCATCAGGGATCTTAAAGATGCATCCGAGTTGCCTGTTAGCTTTGGCTATGATATCCGTGTAATGTAGCTTAAATGTCGAAGCAGAATCAAGTGTAATTCCTAGATCACGAACGTTGTCCACACGCTGCAGAGGTTGGTTATCGATCGTATAATTGAATGCAATAGGTTTTAGCTTGCGATGGAAAATGATGATATTGCATTTTTGAACACTCAACGTGAGAAAAATCCTAGAGCACCACTCTTCGAAATTATCGATTAGGTGCTGCAACCGCAGGCAGTCAGTGAAGCATCGCACAACCACGTACATCTTGACATCGTCTGCATAGAATGACCGGCAGCCAGTTGCGAGATGGGAAATGACAGGTGGGCAGGAACTCACGGTCTCCCAGTGTTGGTGAGTTCTTTGCAGTTAATGTTCACGAAAAGTTCACTATTTTGCCATACAGAAATTCAAAACAAAAATTTCTATCTGCGAATTTGGACAGTTTTTGACCTGTTCCATACGACCGGAAGGTGTATGCTGGTCACAAATGCCGTGTAATCAATCTTTGATGTGAATTTCGCTAATAAACACGAGGAGCATTTCTTATAGCAAAACTTGCCATAACAAAATGGGCGGTTCATTTTAGTAAACAAACTGACACTTCTTCCGACTGTGTCACCTCTCTTACTCGCCTAGAGCCAGTTGGAAGTATTAAACCGATTTCGTTCATGAATATGGAGAATACCAGCGGTCCCAAATTGCAGGCGTTTCGAGTTGTATGAAAAATATTCCGATTGATCAGACCCGATTTTCACACAAAGCTCTCGATTGGTAAGATACTATTCAAACCAACGAGTGAGTCCATGAGAAACACCAAGCTTCTCGAGTTTGGCAAATAGAATGGCATGATCAACCCGGTCGAAAGCAGCCTTGAGATCCGTGTATACGACGTCCACCTGTGCCCCTGCCTCCATATTCCGTAGGCATAGGGAAATGAAAGGAGCGAGGTTTGTTGAGACCGAACGTTTGGGGTGGAAACCATGTTGGTCAGGAGAAATGTAGTTTCTACAGCTGGCAAATAAAGCGTCGTTGATGATTATCTCGAATACTTTCGAGCAGGCACAAAGTGAAGTAATTCCTCGGTAATTCTCCACATTTTGTTTGTCTCCTTTCTTGAAAATCGGGAACATGAACGAAGATTTCCATCGAGAGGGAAATACACGAAATATTGAACAGCTTTGAAAGCGGAGAGGAAAGCTCTGTTGAGCGTCTTTTGAGTATGGACGATGGAATGCCGTCAGGGCCAACAGCGTTCGAGAATTTCAGCTTCTGGATGGCAGAGTTGTACTGAGAAGGCTTGTTTCGTATCAATAAATGTCATACCTTTTAGGTTTGAAAAGAAATCCAGAATTGGCGTCGATTTATTTCGGTTTTGGTTTTATATCAGTTACAACGAGTATCTTAAATCTATGTATTGAGGAACGTGGATTAGCGTTCGGTAAAATGTTAACCAATCAGAAGTTAGCATTCTGATCGGTACATAATCGATTCTAGCATTTAGATGGATGGTGCATGGAGGGGATGATACAAAGATAGAGAATGTAAACATAGAGAGAGTGAGTGCCCTAGCGCGAGTGACTTGTCATAGTCGCTTGCGCTATGCATTTCTCGAGAATGGAACTGTGTTAGCGGTGTGGTAATAGGACACTTTTTGCATGTTCTTCAGTTCTTAGCTTCAAGTGCTGTTGTGCTACTTGAGGTTTATTGCTTTGTATGAATGATTGGAACTGTCCGTGGGTACGGGTTAATATGTTGTAATTAGGATGGGAACATGGACTTGATGTTCTGGTGGGAAATGGTTGAGTTTAAAGGATGTGTTAGGAAATTTACGATGTGTTATGAAATGTAGGCTTTATGAGAAAGATTGTACTGTGAGAAAGTTTATGTGGGTAAGTTTGCTTACAGAGTCGACGAGGTCCAATGTGACCGTGAAAATATCAAAGCTGAACGCGTCACTGGGAGTATCTCTGATCCCTTCAGCAACTTGACTTAACGATGCCGTTGAATCGTTGAAAACACTCCTGAAATGCTCAGCCAGGAGGTTACATTTCTCTAAAGAAGTGTTGGCTCTTTTATCGCTTAGATGAATCTCAAGCGGTAGCTCATCCTCTTTCCTTTTTGTCTTCACAAACGTCCAGAATAGCTTAGGATTACGCCGGAGATCGGTCTGCATACGTCTTGAGTACTTCTTGTATAGAAAACGGTTGTACATTCGGTAGCAATTACTTGCTAACGAAAATAATCGCTTGGTGAATTGATTACGGGACTGGCTGTATTTTCGAAGAGCCTTCGATCTCACACGCTTCAAGTGTTGTAATCGAGCATTGGACCATGCAGGTTTTGGAGCAGGTCTCCTCAGAGGCACACAATCCATTATTAATCGGCTAACAACTTCGTCGAAATAGTTAACGGCTTCATCAATGGACGAACACAAGTCAAGCGACTGCCAATCTAACTGTACCAGTGAGTGATTCAATGCGACGTAGTCAGTTCGGTAAAATTAAATCACTTTGAATACTATATTTGATCATCAATATCTTCCCCACCAAGTTGAAGATGAATATTAAAATTGACAACAACAGAGGCGACAATGGACATCCAGCCACGAATGAAGCAAAACAAATGTTGACTTCGATACTCAGAGGATGCCTTGATCAAGAGAATGCTGTTATGTCAACATTCAAATTCGTGCAGGTAGTTGGTCTATCTGTTAGAGTTGTCTTCATTTTCAGCTATGTTGAGTGTAGAAGAAATGATTTTTATCAACACTGATTCTGCATACCAGGGCCTCGGCTACTTGGTACGGATGGCTTGATTAAAAGTGGAACCTAGCCGTACAGAAATTATCAATTCCGTAGAAGATTTTACCGTTGACGATGGCTTTTGCTACCCTAAAGATAATGTTCCTGTTGTTACTACGATGAGGACTGGAAAGTGTCCGCAGGAAGCTAAATTTTGTGCGGCAGCTTTTCCGTACATTGTTAAAATGAGGATCGAAGCTTAACATCCGGCCCAAGAGAACCACAAGTATTGTAACCGGAAAGGTATTGTGGTACCATCACACTTGATGGTTGATTGTAATGGACGGTGTGAGGATCGGCAAATGTGAAAGACCACGCTTTTGTCGGCTGAGAGCACGAATCTTTATGTGGCCGATACATCTGCCAGAAGTTTCCTTTGCAGTGCTTTGAGGGTACGGCTGATTGCCAAAAGAATTACATCGTCTGCATAAACGAAAATATAAATCTTCTTTGGAAAAAGAGCCTCAAAGCTCCGGCAGCAGAGAAAATTTCTAATGAAATGTTGTATGCTTTTTGCTAGATTCAGGGATGCGACTTCGACGTGGAGATTGTTTATCGCGTCCTGGAGAACCTCTTCTAGGCCGGTGCAGTAGGTTCCGGTTCAAGGACCAGGTCTGAACGCGTGCTGCCGGTTGTCTAAATGGTTCTTATCCTTCAAAAATTGGCCGAAAGTCTTTCGATGTGGAGATTGTCTCCCCATGTTTTGTGGATGGATGCCACCAAGCTATCCCAAATAACAATTTGGGTTTTATAAGGGTCCTGTAGACCATGTTTTGAACTTGTAGAGTGATTTAAAACCTCAATATAACTTGCAATGTTACTTGGAGTGGGTCAACTCCGACGACATTATGTTCTCCGTCCAGTTATTGTTGAGTATACTCATCATTGCAAGTCCAGGCCGGTCGATTTCCCACCACAGCGGCTCAGTGCCTGATTGAGCTTGGCAATCTAGAATGAGGCGTTGATCGGTAGTGAAGCAGTAGCTTCCGGAATAACTATGTCGTTCAAACTGACCGCGTTGTTCCTACGGATGAAAACCGTATCGTATTTGAAACTAAAATTCTGTTCCACAACAACTCAGCAGCACGAGACTTCTCGAACTGTGTCTCAGAGTCAGCGCACTGCTGGGAAAACTGAAGGGTCTTCGCGGACTAAAGGGCACTCAAGTTTTAAAATTAACTGAAACACAGGTTGGATTACCTTAAACACTGCATTTATCCAAATTAAGTATGGTGTGAATTGAGTGCTGTGGTCGATTTTCTGGCACATACCATTGCCGACGATGACGATTACGACAACTGCAGCCGGTTCCAAAACGATTCTGTCGATGCCGGACGATGAAAGGCCGATCTTGTCGGCAAGATGGCGGTACCACCGCTCGCTGAGATTCCGAAACAATTCCGGCAATGGTGGTTTATACAAGGCTGGCCTAGTCGGAAAGATGGCGGTACCACTGACTAGTCTACCGGTGACTACAGTGAGCTGGCGGTGGGATTAACACGTCTGCCGTACGTCAGCTGTAGTGCAACGGGGGTTGGTTTTAGATGGTATAGTGGTTTTTGGAGATGGTTCCGGTTCATGGTGCACAGACGCTGGTCTATGACGGCAAGGCTGCCCTCTGTCGAACCGGGAAGGGAAGTTCTCCTTTGCTGGTCCTTTACGTGTAGGTCAAGGCAACTAAAATGCCACCTAGACCGTAGCGTGCATTGGCGGTCCTTGACTCGCCAACCAAATAGCGATCAAATTGAATGAAAAGGTCCTGAATTGGCGGAATTGGTGATTTACACTTCACTTTGATTCACTACTCGCACTTGTTAAAATTATACTCCACTGTATACACTTCTGGTATACACGTTCACCTGAGATAAAGTGCACGATGGCTTAAGCATCGCAGAACCCTTTAGCTAATCTCCCGTGACTTTTATTTCGTGCTTTCACTTTCATACAGATTTGCTTGAATGCCTGATCACATGGTGCAAATTTAAAATATTGTATTGGTCGAAGGCAGACAGTGACGCGAAGTGGTCTCCTAGAGCCTCTGCGACGATTTGTGATTCCCGGGTTATGCCATTAGGAAGACGGAGGTATTTCCTCTTCCCATTCAAGGCGTAGACCGCCCGTTTGATTAGCATTTATGCTCTCAAGAATTCCTCCCTGCTGCTCGTTTTGGAGTTGCGACCCATAGATTGAGAATAGCAGCTATAGGCCTTTATAGGTTCATGCCATAACTGGTTCACTACCCCTATGTATCCTATGCAAGGAAACAAATTCATTAAGGAGATTCTGAGAGCTACCGATTCCATGTCGTTTCATCAAGCACTCGTTAATATCCATGGGATCATCACAAGGACCACTTGAGCGTCCATCTGATTCCGGGCCATGCCATTCGCAGATCCATAGCCCCTCAAACGAATACAAAGTAATAACGAATCATAGTGAGATATAATAATGAAACTGAAACTTTTATTTTTGCCCTGGGAGCCTGGGAGGAGCTGTGAATCGTGTCCATCGCGAACCATGTTGCATGGCGCCCACAGAACAAAACAACTACAAAAACACCCAAGCAGCTTAGTGTTTTGCTCTCTGCTTCCAAGAAGGTTTCCAAACCCGGAGCAAAAACAGAAAATTCATCTCCTCGGATATTTTTGCTTTTATCTCTCCGGTCTTAGCCAGGGCTTAAGAAGGATCCCACTCATCATCTGCCCACCTCAAGATAAAAAGAAACAGAACACCAGCAAGCAAACTACAACGGGCGAAAGTTTCCACTTGTCCCTCACCAACTGGGCTTTCAAAATTCCTCCCCGGAAGCAGCAATCAACCGCAACTGGCACGGAATAACGAGCTTTCGGAACTTTTTCCCAACAAAATTAATTAAAAATTGTTTCTTGCATCTTCATCATCCTGCGCTCTACGCTGACCTCACTTGTACGAGGGTCTCTGAATGCATGTATGGCTTAAACACACCCCTATATTAACTTTCAAAATTTATTAAAAAGTTCAACCCTCCCAATTCTCAAACACCGGAAAGAAACTGCAGTCGCAGTGATGCTGGAATCGATTTCCAAAAAAAAAACATCAACTATTGGAGCACTTCTAAAGCCCGGGCTTTAGGCAGCTCACGTATTCCATTTTTGAGCACGTTCTCCATCTGCTGGCCGACTCTCCGAACGACGAGGGCAAAACTTCACTGCAACCGATGCAACTGTCATCACTTGGCCCTTCGCCTCCCACCTTGCAGCCCTCGCATGCCCGAGCACTTTCCGACATGTCCTAATAGTACCCAGAAGAATCAAGATCAAAGTGGTTTGCCCCGTCCGTTCGTTGGAATTCGAATTTTCCGAATGTGAACTAGTAACAAATCAAAATTTAATGGAAAAAGTTTTTCGGAGATACGAGGTACGTCCGCAGAATGAGAAGTCTGCTTTCCGGCCGGTGCCTATAAGTCATTACTTTCGATAAAGTTGGACCGTAGGAGAGTTGTTTGGGAACATAAATGCTCATGAAAGTTGGGATTTGATAGAAAAAAGTGTTATTACGTTCGATGAAATAAATACGAAAGCTGAATAATTGAAGTATCAAAAGAGCCTCGTTGGATCACAGAAATATAAGACCGATTCCTGTTAATATTGATTTGCGTGAGGGTAAAATTATCTGCGAAAAATCGAAGTTTGAAGTTTGAGAATAAAGACCATTTTATTTTAAAACTAACTGACCAGGTAAACGATGTTGTTTGAAATAAGCCCAGTGGGGCCCAAGATGAACAAAAACAAAACAAAAATTCTTGCAAATCCGTCAATGCGTTCCTGAGATATAGTTTTTAAAGTATATATGAAACTTGTCAGAACTTGAAATCATTACTTATGTCTGGTCAACTGACTGTTATCAATTTATACATTACTGGTACCAGTTTTGAGCCAGTCAATTCCGGAAAGTGTGAATTTTGGTAGTTAAGTGTAAAAGTCCTCACCATTGAACATCGATCATGGATTGATATGATGAGTTCGTTCCAGCTTAAGGGGGTATTCCCGATCTTTTTTTTTCAAAAAATCAAATTTTTTTTCACGTTTTTTTGTACTTTAGACTATATACTTTCATCCCCCCAAGCCGTTTTCCGATCAGCGAATTCGGTGTCCAGACATAGCTGACTAATGGTAAGAACCCCCAAATGGTTTTAACTAAAGTCAAAACTTTAAACGCGTTTTTCTCGAAACCACATTTTTTTATCGGGCGAAGATTTTTTTCAGAAACTATAAGAGATATTGACTTGAATCTTTGCGCATTTTGTTCCTTATTAAATTTTTTGGAGCTTCTCCCACTTTTAGCCAAAAATATTGACATTTAACATTGTTTGAAGCACCTTAAAGCTGCAAAAAAAGCGGGTTAAAAATCGCCTGTTTTTTCCTATGGCCGCCATTTTGTTAATTTGCAAGATTTTTTGCTGCCAACGGGAAAAGCTCCAGAGAATCTTATGCAGATTATTAATTTCATCACGAAATCTGTTTCAGATGAAGCCGTTCCAGAGAAAAGTCTTGGCCCGTCCAGGCGTTTGCGGCGAACAGGGGTCTGTTTGCCGCCATTTTGTGACGTCAATAATGTCTTTTTTATGTCGAAAAAAATTTATTTGTAAACTTTAATGTTCAATAAACAAGAATCCCAAAGAGTTAGGCGCATTACTATTCATTTTCCTTGAAAAAAAATTAATTGAAAAACAGGCCGAAAAAAGGCAAAAGATTGGGAATACCCCCTTAAGGGGGGAAACACAACTAAAAAAAAATTTTAATCGATTTTTAATTTTTTTTTAAACTAGTTTGTTTATTTACTAGGCTCAGTCGTGTGTGACACTTTGCGGAGCCAAAAACCTTGGGCTCGAGGTTAATGGGTAAAAATGTCAATTGGAAGGATCTAGGTAGGAAACTGGTTTCTGAAGCCTCCTTCAGATACTACTCTCGGACGGTTGACCAAATCCTGACTGGGCAGGGGCAAGTAGCACAGGAACAAGAGGATAATAAGACTGGGACACAATGATCGATGTCATCATAACCGGTTCTGCGCCTACATATATTGCTGTCAACGAGGTTTATTCTATAGAGATGTGCGTCTAGCGAGTAGTGGTTGGACATAAGTCTTGACATCACTCGAATGAATCCCCGACTTACATCCAGACCTTTGAACTACGCTCTCGAAGAAACATTTGGAATAATGGAATGTAACCACCGCCCAAGAGAATTATTTGTCCAATCGTTTTGCCAACTTAAAAGAGAACTCTGACGTACTAATGGGAAAAATTCATCATGTGAAATTCTTCTATCATAAATCTCGCCTTGTTGTGCGCCCACCTTCGCGAGAGAGTCTGCCTTCTCATTGCCTGGGATTGAGCAATGTGAGGGGACCCATACAAAGGTAATCATATATGATCTTTCGACCAGCACACTCATCTGCTCCCTTACCTTTGAAAGGAAATAAGATGAGTGCCTACCTTGTTTCATCGACCGAATAGCCTCAATCGAACTGAGACTATCCGAGAAGATGAAGTAATGGTCTATGGGCACATCGGAAATCATCTCCAATGCGAAGTTGATTGCTGCTAGCTCAGCAACATAAACGGAACAAAGGTTCCTAAAGTTTCCGAAAGGCGGTTGAGTATTCATTGAAGACGCCGAAGCCAGTGGATCAATCAATGCATGATCCATCAGTGAAAAATCTTCTATTGCAATTGACTTCTTGGTCTTTTCAGCAAAAATGCGGGGAATTGAGATAGGTCGAAGTTGATCTGGAACTCCTTGAATAGCCTGTTTCATGGAGAGATCATAGTCAATGGGGGAACTGTAGTTAGTAAAGCATACACGAGAAGGGTTATAGCAAGGAAGGCTAATATACAATGACATATAATTAAGATAGATTCGCACGAATCTAGACTGGATGCTCAATTCGAGCATTTCTTCGAAGTTTTCAATCACAAGGTTGTTACTGACACTACATTAAATCAATATTCTTAATGAGAGCTCCCAGAAACGGTTCTGCAGGGGTTTAACGCCCGCTAGGACCTCTAGGCTCATATTGTGTGTTGAATGCATACAACCAAGGGCAATACGTAAACAATGATATTGAATACGTTCCAATTTGATTAGGTGGCTTTTTCTTGCCGAGAGGAAGGAAAAGAGCCATACTCAAGAACTGAAAGAATAGTCGTTTTATATAGTTTAATGAGGTCTTCCGGGTGAGCACCCCACCATGTCCCGGAAATTGATCGTAGAATGATGATCCTTTGTTGACACGTAGTGTGGGTACCCCAAGTGCATTTTGAATTAAACCAGACTCCAAGGTATTTAAAGGTTAAAGATTGGGTAATGTCTCTGCCCAAAATATTTAGACGCAGTTGGGCTGGAAACCGCATCCTTGTAAACACTACCAATTCAGTTTTTTGAGGTGAAAACTCGATCCCTAAATTTCTTGCCCAGAGAGACAGATTATTTAGGGAATTTTGCAATGGTCTTTACAAGATTTCTGCACGTGGACCTCTCATGGAAACCACGGCATCATCTGCAAGCTGTCTAAGCGTGCATTGATTATCTAAGCAGTTATCAATATCTTTGACATAGAAATTATAAAGTAAGGGACTTAAACATGAACCTTGGGGTAAGCCCATGTAGCTAATTCTTGAAGTTGTCAGTTGACCTAGATTGAAGGTCATTTTTTTTTCTGACAGCAAATTATACAAGAAATTATTCAAAATACCGGGTAATCCACTACTGTGTAAATTGTCTGACAGTATGTCTATGGAAACCGAATCAAATGCGCCCTTAATATCCAAAAAGACTGAAGCCAATTGCTCCTTGTGCGCAAAGGCCAGTTGAATATCAGATGAAAGCATTGCTAGACAATCGTTTGTTCCTTTACTCTCCCGGAAACCAAATTGCCTATTTGAAAGTAGATTGTTTGATTCAACCCAATCGTCAAGTCTTAATAGGATCATTTTTTCTAATAATTTCCTCAGGCATGATAACATAGAGATCGGACGGTAAGAATTGTGATCAGACGCTGGTTTTCCAGGCTTTTGAATAGCTATTACTTTAACTTTTAGCGATATCGGGGAGGTTTTTTAGAAGGTCAAATTTGATCATATCGTTTCCCGGAGCAGAGTTATTCGATGAAAGAAGTGCCATTGAAAATTCCAGGGGGGGGGGAGAGGTAGCTCATCGATTCTTCCGGTTCGCCTCCTAGCATCGTGCTATAAGGTACCAGGCGATAACCAGGGTAGTTGATCGATAGCTCGATGACGTCATTTCGTTGGCGTCTGCAATGGGAAATTCTCATAGCAGACGTTGACGATGGAACGTTGTCGAGTTGTTGAATAGCAACTATGGTGATAACTCACCGATTACCTGTCGATCTTCCAAATTTGGAAAGACGTCTGCATTGAATTGTCTCATATAATAATATTCCACCCACTATATCACAAGAAATTGCGAGTAGCTGAGTGGAATGGAGATAAGTTAAGCATTGGGTACAGGACCAAGTCTCCCCTGGGTGGTGCCAAAAGATGAGCGCAATAGAATCATCAAGTTGCCATAAGGCACGGAATGAGACTATTGCATGGCTGGGTAGTCAAAGTCTTCCATTCGTTAGTCATTTCAGGTGGATTGGAACAGGTTTAGGTTTAGGGTGGGCGTTGGCCAGATTTGGATTTTTACAGTGGCCTGCTTACTGAGCAGAAAAACGCGGTCCCAGGTCCTTACATATCAAAGAGATTTATGGTAAAATCGCTTGTGTATCGTGTATTTTGCGAAACTCGTTGTTGTCGTTGGTTCCGGGTTTGAATGGATACACAAATTTGAGCAACGGTATTATGTGATATGAGGGGCTCGGTGGCCTTAGAGCAACCGTTTTTGCTTACTGAGCAGAACATCATGAGTCTAATCTCAGGCCCATCCACATTCAAGATTCGTCAATCGTTTTATTTGTTAATATGACTACATGGTAATAACAGCAATTCGGTGATTTAAAAGGTGCTAGTCTGCCTAGTGGCAAACGTTTTTGCTTACTGAGCAGAAAACCGTGGGTTTAGTCCCAAGCTCCTTCGCGTTATATGATCGTTAGGACATCAATTCAGCTTATGGTTTACCAAAACGAACCCTGCTGCAAACCCAACCCTCTTATCCAAGATCCCAGTGATTCCTCGTGGAAGTGCAGAGGTGTTCTCGGCTTCCATCAAAGGGAGTGTCATGTCAACACAATCCTTCCCATTCCTTTCTTGACCTGTGTTCGGGCGCGGCCGGCGCTGGTATTGCCTAATTTAAGATCACCAGTTTTTATACATTGAGGATGATTGCTAGTCCCAAGCATCGTCTATTGGTTCTCTGTGTAATTACAGCTGATCTGGCAGTAACAGAGTAGCAACCGTGGGCGGTCAATCAAGCTCAAGCTCAAGCAAGAAGTGCCATTGAAAATTCCAGCATTGTGAATGGTTCATCCAGAGAACTGTTACTTCGGGCTGTATCCCGTAAAGTTGGTTGTGCTGGAACAGAATCTGGACAAACCTTTTTAACGAAGTCGAATATCCATTGGGAGGAGTATTCTTCACTCTCATTGGAAGATGAGCGTTTTCGCATATAGCGAGCCTTTTTCCAAAGCGTTGTCATCGAGGTTTCTCTAGAAAGTCCCTCGATAAAAGTACGCCAGTAATTTCGTTTCTTTGCTTTTAGTAAGTTTTTAAGCTTTTTTTCAAGCTTTAAATACTTTTCAAAAAGCTCAGATCTTTCATGTCTACGATAATCTTTAAAGGCATCGGATTTCTCAAGATACAACTTTGTGCATTCGTCATCCCATCCAGGGGTGGCGGGTCTTCTTTTGAGGGATGCACTTGGAACACGTCGTTTCTGAGCTTCTAATGCGCTTTTGTAGATTAGTTCGGTAAAGAAACGATACTCTTCCAGTGGTGGTAGAGGATCGGTAGAATCAATACCAAGAGTTACCACCGATACAAATTTTTGCCAATCAATGTTCCTGGTGAGGTCAAAAGGAACTTGAATTGACTGATCTGTTTTTAGACGACCACTTTTGATTGAAATAATAATTGGCAAGTGATCACTACCATGGGGATCATTGATAACCTTCCACAGACAATCTAATGATAGTGAGTTAGAGCACAAAGAGATGTCAAGACGGCTCTCTCGAGCAGGAGGGTTTGCTATACGTGTTGCTTCACCAGTGTTCAAGATAGTCAAGTTGAAATCGTCACACAAATCATAGAAAATACCCGCTCTATTGTCATCGTATGATTCGCCCCAACCAGTACCGTGTGAGCTCATATCGCCCAGTATTAGAACTGGAGATGGAAGGATATTAACTGAACTCCAAAGCTGACGGCGGTTTATGGAAGTCCTTGGAGGGACATATACAGAAGCTATGCAAAGATCTTTGTTCTTCACATTTATTTGACAAGCGACAATTTCAATGCCTGAAATTATTGGGATTGAGATTTTATAGAAGGAGTAGCACTTTTTGATCCCCAAAAGTACGCCACCATATGAATCATCTCGGTCCAGGCGCATAATGTTAAAATCGTGGAAGTTTAGTTCACAAGTTTCACAGAGTACAAATATATCACAATCAGAATTGTGAATCAAATACTTGAACGAGTCTAATTTAGGTATTAAACTACGACAGTTCCATTGTAATAAAGTGATCATATCTTGATCCTCACTCGACGAATTATCCATCGAAAGATATGAATTCACCAATGAGGGGCCATGATGCAGTCAATTGCTTGAAGTAGTTTCCGACTATAGGAACAAGCAGGTCAATAAGCCCTCGAAGTGGCGATTCGTCGAGAAAGCCGAGGGCATTCAAAATGTTATCCACAATGTCCTTAAATTTAATCTTTCCTCGCTTGGACGGGAGAGTTTTCTTTGAATTGCGAGTAGACGTGGTGTTTATTTTTGGTAATCTCTTACGATTACCTTTATTAGGTAGCGGCGGGGTGGAAAAGCTGCAGCAAGGATCAGATGGAGCAGCAATTACCAATTTGTTCGGCTTTTTCAATGAATCCCCGCTACCTTCAGATTTTTGCATGCTTTTGAGAGTGGTTTTATTTTTTTTCCGGCGCACTCCCGGGGAGCTAGTCGGCTTCCTTTTACCGGGGGCGTGTACCTCCGGAGACTCACTCTCATCTACTTTGTCGGAGTCCAGTTCATCGGAAGACAAAATCTCAAAAGTGTTTTCATTTTGAGCGGCTGATGCCAACGAAGCAGAGGTTCCATTTTGCAACTTAACCATTTCTGCAAACGTCAGCTTGGAGCGTTCTTTTATTGAACGCTTCACATTGTTGGTACGCTTCTTGTACGCGGGGCAGTCCTGCAAAGCATGAAGAGGTTCTTTGCCACAGTAAGCACATTTAGTTGCTTCCTGTTGGCAAGCACCCTCCATGTGGTCTTGGCTACATTTGCCACAGCGGGGCTTGTTGTCACAAAAAAGCAGCTGTGTGTCCCAATTATTAATTTCCGTCCTACTAAGCACAACCCGCGCTTTACCTCTCTTTCCTGAACGAGTTTAAACAAAAAATGGGTTATTTATGTCAAAGATGACTTCTAAATTTATTCACCTTTCCATACGTAACGTTGGATTTGATAAAGAGTCTCAAATTGTTGAGATATTGTTTAAAATCTAATACTGCTTCTTGATTCTAAATTCGTTCTACGAGTTTCAATTCCGTCCTAACGCATTGAAACGCCATTAGATTTTCTTCGTCCTACGGACAAACGTAGAAAAAGGGGATTCGCTAGGAGCGCTTCTTTTGTTTTGAGAACAATGAGCGTAAACATT
The DNA here is from genome assembly GCF_037179485.1 of Ochlerotatus camptorhynchus. Taxonomy (NCBI): domain Eukaryota; kingdom Metazoa; phylum Arthropoda; class Insecta; order Diptera; family Culicidae; genus Ochlerotatus; species Ochlerotatus camptorhynchus. Next base: position 6,507,225 of record NW_027040683.1, read on the forward strand.
CATACAATGCGCTCTAACAGGGTTTATGTTGTAGCTAATGAACTAACGTATCAGAACAAACCTATAATTAATTTGTACATGGTGAAATCATTGATATTATTGATCTTTTCTGATCGATAGAACGGAAATGAGCGATTACGACGAAGTAGCGCTCTTCCCTACTGTTGCTGCTCTGCCACAATAGAAGCCGGTCGTACACACCGTCCGTGCGGTGAATCACTGCTTTCTGCTGGTTATTGTTTCCAGTCGTACACTCCGTCCGTGTGCTAGGCGAGTAATCTCGGTCCGTGTGGTTGTCGTTTGCCGATGTGTATTACACGGCTCTTGCTGCTGACTATGGCTCCGGTAAAATCAATTTGCCATCTTCGAGCGGGTTAAAGATGGACAGTCCGATCCCCAAGTAACACATAAAACATCTTTTGAAAAAGAATTAGAACGGATTGTTGTATAAATGTATTATAAGAGATGCAGAAAACATCCTACGTTATATATGAGGTTTAAAGATGTTTTCTTCATACTTCTTCGATTCAACATTTTACAAAATAGTTTTCTTTTGCTTTTATCTTAAAAAGTTATTTGAACGTGCATCTTACTGTTTTAATACCACTATAAAACTTGTCGTATACAAAATCAATCCAGATTGACGTAAACATTGACGGTGCCATTGAGCCGGACTGTCTCTTCATGCCGTGATTGACAGTTTCTTATGAGGTATTCGGAGGTTTGTTATAAAGAAAGTTGAAAATACTTTTTTATGACATCTCATAAATTAATACAACTGAAAATGTGCAGTTTGTCTTATAAGGAGTTGAAAATACGTTTAAATAACATTCTGGCAATTATATGTACGCTTTGCTACTAACAAAACGTCTTCATGACGGATCGAAGGCGTGTTGAACGAGAAAATAATTTTTATGCCATTGGCAAGAACATGATAGATACTTATAACAAACCTTTCATCAAGCGGTGTTGGTCTAGTTAGGTAGAAACAAGTCTACCACGCCAAGGACCAGTGATCGAATCCCATGCTGAAGATTTTTTTATTGTTTTTTTTTGTCGCTGGTTTTTATGATGTTTCCAAAATACATGTTATAGGACCAGTATTTAGTTGTATAAGCTCCGCGTCTTGCGCTTTTTAGGTTGTATAAATGTATTAAATGATGTATATTAAAGTATTAGTGATTCTTTGCGTTAGTCATTACAAAGTATTTTCAACTTCTTTATGACAAGCCGTGTTGCTTGGGCGTAGGCTTCGCAAGGATCGGCTGCTTCCTTATGTAATGCGCGAGTCACCTGAGGCACAAAAACTGCTTTCAGAAAAAAAAAACTTTTCGCGGTGAAAACACTTTTAAAGCTATGCCATGTGACGAGACAACAGGCCTTGATGTTGCTCATTCGCTAGCAGAACGAGGAATGAATCGATTTTTTATATTTTACTTTAAAATTTTTCAAAAAATACTACGAGCACGAGGAAGGAGTGATCTATGGCCCCGGTATCGCCGATTAACCGTAAGTTCCAGAAATCATGTTTTTACACAACCCAAAACTTTAAACGCGTTTTTCTCGAAACGGTCTTTTCCAAATTGGCGGGAAAGATAACTCAAAAAGTTCTCATCCAGATGATTTGAAACCTGGCGCATCTTAAAGGAAATAGATGTTTACTCTTTGTGAACCACTGATATCATGAAAAAATTAACAATAAATTATTTTCAGGTCTGTCCAAAGTGGAAAAAAAACAGTTCAGTTTTTTTTTCTAAAGCTTTAAATCATTTTTTTTGTTTTAGAGGTTTATATAGAACAAAAATCTTTTCTGAATAAGGTCCAATTGATAGTTCAATTAATACAGTTTTGTTTTCTTAAATATATATTTATATAAAAAAGTAGTGTCAGCTTTCTTGTCTTTTCTTTTATGAGTTGGTATTTCTTATGGAATAAAAATATTGCTTTAGTTTATGCCGAGACATTGCACACTGGGGACAAAATCGAAACAATGTGTTAAAATTCAATAACTTCGGTGCTCGCTGGAACAAGAGACTAAAAAATAGTCATTCTTATAGAAAAAAGTTTCAGAAATCGATTGGAGTGGGTTTTATCTTGGGCACGATAGGGTAAGTTGGGGTTTTTCACAGTTTTGCCCTAAAATCTCCTATTTTGTATGATTTTAATGCTGTATCTCAAGATACCGATGATATAGACGGATGATTTCTTCCGCAAAGTTGATCAGGAGGTCAAGGACTGTTGGGTGATGGACAGAACAATTCGAAATTCTTCCGCTAGGCGGCGCTAGTGAGCATTCGAAGTGTATATGTTTGTGCTGCTGTATCTCAAGATCCTGACTATTTAGACGGATGATTTCTTGGGCAAAGTTAATCAGGAGCTCAAGGACTGTTGGATGATGGACAGAAAAATTCGGAATTCTTCCGCTAGGTGGCGCTAGTGAGCATTCGAAGTGAATATGTTTGCGCTGCTGTATCTCAAGATCCTGACTATTTAGACGGATGATTTCTTCGGCAAAGTTGATCAGGGGGTCAAGGATTGTTGGATGATGGACAGAACAATTTGGAATTCCTCTACTAGGTGGCGCTAGTGATTATTGAAAGTGAATATATTTGTGCTCCTGTATCTCAAGATCCTGACAGCATTTTGCTTAATGAAATTCAGTGGAACACACTTAACACCACGTAAGAACTGCACTACACTGAGCTACTGTCACGCAAGAAACAAGAGTAAACAAATAATTCTTTTGGATTGGGTTTCGATGACGACATTTCACATTTTCGCGTCAAAGTGATCTTCGTGGTCGAGTGGTTAGCGGCGTCACCCGTCTAACAGCTATTTTGCGTGTGCCATGGAGTGAGGGTTCGATTCCCGCTCCAGCCGGTGGAATTCGTTTTAAAGATATAATATATCCAATAATGACCCGATTTTAACAGCCCCCTTTTTGAAAATATTTTCTAATATTCTACGAAACCCATGCGCTATTTCAATGGTTTTATTGCACCAAAGTTTAACCTAAACATCGATCAAGAAGATTAATGGAAAATTAAATCGAATTATGGATATAGGAAATTACTGAACATTAAAAGAATAATGCGTGAAGGGACTGATAAAATCAGGTCATTACTGTAGTTTATATTCTAATGGATATTGAGAATTATAATTCTCATGTCATTTGATGTGGCACATGATTTATTTAAAAAAAAAGTCAAATCTGGCCACTTTCCCGGTGCAACCTGGAACATATCCGGATTCAGCAAATCTGGTTCAGGGTACTAGATATAATTTTTATTGAACTTGTTTTTGAATTCTGATGTAATTTATTGTGTCGCATGAAGGGTTTTGAGCTTACTCATAAGCTGGTTATTTTTTCTGAGACACTAAGAACTTGTTCCGGCCGTATCTCCGGAATTGTATGACCAATTTTGAAACTATTCCGTAGCGATCTATGTACTCATAATCCCGAGCAAAGTAAAATATCAAATTAATAACAAGTTCTATGACCCGGTCATCACTTTTTGATAATGTCCTGCAAAATACCTCAGTGGCGAAACCTGCCCAAAACATGTTCAAGGAGTTACTGCGCATCGTTCTTGATCTATTTGGATGTATATAAGAAGCTCAAGTGACGTTCTAGGTCATCCAAAGCATTCTGTAGTTTAGAACATTTGAAAACCAAGGCCTGCACAATGTCCTCAGTGTCGAAACTTGCTCAAACATGTTCAAAGAGGTTCTGTACATCGCTCATGATCAGTTTGATGTATATATGATGCTCAAGGTTCACCAAATTGTCCTTGATCTCAGATCAAATAGTGTACCAGGTCAGTCATAACACGTACAAGGCCCTTACTGTCGTGAGATGACAAAGTGACGTAAACGCCACCATGGTCAATTTTCACTTTTCTTCATATTCATAATCTATACCCTAAGATACACCAGAAAACACTCTCTTCGTGATAAAAATGTGTTTTGGAAGCCTGGAGAAAAAGTGACGTAACCATACATTTTCGGAAAAAGAGTAATATGTTTTCACTGTTTCTACGGATAAGTGAGGTCCACCATATAAGAATGTTGAAAATTCAAAAGAAGTTTTAAACAGTGAGGAGAATATTTTCCGTTTATTTTTGACATTTTTTAACAGAATGAAATTTTTTTGGCAAATTTTTATAATTATTGCAAGTTTATGCACCCAGGTCCATGACTATAATGCACATCAGTTTCGTTGTAATTGATGGTGCATGAGATGTTCTAGGTTCTCCAAGTTGCTTTGGAGTTCAGATTATTTGATCTACTGGCTCAACCATGAACTGCACGATGTCCTCAGCGACAAAACCTACAAAGACATGTTCATAAAGTTTCTGCGGATCGTTTTTGATTTATTTTGATTTATAATCAAGTGGAGGCGAACCAGCCCAAGGCTGAAAGCCTCATTAATAAAGTTAAATAATAATAATTTATAATCAAGGTTCTCCAAATTGTCTTGAGCTCAAATCAAATGATTTACCTGATCAACCATAACTGATACAAGGTCCTTAGCAACTAAACATCTCTAAACAACATCAATTTAAGGTGTATTAGAAATTCTAGGTTCTTCAAATTGTTCTAGAGGTCAGATTATTTGATCTACTGGATCAACTTAAATCTGCACGATGATCTCACCGACAAAACTTTCCCAAACACGTTTATACAGTTTCTGCTGTTCGTTTATAGTTGATTTTGAGGTGTATAAAATACTCACGGTTCTCCAAATTGTCCTTGAGTTCAGATCAAATTCTCATCCAGGTTCACTGATTCAAAGCCCTTTGTATTAAAACATCTCCAAACAGGGTTAAACATATCATGCACATTATTTACGTTTGAATTCGATATGTTTAAAACGTTCTAGGTTCACCAAATTGTCCTCACAACTTGTTAATTAGGCTACAATTAGGCTACCATCTCGCATTTTAGTTTGATTACATTCATAGATCAGAGGGCCTCATAGATCAGGGGGCCTCCATAAGCTTGGTCGGTAGAGCCTGCGACTATAAAGCAAACCATGCTGGAGGTGGCTGGGTTCGAATCCCGGTTGGTCTAGTATTTCAGATTGGAAAATTTCTCGACTTCCCTGGGCATAGTATATTATTGTACTTGCCACACAATATACACATTTAAAAATCAAACAGGCTTGGAAAGCTTTCAATTAACAACTGTGGAAGTGTATCTAGAGCACTAAGTTGAGAGCAGGCGTTAAGTTACAGTTGGGACGTAATAGCCAGAGAAGATCATAGATAGCACTAACTAGCGGATGAATTCCGAATTGTTCTGTCTATCATCCAACAGTCCTTGACCACCTGAACAACTTTGCCGAAGAAATCATCCGTCTAAATAGTCAGGATCTTGAGATACAGCAGCACAAATATATTCACTTTCAATAATCACTAGCGCCACCTATTAGAGGAATTCCGAATTTTTCTGTCCATCATCCAACAATCCTTGACCTCCTGATCAACTTTGCCGAAGAAATCACCCTTCTAAATAGTCAGGATCTTGAGATACAGCAGCCCAAACATATTCACTTTGAATGCTCACTAGCGCCACCTAGCGGAGGAATTCCGAATTGTTCTGTCCATCATCCAACAGTCCTTGACCTCCTGATCAACTTTGCGGAAGAAATCATCCGTCTATATCATCGGTATCTTGAGATACAGCATTAAAATCATACAAAATAGGAGATTTTAGGGCAAAACTGTGAAAAACCCCAACTTACCCTATCGTGCCCAAGATGAAACCCACGCCAATCGATTTCTGAGACTTTTTTCTATAAGAATGACTATTTTTTAGTCTCTTGTTCCAGCGAGCACCGAAGTTATTGAATTTTAACACATTGTTTCGATTTTGTCCCCAGTGTGCATTGTAAAGTCAATGGTTTCGCAGTGTTTATTGTAAGAGGCCATCATGCGGTTTAATGGCTCATATTTTGCATAATTTGTGCGATGATGTTTTATGGCAAATAAATTTCGATTTCGGAGTAGCCGAGTGGGTGCATGGAAGTTTAATTTTGATAAAAGTTCTGTTGAGTCAATTCGCTGCGAAACGATATCATTTACAAATGAAACCATTGCATATTCACGACGCTCTTTTAATGTTTGTATGTTTATAAGCATGCAGCGTGCTTCATATGATGGAAGAGGAAATGATGTCCAACCTAATTTACGAAGAGCGTATAATAGAAATTGTTTTTGTACGAATTCTAATCTTTCTTCGTGTGTGATTGAAAAAGAAGACCATACAATGCTGCAATATTCCAGTATTGACCTCACATAGGCATTATATAGTGTTTTAATTGTGTAAGGGTCCTGAAAGTTATAGCAAAAGCGCTTGATAAAGCCTAGCATGTTATTTGCCCTGTGAATAATTGTATTGTAATGGTCTATGAAAGTTAGCTTAGAGTCTAAGATAATTCCTAAATCCCTAACTCTTTCACATTTGTCTACAGTTTGATTTCCTAATGCAATTGAAATATTTGAAGTTGTTCTTTTTCTACTAAATGATATTAAGTTACATTTTTTTACATTCAATTCTAGTAGACTTTTTTTGCACCATATGTAGAATATGTGTATTTCATTCCGGAATATATTGATGTCTTCTTCATTTCTTATTTCCAAAAAGAGCTTCATGTCGTCGGCATAAATAAGCAATTTAAGTTTTTTGAGAATGTAAGATATGTCGTTTACGTATAGAATAAAAAGGAGAGGTCCCAAATGAGAGCCTTGGGGGACGCCTGAAGTGACTTGAATTGGGCTCGATTTCTTTCCGTTGAATTTAATTATTTGTTGGCGGTTAGTTAAATATGATTCAAGCCATTTCAGGAGCCCTGACTTAATTCCAATTTTTGCAGTTTAAAGAGTAACATTGGTATGTCAATGCGGTCAAATGCCTTGCTAAAGTCTGTATAGAGAGCTTCTACGTGGTTTCCATTATCCATTGCATTCAATTAATAGTCTATAAATTCAAGTAAGTTGGTCGAGGTCGAACGACCCTTGAAAAAGCCGTGTTGCATGTCATTAATTCTATTTTTGATTTGGAGAAATAATTTTTCGTTGATAATTGACTCGAAAAGCTTAGGAATGCAAGAGATAATGGCTATACCACGATAATTACGTACACAGCTAAAAAAAAGTAGTGTAAATTTCCGTTACTATGATGCACATAAATGGAGCGTCATAAATCATACAAATTTACATTATAAATCGTGTAAATTTATGAGACATGTCATGCAATATTCCATATATTGTATGCAACTTTCCACCTTTGTTTGCAACATTTCTTGCAAGCTGCTAGTTTACGTGAAAAGGAAGTTTACATGCATGAATGTTTGCATGCATGGATGTTTACATCACCAGTAAAATTCAGATTTTTTTAGTGTGTACGTCAGATTTTCGACCAGATTTAAAGATAGGTACTAGAAATGAGCTTTTCCAAATTTTAGGGAAGGTTCCGGATTCCAGGGACATATTAAAAAGCCAAAACAATGGAGCAGTGAGTTCCATTGCTAGACATTTAATAAATACTGGAGGAATTCCGTCAGGTCCAGGACCTTTTGAGGCATCTAAATTTTTTAAAGCCTGCAAAATGTCCTGCACTTGAAGTTGATTGAGGCCAATGTCCCTTGAAAATTCTGGATAAAATGCAAAATAATCGCGGTCACGATCTTCTTCAGAAAATGTCGTATAAATTTCTTGAAAAAATTTTGCGAATAGATTACAGTTTTTTTCCGAACTATCACCGACATTTTCGTCTAGATGCATTATTGAAGGAAAATTGTCAGATTTTAATTTCGTTTTTACGTAATTAAAGAAGTTCTTCGGACAGGACTTTATTTCACGTTCAGTTTTTGCATTATATTCTTCAAATGCAGTACTGATAGCTAAATTCAGTTGATCGCATAGATCCAAATAAATTAATAAATTATTACTACTATTGTGTTTTTTATAAATTTTATGTGCTTTTTGTTTCCGATTTTTCAAGTTTTTTATTTGTCTGTTAAACCAGACTGGATTTTGTGTGTTTCTGTTACGTCTTTTTTTCTTCAAAGGTATTTCTTCCGAAATTATTTATGTTAAAATTTTGTAGAACACGTCTATACCAATTTCGACATTTCCTACATTCCTTAAAATTAATTGCCAATTGACACTGTTTAATTTAAATTTTATTTTTTCGTAGTCTGCTAATTTGTATTCAAAGACTTCTTCGTATTCGCAGTCGTTGGGTCTTTGGTTTTCATGCATAAATAAAGAATATTCGATTGCTGTGTGAAACGCTTCATTTTTCCACAGTGGATTTAATGATTCGGTCACACAGAAATCTTCATAAATATTCGTTAGTAAAAAGTCCAAATAGCAATTTTGTTGGTTTTTGATGTGGTTAATTTGGTTCAGTCCTAAATTAGCAGTTTTGTCAAAAATGAACTGCAATGTTACATTTTCCCCAACGACTGGGAGTTAGATACATTCATTTTCAGAGTCCAGAATGCAGTCAGCATGGCGTTGATTAAAGTCTCCATAGATGTGAACTTTAACCTCAGGAGGAAGGCCAGATAGAATTTGTTCAGCACTTTGGAAGAAGGCTTCATAAGTGCTTTTATGAGCATGGTCTGGTGGAAAATACACTGAGGCGAACACGTGCGTTTCACCGGCTATGTGTGATTTCACCCAAATATGCTCAAATTCTGTAAATTTTGGTGTTAAGATAATTTCTGAGTTAAAATTGGCCGAAAGAGCTATAAGAACTCCACCACCTGACTTCTTCTGTGTTGCATGAAAATTTCTGTCGTCTCTGAATACATTAAAGGCATTTCCAAAGATTTCTTCACTTTTTACGCTTTCGTCCTAGCTTGTTTCAGTTGCCAGAATGACCGAAAAGGATGAGCATAATAAATGTTGATAAATTTCCTTCATTTTAGCTGGGCTTTTCATGCGATTGAAATTTTGACAATAAATCAAAATTTCAGTCGCATTCTGTCTGTGTGAAGAAATTGTTGGAAATACGTCGGTTGATAAAGTATGGTCATTGTTATTATTAGTTACCTCAGTCTCATGCCAAGCATCGTTATGTAGAAATAATGAGTCTTCCTCAAGGTGCGTCAGCGGCGTTGAAAATTTACAGGATTGTAAAATTTGAGGGCGGCCTCCCTAGTAGATTGTAGCCATTGCGTGCGTTCACTGGACAGGAATGTACGGTAGGATTGCAGGTCTGCCAAGGCGTCGTTTCGAGTAATTCCAAGTTCTTCATGGACGTCCAGGAAAATTTCGTGCAGGAGATTTCTGTCTTTTGGTAGTCCTTCAGCTGCTAGCATTAGAATAGCACTGGTTTTGGTGATTCCGCGAATACATGTTGATGATGGCTGGTCATGCAGGAAGGAGAGGTAAGTCCGAACAATGTCCATAATTTTAATAATAAAAATAAGTTTTGTCTATTTTCAGGTCTCTAGAACGCCCGCCAATTACAAATTCCCACCGGAGGCGACCTCCTTCCGATGTGACCCCAAGGAGCCACAGAGGTCACACACCAATGAAAAAAAATCTCAAATGTAGAGGAAGATTTAAGCAATTTAATGCAAAAACCCCAAACGTTTGCGTTGTTTAATTTGCTCACAAAAAAATTCCGAAAATCGTCGAGTTTTTGACGTGTTACTTGTATTTCCCCCCTTAACAAATTTCAATCAATTTATTATAATTGTTATTGGTTTCTATTTGCTTCCTGTTTGCAGGTAGGACATCGATCTTTGGGGCGTCGTTCATTCTTTTCAACATACTAAGCTAATGTTAAATCCAATTGAAATTTATGATAATCGATCTGAAAGTACATAGTGGAGTCACACTCCGTGTTTTTACTAAATATACACAAGGGTGAAAACACAGTGCGAAAATTGTGAAGTTTTATCGGAATAATCATAGCTTTAATCCATCTTATTTAAGATGGATTAACTAAAAAGCCATTAGTCATTATCGTTAGATTTCTATGTGAACTAGAATGATCGATGCTCCAAAGAGCATTGCCATCCCTGCCTGTCAGGATAACCTCATTCGTCAGTGGTTTATTGTTCGGTTGGTACGATTGGGTATTGTTTATGTTGAGACATTATTCGTTTTCAGGAAGAAAATAGATCCTGCGATCACGGTCGACATGTTTGAAACGATGGGTGAAGATCATCTGGAGACGATAATGCTTACTTGGCATGATACAACCGATTAAAATAATTGATTTTTCGGTTCGTTAATCGATTAATCAATTGTTCGAATAATAATCGGTCACCACTAGTTGAATGTGAAACGTCAGCTCAAATATAAGAGCCGTTCATAAATAATGAAACAATGTGAAAGGGACCAGGGCTGATAATAAATTACGTTCCAGCGTTAACTGAAAAAAACACAAGCGCCAACCGATTGGGTGTTCAATTGAGCGGATTGTGGTACTCACGAGAGTACGTAGAAAGAAAAGCACGACGAACGATCGGTGCTGTTCGGCTTTCTATTGAGCTCAGAGTTGCCAGGTATTTTTGACGTAGGATTACGTCTTTCGGTAACATATTGGGGGTGAAATTTCAAAAAACCAAAATTGACCGCATTACGAAAAGTGGTCGGGTTTTGACAACATATAACTCTGTCAATAGTGGATGGATTTTAATTCTAAACAAGTCAATCGATTAAAATTTTGGTTATGAATCTGCTAATTTAACACTTTATTAATTTTAAATAAGTCACTACTGAAAATTACACGAATGTCCAACTGTTGCAATAGTGATCAAAATTATCACCGATTACCTGCAAACAGCGCATTCCCTAACACAGATTTCAAAATCAAATTCGATCCTGTCTCCCTGAACGGTGCTTATTCAATCACCGTGTATGGTGGTGTCCGGTCGGTCGTCAGCAGCAGCAGCAGCAGCAGCAGCAGCAGTGGTTTCGGCGCGTACATGAACATTGTACATAAGGAAAGACTGCCCACAAGCAGCGAGCTGCAGCCCACATGAGCGTCCATTCATCGAAGAAAGAGGAAGAAGCCTCACCGCTACTGATTGGGATCCATCTTCGTGAGCCACTGTGGGCCATCTTTGCCGAGCGCGTCACCCTCGTTCCAAACAACATACAGCTCGTCGGCTTCATCCTAGGCGAGTAAGAGAGGTGACACAGTCAGAAGAAGTGTCAGTTTGTTTCCTAAAATGAACCGCCCATTTTGTTATGGCAAGTTTTGCTATAAGAAATGCTCTTCGTGTTTATTAGCGAAATTCACATCAAAGATTGATTACACGGCATTTGTGACCAGCATACACCTTCCGGTAGTATGAAACAGGTCAAAAACTGTCCAAATCCGCAGATAAAAATTTTTGTTTTGAATTTCTGTATGGCAAAATAGTGAACTTTTCGTGAACATTAACGGCAAAGAACTCACCAACACTGGGAGACCGTGAGTTCCTGCCCCCCTGTCATTTCCCATCTCGGGCTTCATCCGTGTTGAATACCCTAATAGCTCAGCATTACTTAATCATCACGACGAAACTGTTTTTTTCTGGACCACCATAAATTATTGTTGTTTAAGAGTTAATTTTCATTGAACGTTCGCTCGCCTTGCTACCAGTCACATCACCCTCAAAGCTCTTTAAAAATGTACCCAGCAGCCAAACGATTGCGGTCAAATGCGTCATGTATTGAAGTGGTACATAAAAATTCTCGCAATGACCGAATACCACATGACCATGTCAAATAACCAGAAACACTTCGTAAGGTTTTCTACCGGACGCTAGATAAAGTAAAAAAAAATCTCGAATTTATATGATTGATCGCGAATATCTCGCTGTCGGAAAATTTTTAGCAATCAAGTTTTGGATTTTTTGACGTAGGACTACGTCTGTAATTTCTATATGGGGGTACACATTGTGAAAACCAAAAATAGAACATGTAACAAATTTTTGAAAGATTTTGAACGTTGATAACTAAGCTGCCCCAGGACCGATTTCAATAATTTTATCGCCAATCGGTCAGAAATATTCCTACGCATCTGATAAATTGAAGACTTCATCATTTTTCAAAATGTCACTATTGAAAATTTTACGAATGTGCATCTGTTGCTATGGTAATCAAAATTATTACCGATTGCTAAAAGCGATTTCTCTAACACAGATTTCAAAGTTGAATTTCGGTCTCACAAAACGGGGTTTATTCATTCACCGCATGGTGAGTGGTGTTGTTCTCCAGCAAGGTTGCTTATCCTCACAGCGAAGCAAAATTCGTTATGTATTCCTCTCGCTGTTGCTGAAGCAGCGAGATGGGAAATGACAGGTGGGCAGGAACTCATGGTCTCCCAGTGTTGGTGAGTTCTTTGCCGTTAATTTTCACGAAAAGTTCACTATTTTGCCATACATAAATTCAAAACAAAAAATTTTATCTGCGGATTTGGACAGTTTTTGACCTGTTTCATACGACCGGAAGGTGTATGCTGGTCACAAATGCCCTGCCAAACAGATTTCCTACGCAATTAATCAATCTTTGATGTGAATTTCTCTTCCGACTGTGTCACCTCTCTTACTTGCCTAGGTCCGGTATGCTCAGTTTCGGGATTCCCTGCTTGACCGTCAAGCAGTTCAGTTCGGTGTTCGCTCGTGCTCTCGAGTTGTTCGGAAAGTTCTTTGCGATAGTGTTCGCGTTCTCTCTTTCGCGGTGTTTGTGTGTGTGTGTGTGCCCCGAAATGCGAAAACATCGCTCACGAAGCCCGGTGAAGGAAGTTCAGATGTACCTACATCCAACAGGTTTGCTGTTCTCCCCCGATCAGCGTTGCCAGTATTCCAGATTTATCTGGATTTTCCAGATTTTTAGTCGTCTTGCCAGATACACAGACAGACCACGCATGTTTCCAGATTTTTTTAAATATGTTCCAGATTTTCCCAGATTTTTTAACATATTGCCTTTAAAAATATCACTGCAATTGATTTATACTCTAATAAAAAAAATCTAAACTTGCTACTTTAATTATTAAAGGCCATCAACGTTGGACATTATTGGAATTCATTAAGGTAATTCTGAAAATAGTTCACAGTTAAGTGTGAGGCGAATTCCTTGTGAAATCAAAGGAGAATTTAAAACTAATTCTGAGCAGAATTACATCCATCTTTGTGGGATTCGTAGTCGTGTGGCGTCATTCGTTGTTTAGGCGTATTGTGAGTGCCACGAAGTGAGGGTTCGATTCCCGCTCTAGTCGGTGCAAATTTTGGCAACCTGAAAATTTTCCCTACTGGTCTAGTGGGTGTGGTGTGTTGTCCGTTGTCTAGTGTTAAATATTTAGTCTGTGCAACCTCTGGTTGAAGACGGTGTCAATTGTCTTGTCAACTCTGATGAGATTTTGTCAATAAAGGAATTACAATCCGGAAGAGAAATCATAGAAAATTCTTATGATGAAACTTAAAGAGTATGCTGATACGAATCGTGAGAATAATTTCAATGGAATTCTGTCCAATGTTTTTATGGCGATTAATTTTAATAAAATTTTAACCGCAATTTCTGGGACACTTTCAAACCCATTTTGGCAAGGTACTTGAGTACTTAGGTAATACTGAAAAGGATTTCAAAAAAATTCTGACCTTACCTACAAAGCAGTTTAAAGGGAATTATCGGATAAGTCTGAGAAGAGTGTGACCGTCATTCTGAAGAGTGTACTAAGGAAATTGTAAGGAATATTTTAAGAATTTCATAGAGAATAATGAACACAAAATTGAGCCAATTCTTGGGAATTATTACCAATTTGAGGGAGTTGTGGAATTGGAGAGTGATGTTCCAAGCAACATTGCAAGTGTTATAGAGGTTTTAAAGAATTCTACAAGTCTAAATCATGGTCTACAGAACCCATATAAACCCATAAATGTTACAGGGGTTATAAGAGATTACAAGAGGTAATGCTAAGAACTCTTAGAATGTTACTGGAAGCGTTTAGATATTTTCAAGATTATTTAAGGGGAATATAGAAAAGAAATATGATGGAATTCTAGGATGATTCAAATTGAACAAAAAAAAAGGCGAATATATCCTGTGAAGAGTTCCAAGTAAATTCAGACTAACAAAAAAATGCATGATCTGGGACGCAGGAAAAATATAAATTCCAGAATTTAGAATCGTTGCAAGATCCAAAGACTTCAAAAATGAGGCTATCAGACTTTCATTTTAGTAATATAATTAAATTATTCTTTGGCATAATGGTCATGCGAATAGTGGAGCTACCCGTAGTTTAGGTAAACTGTGTGTGAGTTCCACAATGTTAGGCTTTGATTACCACTTCAGCCCGGTTAATTTTGCTTAAAAAAATTAAATTGCCTACTGGTCTGCTGGGTGTTGTGTGTTGTATGATGTCAAGAATTAAACTGTAAATCTGATAACCTCAAAGTAATATTAGAATTATTTAGAAATAATAAAATCCTTAAATTCTGGTACTGCATCAAATAGTAAGGACTACATCGACTATTAGTTTAAAAAAATCCATCCCATCAAATTTCCTTGATTCTTTGCTTCTCATTCTTTTTTAAAAAAGTTACAGTTTTAAAAACAATCCCAACCATATTTTCTGCTGTGTTTTACCCACATTTAACTCAATTTTTGAAATGCTGCGTAATGGATATTTGAACTTTTTGGGCACACCGTGTCAATACTTTTCAACTTTTGGATGATTTTTGCAATGCTAACAAGTTATTTGCTTATATAATTTATTTAAACATGTAATTCATAACCATTCTAGCACTTAAAATAAATTCCAGGTGATCATACTGACCTATTTTTACAGGAGATTGGCACATCACTTTGATTTCAATAGCATTATGTTAAAAAGAAGATTTTTTTGAGCATTCCAGATTTTTCCAGGTTTTATATTTTACCTAGTCCAGATTTTTCTAAAAATGACCTGGCAACGCTGCCCCCGATACTGATCGAAAGTACAAAACACCTCTTTATCACTTTTAACTCGTTTATTACTTACGATTTCGGTGTCTGTAGTGTGTATGTGTGTGTAGTGCTGGCCAGCGATGACAGAATTCTGCAGTGGGTGGGGTTTTTCGGCGGCGGATGAACGGACTGTTCACAGTGAAGGCTGGTGCTCGACGGTTGTCACCGTGTGGCACGACGGATGTGGCACTGGGGCTCGATCGGGTGATCGACGGTGGTCTCTCAGTGGTCGTCGGTGTCTTACCGATGGATGCTTGCTACACGGGTGTTGGCGTGTTAACGGACGCCCTCGTGGTTTAGCCCGTAATTAATGGGTCTTGACTCCGTATTCGATGGTATTAGCCGGTATTCGTTGGTAACTCTTCACTATTTTTTCAAAACTTAAAGCAAACTTGGCAGATCGAACTATCTCGCGCAATGGCTGAAGTGAAAGAGAACCTTCTCTTCAGTTTGACCCAGTAGCTTCCGCCTTGACCTTGACCACCACCCCTTGTCCATATCCTTCTCCTGTTTCCAACGCCCACCTTCATCCTTACTCCTTCCCGTTATGTGTTCTGTGTTATGTGTTGTTGGTGTGACTGGGTTACAATATTTAATTGGACCGTTGGTTTGGGAGTGGTCTTTCATTTGCCTTACATATTTAATTATATTTACATTCAAAACAAGACAATATTGCATACAAGAAACTGACATACAGATTGAATTCACAATGAACACACATATACCCTATTCCTCGCTCTCGCTATCTCCTGATTTTTCTCGCTCGAAGAGAATCAATAGGGTACAGGAACCAAAACGGTAACACCGCTTCGATGCATGCGGCATCGGCGGCCGTTGACGGAAGAAGACCGAAGACAATCCGAACGCAGGTGTTGAAAGTTGGTGCTAGTATCTGCACGAGCTTTTCGGTGGCGATGCACGTCATCTCAAGACCGTACAATTGACAAATCCATGTTTCAATCGGCCACCGTGGCGCTGCAATCGCAGCGGTGATAAGTCCGAAATAATGTGTCAAACTGAATACATTTTTGAAATTTCAACCCAAAAACTATTATTTTGTATTTATTCTAGCGA
Organism: Ochlerotatus camptorhynchus; assembly: GCF_037179485.1. Taxonomy (NCBI): domain Eukaryota; kingdom Metazoa; phylum Arthropoda; class Insecta; order Diptera; family Culicidae; genus Ochlerotatus; species Ochlerotatus camptorhynchus. The sequence goes on from NW_027040683.1 coordinate 6,523,259, forward strand.
GTTTCTGTGGGAGTCAAAACATGATCCGAGCAAAAAAGTAGTACTCGTAATAATGGTATATAATTCTGAATTTTATCGTGCTTTGTTTCGAAAATATCTTCGAAATAAACAAACATCATCCAGATCACCCGATTCGTCCACCGACTAAATCTATTGCCACTTAAAAATTAATTTCAGTCGGTGTATTAATCAGCAGATTAAATCGTTTTTCGTCTGGTGCTACACCGAGCAATCGGCCTATTTAATAGTTTTTCGTCGATGGATTTAGTCGGCCAACTTTGTCTGCTGTTTAATCGGCAGATGATTTCAAACCTTAACATGTTTTCTGTAATTTAACTGTCTTGAAGTAGCTTTTTATTTAGGAACAATGCATTACAAAATAATTTTATGCATTTTGTACAAGGTTCATCCATGCTGACAAGAAATTTGCATGAAATTACATTGAAATTAAACAATTTTGCAAACAATCAATGAAATTGTCATGGGCTGTCACAGACTTATCACCGTCGGTTAGTGCTTATTCCTGCCACCAGGCGCGCAGGAGTTTAAGTTGGATTTCTCAATAGGCGACTATCGATGACGGCCCTTGCAACCCGGAAACAAGTGTCACGATTGTTAGAGCGGTGGGGGCGAGAGATGATGCGGATCAAGTTGATCCTACAACGGCAGTCGTTCTTGATTGCCTTAAAGTGCTGCTCGAAGTTGAATGACCGGTCAACAAGTACCCCCAGAATACGGACCGTCTTCTATAGTGGTATGGGCTGGCTTTGAACTTTGATAGGTGGCCCGCTGACACGGTGCCGGGATGGCTTTTGGTATGGGAATCACTAACCTCTCCTTCCACGACGCTGTATACGAGTTAGTGAGCCAGAGCTTGTCGAAAAGCTCCAGCATCCGTAGCTGGCCTGGCACTAGTAACCTGTTGAGTAGAGGGTACCCAATTTCGTCGCGACCCGTCGACTTTCCGTTGCTGCAACGGAGGGTATGCTGCAATTCCTGCCAGGAGAATGCCTGGTTGATGTCCGAGTTCCCAGCGTCAGAAAAAAAAAAACAGTGATACTTCGAAGGCTTAGCTTTCTGCTTGAATTCGGCAAAGTATGAGCCGAGTTCGTCCGCTACAATTGCAGGGTCAGAAACCGCTTCACCGTTAATCTGTACGTGGAGCGGTGTCATGCACCGTTTCCCACTGAGGGCATTGACTTGTCTTCATAAGTCGGCCGAAGACTGTAGCGAATTCATTCCTTCCAGAAAGTGCATCCAGTTGGTTCGACATGGATGTCTTTCCGGCATTGATTGTGCGACTCACGGTAGTGACGGAGAGCGTCCTTGCGGTCGGGATGTCCGATAGTGCTTTACGCCGGGCTTTAACGGCTTTCCTGGTATCTTCATTCCACCAGCGTAGCGCTTTTCACCCCGGAACGCTGCTGGTCTTTGGGATGGTTGCTGTTGCCGCTTCTTATACCATTTCTGAAAAGTCTTCAATGCTGTTCGGATTACGCTGTAGTAACAAGGACTGAAAGGTTTCACCATAGCTATCCCAGTCCGCTTGTTGATTGCGCCATCGGGGCCTTCGTGTTGCCATCGGGAAGGTGGCGGTCGAAAGTTGAACTTTGATGGGGTAGAGGTCACTGCCATAGAGATCCGTGTTTGCACTCCACTGAGTTTTGCCGGAAAGGCAACAGCTGACAGCAGAGACGTCGATGGCAGAAGTGTGCCGCCCGTTAAAGTACGTGGGCACACCGTCATTTAGAATCACCATGTATTCCTTCTCGAAAATATCAACCAGGGTAGCACCTCGAGGGTCGGAGCGGGGGCAGCCCCGGTTTGGGTGATGCCCGTACAGATAGTTTAGCTATGGCTTCGCTTAGTTGATCGTGCAGGTGTGGCAGCCGTCCGCATGGCAGGTATGCGCATGTGACGGAGAAGTTCGCCGGTGCCGCCACCTGGACACCAAGTATGGGAAGCTCGGAATCCATATCGACAACCTGAAAAGGTGTCGTCTTCGATGACCACGGAGTGCCGGAAGTTGTTTCCCCGTTTTACTGTCCACGTATACTTATCGCCTAGAGAGCGGTTCATTTGGTCTGTTGTCGCTTTGTTAGTTTCGTGGAGTGCGATGAGCCACGGGGGATCGTCGTGGCAAAGGAGCTCTAGTTCACCAATGTGGTTCAGGAGCCCGTTAATGTTCCACTGAAGGATGAAGTATACTGGCTTGTGCAGTGCAGAAGTGGGGTACGAGAGCACCATGATTGTGGAGCTAGTGTCATCGCGACGGTGACTGCCACTCTGGTCGACGGGCAGATCTATATCGTAGGTGTCCGATCCATCGTGATAGTTGGAGCCAGCTGCCAGATTGATGTTGTATGCTGAATGAGACAGGGCCCCACCAAGGGCAGGGTTCCATCCACCCAGGGCAGGGATGACCCAACAGAGAGCGAAAAGGTATTATCTGGTGGCGTACTGGACTTGGCAGCTTCGGTCGTTGTTGTAGGCAGCGTGTCTGAGTCCCTCGAAGTCATTCGGGGAATGGGTTGGTGAGCCGTTGTCCCGATCAGAAAGGCATAACAAAATTATAACAACTTGAGTTATTTATTTATCAAATAAAAAATGTAACAAAACGTGTTATAAACATTGGCTGGTTAGTTGTTAAAATAACAAAAATCATAACAAAAATTCGTCTAGTGGTAACAAAATTATAACAAATTTTGATATGATTATATCAAAATTTTTACAAAATTAGATATAATCGATCACATTCAAAAATATACATATATAACAACCGTTTGTATTTTTCACTTTTTTTTAATCTTAGTCAAATAATTGATTGGAATTCATCAACTGTAGGTCATTTTAATTAATTAAGAGTCATTTTCCTGGCTTCTTTTTCCATAATATGCCAGAATTCGCTTCATAATGTGTGGTGCTTCATCAGCGAAAGATTTTGCAGCAGCTGGTTTGTCTCCCCGATAAATGCGGAGTTCCAACAACCGATCTGAGAGAAAATTCGGTTGGCTTAGTAATTCTGAATGAATGAATGAAAAATTAAGGTTACCTCGTACATACTTCACTTTTTCCGGCTCAAGTGGAATGCGTTTAATTGTGTTATGTGGCAGTTGAGCCCGATGCTTGGTTGCCGTCGTTCGTGGTCTTTCACATGGATTGTTAGAGGATCTTCCATAAAATCATGAGATTCCTATGGTGATGGAATTGCATTCATCATCTGGTTCAGAAGCAGTAGGCAGCCAATCTATTCCTGATCGTGGTCGGTAGAATTTGCTGATGACGAATCGGAAAAATCGGAAGATTTTATACAAGCAGAATTCTTCGAAGGATACGATGAACGATGTTCCGGATCGGTATTTTTATTCAAGGTAGACAAGACTGAGAACATCCTATCTTTTTTCATGAGCGTTCGAGTTACGATCAATCGGCAAAATTTCATGATAACATTCGTGTCAAAGACATAATGTTTATGGTACTGATTTTTTTACATAAGGCACAAGCTTACCCAAGGAGGTTTAGAAGACTTTATGGAAATGTTGAATGTTTTCACGATAGGCAAAACTTTTCCAGAAAGCTTTACCACTTTTACTAATACTTTCCCAACTCCGAAAGGGTTTATTTTTGTGTGAATTGTCATGATGGGTATGTTGTCTTCTTGTTCAATAATGACAGCACACTAATAACCTATTTTATTTTAAGAAATGAAGCTGCTACACAACCTGAACCTGTATGCCCTGTGGAAAACTGTGGATCAATTTAAACGAACTTTTTTGTTACTTTTCCTATAGAGCAGCAAATCGGATAATCTTTTTGAAATACTCTAAAGAGATAGCTGAATACGAGACACTGGTTATTATTGAAGAAATTCACGATATAATCCGTTTATGATTTAAAAAATCTTTGACAATCATTCGAAAATCTTATCATTTCTTACTATTTATACACAGATTTTTTTTTTTTAATCACACAGATGCCGCTAATGATCGTCACTTAGAAACAAAAAATAGTGAATAAACTTATATTGTGGAATCATTAATACATATTTTATGTATTGATAGTAATTAAAACTGACTTTGTTATAATTCTGATAGGATGACAGGGTGTCTACTACCTGGAAAAACCTGGAAAACTGGGAATTTACAAGGAATTTTATTTTTTATGGAAAAAAACTGGAATATTCAGGGAATTTTGGTTCCACTCAGGAAATTTTCCAATTATCACTTTATTCGTAATTCAAAAGAAGTTTTTCGTTCAGTTTCTCGAAACGTTTCTTAAGGACACTGAACTTGACAAGCATCTGACAGCTAAGACAACATGTGCGAACGAGACAAGTTCATTCAGAGAGTCTTGTCACGCTCGCTCTTCGCTGATTTGTATGTGGAGGATCAAAATCGTCGATAAAGCCGATAAAGAGAGACTGGCAACCGTCAAAAGAAAGCATACGAAGCATGTATTGTATAAGAATAAGCATGCCAGACAGCAGGACTGAGAGCCTACATAGAATTTTTTTGAGCTTCAGAGAGGGTCGGAGATCTACTGATAAATTTGTTGAGCTTCAAGGTAGTTCGTAGATCTTGAGAACAGAACTACAAACAAATCAAAAGTAATTAACAGGAATTCATAAAAACAAAATCACAAGAGAGGTCGTAGATCTTCAGATAAATGTTCAAAGAAATTTTCAAAACTTCAAGCAAGCAAAAATAATTTCAAATCAATTTGTAAAACTATAAGCGAAATTTTGCAAATCTTCAGAGAAATCCGCATAACTAAAGTCAAGACAAGTCCAAGAATCTACAGTGAAATATAAAGTATTTCACAGCAGTTTGAAGATCCTCGAAACATTATTCAACATCAGAAAAGTTCGTAGATCTTCAGAACAAAGCTACAGAACTTTGAAAAAAATTACAGGATTTCTGAAAAAAAATCACAAGAATCTCAGAAATGTTAATGGATCTTCAGTAAAAATTGCAGAACTTCAGGGAAGTTCGGCGATTTAAAAAAAATGTTTACACGATTTCAGGAAATTTTGTAGATTTTAAGAGAGACATTTAAAACTTCAAAGAAGCTCAAATATTTTCAGATAAATTTTGACAACTTAAGTTAATCTTCAAGGAAATTTTCAAATCTTCAGGGTAACCCGAGAGGAATTAACAAAACATCAGAGAAGTTTGCAGATCTACTGAGAAATTTATTGAGCCTCAAGTTTTTTTTTTGTAGATCTTGGGAATAGAGCTACGGAGCTTAAGACAACTTTACAGAACTTTAAAGATATTTGCAGGAATTTGACAGAAAGTTTCACACAAATGTGAGATCTTCAGGAAAATTCGTTAAATGTCAGAAAAGCACCTCAATTCAAAAACAAATCGCAGTGAAGTACAAAAGTACAATATTTTGCAGAACTCCATGGAAGTCGGAAATAGATAGATCTAAAGAACTTCAGAGAAGTCCGTAGACCTTAAGAGAAGTCCGTAGACCTTAAGAGAAGTCTGTAGAACGTCAGAAAGTTCGTACGTTTTTAGAAAAAATTGCAAAACTTCAGCAAAACTCACAGATCTTCGGGAAAGTGCGCCGATCTTTAGATCAAGAATCCACAAAGAAATTTAAAGACCTTCAGAAAAGTTCGGAGATCTACTGTGAAATTTATCAAACTTCAGGGCAGTTCGTAGATCTTTAGAGCAGAAATACAGTACTTCAGAAAACTTTACAGAATTTGTAATACATTTTAGGAACTTCAGAAAAGTTCAGAGGGTAGATCGTAAATCTACTTAAAAATTAGCAGATGTTTAAATAAATTTTCAGAATTTTACTGCGGCTCTTGGATTTTGAAAGACATTTACAGAACTTCAGGTAAGTTCGCTGATCTTTAGAGATATTCGCACAGCTTCAGAAAAATTAGAAAAACTTCAGAATACTTCCTAAAACTTCCAAAAATTTCTAGATAATCTATTAGTTCTTTAGAAAATTGTATAGATGTTCAGAGATATTTTCAGATATTCATTGAATCATGAAAATCTGCAGAGAAAATTGCAGAACTTTCGAGAAGTTTGTAGATTATTAGAAATTTTGTGAACATCAGAGATAATTGTTGAACTTCAAGGATCTTAAATCTTCAGGGATTCAGGAACTTTGTAGATTTTTAGGAAAATTTGCAGAACTTCTGAAGAACACACAGAACTTCAAAGAAATCTGTAGAACTACCGAGACATTTGCAGATTGCCAGGAAAGATTTTTGATCTTTAAAGAAATTTTACCGGAGAACAGAAACAAAACTTCAGGGACGTCAGAAGGTTTGAAGACCTTGCAGATTTTTTTTTTTTTTTTTTTTATTGAACGATCAAAATTTAAAATATACAATACATATTTTTCACTTTTTCTTCTCGCACCTTCTTCTTTTCTTCTTTTTTCTTCTTGTACCTTATCCCTTTTCCTTGTTTCTGTATTGCTGCCATTTTTTAGCTTCCCTTAACCTAGTTTAATACTAACGTTAATTTGGGAAACCGATTACCCGCGGCGTACTCGGGGTTAATAACACACTCACTCATATACACTCACTCATATCCACTCATTCTTTATCATCCATACCATATGTACATTAACGAACACACTTTAAGAAAGGGAAGGGAACCTAACCTAACTTAACCTATCTTAACCTAACATGAAAAATCCGAATACCATAAAAAAACCTTTAGAGCATTTATATCTTTGAATTACGTTATTAAACTTGTGTAATTACTAAATTCCTTTTCCAAACATTGTTTTCTTCGATTCATTTCTAAAGTCAAAATCCTTTTGAAATCCTCTAAATTTCCATCCATATAATTCTTCAGATTGTAATTAACTGTGTTGGCTAAAATCCACAATCCTAACTTTTCGTTTTTCTTCGCTAAAATTTTATCCAATATTTCTAGAGGGTCTGCAACATTGATTCTAAGGTTAGTTATTATTTGCTCTGTTGCATATTTCCAAATAATGCTTGAAATAAGACATGATTTTAATCGATGTTTTATATCATCAGTTTCTTTACACTTGCTACAAATATTATCCTGTGTTCCACGAAGCTTGCTGCGAGTTGGAATAATATCGTTTATGAAGTAATACAAGGCTACTCGAAGATTTGAATCAATGAACTTCATATTCATGTTAATCCAAACATTTTCCCAAGTCAAGTTAATATTTTTCATTTCAATTGCTGGTTGAATCTGCAAACTATCAATGAAAAAAGAGTAAATTTGTTTAGTCGTGTTCAAATTTGTCATCCTCACAAGATTTTCTGCTTCTCTGCCATAAATACCGAAGGTTCTTCCTAGTTTAAGGTTATTTCTATTATTGAATAGAAAATCTTGTGAGGGATTTGAACCGTTCTTAACTGAAGTGTATAAAATGTTACGAATAAACAGTGCTTTAATTTTCATGCCTACATGAACCAATTCCAAACCCCCTTTCTCTTTTCTAAATATAGTTGATTTCTATTGATTTTAAATAAGTGTCCCATCCACAAATAGTTACCTATAATTTTAGTTACTTCTGCAATGAACTTGTTAGGAGCCGGAATTATCTGACCTACATACCACAATTTGGATAAAATGAATGTGTTTAGGATCCAAATTTTTTGGATTATGTTTAAATTTCTAAATTTTGCCTTAAATAACGAGTTTTTAATAATGTTCAACTGAATGTCATAAGCTCTTGAAATAGTTGCTTCCCAAGAATTTTTAAATGTCACACCTAATATTTTCATTTCGTCAACCTGATGAATATTAGCACTATTAACTTGCAAGTCGTTAAAGCACAACAAACGCGATTTTTTATTGTTTAAAGTAATCCTAGCTTCCTTAGCAAACCTTGCCATTATCTGAAAGATCTTTTCAAATTCTTCTTGATTCTTAATAATAATACAGATATCATCAGCATAAACAACCAGTTTAATGAATGTACCATCAAACAATATGCCCGGAATTGCATCAGAGAGCATTGCAAGTAATGGCTCCAAGTAGAGTACGAAAAGAACCGTACTAAGCGGACATCCTTGTCGAACCGAACGATCAATCCTTATCGCGCTTGTCAAACTTCCTGATACTAGCAATCTGGAAAATGCTCCTTCGTATAAATTTTTTAAACAAGCAATAAAAACCGAGGGGAACCCGAATTTTGTCAAAACTAACCAAAGGTAATTTCTATCGACGCTGTCAAAGGCCTTCTGAAGATCTAGACTCAAAAAGGCAATCTTAAAAGATTTTTTCTTATTAGAATACACTACTAAATTCCTTAAAACTTTTAAATTGTCGACGCAAGATTTCTCCTTGTGGCAGGCAGCCTGGTAAGGCCCAATCAAATCAGGCAAAACTAATTGAATTCTGTTTGCCAGAATTTTTGCAAACAATTTATAATCTGTGTTCAGTAAGGATATTGGTCTAAAGTCTTGTACTGATGGGTTGCTGGCTTTTGGTATAAAAGTTACCACACCATCTTTAAAGCTAGAGGGCGGCACGATTCCTTGAATGAGATAACTATTGAAAAGGTTTAAAAGATCTTCTTTTAGAATTTCAAATTTTTTTAATAAAATTCATACGATAGCCCATTACATCCAGGTGATTTTTTCTTGGATGCATTGTTTAAAACGTTTGCTAACTCCTCCTCATCTATCGTTCTTATCAAATATTCTTTTTGTTCAAGATTCAATCCTTTCGTGATGAAGTTCATGGATTGATAATCCAAAGAGTCAGAGTTATTATGATTGTTTTCAAAAATAGATTTGTAGTACTTGAAAAATTCATTTTTTATTTTATTGCTATCGGTTGTAATTTCATCTTCAATCTTTAGACGTGACGTTGTTTGTTTCCTATCATTATGTTGAGCAATTTGAAAAATTCCCATTTTCTCTTCTTCAACTAGAGAATTTGGTTGGAAAATTTGAGTGAATTCCTGAAGTTTTTGTTTTTCTATTTCAAATAATCTTTTTTTTAATGAAGTTCATTTCTGAATGAACGTCATCTCCTGCGTTTAACCTGCTTGAAAATTCTTGCATGGCTCGATAATAAATGCTCTTTTCATTCATTATACTAATGTTCCTATTAATAGTGTAACTTCTGAAGAAATTTCTTGTAGTTGTTTTAAAATCTGTGTTCCACCATGAATTAAAATCAGTTTGATATTTATATCTGCGCTTGCAGTTTTCAATGTTCGAATTGTAATCTGAGATTAGTTGATCGTTTTTAAGTATTGCAGAATTTAGTTTCCAGTAGGGTGATTTAGTTGTAGCTGGGCTAGGAAGCTCATTGATTTCAATATTTAATATTACCGCATGGTGATCTGAGAAAGCAAGAGGTACTGTTCTCAACTCACAAGCTTTATCTAGTACATCCGTGGAAAGATAAAATCTATCCAGTCTTGATGCACTATTTCCTCGGAAAACAGTGAAAGCAGGTTTCTTTGACAAAAATTTGGCCACGTCTGTAACCTTCATTTTGTCAACCAATTGTTGCAAACCCTGGCAGAAATTATTGGTTCCTCTACTATCCTCTTTATATAAACAACAATTAAAATCTCCTCCTATAACCAGACCGTCAAAGTTCTTATTTAAGTGTAGCGCTATGCTTTCTGTGAAAAAGTCATTCCTTTCTTTTTTGTATTGAGATCCTGACTGTGCATAGATGTTGATGAAATTGATTCCATTAATAATCAATGATATAATTCGACCGTTAGGGTCTACTATTAATTCAGAAAAGGTAAAATTTTTCCGAATGGCAACTGCCGTAGATCGACTCAAACTACTGTAACTGAGAATAATTTCATAATTTGGTAAAAATGACGATGATGTAATGTTCATTTCTTGAAAGAAAACTATGTCAATATCATTGAAATTAACAAAATCTCGATTGTTTTTCCTTACACACGATCCCGTTTAAATTTACTGTTGCAACTTTAAACGATTTTCTATTCATCCTTCTGATTTTGTTGACAGCTCAGTTGGCCGCTTAGTTGAGCACTTATTTTTCGTTTTTTCGGATCCAGCTCAGACATTTCACTTTCACCTACATCATCCTGGAGACCAGCGAAAATGTTACTCACCGCCACATCCGTTCTCTTACTCACTGAAGCTGCTTGGATCATTCTCACGTCCCGCTCACTGCTCTGAGAAATACCAGCGTCGGATGAACCCTTGCTCACGACCGACGTACCATTCTTGTTGAATTTCGGTGGAACGTTCACCCAGCCACTACTACCAGCAGACACAGCATCACCGCTTGCATCCGTTTGTACATCATCGATCTTTATTCCGTTCTCCGTATCTGCGTTCGACATTTCGTGATCACCACTACATTGTTCAGGCGTGCTATTGTTGTCCCCCACCTCTGGCTGACTTGCCTTCGGTTTCAACAGATCGTTGAGGTTAGTAAAGTTAAGACTATCCTCCGCCTTCTTGACCCTTTCCCTAGGACAAAGTTTCTTATCAGAGCCTGCAGCACGATGTGGGCAATCAGGCTTCAAATGGTGCACACAAAGCACTTTTCCTGCATACCAGAGTAAAACACGTGACATCTGTAATTACAAATGTACACCTGTGGTGGTATTTCCTTGGTCACATCCATGTATATACCTCTGACCCCCTGAGAAGCAATTGAAACCCGACGCCATAGATCGTTTTTCATGCACAATTTTTTTCACCAATCCGAACTTCTTGAAAAACTCCGCGATCTCCCGATCTGGAACCTCTGGTGGAAGGTAAAACAGTCTCACATATTTGATCTCTTCATTCCCGTCCGTAATCATAACCTTCGTATACTGTCCATTCGAATAACCAAATGATTTTTCGCCCACGTGCTGTTCGAGACACATCTTCATCAATGTTTCACTGGCAAACTTAACAACTATGCACTTTTCGTATGGATCATGATACAAATGAGACACTTGTTCTGGTTTAATTCCCATATTTCTAACAACAAACGTGACCATTTCGCCATCGGATGGAGATCTGGTTTGATCTCCAAATTGAACCTTGACCGTATTTTTCCTTGCGTACTCCATTGCACTGATGATAATTCCCTTTCAAATAATAGAAACTATTGTTTCCGCAGAAACAAAACAACGAGGAAAAAAAAACTCTGACTGCTCCTCTGAAACACGTCCGACTACCTCGAGTTTCAAGTCAAAACCTGTTGAAGACCTTGCAGAATTGAATTGTTAACAGAAATTTTCAGAACTCAAGGAATCATGTATATCTAGTGAGAACTTTTCCCACTAGCTTGTCCAAAGTTGGTATCGACATCCTGGCGAAGTTTTGAAATCCATTTTCATCTTCATATCGCAACTCTTGATGGATAAGATGAGCCAGATCCCTGCCGGTGTTCCTCCTGAGCAACCATTTCCTACTCCACAAAGTTCACCTTCTCTTTCTCATTTTATTTAAAATAATAAAAGCAAATACGTCAGCCGAAACTAGAGCAATTTTCCGGTAATTTATGATGGAAGTATTTACTTTTGATTCCTGATACAGTTTTGTTTTGAAATCTAAATTGACAGTTCTTTCGACATGTGCCAGCAGTGTGAACACCAGCAAACAGGGGGGTTCGACAAAGTGTGTCGGAAGTAAATTCGAGCAGATTTTTCATTATGGTGGCGGTCAAAATCAGACCAAGAAATCAGATAGTCTAAACGAACCTTAAGAGATTTTAGACATGTGAAACCATGATTTATTCTGTATTGTAATATTGATTGACGTAATGCATGCTACTGTATGAATAACTAATGTGATTGCAAAAACCAAATACAATATTACACCCATGGATATAATTTCTTTTCGCAAATTATGTGTAGGATAAATGCAGCAATAGTGAAGATACTTTAGTGCAATGTGTTCCTATGGTGGTTCCTAACGTACCTCCATTGGTGCATTTACTAAACATAAATTGTACAAATTAATATTAGGCAACCTATGTGCATCTGTTCTGCTGTAATTTTCAATAACTTTTTTGCTGTGCCGACTTATAAGTACCAACGCCCATGTTTGAACAATCGAAAATAACATAAATCAATAAGTACATAAAAGGGATTCCAGATGGATAAATAGATAAAATAATAATATGTATAATTTGTATGCACCTGAATTTTTTTTCATCCGACCTGGAAAAACCTGGAAAACTCAGGGAATTTGATTTCTTGGATTGAGTAGACATCCTGGATGAGAAACCACTTTTCACTAATATATCAAACTATAACACACGATGATATAAATATCAACCATTGATATAATTGTGTTATAATTTTGTTATGTCCTTCTGATCGGGGTCCGCTGCTGAAGGAAGACGTCTTTGTGTTATTTGCAGCAGACTGCTGAAAAGTTTGGATATTTTCTCTTTTTATTTGCAAAAATGGAAGATTTCCCCAAACAAAAACTATGAGACGCTAATCGACTGATTATTATGTAAAAGAAAACAATACCATATGTTCTGGCCCACGCTGTAGTTTTCGGGCTAACCATTAGAAACAAATGTTAGCCACCGTTGAAATCTTGAAAGTTTTCATCCTTTCTAAGCCCTTTTCCGATCCTTAACAACAATGTCTGATGGGACACATCTTAGCTAAAGTCGTATGAATTGAGATCATTAATTTGGTGACTACAAAATCAACAAACTAACCGAATCCAACTGCGAATGAATCCATTTTGAGGAATGGGAACAACCAACCAAAATTGGTCAGGTGGAAAATTTAATCACTTAGTCGGAAAGGCTCGGAATGTCTTTGGAAACACGATGATAATTTATGCAAATAATAAACAGATTTCAGATGAATTGGTAACCACGGTTTTGTTTCCCGACGGTCGTAATCGCATGCAATTATTCAGTTTCTTTCGATGGGGGTGTGCTTCGAAGGAAATTGTTGCTTTCCTTTCCTTCCGTGCCATGTACAATAATGTGACGATATAATCCTCGCATGGTGTACCGACCGACCAACGGAGACGACGTGATGCTGGTGGGTGGTCGGTCGGTCGTGTTAAATTGGACGGTTGTTAAGCCTAGTGCGAAGGGTAACAAAATGGTCGGTCATGATGACGGATCGATTTTTGGGACCATCCCTTTCAACACCGGGTTCGAAATGCGAGGGAACCGTTGACGGTGGAAAGACGTGGGGAGTGATGGAAAACCGATGTAGTTTTGGAAGTTGTGTGCGAAACAGCTTTTCTCTTCCGAACCCTGGCAGAGGGATGAATAATTGAATAAATTAGCCGTAATGGAAAACTTTGCAAGTAAAAGCCAAACGGTAGTTGGAAGAGGCTCCAGATGATGGTGATAACAAGGTTTGGATCCGGATAGCTTTAGTCATGTCCCCACAGGGTCACAATTTCACCACTTGGCATTCGACCTCTGCCAACGTTCGAAGTTAGTCCCAATATTTTTGCTTTCCCGGAAAGGCTCAAATGAAGAAAAAAAAATCAGTTTAGATAATTCATCGGACAAAACTAAGTCATCGTACGTAAATCCCAAGAGGAATGTCAGGAACCATTATGATCTTCATAACTCATCGCGTGAATTTTTCGGTTTGGTAGCTTCATTATACCGCATAACACTCACCCGCAAAGAGAGCAACAAAATGGTAGTCCCCTCCGGAACCTTCGGCAGTTGAAACCGACGGGCGCAGCGACCTGAAAGAAAACAGCACGAGAACAAAGATTAGTATTTTACTTTCGGAATGGGTGAAGGTTTTTTTTTTTATTAATAATAAGAAGAACGGAAAGCAAGATGAAATATCAACTAACACCACGTACAAAGGACCGGACCGACCCCGGAATCCTCCGGTTTTGGCCGACAATGGATTGAAATTTATTCAGTTGCTTGAACCCACTTCCGGAGGGGGGAGTAAAAGCATCCATGTAGATTCTGTGGGTTATTCCCGCCCGCTACATTCTGACCAAGTTAATGAAAAATTAATTTCCTCTCGTTTCTGGCCTATTCAGCTTCCCGCGATATGGTCCATTGTTTCTTTAGTGTTATTTTTCGTTTACTTTTGGACGGTTTTGTGCAAGGGTAGTATCTTGGAGGGGATGGCCCCGGGCTGGACAGAGAGCGACTGACGAGTATTGTACAATGGGGGAAGGTCTTCATCGTCTTCTTCGCATTTTCAAGCTTATTGCTCTTCGCATATTAGCTTATTGCGTGCTCTCAACTTAGTGATACTTAGATGCAGTTTTTATTGAGAGCTTTTGATTCCTGTACCACTTTTGCATTAGTATAATTGTGTGGCAAAAGTTCCCAGGGGAGGTGGGGAAATGTTCCAACCCGAAAAATTCCTAGACTGGACCGGGGAATCGAACCCAGTTACCTTCAGCATGGTCTTGCTTTGTAGCTGTGCCTTTACTGACTGAGCTAAGGGAGGGCCCACATGGGAGGGTTGAATTAGGGCGATGATCAAGTTTGAGTACGAAGCGACTAATGTATCGGTGAAAGTAATTAATTGGGTTAAAAGCGGTATTCACACAAAAGCAAGAAAAAAGGTGATTATTTTCCTTTTAATTCCATTTAGTATTGTGTATGCAGCGGCGCCGGTGGTGTAGTGGTTAGCGTGATTACCTCTCAAACCAGTCGGCACCGCCGGGATGTTCTGAGGCATAACATCTCTGATCACGTCTTCCTTCGGATGGGAAGTAAAGCCGTTGGTCCCCGGTTCATGAGTTGATGGGTCGATAGGTAGGGTCTAGGTGTGGCAGCTGCCTTCCTGGCACGTCGGTAGCATTGGTGCTCAGCACAGAAAACAAGATCGACGGAAAAAACAAACCTAAGGAAAAAAAAAAAAAAAAAAAAACTACAAGGACAGCCCAATGGGGTTGTTCGCAATGATGATGTAGGACTACGTGGTATGATATAATAAATGTTTTTGTTAACTGCAGCAGGAGCTTGTGTTTTGTGCACGCTTACTTCAGCTTACTCACCGGGTGAGTCGATCGTACTCAATTTCGTCTGATGCATTAGGTTGTCAAAATCTGAGTAAACGAGAAATGTCAAACTGAGTAAAAGCCACTCAGTCAGCCAAATCCGGGACTTAGAAAAAAAAATGCCAGAAATTATTGCGTAACACAGGCCGAAATGCATTAAAGTAAGCAGGAATTGCATGCTGAGACGGTTTTCGGTCGTCTTCAGCTCCAGTTAAATAAATCTGGAGCAGCTAATTTCAACTTTTTATCAGAACAAAAAAAAACAAACTTCCCGGCTGTAAATATCTCAGAGTGGTTTTGGCCCACTCTGCGCGAGAACGTTGTTTACTCAAAATTGAGTAAAAGCGCGTCTACTCACTTTTGAGTAGCCATACTTCCCACTGAAACAGGCTTCCGAAAATCTCATGCACACATATATGCGACAGTGAGCTGTGAAACTGGTTGTCACATTTCTCTTTGTCTCGTCAGGAGCAACACAAGCTGAGGTGACGCGACACTGTTATTGTGAGAGGGACACGTCACACGCACATATTTTTGTCGTGCACCTCACAAGTTTTTTTCTCATCTCTTTTCCCTCGCAATGTATGCATGTGGAATATAGTGAGATAAATATATGAGACGTCTCAATGAGACGTCTCAATGAGTCGTCTCAATGAGACGTCTCAGTGAGACATCCAAATGAGACATCTCAATGCGACGTCTCTATACGGCTTTGAAATGACAAATAAAATAAAATAAACAGCAAGGCTACCATTTGAAAAAAAGCGTGTGTTGCTGAATCAGTTTCAATTTCCTGGGAATGAATATTTACACATCCAAGCAGGGAGAAGAGGAAGTAAAATTATTTTCACTCCTCTTCCCCTTAATCCATAAAAAATGATAAAGCATCTACATAATTCCTTCCTTTTAATTAGCTACGGGTGTGACAACGATTGTGACTTCATTATGTTATATCTTCATGTTATTTCAGCAACCTTCACCCCAATCCTGTATTTCGTTCGAAACGAAATTCTCATTCAAACAAATATTTTTTTGTATAGGAATTTCGTTTTGAACGCAATACATTATCTTCCAGCAGACGCTCTGGACAGCAATTTCAACATTTATTAAAATAAAAACTACATTTGCCAGCAACACTGACTGGGTGTATCCTATGGCTTACCTTCCCTATTAACATAATGTCTAAATTCCCGAAATTTATTACATTTATGAGGGGTCGTAGAGTTCTCTGCATCTCTCTTAAGTAAATGTTAGACTAACATACATTTCCTATCCCAGTTGTTAGGACGTGGCCAGGACAATCCTTAACTGTGGGAGCGGGATATTTCTTTATCTGGGAGATAGTAATTATTTCCTACTAACTATCTATCCAGTAATAGATATCCGACTTGCTCTTAATAGTTTTGAATTCGTACCACTTACAATATTGTGCAACTTTTTCGATGTTTATGCTAATGCTAATGCTAATCCAAGCAAATTAATCCCAAATTATGTGTCGTAAGTGAAATGTGATTATACGTTAATTGCGATTAATATGCTCTTTTGTCAATTCAATAGGATTTCTTAATGCAAACCTGGACCAATTTACAAGATCTTTCCGGGAGAACTCCATTACCATCAACATCTCAACAGAGAGATGTTGCAAACGATGCATTGGAGGCATATTTGCAATCCTTGGATGATGCAACCAACAATAAAGAGGAATCCGAAGTAATCGACGAGCTGAACGATTTATCTTATTTGGATAGAAAGCTAACAAACCAAGTTTGTTTTCCTTAGTTTCCACCATCCTTGCGATCCCGTGCTCGCAAGTTAGCGTTGAACACACTTTCAGTGCTCTGCCGATTGTGCTAACTAAGTTTAGAGCTCAATTAAAGGAGGAGACACTGAACAATATTCTACACACTTAGATTTTTTTGCCCAGATGGGCACCACCGAGCAGCTCGGTATTTTATTTTGGTGGATTTCAGTGAAAAACTTGCCGAGATTCAGGAAAAATTTTGTTTGTTAGCTGATATCTCGGCAAAATGCCCATTTGTTAGCTGAATCTCGGCAAGTATTTCACTGAGATCCAGCAAAATAAAATACCGGCCAAAAAATCTAAGTGTGTACTCATTCGGCTTAACTCTGACCTTTTGAAGAAGGTTGATTTTAGTAAAACTTAAAAAGAAACGTATCTTTGAATGAGTGTCATGATCTGAATGTTATACTTCAAATGAAATGTTTTTTTTTTTTTTTTTAATAAAGGCCTTTTCAGGAATCAGAGAGGCAAAATACATACATGCATATAACTGAGTTTTGAGAGCTGTTTGGGATATTGATAATCTAAAGTTAACGCCCCATGCGTTTAATATGTGCTTCATTTTCAATAAAAATAAGGCAAATACACCACCAACGACACCCTCCCTTATATTTTTATTCCATTCTGCGTATAAACAACACGATAAATCAAAATAACCCAAATACCTACCACTGGATGGCTTAAACAGTTACAAAGATATGAGATTCATGATGATGAACAAAACCGATTGCATTCAGAGGTTTGATTTAAAAAAATCTACTCTGTATCCCTATTTGCCAAACTAATTTTTAAACAGTTATGAAACAGAGAGCGATGCAACTCTTCTTTTTTTTTTTTTGATTGCGTCATTTGGTTTAGAGATCCCTGTTTAAGCGTGGCAGAAGAGGACATTGGCTCTTTGCAGTGATCCGTTTTACCGAACTCCCATTTAACTATCAGAGTACCAAACCTGCAAACTGATAGTTAATGCTGTGCACAAACTCGCGTCTCGGAAAAAGGAACAGTCGTGCTGTGTCACAACATTGGTACATAGTTTGCAGGCTTGTCACTCTGATTCTTAAGTATTTAGGGATAACTATTTGAACTCTCTACGTTGAATCAAATATAATTGTATGTTACCGAAAGTGGCTCTTTGAATACCGGTTGATCACAGTGGCCCTTCGTGACGAATAACCTTGTGCTCTTTTGTGCATATAATAATCGTATGACTAACTATTAAAACAAATATAAATTCTATCTTGCAATCCAATCCACGCACGGTGGCATCATGGTGCACAATCCACCGTTTGGGAGATTCCTGTACTAGAAAGCAGTCAAAAACAAATTAAGTTGCTTGGTTGCTGCAAAACTAATGAAAACGGTAATTCGAGTACTTATTGATAGTTACTCGAATCACGTCACGTATTGCACATCGTATGAGTAAAATACCAAATGCTTGATACTACACACTTAGATTTTTTCGCCGAGATGGGCACCACCGAGTAGCTCGGCATTTTATTTCGCTGGATCTCAGAGATTCAGCTAACAAACGGGATTTTTTCCGAGATCTTAGTAAACAAAGATAAATTTTGCTGAATCTCGGCAAGTTTTTCGCTGAGATCCAGGAGGGCCCAAAGGAGTCACGTTAGAAAAAAGTTCTTCAATGAATTTTTCGTTGTTGTCGACTGCTTTTCCACCATTATAATCGTATTTTTATTTACTGCGATGATGATAGGTTCTTTACTCTTAGGAAATTTAATCCAAGTCGGACACAATGACGAGCGTGTAATACTGCTTAAGTGGCTGCAGATACAAGGTATTCACTGAGAATTTTTGCTTTTTTATGGACTAGTCTCACGGGTAAAGGCTTGTTTACCGGATTACGGTATAGGCCTATTAATAAACTAAAAACTATGGGGTATCGAAAAAACTGCCTACGCGAGGCAAGGGATAATTTAGAACAGCAAAAAAAGGAGTCTTCGCAGTTTATGGGCAACTGATGCAATATTTTAAGCCTTGGAAAACGTGAATCTTCAAATGTCGCTTGTCGCTATTTAAAATCACTAAAGCTAGAAAATTTAACATTAGTTTGGGAAACGACTGTAACTTACTCTTATCCTATTTTAAACTGAACTTTCATTTCTCGTTGTACTGGTCCCAAAAGAATCTTAATTTTTGGTTTAATCTTCAAAAAACCTTTAGCGTTGGAAAATAACAAAACTTTTAAAACAATGAGTGCACATTTTTCCACTTCCATTTCACAAAACTGCAATCTGACAACTCAAATTGTGGCGAACTATGATCAATTTTATTTGGATTTTTTCGAGGTTGGACTCCCCAGGCATAGAGTATCATCATATCATATACCTGTCACACGACACAATATACGCATGCAAAAATGGTCAGGAAAAAAGCCCAAAATGCACACCAGGGCAATTTTTAATTCATAAATTTGACAAGTCACAGTGCTATTTTAGTGCTTAAACTAGTTTTTTTTTGCACAAGCAATCCCAGAATTAAGAGTGGAATAGCCATGAAAAACTAAATCGGGTGCTTTTCCCGGGGTACATTTATCCCCTGTTCTACCCTACAGGTATAGAAAGCTCTCTACAAATAAATAAGGAAGCACTTCCTTATTTATTTGTAGAGAGCTTGGTCAAAGAAGGTGTAACTTCATTTGAGATTGGGATGTTAAAGCCAAATAAGAAGAAGAAGAAGAAAAAGATATTGCTTATTTTATGAATCATAACCTTTTTTTAGAGTAGAAAAAAAAAATTGTTTTCTTTACGTGGTTTTCCCAATATAGCTATCTCAACTACATGCAATTTATTGTGATGTTTAAGTTGTTGGTAAAAAAAAGTTTATTTTCATTCTGATTCTCATGTATTTTTCCATGAATCCATGAAATTAGGCACATTCATTGGGGTCCTCAACATAAATCGAAATAACATAATATTAGGACACAAACATGACCCACTATTTAGTTGTATGTATCGTAAATATAAAAAGTACGCGATCATGTATCAGATATCTTATCATGTATCAGATATGAAATATCGCATCAGAAATGATAGTGCCATCAGCATACCCAAGTAAAACTGTTCTCGCATATAAATCTAAAAGCACAACGCACAACTACGTACATGAGAAGATCTTGTGAGATAATCTCATGAGCTTCGTCCCATGAGACATCGCATGCGATTTAGTACAATGAAACACACCCTTTAGGAAATGTATTGCGCTACCAAGTCGTGTGTCGCACAACTTTTATGAGCATGTGAGATGCGACGTATTGGATGATCGTGATATAGAGAAAAATACATCTCATGTGCACGACTCGACCATGAATGCGAGATTATTGTTCGTGCGTCTCACAAGCGATGATACGCGCACTGGAAGCCTGCACTGCAATGAGCATGTTCGACTCAATTTTGAGTTGTTACGAGTTACCGTGTGAAGGAATAGGAGTTTCAGCGGGGTTCTCTATTTATTCTCTTAAGATTGCCCTCAGATTAACCAAGGCGCGTACAACCCAGGCGGTTTTGTTGATTCTCTTGTATTTCGACTGGAATATCATTGGAAACGCACTACTTACCTAGAACTACCCCACCACAACAAATGAATGCAAATGATTGTCGGTACTGGATTAGTAATGGTAGATCTCATACCAGTAACGACCAACTTAGGTTAAATCTAACAACCTTAAACTGAAAAAAAAATCATCATTCGATCACATCCCTACCACCTTTCAAATCCAGACAAGAAAGTTAATCAAAAACACCTTTTTAATTCGTTTGGTGGCCCTGAAAAGGGCCGGTTTTTGATGCTAATTTATCCTCCGAAACCGTACAGAGTGCGTCCCTGTCGCTTCAGAGCGTAAACGACATCCATTGCGGTGACGGTCTTCCTCTTAGCGTGTTCTGTATAAGTAACAGCGTCTCGAATAACGTTCTCCAAAAAAACCTTCAACACGCCTCTGGTTTCCTCGTAAATAAGCCCGGAAATTCGCTTGACTCCACCACGACGAGCCAGACGGCGGATGGAAGGTTTAGTGATGCCTTGAATGTTATCACGCAGCACTTTTCGATGACGCTTGGCTCCTCCTTTGCCGAGTCCTTTTCCTCCCTTGCCGCGTCCAGTCATGGCATATGATGGTAGGGTAAACGCTCCTATAGATGCGGTACGTTAGAAGCGTTAGGTTCCTATAGTTGTGTATGGAGACTCCATACACAACTATAGGAACCTAACGCTTCTAACGTACCGCAACTATAGGAGCGTTTCCCCTAGATGTGTCGTCGGTGAAGGTTGAAACGAAAGTTAGCGTTAGCGTTGTTATCAGTGATGCCACATTTTTTCGAAGTTCAATCTGTATTTTCATCGCAAAAAATCTTTTTAATCTGTATCTGGCTGACAAAAATCTGTAGAAAAATCTGTATTATTTCTATATTATGGTCTCAGTGCGGATTTTCGTAGATCTCCATTGAGCAAATTCATAGTTCAGAAGGAGTTTTTTCAATGTTTAGAATCATGAAAAATTACTAAAGTTTGCTTTCTAAAGAATTTGTCTATTTTAATCTTGACATCCTACAAATGACATCCTACAATCTAGATTTTTGTAGTGTTTTGCATCTGCATCTACTAGGGGAAATGACGGCTTCAGCATGACAGACTATTTTCGGCAACCCAAATTGAAACACTATTTTCACTGGATTTTCTTACGAAAACACTTCGCTGAATGCATGCAAACGATTCTTTATGCTTTCAGCTTCAATTTGACTATATTTTAACCACTGAGAAAAAGCAATCTAGCAAGGTTTTCTTGGAATGCAATACACGCACTACAAATTGTAGCTGATTTCGAGTTGCTGAAAATAGAACAGCAGATTTACATGCAGTTCAAATGGAACAGTTGCCGAAGAAAAACTGGTTGCCGACAATACTCGCTCTCACTAGAGAAGATTGGAGCTTTGTAAAAGCATTTCTAAACAGTTTTTGACAATTCTTTCCACTGAAATTGTTAGAGTAGCTGGCAGCACTGCATATGTGTGCATTCCTTAGAGAAAAAGGCTATAGAAAGAAGGTCGCTGCTTAGGTTGCCAAGAATACGTAAATTCCCCTTCTGAAAATACAAAACATTAAGTAACAGTTGTAAGAGACAAATCTGTTTCCGACTGAAAATTTCCTTAATGAAGTAACTATCACAATTCCCTAATATTTTATTTATTTGTGTCCCAGATTACGCAAACCTCGACGCAAACTTTTATCTGGACATTGGACAGAACACAGAACTTTTACAGGAAGTTTATTCGAATTGCATGCTATATTTTCTATTTCTGTACTTACGCTTTTTTAAATATAAAAATATCCAGTTGATTCTTCGACTCACAAACTGTAATCAACCACTTTGTGGGTTTTTTTAAAATGGTTTGTTTACCAAGTTGATAAAAATATATTTTATTAACCTTCGTATATGTCACCATGTGACATGGTTAATTAAACAAATAAAAAGGGAAACTAATATTCCTTCCTACGCGAAATCAGAACATCTGAACATCAGAAGTCCATTCGAAAGATTCCATGTCCATTCGAAGCTAAAACAATAATAATTTATTTAGTGAAAAATACGATTTGGATTTGATGCTCAGATTGAATTCAAGCTGCTCAAAAGGAAGAAACGATTATTTATCGGAATTAATAAATATAAAAAACAATACAAAATATATTCCGTTTATTTGAAAAATCTGTATATTTTTCAAAAATCTGTAATCTGTATATACAGATATCTGTATAAAAATATTGAAAAAAATCTGTATGATTACAGATAAATCTGTATATGTGGCATCACTGGTTGTTATGATATAGTTCGTAGATTGGATACTAGCGACACTCACGTCTCTTCTGAAATTCTCAGTTAGACTACTTTCAGGAATAATGCTGGGGAGTAAACATTGGTTCCAATCTAAACAAGAGTAACAGAAGCATGACTGTCGCTATTCCCGGCCACGCCCATCTTTACCATAACTAGGGATAGGGAAGGAAATGTTGATGTAGTACTTACTTAACGAGAGGCCACCGACTTAGCGACACCCTCATAAGTGCTACGGAGTTGGAGGGTTGGGTAGGGTATTCGGTTAGGATTCACCTCAAGTTGGCGATGCAACCAAAAGTATGTATTGTTTATTTGTTGCTTATTTAATCTCTCGATAGCCGGCTATCGAAAGAACATATTAATTTTGTTTAGTGATAATGAATTTTAAGAGTCATGACGGAGAGCTTGGGATTAAACCCATGATTTTCTGCTCAGTAAGCAAAAACGATCCCTCCAGGGTCATCGAGCATCTCAGCACCATAACGCTTCGCGACAATACAGGACTACGTTTTCGCTTGATATGCAACGGTGAAGGTTGAAACGAAAGTGAACAAAAATTTCAAATTTCGGCTTTTTTATACCTACTTGAGGGTTAAATTTTTCTTGTTAGTTGTTGTGTTCTTGTTTTTTCATCGTTTCTTATTGGTTGAAAACAGCAAACGCATGTTTCTACAGTTTGCTTTCATCGGCTCCACATCGTACCCAAGGAAAATGGCTCGCACATAGCAGACCACTCGCAAGTCCACTGGAGGAAACGCTCCTCGCAAGCAGTTGGCAACGAAGGCCGCTCGCAAAAGCGCTCCAGCCACCGGAGGAGTAAAGAAGCCTCATCGCTACCGGCCAGGCATCGTCGCCCTGCGCGAGATTCGTCGTTATCAGAAAACGACCGAACTGCTGATCCGCAAGTTGCCTTTCCACCGTCTGGTGCGTGAAATTGCCCAGGACTTCAAGACCGATCTGCGCTTCCAGAGCTCAGCTGTTATGGCTCTACAGGAAGCTAGCGAGGCTTATCTGGTCGGTCTGTTCGAATATACCAACCTGTGTGTCATCCACGCCAAGCGTGTCACAAACATCGTATCCATGGTGAACGTGCTTAATTTCCCCGTCGAAAATCTTACAAAACCGGCCCTTTTCAGGGCCACTACAAAGATTCCATAAGAGAGTTATTTAAGTCAACTTTTAAAATTCAGATTTAGATCGACTAAGTTTGTTTTGTGGATTCTATGCAATCAGTAACGGAGCAAAACTATTCCGTGTACGGGTTAAAAAACATGCTCTCAAAAATGTACGTTCATGCGTTCGCTTTCTGACGCGGGGTTGATTTCGAGATTTTGAAAACAAACATACAGCCTGGTCCCATACATCCCATGAGTCGGGCTAGCAAATCATCGCGGACTGGCACTGCTCACCATACACGGTACGGTACATGGGTCGAGCCAGAGACGATGTTTAATAAGAGACGCGATGACTGAAGCCAAAATTTTAAATGTTCCAATCGAACCGTCTTATGGTACTTGGATGCCGTCACTGAACACGCCAAGCGCAGACAGTCACGGCCATGGATTATCACCAACAACCAAGTAACAAAACGGCCCTTTTCAGGGCCACCAAGTTCATTTGAGCAAAGAGTTAGAGTAGAATTTTTAAAGAACTACAAAAATAGTTTTCACCATTAAGTCAAGGCTATTTTTTCTCATTGATGGCGCTGTTCCAAAAAGTCAAAAGAAATCATTCATGATCGTTCAGTTTTTCCTAGAAATTTTTGTTAAATAGTATTTGCTTGCAGAATATGTTAAAAGGGAGGGACTTTTTATGTATTTTTATGCAGAATATGCAAAATGTTAATCCCTTATGTGATATATTTTTTGAGTGTATCCTGTTTCCAAGTTTGTTTACAAGATTACAACTCTGGAGAGCATTTTGTGTGGTCATGTGGTTCTGAATATGGCGATGAGTGTGCAAAATATTACGCAATTCCATCCTCGCTATTCGCACGCGCCCGAGGATCGGAGGCGAATGCCAATTCGACTTGTTTCATCTACTTACTTCTCTCTGACGACTGTGCTGGGGAAGCAGCATATACATGTAGGTAATTGGTGGATTTGTTAGGTAATTCGACGCTTTTGGACAATGCTGAACATTTACCAGTTTTTCAATAGTTTCTTGTTGAAAATCAACATTCGGATTATCGATGCGTAGCCATATTTCGGATCGATTGGTGATAAAATTATTGAAATTGGACCAGGGTCAGTTGAGTTATTAACGTTCAAAATCTTTCATAATGTGTTACATGTTCCATTTTCAGTTTTCACAAAGTGTACCCCCATATAGAAATCAAAGACGTAGTCCTACGTCAAAAGATTGATCTACTCCAAAAAGGTTGTATGACGAACATATTGAGAACCATTTGAAACCCGTATTTAAGCTACAATAAAAGCTATTTGGCAACAATAAAATCCTTTTTCAAGCCATTTTCCCTAGCTGCTTGCTGAATCCATTAGAAAGATCATCAATCAAGATAGAAAAGAATTCAAAAATATCATCCGATCTTAACAATTTAATTGAAATATAAACTGATCATATAAAACGGCTATTCAATTTGAAAAAAATTATTAAAATTGTTCTTATAAAGTGGCCAAGTTGTAGGTGCCATATTAAATCTTAAGTGAAATGTACTTGAAAACATCGAAAAAAATAAGTCCGCCCTCGGAAAACGTTGATCTCACTTATTATTTTTAATCGAGAAGAAGAATTAATTATTCTTCAGATTGATCATTAAGCTCAGCCGAGATATGTTTTATGATTATCGTATTTCAAATATCTGCTCATTTCTAAATTGACCAAAATAAAGTTATATCCATGGAAATACACATTGAAAACGAAGTTTGTAAAAATCAAACTAAATTTATATTATATGGCGGTGGCTTAAAAGTTGGTTCACATGCGCCATTTGTGAAAAAGTTGTTTTGCTTGAATGAAATCCCAAACAAATTTAAAATAGCTTTTATGAAGAAAACTTCCTGACTGAATTGTATTTATCTAAAGCCATTTTGCCGTTCAGATTTATGGCAGCATATATGGAGGCAAAGTTGCCTGCAAAAATTTAAACGTCACAGTTTGTTTATCTTTCGATAGTTGCGTTGTTCGATCATTGCAACGAGGTTTTATTCCAGCGTTCCAGGGGTTTTTCTCCCGCTGAATTGGAAGCAGTTACTAAGGAAGTGTGCGGAACCGTTTTGCGACATTTCTCATACATCGCAACAACAACAGCTGGAAGCTCGTATCGTTCCCGTAAAATATCCCCTTCTTCCGGATGATTCCCGAAGTGCACCATCAAACGATGCAGAATGAACGTTTGAATGAAATTTCGAACCTTTCGCTGAATAAAATTACTGCTATGAATCGGAAACCAGCCAATCTCCACTTACTGACAGTTTCAACAGTTTGCTGTAGGTACAAATTCATATTATTTAGTTCGTCCGATCTGGAGAAGGTTAGACTGTTTCATAAAGGAGACGGTCAACACCGGTCAGAACGTGATGCAAACGCCAGATGCTCAGTCGTTGCTGAAATTGACTTCCCTTCGGTAGAATGTTAACGCTTGGAGTTTTCATCCTATTTCATCTACTCTTCGAGATTTCCTTGTCATTAATATTTCTTTTATGAGGATCCAACTTTTGAGTTCAATTTGGAATTTGGGGATTTTATGGTACACTTTAACAAGTCTTAACAACAAAAATATATGCTTTTTGCTCTCATTTAAAACCGAATTGTTATATGGTTGCTTTTATCATGACAGAACAACTTTATAGAGTATTTTATCAAGGCATTAATAAACAAACGCTAATGAAGTTTATGATTGATTTACAAAACAGTTTTATGGAGGTATTGAGAGCTGCTTTGAATTTATTTTTAAGCAACTTTCTCGACAGACTATAAAAGGTTTTTAAAACAGTAATAAGCTGAATTACTAACCAGAAATGTTTTACACTTTGAAATGCTGTATTTAAACTAAATGGATCGTTTACTTGGGAGGTGTGGGAGCTGCCTCCCTGGCGTCGGTAGCATTGGTTCTCACCACGGAAAACAAGATCGACGGAAAACAAATCAAGGAAAAAAAAAGTATTTTCTATCCATTCGTATTTTGAATACAATGTGTCATTTACAATGATTTAGCGTAGATCGTCATAGTGAATCCAAGCTGCCTGTGTCCTCTTGTGGAAAATTGGTTGACCCGATAAACGACCTTTCTCGAATGCATCGTACAGTTCCCAATGCATCCGCTTTCAAAGGAATACAAAAAGAGTCTGGATCCAGGAAAATCCTACCTGATGTCTGCAAAAAATTACTTGAATCACCTGAAAACAGTGCACGGAGGTCAAAAGGGGTGAGTTGCAGGGAAAAATAAAAGTAAAAGGGTCTGTGCCTAGAAGCACGAATGGAAGCTTGACGTAGGACCATGCTTGACCGTTGCATGTGTTTATGCGCTCAGTTCTTTTAACTTTTAATTGTTCAAAGATGAAACAAAGATGAAGATCCAGGTAGGCTAATCAATAGAAATATAAATCAATGTACAACAATAATCAACAGAAATAAACGTAATTTAACTACTACTACGTTGTGCAGTACCAGGTGCTCTATTTATAAATGTAAGATTTCTAGGTTTTTTGAATGCACTACCTCCCCATACTGTCACTAATTCTAGGACCCCCTCCCCTCAAAAGTGAATCGGGTCCTGCTTGATTCCGTGCTTCCGTCTATTAACGTCTCTTTAAACTGTTCCCCAGGTAGAGGAGAATTAAGTTCATTCGAGACGGCACAAAGCAAGCATTCCGAGCATCAATAACTCCCCGTTATCGCTTACCGTCACACAGCATTGTCTTTAGGAGTATCAAGACTACCCTCTTATCAAAAAGAAGTGAAGTGACTATACAATTCATTTTCATTCTAATGCCACTTCAGCCTACTTATGCTTATATCATATCAAATGAGTCAACCGCACGCAAGAAATTGAGTACAATTTGTTCTGTACTCCCTGAAGTTGTACAATACCTCACGGATTGAACCAACGACACCCATTTCTTCCCTCAATTGTGCTCGAGCCGGGCACTCCACCAATAGATGAATTACATCTAAAACCGCACCGCATCCCTGGCAGTAGGCCACACTGCCACTAAAACGAAGTCGATGAGTGAGCCGTGTATGACCAATCCTAAGCCGAGTCAGAACTTTCTGATCTCTAGAATTGGGTACATCTTTCCACTTGTTCCTTTTTCAGAGGAATAATTGTTTTGCTAGGCTCATTGCCGAAAACATATCCAGCGACCGAGTGTTCTTCGGGTTAAAGTTTCACAACTAACAATATTGCATGCACAAAACACAGTTTATTTTTCTTAAATTACACTACACTCATTTAATCAAACTTTATTTTTGTAACTTAACTAAACACTAAACAAATAATTAATTATCTTCATCGTTTGCCGAAGATGGCAACATAGATTGTCGGCGCGATGAATTTGTGGGCTACGCACCCAGCTGCGACGGTGGACTGATGTGCACTGACTCGTCCTATGGTGTATTGTTTTTCCCTTCGGTGCGGATGCTGTAGAGATATGACATCGCGAACAGTGGTATGTTCCGTACAGTCGATGTGTGGGATATCGATCGGTGATTGTCCATTGCGTTGTGTTGCTAAGTTGGTGGTGGAGCGTTCATCGGTCACAGATTCGAGGACAGACGTATTGATGGTGTCGAACACCACTCTTGTGTAGTGTTCTTGATTATACGCAGGAATGCATCACGGTTGTTATGCCAAGATACATTCCATGCGTATCTCCAGATCTGCTTCACCCAGCGGGTAGCTTCACTATAGGGCACTGAAGTGACCTCTAGCTGAGCAAGACGACCCTGGTTAGCTACTCTATCAGTAGCCTTACTTACCTTACCAATCAGGCTAAGGCCTTGTTGTCCTCTGCTGTCCGAAGAAGTCGTCTCCACTCTACTCGATCAATGGCCACAGTTCGCCAGCCTCGTAGTCTGCGAAGGGTCCGCAGGTCACCTTCTACTTGGTCGATCCACCTTGCCCGATGCGCGCCTCTTCTTCTTGTTCCTGTTGGGTCGCTTTCTAGAACCATTTTCTCTGGGTCGCCGTGCGGCATTCTTACGACGTGCCCAGCCCACCGTAGTCGCCCAATTTTTGCAATGTGGACGATGGATGGTTCTCCCAGCAGCTGGTGCAATTCGTGGTTCATTCGCCTCCTCCACGTTCCGTCATCCATCTGCACTCCACCGTAGATGGTACGCTACACCTTCCGTTCGAAAACACCACGAGCATAGTCCAGGTCTCGTGACCGTAAAACACCACCGGTCTAATCAGCCTCTTGTAGACAGTCAACTTCGTGCGGCGGCGAATTTTATTCGACCGGAGCGTCCTCCGGAGTCAAAGTAGGCACGATTCCCTGCCATAATGCGTCTTTGAATTTCTCTGCTGGCATCGTTTTCGGCGGTGCGAAAATACACGAACTCATCGACCACCTCGATTTCGTCACCGTCAATCTGAACTCGGGGTGGGAGGCTAACATTGTCTTCCCTAGAACCTCTTCTTTTCATGTATTTTGTCTTTGATGCGTTGATGGCAAGTCCAATCCGTCCAAGCTTCAGCCTTCAGTCTGATGTACGTTTCCGCCATCATCTCAAAGTTCCGTGCCATAATGTCAATGTCATCGGCGAAGCCAAGGAGCTGGATGGACTTCCTGGATATCGTGCCACTCGTGTCTATCCCAGCTCTTCTGATCACACCTTCTAACGCGATGTTGAACAGCAGACACGAAAGTCCATCACCCTGCCGTAACCTCCTTCGAGATTCAAAGGGACTCGAGAGTGTCCCCGATACTCGAACAACGCACATCACTCGATCCATCGTTGCCTTGACCAATCGCGTCAGTTTGTCCGGAAATCCGTACTCGTGCATTATATGCCATAGCTGATATCGATCGATTGTGTCGTATGCGGATTTGAAATCGATGAACAAATGATGTGTGGGCACTAGAGTGATGCAAAATTTGAAATTTTCGCTCCACAATACTTAAACGATTCCAAATCTGATCCTGACTAACCTCTCAAAATTTGAACCCATTTGGTGAGAAACTGAGATGGCACAAACCATTTGAAGTTTGTATGGGAATTACTATGGTAAAACCAAGATTTTTGTTCATGTCTATCTAATAATTCACCATATCGGTCTGCTTCAAAAAATTTTAACTGTACTTGTACGAAATTTTCCCAGCTACAACTTTTCTCAATACCACTTTTTGATTAAATGCAAGGATCGAAAGTTATCAATGGTTCAATGCACTGATGTCTTATGATCATGCTCAATCAACTGCTCAGCAGGCAACATTGGTGTTTCTGGGGCGTTTAATAGGACACAAAAATCATGGCTTCTATGTCACACTGCAAAATACAGTGTTGCCTACAGAGTAGCTGCTTGATCATGTCATAAGTTTACCAACCTCTTAAATAATTAATAGCTTTTTCCGGTCTCGTTTTACATAGAAATGATCTTGAGCAAAGTTGTAGCTGAGAAAATTTTCTATAATAATGGTTATCGAACTGTTTCGCAGCTCGATATGGAAAAAGACTAGAAGGCAATGAACAAAAAAATGAGATTTCCAATAGTAATTTACATGTAAACTTAAAATGGTTTGTGCGAAGTCTGTTTCTAACCAAATGAGTTGTAACTTTTGGAGGCTAATCAGGACCCGATTTGAAACCATTTAAGCACTGTGGAGCGAAAAAGTCAAATTTTGCATCAGTCTAGTGGGCACGTTATATTCGCGGCATTTCTGCAGAACCTGCCGAATCGCGAAAATTTGGTCCGTGGTAGCGTGGGTACCCTTGAATCCCGCCTGGTATTGCCCCACGAACTCTCTTGCAAATGGTGACAGACGGCGGCATAGAATTTGGGAGAGTACCTTGTAGGCGGCGCTCAGCAGTGTGATCGCGCGGTAGTTGCAGCAATCCAACTCCTCCGGTAATATCTCTTCCTCCCAAATCTTGGCAGTTACTCAGTGCAGCGCTCTAGCCAGTGCTTCACCACCGTATTTTAATAGCTCACTTGGTAGTTGATCTACACCAGTTGCTTTGTTGTTCTTCAGCCGACCGATCTCCTCCTCAACTTGTTGAAGATCAGAGGCCGGTAGCCTGTCGTCTTCTGCGCGTGCTCCAAGGTCTGTTGCCGTGCCACCTTCGTTTTCTGCTGCTTCACCGTTGAGGTTCTCGTCATAGTACTGCTTCCACCTCTCAATCACCTCACACTCGTTCGTGAGAAGGTTACTGTCCAAGTCCTTGCACATATCGGCTTGCGGCACGTAGCCTTTGCGCGAACTATTTAGCTTCTCGTAGAACTTCCGTGTGTCGTTTACGCGGTACAGGGCCTGCCCCAACCCCCTGTCTCGCCAGGGGACCATCGTGCACAGCTCTGTTTAGAGTCCCACGCTGGCACTAGGATGGTGATCAGCCGCTCCTAACATGGAGAACAGACGCCGTTTTGAGCCGCACCTCCATGGTGAACAGACAGGTTTGGTGAAACATTTCCTCTATCACCATACTATGGTTACCGCGCCAGTGTTCGCGTCGCACCTCTTCACTTTGCTATTGCCGGACTGGCAACATCGCCCAGGCTACGCCACCCAGTTGTGTCCATGTTTCAGCTGGTAGTCTTTTGTTATAATTTGACTCGAGGAGGCGTGAAGTAGGAACTTGTGAGGACCAGGGCTAGGTATTCCGCTCCTTCCAGGTTGTCAACTCACCATTTTGACGGTCTAGACGCCATGCTGGATGATAAACTTACCGAGTAATTTCTACCAGTACATCCGTTGAGAATATATCAGGGTTGTTGTTTTGCATTGTTGGTTGTCTCTAGAATCCAGGGGGAGGGGATGGAGAGCTTTTTCCAGCAGAAGATCCAAACGTTTCTTGAGGGTGAGCAGATCACACCTGTAAATTCGCTTGTCCATGAAGAGGCGGAAAGTCCTCCGCCCTGAAAGTTGGAGTCTTATCCTTCCTCCGTCCTGTTTGATAGTTGGTGGACGCCTGTTTTTGTATGCGCTTGAAATTCTCGCGTTTAGGGCACTGTCGGATCCTTGGTGAGCTCCACCACAATTGGCGGATTCGGACGCTATAGCTTCACCCGCAGCACATTCGGAGGTGGCATGGTCTTGAGCGTAATTGCCGCAGCGTGGATTAATGTTGCAGTTGCGGGTGCCATGTCCAAAGTTCAGACACCGTTGGCACTGAGTCACATCGCGATGGCCGCCACGGGATGGCTCCCAGTGGACGATGATGGAATTGATGGAGTGGATGGCTTTCAATGCGTGGCAGTCCTTTTTAAGGTCGCTGCTCTCATTCTTGAGTTACTTTGAGCTCCGATCCCGCCGAAATAAATACCGTCGTGTTTGTGACTGAGCGGACAAAAGATTGTATTAGGGTAACTGATGATGGTTGGACCTATTTAGGCCGGTTTCACACGACGTCAACATTCATGTCGTATTTTTTTTAATAAACCAACATATAATTATAAAAAATGCGTGATTAGGGGAAAGATCTACCTTTCTTGTTTCTAATAATAACATAAAAAGTAAAATATTATGAACAAATAATTTTATAAAACGTTTTTATTCAGCAAAGAATTATGATGTTGGTTGGACCTAAAAAATGATGATGGTTGGACCTATTTTTGCAAATGCTAGTTTAGCCCATATTTGTTTAAAACTTTGTTTAGAGCTTATTGGTATCATGAAAAAACCCTTTTTATACAGTTTTTATGAATTTACTATTTAAAAAAAATCAAGAAATTTGAGTTTAACTTCGTTTTTAAAAAGTTCACTTTCCTCGCATTAGCTATTCATCATGGCTCATTTTCTTGGAAATCATTGACCCGATTTGGAAAACTTTTAACGTCAAACTATAGGTATTGTGGTCCCATTGAAAGCTATTGAATATTTTTGGAATCGGTCAACTGGTTCCGAAGATATGGCCGGAACAAGTTCCAGGGTATATGGAACATGGACCTAATTTGGACATGGAAGGAATAAAACCTATCATGCGAACTTCACATTACTTCCCAATTCGATAACAAGATCAATAACGAAATTGAGTGCCTTGGACCACATTGGCCACTTCCGGGCATGTTCTGGGTGCCCCCGGGGAATCTAGGGGCTTAACATGACAGAATATCAGAGCTTTTTTAACATTTTATTTCAAGTTAATTCACACGCAAAAGGTGTATAAGAAGTGCTTAGTGTAAATTCATATTAACAGATTCTTTCGGCACTTTCGTGGTAGTTCGGAATTCGGTGGTTATCCTTTCAGCTAACCTGACGATGGAATTCCTCCTTTAAATTTACGCCCAACTAGTGACGCAAGGTCTTTAGCAGCTTCCAAGATCTTTTTGGTCGTCTTAGGACTGCCAGAAGCAGCGCACATACAAACCCAATCCCCTAGCGGGTTCTCCAAATCAACACTCAACACTATTTCCCTTCCATATTTCTTGCCGTGGCTTCCCTTAATTTTTGCGTGAAGTGTCGTTTTTGGAATATTGTACCTTTTCTGTGCCTGATACGCGGTAAGTGATTTATTTCTTACTAAAAGAACAGCATTTGAAGATCTTCGACCGTATAACTCTTTTCTTTAGCCATTTTTTCAATCGAAGAAACTGATCACTCGGCCAAAACGAAATCGAATTTCAAATCAGCTGCACATGAAGCATGCAGGCAAACCAAAGCGCACCTGGCGGCCGTCTTAGGAAACACATAGGTCCAACCATCATCATGCGTAGGTCCAACTATGATCATATTTATCTATTCGAATTTCGTCAATTATTCAAACATTTTAGCGAAACCAATGCACAGTGGTCCAGAATGCAGATTTAGGTGGAATGATATGTTTTGAAATTAAAACTTTAGACTAAAAGTCTCTTCTACAAAGTTGTTCCTTATAGTTACGCCCTCATTTTTATGACAATGAATTCTAGGGTGGTTCCTATTATCATTAAAATCAAAAATCTAACTTTTTTGTTTGTATAAATTAAGGTTTACATTCTTCTGCAAAGTTATAACTATTATCTCTTGAATTGGCCGATTTAGAGGTATTTTCTTGAATTGAGTTAGGGTGGCTCTTAAAAAAAAAACAGTTTGTTTGCTCTAGTTTTCTTATTCAGAATTTCTCAGCAAAGGTATTTCCAGATTACTTTTAGATCTTAAGAAGGTGCAAATTTTTGCTGCTCAAAGTTTGTCAATATCTTGAGCCGATCAAGAGTTACTGACTTTTTTTAAGAGCCATCCTAACTCAATTCAAGAAAATAGCTCTAAATTGGCCAATTTAAGAGATACAAAAAAGTTATATTGAACAAAAATGCTTGAAATTAGCTCAGCTATAACTTTGCCGAAAAATGTATACCTTAATTAATTAAAGCAAAAAAGATAGTATTTTGATTTAAATGATAATAGGAGCCACCCTAGAATTCATTGTCATAAAAATGAGGGCGTAACTACAAGAAACAACTTTGTAGAAGAGACTTTTAGTCTAAAGTTTCAATTTCAGGCTCAAAACATATTATTCCACCTAAATCTGCATTCTGTACCACTGTGCAATGGATAAATGGCGTACTAACGTGTTGTTTAAACCTTAAGGTGATACTCCAAGGAAGCCTAAGCGTGAAACTTCAAAGGCACAAATGTCAGCTTCCACAAAACATACAAATTTGAAATTGCCACTCTCTGTTTGTAGTAGCACAGCAAACAAGGAGCAACAATTTCAAATTTGTATGTTTTGTGGAAGCTGACATTTATGCCTTTAAAGTTTCATGCTCGACTCGAACCACAAACGTTGCGATTAACAGACCTGTGCTTTCTCCACTGCTCTCTCCACACGACTGAATACGGATAGCCTAAAAGCAAATATGAAGCGCTCATTTTCTCGCATACTCGACTTCGTATGCTTTTTCTGCTGGAGAGATTCGAGGCAAGTGTGTGCGTTGTTCTACAATGTTCTACAATGTGCGTCGTTCTACAAGCTTACTGGTATGGTCGAAAGCGTAGATAGAACACGAAATAAAAAAGACAAAAAACCATTACATCGCTTGCATGGTCAATTTCTAACATTCGTTGCGATGTTCATGAACAGAGGATGATAGGAAACGGAACTAACATTCATTGTAATATATTTTTGGTTTGCGTGTAGATGAATGCGTCATTGGGACGGTACTTATGGATATTTTTGGTCGCTATTGAAAATTTAGTGGATTGCTGAATTTATGTATGGGCCCAAATAAGGAGCATTTAGGCTGACATTACATCCATTTCCCCTATGTTTAAATTTTTTATATTGATGCCATTCGTTATTACTGAATGGCTCACATTCCATTCAAATGTATGTCTGCGTAGTAGTTGAACAACCCCCCAAAGGAAAATGGTATGAACATCAAAAAGCACCACCCTGTATGCTAATTAAATCATTGAGCAATATTTTTTTAAATTTCCAGAACCTTCCTATTATTGTGGAGCCCTTCATCAACGGCAGAGCATAAAAATACACCCAACTATGCCGTGCCCCATCCGAGAAGTGGCCTCCGGAAATGAAAGCGTAGGCGCCAAAGACATCCAGGAAAAAAAGCACAATTTTATTCGTCCCAAATGACATCGTTGCGAAGTCGCAAAAAAACACTCCTGAAGGATCGTCTAAAACATCCATTGTCGTTTCATTTCACTGTTATTGCTCAGCGAGGATGGTTCGTTGGTTGCTATTACAGCTTCTGTTTATAAACATTCCTCACTGCTTCGGGCGCCTGCTCCTTTTAAGTTGGCGCATGTTGGATGGATTGCCGGGGAGGATTATCCTCCTCAAATGGGCCCAGAGTCCAGCGCCTTGAGGGGACATTTTTCAGAATGGTCACACTGGTAATGGATTCGGTGGGATAGTAAGCTCTTGACGATGCCTGGACGAATTTTCGGGCTAAGATGTACCTCCTTGTGACGGTTTGTTGGCCTTCAATAGCTGCTCACTCCCTCGCCCCCACGCTCCCTCGCTGTTGGATTCATGGTAAATAGATTAGGCACGAAGATAAGTTGACCGATGCGCTGGATGGGAGCTATCTTTTTGGGACACGTTTCGAGGATTTAAACTGACCGACGCGTTTGGTGTTGGCGGGATGACGAGATTGTGTTTTACCGAGATAAGATAGATGGAGACTTTGTAGCGTAATACAAAAACCATCATCTAAACTTGGTGTCTTAATCTTTCTGAAAATCTCCATTTCACCGGGCACTTAACCATTAATCGTGAATCGTCGAATTTTAAAGAGGTAATCCTTTGGTTGCAATATCCGGGCTGCAATCTTCCACTTTCTCTGCTCATCGTAGCACAATAACGGTGGATGTTTGCTGGCGTGGATGGAGAAGGGGTCCCACCACCAAACATTGCAATAAATCACTTTCTACCTCCACGGGTTCCGGGTGGCTTCCATTTATCTTCATTCATCCACGCCATTTTGCCGGGGTACAAAACGTCTTCCTCCACCTTGACACCTTGGGCGAAGGCATCTCTTCGGGATTTAAATCGAAAGCTTAGCACGAAACCACCCGGTTGAGGAGCTTTACTCCCCCTATCCTCATCACTGTTTTCACTGTTCGTGCTGATATCTTCGAGATAGACGCTCGTCATTTGCACTCAATCTAATCGAAACATTCTATGCTGCTCTTATTGGTTGTTAAAGCATTAGCTGTTTAAAAGGCTACTGTATTGCCACCAACTATTGATATTCTTTTTTCAGTTCACTCACCATGTCTTAAAATTTGGTGGAAGCTTTTGGCTACAACAGCAACAACAAATGTAAAATTACAGTTTAAGAATAATTATGTCGACAAACGGCAATTTTTTTTATATAGGACTACGTCTGTGATTTCTATATGGGGGTACACTTTGTGAAAACCGAAAATGGAACATGTAACGAAATTATGAAAGATTTTAAACGTTAATAACTCAGCTGCCACTGGACCAATTTTAATAATTTTATCACCAATCGATCAGAAATATTGCGATTTGAAACAAAAACTATTGAAAAAGTGGTAAATGTCAAGCTTCGTCTGAATGCTGCCTCCCCAACATATTAATCAGATAATCGTTTCTAGACGAAACATGACGATGAAGCATTGCTGCTTCCCCAACACTGTCACCAGAGAGTCAGTGGCATTTGCCTCCGACCTTCGGGCGTGTGCATATAGTAAGAATTCAATTGCGTAGCATTTTGCACACTCATCGCCATATTCTGAACCACACGCCCCCAAAGACCACACAAAATGCTCTCCAGAGTTGTAATCTTGTAACCAAACTTGGAAATAGGGGTACAAGTGATTTTGATCAATTATCTTCATCGACTATCTGTTACGTTAATAACTCGACGGCAAACACATTTATTGATACGGTTATTGTTCTGGATGATAGAAGAGCATAGCAGAAGTAGTGCGAAATAGGTTAGTAAAGCCATGGTCATCAAAAGAGGAAATCGAGGAAGATAATTGAATTTCACCCCTCTGCTTCTAAGCCCTTGAATTCAGTCGTCGTCATAGCAATGAAAACTAGCATCGCACCACTGTTGGTTCTTAAGTTACACTTGTTGACTGCAATTCTGTTGTTCAGCATTTTCGAAGGACCATGAAAAAATCATGAAATTACACAATTATTCGAATAACGATTAATCAATCGTAAAGATTTTTCCAGCTATTCGATTCAATATTTATCGAATTTTCAACTATCGAGTGCGTAGCCGACCTCCCATCTTATGTCTTCTCGTTTGATTTTGCATAGTAGAGAAAATAAATAAAAGTACTAATTAACAGGATCATAAATTCGCCGAAAAAAGTGTTAAGCGTCTTTCTGTTAAAGGCTAAGATTTACCAACTTGTTGAGAGAAGGAGTTTAACGAGAAAACCTAAAAAGTAGAAGGGTCTGTGCCTAGGGGCACGAACGGAAGCTTGACGTAGGACCGCTAGTGGACGGAACAAATGTGAACATTTAGTTCTTTTAATTGATCAATCATCAATTATCTTAACTCTTTCCGTTTTTTATTTGTAAGCGTATCACATTTGTAGTATTTATTTCAAAGAGAAAGTTGATGAAGAGAATCCAAATGATTGTCAACTTGAGTATTTTCGATTCATCTACCCGACTTTAAAAGGTGTATTTTGAATTTTTAAGTTTTGTGCATTTTGGTATTAAAGTGTATTCAATTCACCCCTAACAGGATTTCCTTCCAAATTAAATGAATGGGGCGGGGCGGGAAGTATAGTTTGTGCAGAATATGTAAAAAAAAGGAGGGACTTCGAGAGATTGAACTCGTGAGAGCCAATTTTCTCACAAATTTAATTTTATTGGCTTTCTGGGGACTGAATATAAACCCAAAGCGAATTATTCCCACTTCTCTCAAATTCTATAACACTTCCTACCAGCGTGTTCTGGAAAATGGTCTGACGATGATTAATCTCACCAATACATTCGGGCCTACAATTCCACACCTTCTATAGAGACGAAAGCCTTGATAGCTAGCTGCTTGCGGGAACTGATGACCTTGGCAAATGTCCAAATAATACTCTTAACAAATTTATGGTGGTCCTGAAAAGGATCGTTTTGTATTGATGGTTGAGTAATGCTGAGCTGAGCACGACGAGCTACTGATTCCGATCCTAGCCCTTATGGTTGCTCATATGAGCTCTGCAGCTCGCTGCCTGCAGGCAGCCTTTCGTTGTTGTTGTTTAGTTGAAAGCACTCCTGCTGCTGCTGCTGCTGCTGCTACTACTGCTGCTGCTGGACTGTACACCACCACTTACGGTGATTGAATGAGCACCGTTCAGTGGGACCGCATTGAATTCGATTTTTAAGTCTGTGTTAGGGAATGTGCTGTTTTCAGACATTCGGTGATAATTTTGATCACCATTGCAACAGATTGACATTTGGTATTATTCAATAGTGACCTATTGAAAATTAACTAAGGGTTCATTTTAGCAGATTGGTAGATAAATTTCCAATCGTTTGGCTTGTTTAGAATTAATATTTATCTGCTATTGGTCGAAACCTGACCTCTTTTCGTAATGCTGTGCATTTTGGTTTTTAAAATTGCGTGGACTCTATAGATCCTGTGGAGATCTATCTAGCCCTGACGTATGTGTTGGTAGAGGGAAAAATGCAAACTTTGCGGGAGACGATGTCTTAACACTCGAAAGCAATTTTGCGAAATATGAAGTAAAACAAATCCTAGCTAGTTCTACATGATGATTTTGTTTGATTTTATTAATTTTTAAAGTCGCCGGGAAATACTAGCTGACGATTTTTTTTTATGATAACTCCTTACTTGAAAACAGGCAAAAACTCACAAACAGGCTGCTTTTCAATGGTATACAGTGTGGTAATTTAGTAATCAATAAATTATCTCAACATTTAGTAGCAAACCATTAATAAATTTTGGTAACATACAAAAAATTCTATAATCCACATTAAATTTTATATGTGCGATCGAAACAATTTTTTTGACGTCACTACAAGGGTGATTGATTAAACGAAAGAAACGAATCGTGCGGAATGAAAGCCGAGGAAAAACTAATTGCACCAATATATTCAGGCCTACAATTCCACACCTTCTATAGACAGGTTGAGCCTTGATAGCTAGCTGCTTGCCGGAACTGATGACCTTGACCAATGTCCAAATAATACTCTTAACAAATTTTTGGTGGCCCTGAAAAGGACCGTTTTGTAGTCATGGTTTAGTAATTCTGAGCTGGGTGTTCAACACGGATGAGGCTGTCGAGCTGTAGGTTTTTTGGAGCGAGGGTGACACGCATGGCATAGATGACCAACCCGCAGCGACTCACGAAGAGCTACTGATTCCGATCCATAGCATAGCGGTGCAGCTTCTTCCTCCTTTGATGGTTGCTTACGTGGGCTCTGCAGCTCGCTGCTTGCAGGCAGCCTTTCGTTGTTACTGGAGAACAATGTTCAACGCCACACGCCGAAAGTACTGCTACTGCTGCTACTAATTTCGACGACCGAACACCACCACTCAGTGGTGTAGTCGTTGGAAGCGTGTGGTTCTGAGTATGGCGATGAGTGTGCAAAATATTACGCAATTCCATCCTCCCTATTCGCACGCGCCCGAGGATCGGAGGCGGATACTACTTCGACTTGTTTCGTTTACTTACTACTCTCTGACGACTGTGCTGGGGAAGCATGTAGGTAATTGGTGGATTTGTTAGTTAATTCGACGATTTTGGACAATGCTGGACATTTACCAATTTTTCAACAGTTTCTTGTTAAAAATCAACGTTCGGAAGCATTGTTATCGATACGTAGCCATATTTCTGATATATTGGTGATAAAATTATTGAAATTGGACCAGGGGTAGCTGAGTTATTAACGTTCAAAATCTTTCTTAATTTGTTACATGTTCCATTTTCGGTTTTCACAAAGTGTGCCCCCATATAGAAATCAAAGACGTAGTCCTACGTCAAAAGAGGAGGAATTTTAGCTGGGTGGACACTGATATTCTGCGGCCTACCAACTTGTCGCAGAAGACGGGCCGAGACTTTTGCGAGTGCCCAATTATTGAACCGAATAATATGGGATAGTCTGGTCCGATTTGTTGATCCAGCTACCTACACGTCATCATCAACTTTTTTAAAATGGAATGAGAAGCAAATAATCCAGCAAATTTGATGGGATGAATTTTTTAAACTAATAATCGATTTAGTTCGTACTATTTGATGCAGTACCAGAATTTAAAGATTTTATTAGTTCTAAATAATTCTAAAAATAATTCTTATACTACCCTGAGGTTGATCAGATTTCCCATTTAATTCTTGACATCATTCAACACACAACACCCTGTAGATCAGTAGGCCAAGAGGGACTCAAAGTCTAACATCGTGGTACTCACACACAGTTTACCTAAACTACGGGTTACTCCACTATTCACAGGACCATCTCGCCAATGAATATTTTTTTAATATTACTATAATGAAAGTCTGATAGCTTCATTTTTGAAGTCTCAGGATCTTGAAATGATTCTAAATTCCGGAGTTTATATTCTTCCTAGGTCCCAGATCATGACATTTTTGGTTAGTCTGAATTAACTTGGAACTCTTCACATGTTCACTGGTTTTCTTTTTAGTTCCATTGAAATCGTCCTAGAATTCCATCATACTTCTTTTCTATATTCACCTAAAATAATCTTGATACTATCTAAACTTTTCCAGCATTACCTCTTAGACTCTCTTATAAATCACTTTCCAATTCCACAATTCCCTCAAACTGGTAATAATTCCTAAGAAATGGCACAATTTTGTGTTCATTTTACTCTATGAAATTCTTAAAATATTCTCCATAATTACCTGGGTACACTCTTCAGAATGACCATCACGCACTTTTCAGACTCATCCGATAATTTCTTTTGAACTGCTGTGTAGGTAAAGTTAGAATTGTTTTGAAATCCTACTCAGTATTTCCTAATTACTCAAGTACTTTGCCAAAATTGTTTTGAAAGTTTCCCAGAAATTGCGCATAATTCCGTTTAAATGTCTTAAAATTTTATTAAAATGAATCTCCATAGAAACATTGAACAGAATTCCATTGAAATTATTCTCACGATTCGAATCATTTTTTTTTTTTTTTAATTCTTTATTTAAGAGATTTTTAGCCTTAGGCTAGTTCATCTCTAAAACGATTCGAATCAGTATACTCCTTAAGTTTCATCATAAGAATTTTCTATGATTTCTCTTCCGGATTGTATTTCCTTTATTCATAAAATCTCCATGCAATTGTCATCAGCGTTGACAAGACAATTGATACCGTCTTCAACCAGAGGTCAACAGACTGAATATTTAACACTAGACAACGGACAACACACCACACCCAGTAGACCAGTAGGGAAATTTTCAGGTTGTCAAAATTTGCACCGAATGGAGCGGGAATCGAACCCTACTTCGTGGCACTCACAATACGCCTGAACGACGGGTGAAGTCGCACGACCACGAAGCCCACAAAGATGGATGGAATTCTACTCAGAATTAGCTTGAAATTCTCGTTTGACTTCACAAGGAATTCACCTTACACTTCACTGTGAACTAATTTTAGAATTACCCTAAAATTCCAATAATGTCCAACGTTGATGGACTTTAATAATTAAAGTAGCAAGTTTGGCTTTTTATTTTTTGATAAGATGGTAAATCAATTGAAGTGATATTTTAAAAGCAACATGTTTAAACAATCTGGGAAAATCTGGAACATATTTAAAAAAATCTGGAAATATACGAGGTCTGTCTGTGTATCTGCCAAGACGACTAAAAATCTGGAAAATCCAGATAAATCTGGAATACTGGCAACGCTGGACACGAGTGAAATCGCAACCCAACCAACAGTCCTTTTCAGGACTATGAAGTAGTCCATCCAAAGACTGAGCTATCGAACTAGCCATACTCCTGTTTTGACATTCCCATAGGAGGAATTGGCCGGCAAGCTGGGATCCTCTGACCCGAGGCTTGCCCACAACTTCTCCTGTGTCCGTGATCGTAAAATTTGCTTTGAAATTCACCTCAGAAATGTCTTAAAAATTTGCTTAGAAATTTTCTTAAACTCCTCTAGAAAATCGTTTCGTGATGCCCTTGAAATTCCTTTGAAATTATTTTTAGAATTTCTTATGAATTGTACCCTCAAAATTCGACCTGGGATCCTCTTCACAATCGACTTGAAATTTTCCCCAGAGCTACTTAAAAATTTATACTCTGGATCTGAACTCACACAAGTGCTTTGGCGTTAATGTCTAAAGCCCCTAAGAGTTCTTTCTTAAGTTCCCCTTTATTTTTCTCAAAAATGCATTGGCATTGATTTTAAAATGAAAAATCTTCTCAAAATTCGATCGTAAAAAAATCTCCTCTGGTCCAAGAATCTTAAAAATTTTCAGAGACCCAACATCTTATTTTTTTTCTGAAAAATGGTTAAGTAAATATTGTCCCAATTTGTCATCCAAGTCCACAGGTTTTTCCCGGTGACCTCGGATTCCCGTTTTTTCGTGGTTCACTGGTCACCCTGCTCATCCCACACTTGCCCGATTTCATCCGATCGACTCTCCAAAAATGAGATGATCTTGAGTAGATGCGAATTGAGCTTGATGCAAAATCAGCTCGTTGCAGAGGTGAGTTTCCTTCATCCCCACCGCGGGTTGTCAAGGTGATATCACGCAACACGCCCGCTGCGGGGAATTTTTATGCGATCATGCTGCTATTGCTTGCGGCAGGTACCTTGAGCTCACCAAGTCGTCCGATGTGAACATGAGTGGAGGTGCGACAGCAGCGCTGTTTTATAACATTACTGGTTCAAGCAGAACGATGAGCAACCAAGTGATAAAATTATCACTTTTTATTTGTACATTTGTCAAAAGTTTTTTTTATATTAAATTGAAAAGTATTTGTTTCAACAGATGTGTAGAGTTATTTCCTATCGATCGGTGTATTTGGATGTTGTTTTCATCCATCAATGACAAAGTTATAAGCGCTTAAAACCTAACACCTTTTTGTGACGGTTGCAATTTTTGGATTTACGACGTAGTCTACGTCGAAACGAAACTTTTCAGAACTCATTAAGCGGCATATGTTTTGCTGAGCAAAATACCTCGTTTAAACTAGGTCCTTTGGATACCCCTGGGTCCTACTGATGCTCCATTTGTGTTTTGAAACGCTCGAAAGAGTTCTTGTATTGAAACATTTCTATTCAATGTGGCATCTTCGTCCGTCTCTGATGTTTGTATCGCAGGAACGCTTCCGGGATACTTGCTGTGCCGGAAGAGACTATGAAGAAGTCATCAAAGTGGTCGGTAGGCTTAATTGCATGTTCTCCGTCGGTGATTAAACCTATCCGTACAACTTTCCCAAATTGTGTAAGGATGATTGTATACGCAACAGTAGTACGGGGGTGTCTATGATCCAGTAGTTTATGAACCACCCTTTATTAAATCTTTGTCAAAGCTCAGAGGAATTGGCCGTACTGCTAGTAAATATTTCTATACAGAGCTGGAAAAAGAGCCTATCTGCTTTGATAGTCTTTCGTTAATAACTCAGCTGCAACAACATTCCCTGTTGTATTTGACGATTTGGACGATAGATAAGAACCTAGTTTATCATTTTATGTGGAAAAAAATAGCACGAAAACTGTTTTCATAGCTGTGGTTATTAAAAGAGAAAGTCTATGAACATAATCGATCAAAGCAGATAGGTCCTTTTTCCAGCTCTGTATAGATTTGTTGAAACTCTACCACTCATTAAAAAAAACGGGGTTGTACGCAATGGTAACGTAGGACTACGTGGTCTAATATAATAAATGTTATTTGTTAACTGCAGCAAGAGCTTGTGGTTTGTGTAGCAATAGGAATTTGAGCGGGGTTCTCTCTGTTTATACTCTTTACTATGACGCGCTTGGTATAGATGGCCAACAGCGACAGCGGCAGCGGCTACTGATTCCAATCAATAGCGGTGTGGCTTCTTCCTCCTTCTATGGATGCTCATGTGGGCTGCAGCTCGCTGCTTGCAGGCAGCCTTTCGTTGTGTACTGGAGA
Source organism: Ochlerotatus camptorhynchus (assembly GCF_037179485.1). NCBI lineage: Eukaryota > Metazoa > Arthropoda > Insecta > Diptera > Culicidae > Ochlerotatus > Ochlerotatus camptorhynchus. The sequence continues at coordinate 6,567,486 of NW_027040683.1, forward strand.
ACACCACCACTCACCACGCGGTGATTGCATAAACAACGTTTGGTGAGACTGGATGGAATTCAGCTTTGAAATCTGTGTTAGGGAAATCGCTTTTGACAGGCAATCGGTGATAATTTTAATTGTCATAGCAACAGTTGCACATTCGGGTGTAGAGTTGTGAATAGTGATAGTGAGCGCTCAACTTCCGAGCTGAACAGACGCGTTTTTGCTATCGCTCGTGGAAGTCGAACACGAACTAATTTCCAGTGTTAACTGTGTTTTTTCGTATTCTGCTCATCGCTGAGCCGTTTTCCGTGTCGCTGCGCGTCCAAACGACTCCGCGATGGGCCGTCGAGAAAACACCTTTCGAATAGATTTTTCGAATGTGCCGAAGAAACCGGACCTTGTCAAAGTTCACAAATTCTGTGCGACCGTTCTTGGTCTGAAACAAGGTGAAGTGCTACGTATACAGAACAGCAGAGCCCTCGGTGTTTCGTTCGTGAAAGTTGTCGACCTAGAGTTGGCGCAACGAATCTGCGAGGAACATGACAACCAACACGACATTACCGTCGATGGGAAAAAATATCCGCTAAGGATCACGCTGGAGGATGGAGCAGTGGAGGTGAGGCTCTTCGATTTGTCCGAGGTGTCGGACCAAAAAATCGCCGATTTTCTCGGAAGGTATGGTGACGTCATATCAGTACGAGAGCAACGATGTGGAGCCGATATCGATTTCCCTGGTATTTCGACCGGTGTCCGCATAGCGAAAATGAAAGTGAATCGTAATATCGAGTCGTGGGTCACCATCGATGGTGAAGTGACGAATATATCGTATTTCGGGCAGCTACAAACGTGCCGACACTGCCGCGAATACATCCACATCGGGGCTACTTGCGTACAGAATAAAAAAATGCTCGTACAGAAGTCGTACGCCGATGCCGCAAAGCAGATGCCTTCACAAAAAACATCTCAAGCCGACTATACTCCGAACCAAACCAACACACACTCGAACCAAATCGCTCCCAGTGCGAATCAAAACAAAACCACTTCGAACCAAGCTGCACGGCCCCGGTTCGAACCAAACTTGGTCAACCCGGCTACCATGCCGCCACCGAAACAAGTTTCCCACCGACAACAGACATTGTTACCACCGATGCCCAACGAACAGAATTTTCCCACGCTAGCCTCTTCCTCGGCTTCGATTCCCCCATCGGACCGCTGGTCGTTGACTCCCTCTACAGGTCAACAGCCCCCTGCTAGCAGCGGAGTGGATCGCAAAACTGCTAGTGGCAAGTCCGATGGCAACGAAACAGATTCGTCTGTCGGCTCATCCAGCTCAAGAAGGCATCTCCGCAATCGACCACCAGGCAAGAAGCCTCGGGTGGAGGACGACTGCCACGAGAAGCGAGATGGGAGTAACCAACTGTCGTAATGGCTGAGTTCTCCAGTTACAACCTCGCCTCCATCAACATCAGCAATATCACGAACGGAACGAAAATTGGCTCTCTTCGGACCTTTGTACGAACGCTGGAGCTAGATATCGTTTTCCTCCAGGAGGTGGAGAATGATCAGCTCTCTCTCCCTGGCTTCAACATTGTCTGCAATGTGGACCAGGCAAGGCGAGGAACGGCAATCGCGCTGAAAGACCACATTCAGTTTTCGCATGTGGAGAAGAGCCTGGATGGCCGCCTCATCGCTTTGAGGGTGCAAAACACGACTCTCTGTAATATCTATGCGCCATCGGGGACAGCTGCTCGTGCGGAAAGAGAGAGATTCTTCAACGGCACGATCGCATATTACCAACGGCACAACACGCAACACGTCGTCCTCGCTGGCGATTTTAATTGCGTGCTTCGCCCGAGCGACTCCACGAGTTCAAACACAAGTCCGGCGCTCCAAGCGACCGTACGGCAGCTGCAGCTTCAAAACCTGTGGCTGAAGCTATATCCCACCATCCCCGCACCAACATACGTTACGCACAATGCGGCATCCAGGCTCGATCGCATGTATGTAAGCTATGGGCTTTGCGAGCATCTGCGAAGTGCTGCCACACACGTATGTTGGTTCACAGACCACAAAGCTCTTACAGCGCGAATTTGCCTTCCACACCTCGGTCGTGATCAAGGACGTGGATTCTGGTCCCTCCGTCCTCATCTTTTGACTGCCGAAAACATCGATGATTTCCAAGTCCGGTGGCAGTTTTGGACCCACCAACGGAGGAATTTCCCCAGCTGGATGGCATGGTGGATCTCATACGCGAAGCCAAAAATTAAATCGTTTTTCCACTGGAAGTCAAGCGAAGCATTCAGCATCTTTAACGCTGAATACCAACGTCTCTACGCGCAATTGAGGCTCGCGTATGATGGCTACTACCAAAATCCAGGCATGTTGACGACTATCAACCGCGTGAAAGCGAAAATGCTCACGCTGCAGCGACGCTTCGCACAAAATTTCATTCGAATCAATGAAACATTCGTAGCTGGAGAGAGCATATCCACTTTCCAGTTGGGTGATAGACGACGTAAAAAAACAATCATCACAAAGCTGCAGAACGAGCGAGGAGAGCAGATTCAAGGTTCCCTGTAGATCGAGCAGCACATGCTCCGATACTTCAAGGACTTGTATGCGGCGGGGGAGACCAGGCAAGTTGGGGAGGAGATGTTTGAAACCGAGAGAGCAGTACCCGAGAACGACGAAGCTAACGCTGCTCTTGTGGCAGAGATCAGCATCAACGAATTGAAAAATGCCATCCGAACGTCACAAAAACGAAAATCGCCGGGTATCGATGGTCTACCGGTAGAGTTTTACCATCGAACTTTCGACATCATCTATCGAGAGCTCTACTTCGTCACCAATGAAGCTATGACGGATGAGATACTTTCAGAATTTGCCGATGGCACTATCGTACTGATTAAAAAGAGAGGGTAGCGATGGAACAGCGAGAGCATACCGTCCGATCAGCCTGCTCAACGTCGACTTCAAAATTCTCTCCCGCGTCATGAAGACCCGCCTGGAACACATTCTCCAGACACATCGAGTCCTGAGCGACGCGCAAAAATGTGCCAACACCGATCGATCCCAGGCGAGTAAGAGAGGTGCCACAGTCGGAAAAAGTGTTAGTTTGTTTACTTAAATGAACCATGCCCATTTTGTTATGGCAAGTTTGCTATAAGAAATGCTCCTCGTGTTTACTAGCGAAATTCACATCAAAGATTGACTAATTGCGTAGGAAATCAGTATGGCACGGCATTTGTGACCAGCATACACCTTCCGGTCGTATGAAACAGGTCAAAAACTGTCCAAATAAGCAGATAAAAAATTTTGTTTTGAATTTCTGTATAGCAAAATAGTGAACTTTTCGTGAACATTAACGGCAAAGAACTCACCAACACTGGGAGACCGTGAGTTCCTGCCCACCTGTCATCTCCCATCTCGGATCGATCCATCTTCCAAGCCACGCTCTCGCTCAAGGATCGTGTAGCACAACTAACCGCGAGAAAGCAAAAAGGGAAAATGATCTCTTTCGATCTCGACCACGCGTTCGATCGGGTCTCTCACGAGTTCCTGCATCGGACTCTTCTATCTCTGGGTTTCAACCAGGGTTTCGTCGGCTGGCTCTCTCGGATCGCTGCTGCGTCTTCGTCACGTCACAGCCGTTCCGTATAGAGCGATCCGTACGGCAGGGAGACCCAATGTCGATGTTACTTTTCGTGCTTTATCTCCATCCCCTCCTCACACGGATAGAGCGAGTTTGTGGTGGTGACCTTTGCGTTGCATACGCCGACGACATCACGTTCATTGCAACCACAACACAAACAATAGACCGTATTTACCAGCTGTTCGGCAGTTTTGAGATAGTTACCGGGGCAAAATTAAATCGGCAAAAAACAGTGGCTATCGATGTTGGATTCGTCAATGGGAACCCACTTGTAATACCAGGACTGCAGACGAAGGAGAATGTGAAGGTTCTGGGTGTTATTTTCACCAACTCAGTGCGGCTGATGGTGAAGCAAAACTGGGATGCTTTAGTAGCCAGAATAACGCAACTTATTTGGTTGCATAACATGCGCTCCCTTACCCTGCAACAGAAGGTGATTTTGTTAAACACCTTTATTACAGCGAAGGTGTGGTATCTTTCATCTGTAATACCACCACAGTGTGTTCACACGGCGAAACTGACAGCGACGATGGGAACATTCCTGTTTCGTGGGCTGCCCGCACGAATTCCAATGCAGCAGTTGGCACGTAGCAGAGACAAAGGTGGACTAAAGCTACAATTGCCAGCGATCAAATGCAAAGCGCTTCTCATCAACCGCCACCTGCAGGAGATCGATTCCATTCCCTTTTATCGTTCCCTTCTCTCCCAAAATATTCCTCCCCCTGCCGATCTTCCTTGTTTCAAACTGCTTTCTCAGCAGACTGCTTTGCTTCCACCCAACATCCAACAAAATCCCACCAGCGATCAAATTCATTGCCTCTATCTTGAGCAAACCGAACTGCCAAGGGTGGAACGGAACCAGCCAGGTCAAAATTGGAAAAAAATCTGGACAAATATTTCGTCCAGAGGATTAACGTCGTGCCAACGCAGCGATCTCTACATGTTAATCAACGAGAAGACGGAGCACCGCAGACTAATGAACATTATCGGACGTGCAAATGATTCGAATTGTCAGCACTGCATGGTGTCTATTGAAACGCTACAGCACAAGTTCTGCGAGTGCCCTCGTATAGCTGCAGCATGGACGCACGTACAACGAAGAATAATTACGACTCTTGGCGGATGGCAACGACTTTCCTTCACCGAGTTGATACGACCAATCTTGGGCAACATTGCAGCAGCCAGAAGAAATGAAATTCTAAAATTGTTTATAAAATACATCAACTATATTAATGCAAATATTTATAACAGAATAGATGTAGGTGAACTAGAATTCCTTCTGAATTTAGAAGAGTAATATTTTTTACAAATTGAATGTGATATGTATTAGCTAAATATAAACAAACTATATTTTACAAAAAAAAAAAAAAAAAAAATAGTGAGGAATGAGAGAGTGAGAGGATATGTCTAAGAGAAGTTATGAATAAACGAGGAGGCCGACAACAGGTCAGTCGAGAATGAACTATAGCTACGATCGGTTGCAAATAAAGAACCCTTAGTAAAGTGTACAGTGAGTGTGAGTTTTTAATATTCCGTTTGTGAAGCGTCTTCAAAGAGTCCCCACAGGATCCTACATCGGGTAATTTTCAATAGAGACATTTTGAGAATTGATAATGTCTAAATTTTAACAGATTCGTAGAAAAAATTCCTATCGATTGGCGTATTAAAAATTATAATCCATCATCTCTGGATCAGAATCAAACCAATTTCATGTCGCAACCGACTTTGGTTCTTGAAATTTCACCCGCAATGTTGCCTTAAAGTACATGGTATGTTAGATTTAAACATATCAGAGCTGGAATTAGGCGTAGCTTTTGAAAACAATGATTTCTCTCGATGATTTTTAGGAATGCAAGGCACGCTCACGCCAACCAACATTACCGTCGGATAGGGCAAGTTTTACCCTACCTGATGGTGATGTTCATTTGCGTGGGCGAGCCTTGGCTTTCAAGACATCATAATAATTCCAGCGCTATCTTGATACGGGAACTGACATCCAATTGATGACCTTGACAAATTCCCAAAACATACTCTTTTACAAATATATGGTGATCCTGAAAAGGACCGTTTTGTCGTGATGGTTGAGTAATGCTGAACTCCCAAGTACCATTGCAGGTTTTATCGCGGTTTTATAGCATTCTACAAGTCTTTATTATGGTCTACAGAACCCTCATAAATCCAAAATTGTTACTTGGGCTATTAGGGTGTTAAACACAGATGAGGCTGGTGAGCTGTATGTTGTTTGGAATGAGGGTGACGCGCTTGGCATAGCTGACCCACACCGACTCACGAAGAGCTACTGATTCCAATCAATAGCGGTGCGCCTTCTTCCTACTTCTATGGATGTTCATGTGGGCTGCAGTTTTCGTTGTGTACTGGAGAACAATGTTCAACGCCACGCGCCGTAAGCACTGCGGCTGCCAACGACCGAACACCACCACACACGGTAATCAGTGGTTGTGGGCAGCCTTGATAGATAGCTGCTTGCAGGCTGCCTTTCGTTGTTTACTGGAGAAGACCACCATTCACCACGCGGTGATTGCATAAACAACGTTTGGAATTCAGCTTTGAAATCTGTGTTAGGGAAATCGCTTTCGCAGGCAACCGGTGATAATTTTAACTATCATAGCAACAGTTGCACACCCGTGCAATTTTCAATATGGACATTTTGGAAATTGATAAAGTCTTAAATTCAACAGATGCGTAGAAATATTTCTATTCGATTGATGATAAAATTATTGAAATTGGTCCAAGGGCAGCTGAGTTATGAACGTTCAAAATCTTTCATAATTTTGTTACATGTTCCATTTTCGGTTTTTACAAAGTGTACCCCCATATAGAAATCGCAGACGTAGTCCTACGTCAAAAAAAAGCTCGTGCGTCCTCTTCCTCCTGCATGGCTAAATAGTTGCTCAAATAACATTCACTCAGGATAAATAATTCATCCTATTACCAGCTACTATTATTGTGGCATGCTGCAGGACAACTTATAAGGAAATGTTCTGTTGGTAAAGCATGATCCGCAGATTTATTCAGCTCTCCTGTTACTGCGGAAAACAAACGTCTTTTTGCTTCTGTTCCGCCGGTTTTTCTTCATTCGTTGCTTTTTTTTTTGTTTGCCTACTAACTTCTTCCGCATCAAATCATCTGCTCAATGTCTGCATTTTCAGCTTGGTAATATATCATCCCGTTTGGTGCGGTGCCGGTGCTTCTCTTCCACCCTGGTTTGGTTCAAAGTCCGTATTGAAGAACATAAAAAAAAAACCAGTTCAGCACCGTTTTCTTATTCCCTTGGTTTTGATGATGGCATCATTTCTCAACGAGAGAGGTGAAGTGGACACATTTCCTTCGGGAACCGTTTTCCATTACCACCTGGTTTTGTTGGAGCTGCAGAATGAGACGGTGATGACGATGTGAGAAATTGCAGCAAAATTGTTCGAGAAATGGACAAAAGTGCAGCAGCTCCCTTAGGGGAGAGGGATAACGAGCGAACCAAATGGAGGCTTGAATTGGGGGAAGCTTGAAGGTGTTTAAAAGTGAATTGGGAAATCAATTTCTGTGTACCGTGTAAAACTGGGAGGCAGTCAAATTGTAACAATTTATACGTTTCCGAGGCATCTCCTATCCGGGCTGATATTTTGGTGGTAGCTTCCGGGGATAAGAATTTATTTTACAGCTGCTGGATGAAAGTTGGACGCTGTTTGAGTCACACCTGCTTGGTGGAAAGATGCTCGGTGAGATGTGCAGAGGGACTTTTAGCTCGCTTGACGCAGACTGTTTTCAGATATTGTGGGATTTCAAAAATGCTTCACATCTTCAGAAATCCAGGGAATTCTCTTAATTATTGGATTTTGATTGTGATTTTTTTAATCCGAGATTTCTTCAAAACTGATATTTCTTAGTAAATCAGTAAGTAACTAGCTGTAAATTCACCACGACAGCACTGGTAATGAGCTCAAACTTTGAGAAAATGATCAGAACCAGATTTAGAATCGATTGAGCTTACTGGAGAAATATCGATACTTTAAAACACCATAATAAACATCTACGAAACTGGAATAACAAGTTGTGGTCAGAAGTCGATGGCTTTCCGTGATTCCGGTTCTGGGCTCCAGTTTCAGTAGAGCTTTGTAATTTATGTATGATATCATTTAAAAAGTTTCAAATGAGCTGCAGCCTAACTTTGAACTACCTTTCAAATAGTTTGAAATATGTATCAGCTTTTAACAACTTTTCCGAAGACAAAGACGCTCCAACAGAAAAATTCATTTCAAATGAAAATAATTCAACGATTTTACCAGAGTTGGGTTGCAGTTCGATACCATGGTGACAAAAGATTCCATTGTCAAAAGGAGTGCGACTTTTCTGGGCATAAAAACCTGACAACGTCCTTCACTTGGTATCAGCTTGCTCGTCCGGAATCAAGCATATTTTAGAAGCCGAGAAAGCAATCTCCTTACGTCCATTGTATCAGCAAATCGCGTCTCCAAGACTCAACAAGAGATGTCTCTATATTTCAGCGAGTATCTTTTTTTTTGTCTTCAATGTAGTACCGTCGTCTAGCAAAAATATACCCATTCATTCCACGCCTTTGTTGTCAGAGATAAGCTCGAAACGTTCCGCAGAAAATGTCACCGTTATTTGCTGGAAATTGAAAAACTTTGTCCGATTATTATTCCAGCTTTGGCTTTCTCTGTAGCAGACTGAAAAAAAAAACGAAAACAAAATACCACCAAAGGTAAAGAACTTGACTCGACTTCGAAGCAATGCGAGAAAATGCCAGTCTCCGGGAGACTTTGGAAATGTGAACCCTTTTCATTCTGTCTCCGGTTTCTCCCCCCCAAGAAACGGACTTAGCAGCGGAAGTTTCACCATCGACGAGAAGAATTTTTTGCCTACCTACTGTCCGGCATTCCACGAGTTTCGTATTCCGCCCCAGTCAAGACACTCTGTAATCCAATCCAAACCATTTTGCATCGTAAATTTCTATAATGAACTTGAAGCATGCTTATATTGTTCAAGGAAGGATAAGTCAAAATAAGTTTCGAATCAATTTTCACCGGCATCGGACTGCCAAGAGTCCCAAAAGGATTCAAGCGGATCTCTCACCGGACAGTGACAATTTCTATTAAGGATGGCAGCCAGCTGCTTAGCCTTGTCGACCCAGCACCCGCCATTACCGTCGTCTAACCAATATGTGATTACTCATCCGTTCAAGCGTTCTCGGGTGCTGCCCGCATGAGTACGGAGAGAAGCCAGCAGCCCAACTCTATCAATTTTCCATCCTAGGTAGGGACCTTGCTGACCACCAGCCAGGGCCAGAGGATATTTTCACATTGTCATTACCAGCGATCCAAAACCGCCTGACCGGACTCTACCTTCTATCTCCTATCGGTCCTAAATACCTGACGTTGAGATAGCACCACCAGCCGGGAACAATGTGGCTTAATCAAGATTGAACGGTTCTCGGGGTCGACCCTCCTCGCCCGGTGGAAAGGAAAATTAAAATAATTTCAATGTGATTTCCATAGATAGAGCCGGTGGGGATTAGGGGCTCCTCCTGTTGAAGGGAGCAGTTGGCAAACTTGGGGCGAATTTTCCTCAAAATAATACAGGTCTTTTATTAAATTAGGAGAAACTTTAAAAAAAACATTGTATTACCTCTGTTACTACCAGCATTGTCAGAATGTTTTAAAGCTTATCGGTATCAACGGTTTTAAAAAATCGGTATTTATCGGTATTAACAATTTAAATTAATTTTATATTTTTGCCGTTTTGGAAAGCCAAAAATTGTTACTTTTGGACTATGATCGGAAAATTCCGGAAGAAAACTCCGGGGAATGTTTGAATTAGCTTCTGGAGGAAGCTGAAATCAACAACCAGAGAAAGAAGCAAGAAGCTCTTCTGGAGGAAATTTGAGGGAAGTTCTGAGAGAAGTCGGAAAAACATCTGCGCGGAAACATAAATTGAGAAACTTCTGGCGAAAATTTAAAGAAACTTTCAGAAAAAAAATTGCATTTCACATTCAAAGGAAGGCATAAAAGTTTCGGAAATTGGAAGTTAATTCCAGAAGTAGTCATTTCCAAGGGGAACCAGAAGAAGCTCGGAGAAACCTTCCACTGGGCAAAATTCCAGAACTAGATGAAAGAAATTTCTGGGAGAAGTTTAATTGAACTTTCTGGAAAAGACGGAAGAAACCTCCTGGAGACGCTGGCAGAAACTTCCTAAGGTAGATTGGAAAAAAAATCCGGAAGAAGTCGGAAGCCAGAGCGCCAACGGAACAGTCGAAAGAAACAATGACATAATTCCGGAAGAAAGAGCTCTTGGGGGATGTTTTAATGATCCAGAAAATTTTCCAAATGGACATAAAACATCCCTGAAGACCCCGCAATGCCCCTGACGTTTTTGGAACATTCCTGAAATGTACTTAGGAATATTCCATATTTCCTTGGAATTCATTAAAAGTTGTTGAAATTTTCCTGAAGTTAACAGGGCTGTTTTGGAGTACTCTGATCATCTTTGAAATACTTTGAACTTTCCTGAATATAATGAGACTACCGGAATATCTCTAATCAACTTTGAAGGTCTCTAGACTTTCATGAAGATTACGAAATTTCTTAAGCGCTCTCACAATTTTTTTGAATTTGTTTGTAACATCGGCATTGAAGCTCTCCGATCTTCTTGATTTTTCTTATTTTCAAAAGTTATCGACACTGCCATTAATAAGCACGGAACTTCCCAAAACACGTTCTCAAAATGTGCTAATGTTCATGTTACTTCCCTTACATTTCTTAAATTTGCATGAGCCCCTGGAACATTGCTGAAGTTTTCGGAAATTGCCTGAGTTTCTCGGAACTCCTTTAAAATTTCAGCGATTTCCTTGAAATTTATTGATCTGTCCTGATGTTCTCGGAGCTTCCTAAAGTTCTCTAAATTCTCCTGAAACAAAACTGTCCTGAAAACAATTAAATTTTCCGGGACACTATAATCGTCAATACGCGTCTCTGTGGTGCTTAGTCTTTTTTCACTATTTTTTCTGACTAACTCTTCGAATATATATCTAAAAGTTGGACCAAGTAGTGATATACGGATCGCCGAACGATTACTGCCAAATATATGTGACTATTAGTGCAAAATAATACTTAAAAACCCCAAAAACATTATTGCTGAGAGTGTGAACCACAAACAAGCGTGGCTTCGTTTGTTTAGTTTGCCTACCATTGTTCTGTGAATAGTGCATATCGTATACTGTTGATAGCCCGAGTCGAAGTCAATACCGAAAACGGTACCTATCGGAATAGTGAAGTGTCGGAGAAGAAAAATCAACTGTGTGTTAGGTTATCTTAGCATCCTGGCCTGATGGCCGGGAATCAATCTGGCTCCTCAGGGGGTCAACCAGGTGACCCCGGGGGGACAGTAGGAGCAACAAGACTACCAGACTGGATGCTAAGTGCATATGAGATAGGCCAAACAATGGTGCTACTGATGCGTCGCAAATTGGATGATACTGCTTCGGATACCGCAAGCGGCATAAACAAAAAGCAGATACCGCTGCCCAATCCTTTCATCATCAGTGCATTGACAGATTTAGCGGTAGGCTTGAAGGAGGCAACGAAAGTAACGATGAGTAAGGAAGGTCGTGGAACTCGTTATTTACTCCGCACTAGCTCAAAGGCAGCGTTCAACAAATTGTGCCAGATCACCCAACTCACCGATGGTACCATGGTCGAAGTAATCCCCCACCCTACGCTGAACGTCGTGCAAGGAGTGGTCTACGAACCAGATTCTACAGACGTTGATGATGACTCGCTTCGAAAGTACCTTATGCCCCAAGGTATAAAATCTGTCCGGCGTATTACTAAGCGGATTAATAATGCTGTAAGAAACACTCCACTTATAGTGTTAACATTTACTGGAACTATCCTTCCAAAATTTGTACTATTTGGTAGGCTTCGTGTCCCTGTGTGTGCTTATTACCCTGCACCGATGATTTGTTTTAAGTGTGGCTCTTATGGTCATCCCCGCAAATTTTGCGATCTAACGAGTATTTGTCTGCAATGCTCTGAGACACACGACCTAGCAGATGGAGAACAATGCAAGAACGCACCTTACTGCAAACATTGTAAGGGCTCTCATTCGTGCACCTCACGTACATGCCAGAAGTACAAGGACGAAGAGAACATTATCCGTATGCAAGTTGACTGCAAAATTTCAACCGCCGAAGCTCGTAAAATTTATTTTGAGGAGACTACGAAAAGCACCATGGCCAGTAAAATACAAAAAAGGCTAGATCAGGCTGAATCTACAAAAGATAAAATTATCGCAGAATTGCGTGCTGAAGTGGAATCAATGAAATCTAAACTCAACACTATCTTGAATGACAGAAATCAGACTCGTAGCGATTCGCAAAGGAAAGCTCAGCAGGAAACACCATCGAAACCAGTGACTTCAACAGAAAACTCGTCAGGATCATGCCAGAATTCACAACGACTGTCGCGGAAAGACCGAACCAACAATGTCCCACCAGCAACACGTAGCACCATGATGAAAAATGCGAACAATTCATTCAACGAGTACGATATGCGAACGCGCAGCAAAAACAGGAAACACGCGATGGAAATAGCTTTAACAGATTCCAGTCATAGTCATGTCAAGCGTCCTTCTTTGCCACCCGATGCTGAAACACATACGATTGATTGGGACGAGTGACCAATTTACCGACCCAACCTTTGACCAATTGTATCAAAATGTATTTCAACATGACAGACCCTGCAATGCACACGGACAAGACAATGGACACCCAACGAAACCATCGCTACGCCAGGCTAAACAGAGCTCGCTCTACAATGAACCAAGAAGTGCAAAATGATTTGGAACCCCATCAAAGCATCTCAGCACCAGCAATTACTCATCCTCGGAGTATCGATCATCGATGTCAACACTCAGAAAAGGAAGCAGGACTGGATGGAAAAATTCTTCCGACTTTTTTCTTAAGGAAATCTTTACCAATCGCAGCATTGACTAATTCTACCTTCTATGATCAACTGACTAATCAGCAAGTGGAACCTGATACGTCGTCAAAAGGAACAGTCGCAGAAACACCGAATTCGCCAAGCGCGAATCCTCATCCTCGGAGTATCGATCATCGATGTCAACACTCAGAAAAGGAAGCAGGACTGGATAGAAAAATTCTTCCGACTTTTTTCTCAAGGAAATCTTTACCAATCGCAGCATTGACTAATTCTACCTTCTATGATCAACTGACTAATCAGCAAGTGGAACCTGATACGTCGTCAAAAGGAACAGTCGCAGAAACACCGAATTCGCCAAGCGCGAGGCTCTCTACGTCGACCCTGACCAGAGATGTACCGAGCCCGCTCGATGAGCCTCTGGCGGCAGTCAACGTGGACAGCCCCTCATCAAGGGCAAGTATTTCTCAACCAGTAATAAGCTGTTATCTATCGCAAACTACTTCTAAATGTTACGTTTCAGAAACTGTGCCGCTGATAGCAGTTGTACCTTATTCAACCACTTACGATCAACAATACCACCACAGAGCTCGACTTTGCACGTTATCAAACAGAACTGTTGCCGAAACATCTGATTCGCCAAGCACGAGGCCTTCCACGTCGACCCTGACCAGGGATGTTCCGAGTCTGCTCGACGAGCCTCTGGCGGCAGTCGACGTGGATCACCCCTTTCCAAGGGCAAGTATTTCTCAACATCTAATAAGCTGTTATCCATTGCAACCTACTCGAAAATGCCACCTTTTAGAAACCAATCTAAATCTATCTTACCACGACAACTCCACCCCGGAAGAAATCCAAACTTGCCGAAACTCCGACATAGCAAGTCCTCACAAGAACGCGTCCCGGACATCTGACATCTCTTCACAAGATAGAAGACCTCCTTTACCATTATCTCCAGTATATGCGCACAATACTTCCGATGGAATACCAGAAAATCGCCGCCGATTTGCTTTTCAGTGGAATATCAATGGCTTATACCGAAACCTGAGTGACTTGGACATCATGATCAACGGCAATAATGCACCAACAGTCTTGGCCATACAAGAACACCACCTTCGACCGCACGCTACACGTAATCTGGATTCTTTGCTCCGGGGCCGATATACGTGGCGTACGCTGACCGGTAGCAACATATACGCCCTCGCTGTACAAGTAGATGCACAGCATGTTGACGTACCGCTAAACACACCTATGCTTGCACTGGCAACTAGACTTGAGCAACGAATTCGCTGCACAGTCGTCAGCCTTTATATTCCAGTACAACCCTACCCAAATCTGGAACATGACTTCGATCATTTAATATCCCAGTTAGAACCACCTTTCCTGATTCTTGGCGACTTCAATGCACATAATGTAGCTTGGGGATCACCCCGTGATGACCCGAGAGGTACGGCTATCATTCGTATCTGCGCAAAATACGATCTCATAGTTCTGAACGATGGGAGCGACACCTACACCAGTGGACAGAGGAACACAGCTATAGATTTGTCACTATGTTCGAGTAGTATTATCGGTCAACTCCGTTGGCATGTTCATCGCGACCCAGCTGGTAGCGATCATTACCCTATCGATATTCTCGGAAATGACAGCCCTCCAAGGACAGGACGAAGGCGACGCTGGTTATTCGATCGTGCAAATTGGTCAGCTTTCGAGGCAGATATCGACAGCCGCATATTTATCGATCGTGAATACACAGCCGTGGAGTTGGGAAAGATCATTACCGCAACGGCCAAGGAACACATACCAACAACCTCAAGCACACCAGGGCAGCTTGCTGTCTCGTGGTGGAACGATGAGGTTAAAAAAGCAATAAAATCACGGCGGAAGGCTTTACGAGCGTGGAAGCGTACAACACCAGATGACCCGAACCGCAAATCAAAAATGGAACAATGGCGAGCAGCAAGAAGAGAATGTAGATCAACAATACGAAACGTTAAGCAGACCTCGTGGCAACAATTCGTCGATGGCATTAGCCCACAGTCAACCACTCAAGAAGTCTGGCAGCGATTGAATGCACTAAGAGGAAAAAGACGCCTCTCCGGTTTTCAACTTACTATTGGATCAAATCAAACTGATGACCCTGAGCTTATTGCCAATGAACTTGGAAAATATTTCAGCTCTATTTCGTCGTCAGTCTTGTATTCAGAATCCTTCTTGGCCAAAAAAGTAAAAGTAGAACAACATCCAACAAACTTTTCGCTCACCTCACCGACCACTAATGAACCATACAACACGACTTTCTCTATGTCAGAACTGATGGGCTCTAGACCACGCCAACGGAAAATCCTGTGGCCCAGACCTGGTTGCATACCCAATGCTAAAGAGACTTCCTGTTCATGTGAAACGAAAACTTCTTAACAGCTATAATCAGCTCTGGATCACCGGACTCTTCCCGGAAGAATGGAAACATAGTACCGTTATCCCAATTCCAAAAGCCGGAGCAAGATGCAAAGAATCACGTGATTTTCGACCAATCAGCTTAACTAGCTGCAACGGAAAAATTATGGAACGAATGGTGAATCGTCGTTTGATAACATACCTTGAAGAAAAAAACCACCTGAATCCCGGTCAACATGCTTTTCGCCGCGGTCGTGGACCATCAACATACTTGGCGGACCTAGGAAGTGCCCTCGACCAAGCTATGAGTGAAAACATGCACATCGACATAGCGACTCTCAATCTTTCAAAAACTTACAATCGGGTGTGGCGTGAAGGCGTTCTCCGCCAGCTTAAGGAATGGGGATTGAATGGTAGCTTACCAAAGTTCATCCAATCCTTTTTGTCCGATCGTACTTTCCAAGTTGCTGTCGGAAATCAGACGTCGTGCTCTCATATAGAGGAAAATGGAGTCCCTCAAGGATCGGTTTTGGCTGTATCACTGTTCTTGATCGCCATGGAGCCCCTCTTCAAATGTCTTCCCAAAGATGTTCAGATATTCGTGTATGCAGACGATATAGTCTTAGTCGTTGTAGGGACAAATGCTACCCGAGTCCGTATTAAACTGCAAACAGCTATTAGAGCAGTTGCTAGATGGGCTAACTCTAGCGGATTCGAAATGGCAGCAGAGAAATGCTCAATCTCCCATATATGTAACCATAGACATATCCCTTGGTCACGTGAAGTCACGGTGAACAACGTGCGCATCCCGTACCGAAAAGTCGTTAATATACTTGGCGTGTATCTCGATCGACATCTTTCGCTTAATCACCACTTTGAACAGCTAAGAGCTGATTTAAAAAAGAGAATTTGCTTACTGCAAACTATTGGTAGATGCCAGTCCACCAGTAATCGAAACACAATCATGAACGTGGGAAGCAGCTTAATGTTGGCAAAAATCTTCTATGGTGTAGAAATCACATGCCGAAATTCCACCCAATTGATTAAGTCGCTTGCACCATTTTACAACAAAATGGTTCGTGAAGCCTCTGGTCTTCTTCCATCATCACCATCAAAATCAGCGTGCGCTGAGGCAGGAGTCCTGCCTTTCGATTATCTGGTTGCACTCGTTATTAGTAAACGCTCAATATTCTACAATGAGCGAAATTCCAAACCTTCTAAAAACCTCTTAATTACGGTAGCTAAAAATCTGTACCACACTCTTACTGGAAATCAACTCGCAACAGCCTTACCATTGATGCGAGTAAGTGATCGTAGATGGAATGACCCCATCCCCCGAATTGATTGGCGACTTAAGCACATACTTTCAACGGCTGATCCCCCATCGAAAATACAAGCAGAATTTAATTCACTTGTTGCGAGAAACTATGGATCCCACATTAAAATATATACAGATGGCTCAAAAGCCGGAAACAGAGTGGGTTTTGGCCTACATGGTCCAGATATAAGTATATCACTCCGACTACCCAACCGATGTTCTGTTTTCTCTGCAGAAACAGCCGCATTGAAGATAGCCCTAGAATCAATATCCCCGTTGAATACCGCCGCAGTGATTTTCACCGATTCCGCTAGTGCTCTGAAATCTATTGAAAGTGGAAAATCGCGGCACCCTTGGATACAGTCTATAGATATGCATAACAACCCCAACGTAACATTCTGCTGGATTCCTGGACACAAGGGAATCACCGGCAACGAAGACGCCGATAGACTTGCAGCTTACGGTAGAACCAGTCAGCGACAAAGGACTAAAGTTCCCGGCGGCGATATTCGAAAACACATAGTGTCATCTATAAAATATGCCTGGAACATTACGTGGTCAAACGAAACCGAACTATTTTTGAGAAAAGTGAAAGGAAACATAGAGAAATGGAACGACAGGGAAAAGCGGAAAGATCAAAGGATCTTATCCC
This sequence comes from Ochlerotatus camptorhynchus, assembly GCF_037179485.1. Classification (NCBI taxonomy): domain Eukaryota; kingdom Metazoa; phylum Arthropoda; class Insecta; order Diptera; family Culicidae; genus Ochlerotatus; species Ochlerotatus camptorhynchus. The sequence continues at coordinate 6,584,459 of NW_027040683.1, forward strand.
GATTGAGAGTCGGACATACCAAACTCACGCACACTCATTACATAGGAAGTACCCGCAACCCCCCCCCCCCCCCCCCAATTCGAAGTATGTCAGTGTCGCCTAACTGTGGAACATCTGCTCGTTTTCTGCCCAGTCTACGAAAACTGTCGGAAAACCGTCGACTTACCTGGATCCATACGAGAAATCCTAGGCAATGATCCCAACGCTGAAGAAAAATTGTTGTTATTCCTGAGAGAAAGTCAACTAGTTGATAAAATATAACCACTTTGTGATTTATAATATTCGACCTCGAACTGAACGTAGTACCATTTATTTTTCCTATTCATTAGAGGCGAATGAATTTGTTAAAATTTAAAAACTCTTCAATAAAATAATAAATAAAAAATAATAATTAAATTTTCCAGAAGTTCTTTGGACTTGTGAAGTATCCAAAATATTTATGTTTCCTTAAGTTCACTGAAGTTCAGTGGACTTTCCTGAAATTTCCGGGTTTTTGAATTTTAATAGAAGTTATTGAAACATTCTTTCAAAAGTCTGGAATTTTTGAAGTTTCAGAACTTCTTCAAAGTTCCCGCAGGTAGTGTGGATCCGCAATCAAAATCTGGAACCATCCCTTAAGTTCCGGGAAAGTTGAGAAAAAACTGGCAGGAGAAAAAGAATCAATCGAACGAAGGCTGAAGAAGCTTCCAAGGGAAGTCGAAATAAGTTTCCGAGAGGATTCGTAAAATAATTAACGATGTAAGTTAGAAGACAATCCAGAAACTTAAATAATGCTTAAAAAGTATTTCCCAATCCCCCCGCCCTCCCCCCCCCCCAATTACCAGAAAAAGCCATTGACTGTTTATCGATTCATGGGTAGCCAAAAACGGTGAGAAAATTGAAACATTAATCGACAGAGTATCCATAAGACATTTTTTTTAGAATTTTAAAGGATCAAAAAATTTGAGATATTCAAAAAGGATAAAAGTCTCTCACCTTACCTTATCTGTATATCGGTATCTGTACCTTATCTGTATATCGGTATCTAGTTCGGAAATCGGTATAAATACCTATAAATTGGTATATCTGGCAACGCTGGTTACAACCGTAACATAGGTATTAAAGTCGGATATCACACGTCTTGCCGTCTGTGACCGATAGCCATCCTCACAGCTATCTCACCTGTATAAAACATTCCCAATCGATAGATCTCTGCTTGATCTGGCACGAAAGTTTGATTACAACATTGTAGCATCAAATTGAACATGAAAAATCGACCCAGCAAGATGAAATTTGCTTATGTATTTATGTGCGTCTGTGGATGCGTTTCATCTAGGCAAGATTTTTCCGGGATGGCTTATCCGATTAATATGGTTGATATCTCGTTTGAAAGGCCCGATTACATTATTGATCGCTATTGTTTTTTTTTTCTTGATATGACTTCCGGTTCCGGATATATGCAGCGCAGAATGTTTTTTTTAAATCAACAGTACACTCCATCAACAAAATCTACCAGTAGCATTTTTTTCATATTTTTGGCTGGGTGCATAATATTTTGACACTGTGTAATTTTCTTCACAAGGGGGGTTATCTCTGGTCAACATTCCAGCGAAAACTCTAAGTCAACCCGACACCAACCTGATTTCTATCAAACCCCAACCCGACATATACCCAAAATTGATCCGACATCAACCCGACATTGGGTCGAAATCTGCCTTAAATTTGCCTTACATTGATCCGATATCGGGTCAACATGTCTGTTCGGGATCATTTTGCTGGGTTTCTTCCATACTCCATTGTCGAATATCAAATAAAAGTGAGTAACTCACCGACCGCATGGTTGACGTAGACTACGTTAAGCTGTGTAGTGAAATTTTCGTGCATTTTCTAGATATTGATTTAAAATACAGTAGAAGTAACCTATGATTTCGGTCCTATGTACATATTTTGGATTTACTACTTTTTTTTCCTCTGTTCGGGACCTAACCCTACTGCGACCAGTAAATTGATATATTGTAGTATATCCCGTGTTCTTAGTTTAGTGCATGTCGTATTACTCCATCACTATTGAGAAATGATGAAGTATTCGATTTTTTATAGTTGCCACTCTTGCATTTATCGCAAGGATCCGGCTCTAATTGAAAGGTCCCGCTATTTATACCCTTCGGAGTGTTAAAACACCCTCCAAAGGCCCGCCCCTTTGTCAGTCAAAATTGGATTCCTTAGCAACAAAATTAAGGTATGACACCGATAATGACCATGCATCAGAACCCTAGTCTTAACCACTTCAAACTAGGGAACAACGATTAGAAGATTAGGAATCACATAGATGAAGACAACTAACTCATTTTTTTTTCCTTGTTTTAAGATCATCCTCAGTAGACAAAGCCGAGTCTTGTCACTATCAACAAGGCATAAAAAGTAACAAGGACTAAGATGTGTTCCTCTGATTACTGAAAAATCCTGTTCCCTTAGTTTGAAGTAGTCAGGACTAGGAATCGGCGATAGATCTTACATCCCGTAACGTACCACGAAAAGGTGAACTACACACGTTACTTAGTAAAACTTGGTTAAACTCAGGACCTCATAAAAATGCAAATACATATTCTATTAAAATTGGTTCTTAATAACAATCAGATATGAGTAAGGCTTTCTTCAGGTGATGCATTGAAGCGTCCAAAAATGACCGTCATGATGGCTGATATTCCCTAGCACTTCAAGATTTCTAGGACACACATCTTGGACGGTTGTGACATCACTCATGAAATTGAAACTCCTTGTGTACTGGACTGAAACAAACGTGAAGATCCAGTTTCTTTGTTTTAAGTTTTATGAGAGCTGATATCTGTACTCTTGAAAATTTTATGTGGTAATGAGATTGATCAGAAATAAGGTTTCCTCAGCGATTCGACGCTAAAAATAAATGCACACACAAAAACGGAGTGCACAATTTTGCACCAATGTTATGCAACATTTCATAGTTGATCGAGATGATATCAATTAGCGATGAATCCCTCCAATAAGTTCTCGGTACATCTTTTATCTACCAATAGAACACATAAAAAATACTAAGGTTGTGTTCCTGTTGTTGATCGGCCGATTTTCGAGAAAGCGTCTGTCAAAAGTGATTCCTTGTCGGTCAGAAATAAGTCTGCTGGAATAGCAGGTTTATTTGAAAATTTTCCATCTGTCAAATTTAAGTTAAAATTCACCAAATGGAACAAAGCCTTAATAACTTGAGCACAAAATCGTTTCTTATTGTGATTGGATGCTAGATAGAAACAACTTTTATCGATATGTGTGCTGAAAATACCTGGGCCGAGAGGATTCAAGGAGAAAGTCGACGAAGAGAATCTTGCCAGTGTTACTTAGGAGCTAATGCAATATTCAGCTTGACTTGTTTCGCTTAGCTGTAGCAATATAAACAGAAAATCGAAGAAGAGAATCGAAAATTACAGGTAGGCCCTTTTGAACGCTCACTGTCGAATTGCAGAACCTAGCACTGAAAAAAAAAACTCGATGGTACTTCTATTTATGCTAATTGATAAGCATTGCAAGTCCCTCCTACTTGAAGAATTATGCAATCGAACGGCTTGCTATGCCTCGCCCCCATCACCAAAAAAACTGGCATTCATTCAATTTGCTCGCTCTGACGAGTTGTTCGAAAGTTTCGAGTTTGTTCCAAACGTTCGCAGTTTAATCGTGTCGTCAGTAGTGTCGGTCGATTCGTGAGATGGGAAGACAGCGCTCCCGGAGCAGGCTCCGAGAGAAAACGGAGAAGAAGAACAGCGGTAAGGGTAGCTTGAGTGTATCTATTTCGAATAGGTACGCTACTTTTCCCACCGATGTTGGGAATACCACCTCTACCACGGTGAAGCGGACCAAGAAAAGGAAGAAAAATCAGGGCCAGTCCGATGGTGGTGAAGAATGTGCCACTCAACACCCTTATTGGCGATTTAATATCGCTGGGCATCACAGCGGAGTTTAAGCTCGGCAGGATCGGCACCAAAGTGATGCTCCATACAAAAGTGGAGTACGAGGTGGCCGTAAAATATTTGAAGGATTCCAAGGCGGAATTCTTCACGCATGACATCCCCGGTGAGAAGCCCTTCAAGGTAGTCATCAGGGGCCTACCAAACTTCGACACCAAGATGATCGAAGTCGAAATCAAGGACCGGTACAAGCTGGCCCCAATCGCTGTCTTCCGAATGACAAGGAGAGACGAAAATGTGAAGACGTACCCGGATTGTCTTTTCCTGGTGCACTTCCACAAAGGGACGGTGAAGCCCAATGATCTACTTCATGATCGTACGGTGGGAGCCATACCGTGGCAGCCATCGTGACGTAACGCAGTGCCAGCGGTGTCTCAATTTTGTACACGGTACCCGCAACTGCAACATCAAGCCACGCTGCAACATCACGAACACGCCACTTCTGACTGCCGTGCGGATGGAGCCGTGGCGTTAAAATGCGCCAACTGTGGTGGTGCACATCAAGGTTCCGACAGACCGTGCTCCAAACGCGAGGACTTCAAACGCATCCGAAAGCAGGCGTCAAGCAACAATCAACTAGGACGCAAGAAGGGCAAAACCCCAGCATTCAGGACGGAGGATTTCCCGCCTCTTCGTGCTCCCCAGCAAAGACAAGCAAAGGCGAACAAAGAAGCTTCCGGTGATTCTGCTGGCCAAAGCTCTCCATCCCTCCCTGGATTCCAACAGCGCAAAACAACAACCCCGATCTGTTCTCATGTTCTGATGGATATTTTCGTCAACATGTCCGGTGCTCTTCGTAAGTGCTGCAATAAGCCCGAACAGATCCAAGTGCTCGGTAAGTTCATCATCCAGTATGAGCATGAGCATGAGCATGATTGACCGCCCACGGTTGCTACTCTGTTATTGCCAGATCAGCTGTAATTACACAGAGAACCAATAGACGATGCTTGGGACTAGCAATCATCCTCAATGTGTAAAAACTGGTGATCTCAAATTAGGCAATACCAGCGCCAGCCGCGCCTGAACGCAGGTCAAGAAAGGAATGGGTAGGAATGTGTCGCTTTGATGGAAGCCGAGAAATCCTCTGCACTTCCACGAGGAGTCACTGGGATGTTGGGTAAGAGGGTAGGGTTTGCAGCAAGGTTTGTTTTGGTAAACGATAAGCTGAATTGATGTTCGAACCATAGGGAGGGGTTACTGTATAAATAAATAAAAAATAATGATCTCAGCCAAATAACCAAGTGGAGCTGCACCAACAGCATCCGGCCAAATTCATATTATATTATAATAAAATAAAAGGTAAATAACAATGATAAGCTATTTGATACACCTTCTGGTCCTTCAGGATCTGCAGGGCAACTATTTTCTAGAAATGAAAATTTTAGTTATAATGATATAATGAGATTTTAAATATGTGAAATAAAAGTAATTTACTAGTCATGCAATATATAAAAGAATGTAAAATAGACAAGTATTACAAAATACAAATAAGCTCGATTTCAGTTAACCTCAATACATTCAACTGATTTCAACTTCTGATATTTTATTGGAATTGAAACAAACACTTTATTATGCACCATGGAATTTATTAACGCAATATGCAATGCTTTTAAATATATTGATAATCTTTCATAATGCATCAATAGTTAGAAAAATCGAGGTTATTTGGACAGTTAACAGTTTTTATGCAATGTATATCATGCATTCCAATGTTTTTTATATTTTCCTGAACGAAGGCTGAAAATAGTGAATCATTATAATATTAATCTAAAAATGTCGAAGAGCTGAAAATAAACTTAAAGTTTTAAATCAATGAGTCCAGCCTAAACGGAGGGCTCGCGAACACAATAAGCTTCCTCATCACTCATATTTAGAATTTGATTAAATAAGTATTTACAAATATACAAATAAATATATCAATAAGTAATGTAACTTTCTATCCTGGAGAGGAAAAATAAAATGGTTAATTGCACTGTCATATGAACGTTAAACATACATTAGAGAAAATCAAATGATGTTACGTTGCTTCTTCCAGTTGAGTTTTGATCCTGTTTTAAATACTTATAATTGAATGTATAATAATAATATAATAGGACCTGGGATTTATTCCAAACTCCACGGTGGTGCCCTTCACACAAGGATAAGCTTCTACTACCGATGATCTTTAAAACCTAGATGCAAAAAGTTACAAAAAAGCACTTATGCTTAATTAAATTCTACTTTTACTATTTGCTATTTGAACCAAATCTGGAAAAGAAAGAAGAAAAAAATGCGAATTACTTCCATCGTAGTAAAGATTTACTACGTACCAAGCCATGTAATACATATGTTCACTACCTTCCAGCATCGAATTGCCAAAAAAAGGGACCGCAAGACCCGCACTGAACACTGCAACACGCAAAAGTTCGCTTCTCGTCATGTTAGATATATATACACACATATACATATATATATATATATACACACACATACATACACATACACACGGTAATACCCGGTGCAGACCATGGCCTATACCATGCTACATAGGCCGTCTCGCAATGAGCACTCATACATAGGATTTCCAGTGAAAACTAGATGTATGAATGCTCATTGCAAGACAGCCCACATCACACGATACAAGCCATAGTCTGCACGGGGTATAATCCGCTCTTAGCGTGTACGGGGGACCTGCGCACATCTATCACATAAGGGTCTATCATAAGCTATGGCCAATACTGGTGCACCTCCCCTACCCTTGCTTCTCTAGGATTTATGATAAAAATAATTAGCGTAACCACACACTTGCACCTATTCTTTCCACACAATTAAGCTAACCCTTACTTGTGATGCCAACCTAGTGCAAAAGTATTAGTGAGCATCTTCATACCCTTCTACCTATACATCTCACTCATGCAATTAAATACAATAAAATACTATCCCAACCAAACCAACTCGAAAAACACACATCCTTACACACCGCCAACTCAGACTACACACCGCCAATTCAGACTACACACTAGCTAACTCAAAAGCACACCCAGCTAAACACGCTCATCGCTTGACAACAGCACGGTTAATCACCTGTTGCAGCTGAGTGGTTTGGATTCCAGTAACTACGCTGAAATTTTATGAACAATCCAGTATCTTGGACAGACATGACTGTAGCACCGCTGCACTCCTTCAATCCAGTACATCGATGGCATTACTGGACTAAAGGAGCACAACGGCACCACAATCATGTCTATCGATGGTTTACGATTATTACAAGGTACGCAACGGCCTCGGTGTTGCAAAAAGCGCCTGTGCAGCAGGATATAATATTTATTTGGAATACAATTCCCAAAATAACCACCGATACTAAATTATCTACACAACCTAATGCATCTAAAGTCACAACATGCAAGGAATAGAAAATAATAAACAGGAAAGGTCTCACCGATTTTGATTTTTTTTTTTTTTTTTGTTAATTACTTTATTTGGACAGGCTTATTCGAATAAACTTTACAGAGCCAAGTTATCATTTTCTTTATACATTATAAATGTCTTAAATCTAAAATTAAAGGATTGGAACCGATTACTCGCGGTCTTCTCGAGGTTAGTGGATGACAATTGTTTGGATCGGGAGAGGGAAAAGGAGATTTGGAATATGATTTATGATTCAAAAATTTCACTATTTCTAAAACAAATACTTAATCCTATCGACGTTATATCAACTCTGTAATTATACAATTATTACAGAAACAAATCTACAAAAAAAAATACACACACACATACAAAACACAAACTAAACACAAGGTTAATCAAACTTACAATCTATGGTTAATATTCTTCAAGAAAACATATATGAGTTGCATAAACTCCAGATCGCGTCTAGCCAAAATATCCCGAACTGGAACATTAGGTTGTCTACCTCGAGCCCGAAGGGAATCATACAACTCGGATCTGACTCCACGGTGCTCAGCACATGACCAAATAATGTGATCTGCGTCCTGGTAACCTTGTCCACATTCACAGAGATTACTGTCCCCCAGCCCAACACGGAACAAGTGAGCGCTTAGTGAATAGTGATTGGACATGAGGCGAGACATCACACGAATGAAGTCTCGACCCACCTCCAAACCTTTGAACCAAGGACACTTCGACACCTTAGGAATAATTGAATACAACCATCGTCCCAAACTCCCTTCACTCCATTTATTTTGCCAGCTGGTGAGTGACTGTTGACGATAAATGAAGAAAAATTCGTCGTAGGCGATTTGTCGATCGTAAATATCGCCTTCCATAGCGCCCACCTTTGCAAGCGAGTCCGCCTTCTCATTGCCCGCAATCGAGCAATGAGATGGGACCCATGCAAAGGTGATGACAAAAGATCTTAAAGATAAAGCACTTAGAAGCTCTCGTATTTTCATGAGAAAATACGAGGAGTGCTTTACCGGCCTCATGGAGCGAATAGCCTCGACAGAACTGAGACTATCCGTAAAAATAAAATAATGATCTGGTGCAAGTGAGGCGATCGTTTCTAGCGTACAATGTATTGCCGCCAGCTCAGCGACATATACGGAACAAGGAGCTTGAAGCATTCGAGAGGCGCTATGAAATTCGTTATAAATACCAAAACCAGCGGACGCCTCTATTAGTGATCCATCTGTGAAGAACGATCTTGCGGAATCAACTTGGCCAAACTTTGCAGCGAAAATTGACGGAGCAATCATGGAACGATGATGCTCTGGGATTCCGCGAATCTCTTGCGTCATTGATAAATCAAAATGAACAGAACTGTCGAAGTCGGAGAAGCAAACACGATAGGGATTATGCTGCGAAGGGCTGACATCCTGTGTTATGTACACGTAGTACAATGACATAAAACGAGTTTGAGGGTTTAGCTCAAGAAGCTTCTCAAAGGTTGCAATCACCAGTGGGTTCATAATTTCACAACGGGTGAGGAGCCTGAGGGATAATTCCGAAAACCGATCAGAGAGTGGCAACATGCCCGCTAACACTTCGAGACTCATCGTATGAGTCGAGTGCATGCATCCTAACGCGATACGAAGACAGCGATACTGGATCCGTTCCAGTTTGATGATGTGAGTTTTAGCCGCCGACTGGAAACAAAAACTACCGTATTCTAAAACCGATAAAATCGTTGTCCGGTACAACGTCAGAAGATCTTGTGGATGGGCTCCCCACCATGTTCCGGTAATTGTTCGGAGAAAATTGATCCTTTGTTGGCATTTCCGCTTCAGATACTCAATGTGGGATCTCCAGGTGCATTTTGAATCGAACCAGACCCCAAGATATTTGAAGGACATAGAATGAGTGATCGGTTTACCCAAAAGTTGAAGCTTTGGTTGTGCTGGGCTATGCTTCCTAGAAAAAACGACCAACTCAGTTTTCTCCGTGGAGAATTCGATACCTAGCTGGATAGCCCAAGTAGACAAATTGTCTAAGGTATCCTGTAAGGGTCCTTGCAGGTCGGCCTCTCTGGGTCCTGTCATAGACACTACTCCGTCATCTGCAAGTTGTCTCAACGTGCAGTTGTCCCTTAGACAATTGTCAATTTCTCTGACGTAGAAATTATACAGAAGGGGGCTTAAACATGAGCCCTGGGGGAGACCCATGTAGCTAAATCGTGAAGCTGTAGAGTTTCCATGAGAAAAGCTCATATGTTTCTCTGACAGCAAATTGTACAAAAAGTTATTAATTAATGGAGAAAGGCCACAAGCGTGGAGTTTGTCTGAAAGGACTTCAACCGATACTGAATCAAAAGCCCCCTTAATATCCAAGAAGACAGAAGCCATTTGCTCTTTTTTAGCAAAAGCCAACTGAATTTCAGTGGAAAGCAACGCGAGACAGTCGTTCGTTCCCTTGCCCCTACGGAAACCAAATTGAGTATCTGAGAGTAGGTGGTTCAACTCAACCCATTTGTCCAGACGAAAAAGGATCATTTTCTCCATCAATTTTCGAATGCACGATAACATCGCTATGGGACGATACGAATTGTGATCTGACGCGGGTTTTCCAGGCTTTTTAATGGCTATAACTCTCACCCGCCTCCAATCATCCGGAACAATATTGAGCTCCAGGAACTGACCAAACAAGTTCAACATGCGCCTCTTAGCGACGTCTGGGAGGTTCTTCAACAAGTTGAACTTGATTCTATCAGCCCCCGGAGCCGAATTGCCACACGAAAGGAGCGCGAGTGAGAGCTCCAGCATTGAAAAAGGCTGGCTGATCTCGTCTACCGAATTCGTCGTTTCGCGAGGAATCATCTGTGCCGGCACAGAATCAGGACATACTTTTCGCGCGAACTTGAGGATCCAACTATTGGAGTACTCCTCGCTCTCGTTGTTTGAAGACCGGTTACGCATCCTTCGCGCCGCATTCCAAAGCGTATTCATCGACGTTTCGCGCGATAATCCGTCCACGAATTGCCGCCAGTATCCGCGTTTCTTGGCTTTGATGAGGCTCTTGAGTTCGCGTTCAAGAGCCGAGTACGCTTCGAAATGTACGGGTGTTCCACGTTTCCGGAAAAGCTTAAACGCGTCGGACTTTTTACGATAAACCTCAGTGCATTGCTGGTCCCACCAAGGGGAAGGAGGTTTCCTACGGAAAGACGTTCCTGGAACCGGCCGAGTTTGAGCTTGAAGCGCGCTGTCCAAGATCAGATTGGAGAGGAAGTTATATTCCTCCAACGGTGGAAGCCCTTCTACCGACGTTAGGGCATCTTCTATCACATTCTTGAACTTTGTCCAATCGATATTACGGGTAAGATCGTACGCGACGTTAACGGGTTCCGACGGATTGAACCCACTGGCAACTGAAACTTTGATCGGCAAGTGATCACTACCGTGGGGATCTTGGATCACATTCCACGTGCAATCCAACGATAATGAGTTAGAGCAAAGTGTGAGGTCTAATCTACTTCCATTCGAGGATGGGCCAGCCAAACGTGTTACTTCTCCATTGTTAAGAATTGTCATATTAAAGCTGTCGCAGAGGTCATATATCAAAGTAGAACGGTTGTCATCATACAGTTCCCCCCAGCCTGTACCGTGGGAATTCAAATCTCCCATAATCAACCGTGGAGCAGGAAGTACCGAACAGATATCTGAAAGTTGTTTGCGATTAACAACGGCTCTAGGAGGAATATAAACAGAAGCAATACAAAGGCTCTTACCTTTAATAATAGCCTGACATGCAACAACTTCAATACCTGGAAATTGTGGAAGATTCACTCTATAGAAGGAATGGCACTTTTTGATCCCCAAAAGTACCCCTCCTCCACGCGAATCCTTACGATCCAGTCGAATAATGTTAAAATCATAAAAAGGAAGCTCGATATCTCAAGAGAGCCAAGTTTCACAAACAGCAAATGCATCACAATCATTATTGTGAATTAAAAACTTAAAAGAATCTAATTTAGGAATGAGACTTCGACAATTCCACTGTAGAACAGTGATCAAATCCCCGACCTCGTTTGGAAAATTATCCATCGAAGGAAATGATTGCTGCAATGAGGGGCCACTTCAATGTCAATTGCTTCAAGAGGGTCTTCACAGAAGGAAGCATTGCCAGAACAATGCTTTTGAGAGGATCAGAAATATTGAGGTACTTGAGAATATCGTCCACAATTTTATCAAATGAGAACAACCCGGATGAAGAAGGGGCTTCTGTTCTTAAAAATGGGCCATCAGGGGTTTTTGATGTCCCCGGGAGAGATGGAAAGTTCTGGTTATAGTCAGTTCTGCGGAAACCAGGAGGAGTTGAAACTTCCTTTTTTCCATCACTCCTTGATTTGGGCAAGCTGATTTGGGGTTCCTTATCTGCAACTTTCCGCGAACGGATGCGTTTTCGTTTCCGTGCAGAACCTTCCGGAAAACTGAAAGAAACTCCCTCCTCAGCCAAGTCAGAGTCAGACTCGTCATCAGACAAAACAGCAAAGGGATTTTTGTCGTTGGTTGATGGTGTGGCTGTTTTTAGCATTGCTGCAAAAGACTGCCTGGAACGCTCCTTAAGAGAGCGTTCTAGTTTCTCCCCGCGTTGTTTGTACGCCGGGCACGATGAGAGACCATGAGGAGTTCCCTTACAGTACACGCATTTTGGTGCAGTGACTGTGCAGGCGCCATCCTCGTGCTTCTCCCCGCATTTGGAACAGCGTGCCTTGCTGCCACAGTGAGAGGCCGTATGTCCCAACTGTTTGCAATTTTGGCAGTTCATGACCCGAGGAACAAACAAACGCACAGGTAGCCGAAGTTTTCCCAACTCGATGTAGTGAGGAAGGGCTGAACCAGAAAAGGTCACCCGAAACGAGTCTGTGGGGGTAAAGCTCTTTTTACCCTCGCTGAAAGATACTGAGTTCAGCTTCTGGACTTCCAGTATCTCAACCGTGGGAAGCAAGGGGTTCTTGAAACGGCCAACCGCTTGCTTCGCCAAGATCTCGGGGGTCAGACTCGCTTCGGTGACCACACCTTCGATCTCCACATTACGAGCTGGGATGTACACTCTATACTCGAGTGTAAAGAGCTGGGAGGCAGCAATCTCGTTAGCTTGTTTCAGGTTAGAGACGACAACGCGAAGTTTATTGTACCTCACCTTCGAGATTTCGGTCACGGCCGAGAACCGCTTCGTCAGATCATTAGTAATTTGCATTACATTCAAAGGTTTCTTTTTGGGCTGAAAGTAAACAACCCATGGGCCAGTCGAGTCTTCTGGGTAGGCTCGCGATCGGGGGCTTATCTGTCCCTATCCATTACCAGACTGAGATGACGAAGCAGGGATGGCATCATCTGATTTCTGGGATGACAGACGTTTTCGACCCTTTTTGCTATCGCGTGGCAAAGTGGTGTCATCTTCCGACAAAACGTCCATTTCGTCTTCCGACAAAATGTCCATTTTGCCGTACTAGTGGGAGCGAAAAACGCTCTACCACTGCAACGATAATCAAAATTACTCGGACACAATACACGAGAAAAAAAAAATACAAACACAGAAACACAAACTTAAAATTTAACTGATGGGAGAAAGAAAGAAACAAGAAACAAAAACTTATCTGATAATCCTATACTACTATCACCGAGCGTTTACACAGCAGCAGCGGAGCGACGCGCAGCTTTGATGATCTTCGATCCGCGTGTGCGGGCGGTCTTCGTTGGTGTGTGCTTGTATGAAGCTCGGCACTCAGCTGAACACACGAGATGGATGAGCGGTTTGAATGTGGAGGCAGATGCTGACACTCGATGACGATGATCCGTGTGCACAGGTATGCGTGACCACGCACCGATGGTGCGCAAAATGGTTGGCGAATTGGCAATCGCAAAAACAATTTTCCTTCCGATGATGCCGAAAACACACTTTCTTCTCAGAAAAAAACTCACTTTTTGATAAATTTATCGGGAATTATGCCAGGAATCACTAAGCGAGAAAAAACTGATTATTTACGTCAGATAATAGCGAGAAAACTTCCAAATTAACGGAGCGCGAAACAAGTCGACCGTACTTCTTGCTAGGACGCAGTGAGATGTCACCGATTTTGATGATTTTATCGATACTGGTAACTCTGTATCGCTACAGCTGCCATCACACACTCATTCCACCTAGCATATAGGTCATGCTGCCACATTTTATTATTTCGGAAGATGTTTGCGCCTCCGTTTCTCTGCACACTAATACACTCGTTTTAATTTCGCTTCGTCCACTAGATTTTCAAACACTCGACCTATCCCGGTGGCGGCGGCACCACACGAACTCTCTTATTTTCACTGCATTCCACTGTAGCACCTAACCACCGTCACAGCGATGTGTTTCAACACAAATGACAGTGAAACGCACACAACTAAAGCCTAATGGCTTGAGACACGAGCATGTGAGAAAATGGCGACTTTTTGGATCACTGATTCACTAAACTTTACTTCATGATAAGGTAAACAGGATTGGTTGTTGAACGGAATTTAAGCAATTTCGTGAAATCAGCGCACTAAGCATCCTTTACATGTACAAGTTAGGATTTTATTCGACCGACAATCAATATAAATTCACGACACAAACGGACCCGAATTGAAAACGCAACCAACACATGGAAGTGCTGCCAACGGACCGGTAAGTTCATCATCCAGTATGGCGTCTAAACCGCTAACTATCGTCACCTGGAATGCTTGTTCAGTAAGAGCAAAAGAGATTGAGGTAACCGACTTCCGCCGCAAGCATAGCATCGATGTTGGTCTTCTAACCGAAACCCACCTAAAGTCCGGCGACAGCTTCTGGTTGCCTGACCACAACAATATTTGGCTTGATCGCACCAGCTCCATGGGGGGGGGGGGGGGTGTTGCGGTCGTCATCAAGAAAGGAATAAAATACCCCACTCTGTCCCATATCCCATATCCATATCGACTGGATACGTCCAGTTCATCGCCGTCAACTGCCCTCGACAGTGTGCCGCCAGCAGTGGACTAGCGGCTAAATTAAAGAAGGACCTGTCCACCATCACCCGTACCGGTTCCAGCTTTGTAGTTGGAGGAGATCTAAATGCTCGCCATGAGGCCTGGCGGAACTACCAGCAGCACCAGACCACTCACAGCATGGGCTGTACTCCGTTTGGTTTTCGGATGAGCCAACATTTATCTCACCGGCGGGCAACCCATCGACGCTAGACCTGTTCCTGACAAATATCGGTTTGTCCAAGCCGGTAGCCTTGAACGAACTCAGCTCCGACCACCAACCGGTGGTGGCTGAACTGGGCTGCAACGTGGCTCCTGCTTCAAGCCTGCGCAAGGACTACCATAGCGTAAACTGGGCCCAGTTTGGACGCGTGGTAGACAGGCACATCATCGACAACCCGCCGCTTGACACCGTCGAGGACATCGACCGAGCGTTGGAGGAACTCCACCAAGCCATAACCGAGGCTGACGAGGCGTATGTCTGACGAGTTCCTGTGAGGAGTAAGTTTATTGCCATTGATCAATACCGAAATTTAGCGTTACTTCCAAGGCTGTGTCACCATGGGCGAGTTGAATTTAACTCGTGGTTAAAAGTGACAGATGAGTTATCAAATAACCCTGTTATACGAGCGTGGTTATTTCGGACCGACTAGAAGTTAAATTTTGGTAACCGTGGCTGAGTTCTGTTTGAAACTGATCAATTTCCGGCATTTTCAAATATTGAAAAAAGCTTTAGAAATGCCACGTTTAACCACGAGTTAAATTTAGCTCGGCAATTGGTACACAGCCCAAGAAGTATTTCGCGATTACTTTTTCGAAGGGACGTATCAGCTTTTCTTAACAATCGATTTGGCGTAACTGGTAGCTCACCCAGGCATGCTAACACTACCATCAGATAGAAGAAATGTTCGCCTACCTGATATAATGGTGCCAAACTGACGATAAAATACGTTGTTTACAAATGCTGATAAGTCCTTTCGAAAAAGTAATCGGGATTTGTAGTTATTATTCAGGCAAGGAGCGCTTGCACCATCGAGGTGACGCCGCTACCAGCAGCCAGTGATCTCGACAGGAATGACGCGCAAAGTTCGAGGTGCAAAATACGAACGCTGCGCGCTTGACAGGAACCGCCTTCCTACTGCTGCTACTGCTACCTGCTTACCCGCCGAACGAAGCGAAAATGAGTTGAGGCACTACTACTACTAAAATTATGTTTATGTTTATTTCTGTTTGTCGCCGGGACGATCCAGTGGGGTCAGTGGTGGAATGGGAATAAAATTGTTTTTAAGAATTTTTGTAAGTTTCCAGAAGGGCTTAGCACAATCTGGGAGAGAGTGGATCTTACTAGCAAAATCGTTATTTCTGAGATCCACTATCCTGGCCTGAATGATCTTTGTTAATCCTTTAAAATTGGTCTTCAAGTTAGGCAGGCCAGTACGCTGGTACTGCCTACGAATGGTGTTATGGAGTCTAATGAGATCTTTGGTAGGGCTGTCAAGGTTCAGGGTGTTACTCACCTGTCTGGATACTGGCACGTGTTGTTCCCTGGCCCGGGAAATCGCCTCCTCGATGGTTTGTAGACACCGGTCAACATCTTCGGGCGTCCCCGGTTGGACATCGTAGTCGATGGTTGTGTCGACGCAGTGTTGACATTGCGCCCAGTTAACTCGATGGTAGTTGCGCTGGGAAGCATCGAATCGGTTTACCGAGGATCCAACTTCGGCCACCACCGGGTAGTGGTCCGAGCTCAGCTCCTGGAATGCCACAGGTTGCGAGATGTTGTGTCCCATGTTGCTGACGAAGATGTCCATGGTCGCATGGACCCCAGACCGACTCAACCGGGTGGGAGTGTCCGGGGCTAAGATGGTATAGTGGCCCTCTGCAGGTCTTCATTCAGGATGGTGCCGTTTCGATTGCTCCGACCGTTGCCCCAAGCTTGGTGTTTTGCGTTCAGATCGCCAGCGATGATAAATTTCCCGCTCCTCCGGGTGAGTTTGATGATGTCTGCCGGAGGGCCACTGACGACCCGTCCCTGATGTTGGTTTGCTTGGGGCAGTAGGCCGCGATGATGGTGATTGGGCCAAGTGATGTGCTCACCTCCACTCCGATGGCTTCAATTGTTTTCAGCTGGAAGTTTGGTAGCAGCCGGCAACTGATGTTCCGTCTTGCAGCGATGGCCACTCCTCCACCTCCAGAACAGGTGTGATCAAGTCTGACGAGCCGGAAGTCGGGAAGGAATACGTTCAATTCGGGCTTCAAATGCGTCTCGGTGATGATAGCAATGTCGACCTCCTTGGTGTTGAGGAAATCGAGTAGCTCTCTATGCCTGTTCGTCAGTGAGCAAGCGTTCCAATTTGCAATTTTTATAGCTTCACGGTCCATACTTGGTAACGAGTGACAAGGCAGCATGAAGCTGTTCAGATCGAGTCTTGCAGGTGCGCAGAATGACGGTCACCTCTGCAACCAGCGTTACTAGTTCCTCTGATGTTAACGGAGATTCGTCAATTGAGTCACCTGAGGCAACACGGGCATACAATAGTCCAGGCGCCGAGACAGAAGCTTGATTTGGCAGAGCTGCAGCAGCAGTGAGGCGATGCTGAGCTGTGGCGACGGCTCGTTGACTGTTGTTGCGAGGTAGCGGTGGAAGATTTGGGACCAGATGACGAGGATGGATTGCCGGGTATTGTTCGTCCGTGATGGCTGGTGGTGCACGTTTATTTCGATGCCGGCCTGGCTGGTTTCTAGTAGCCACCTTCTTCCTCATGGTGATGAATTCCGTTCGCTTGGGGCAGTCCCGAGTAGTGGCACGGTGAGTTTTTATTTTTATTTATTTATTTACTTGTTTTCGTATAATAAAAACGCACAGACAGAATTATTAATGTCTAGTTAAAGAATTAATTCTATTTTTAAACATGGTTTTCGAAATATTAAAATCATAATCTTCACGCGATTCGTTAAAACGACGACAGCAAACATCCAGTGGATTGTTTTGACCGTAGACTGTACGATGCTGAGGAATACGGAGAAGGTCATTTTGTCGCGTCTGCCTAGCCGGTGCATTGGATTGGAACTGGATTTTCCCTAGAAGTTCAGCACAATCTACATTGTTGTCCAGAATGTCGAATATGAACAGCCGTTGCAGAAGAATCCTTCTATCAGCCAATGTTGAAAGACGAATTAAAGCACAGCGATCCTCATACGGCGGAAGAACAACCGGATCGTTCCATGGTAACAGTCGTAGAGCGTAGCGGACAAAGTTACGTTGAATCTTTTCAATGCGAAAGCAAAGCGTGACGTGATACGGTGCTCATACTAGAACGCCATATTCCAGCATGCTACGCACTAGCGAACAATACAATGTTTTTAGACAGTATACATCCTCAAATTGCTGCGTGTTGCGCTTGATGAACCCTAGTATCGCATATGCTTTGGCGGTGGTTGTTGCAATGTGCTCGGTGAATTTCAGCTTACTGTCCAGTATTAATCCAAGATTCTTGATTGGACGATTGATGACACACGGTTGACACTTGAAGCGTTCATCTTATAATCGAAAATGGCAGTTGTCCTAGATCGGTTGAACGAGATGATGTTACATTTACGAATATTCACTTCCATTTCGTTTAATGAGCACCATTCAAGAAGCGAGTCGATATCCATCTGAAGAGCGCAACAATCGACCATGGAGGTTATCAGGCGGAAGAATTTCAGGTCATCAGCGAACATGTACTTCGATGATCTTATGAGTCCGCACAGATCGTTAACAAACAGCACGAAAAGTAATGGTCCCAAATGACTTCCTTGGGGAACCCCGGAAGTAATTGAGAACGTTTCAGATGAGGTTCCACCAAGGCGTACAAAAGCCCAACGCTCAGACGAGTACGATTCAATCCATTGCGTAAGCCACTGAGGGAATCCCATGCGTTTGAGTTTTGACGTTGGATAACGTCTTTCGGCAACATACGGGGGTACAAAATTGAAAACAGTCATTTTGGATGCGTTACGAAAAATTAAAAGATTTTGAACGATAATAACTCAACCGTCTCTCGATAGATTTACGAGATAATGGCATCAATCGATTGTAAATATTTCTAGCAATTTGCTGAATGTTTCAAAACAATTGATTTCATTCAGTAAACTATTGAAAAATGGTTAAAAGTAAACCATTGTCTGAAGATGGTGAAAATCGATTGATTTTTTTATTATTCTTATACTTTCTCCAACCGAGACATCAGATGCGAGTATCTGACACCTCTGATATTTTCTGTTCTACTATATAAGCGTCCAAAAAGGTCGCCCGTTCCATCTACCAATCCGCAAACCTGGTAAGGATCCAACATTGTCTTCAAGCTACAGACCAATCAGCCTCCTTTCAGCGCTGAGCAAATTGTTCGAGAAATTCATTCTCAATCGTTTGCTCAAGTTTGTCGAGGAAAATAACATTCTCCTTCCTGAACAGTTTGGGTTCAGAAAGGGGCACTCCACCAATCACCAGCGTGACAACATCCAGGGCATCACTAAACCTGCAATCCGTCGTTTGGCTCGTCGTGGTGGAGTTAAGAGAATTTCCGGTCTCATTTACGAAGAAACCAGAGGAGTGCTGAAGGTATTTCTGGAAAACGTTATTCGTGACGCCGTTACTTACACCGAACATGCGAAGAGGAAGACTGTCACCGCCATGGATGTCGTTTACGCTCTGAAGCGGCAGGGACGTACTCTGTACGGATTCGGGGGTTAATTTAGTATCATCGACTCAGAACCAAAAAACCCGCCCTTTTCAGGGCCACCATATAAATTTAAAAGGTGTTTTAAAATTGACTTTCTTGCCAGAATGTGAAAGGTTGAAGTGATGTGATGGAGCGTTCATCAATCTGCGGGTGTTAAGCTTAAATCAACGTAGGTCCTGCTGGTTACCGCTACTAATCCAGTACCGACAATATTCTGCATACATTTTGGTGTGGTAGTTCCAGATACGTCGTGCACTTCCGGAATCGAGAGAAGAAATTAATGAAAACGTCTGAGTTGTCCGAACGCGCTTTGGGGAAAGATATCGAGCTTATTCGAGCGTTTTATTTCGATAAGCAGTAGGTGTGCTGAAGGAATTACAGGGAAACGTCATTCGATGAACTGTTACATTCAAGTAATTTTTCCTCGGTATATGACCACAATTTTTAATAGGGCATCACGGCCACCCAAATTTGAGTTAAGTTAGCTTGTTGTAAGTGCAGGAACTCAGCAATGAGAAAATGTCTCATGTTTGTCCAGGATAAACTTACTGAGAAAAGTAAATATTGGACACACATTCATTGGTACTACTCCTACTTAGAGTAAAATAATTTCATTTTCCGGCTGATTTTTGAGATTTTCCACAGGAAACCATGAGCCAATATTACTCATCGCTGGGTTCCTTAACTATTGGCTACTAAAATTTAGGTCGTGCTTATCGCAGGGTTGTCATTGTCAAAACTCAAAATAGTAAACCTATAACACTCTTGTAACTGACAACTTGTACTGTTTATTTTTGATAGAATAAAAGGAAACAACGATTCAGTCCAATGGAAATGGAAAGCTTCATAAAATTTCCAACATAAAAATACAAATTGATTGTGGTACATAATTCGAAGATTTTGTGTTGTGAAATTTTCAAATATTTCATAATTTGTGGATAAAGTCATTTGGATGAATGTGGCACGGTCTGCTACATACAATGAAAGAAATTTTTGTCATGTTTCCAGCATATTATTACTGATTTCGGTTTTAGTGACTTCAATTATGGTCCTCGGGTTAATTTTAAAGGTAGTGGAATTTTCCCATTTTTGAAATAACTCCGTTTCTTCTTATTCCATATAGAAATATTGCATCACTGGCACATTTTTAAGTCCTGCACATGTTGCAATATTAAATGAAACCTATGTTGATGAATTATGTCGATTAATGATATGATTAATAAATAAATGTGATGTCGCAATTCTTGAAACAGAACTCTTTAACTGCATTATTGGTAGTCCTGAAAAGGACTGTTTTGGGTAATTCTGTGTCGTTGAACATCAACAACACGTTCGAAGTTTACTTCTTGACGACCTTCTTCGGGGCCGCTTTCTTGGCTGGGGTGGTTCTCTTCGGCTTCGGGGTCTTTGGCTTCTTGGCAGCGGTCTTCGAGGGCTTGGTGGCCTTTTGCTTGGGAGTAGCAGCCTTCTTCACGGTCTTGGCAACGGCAGCCTTGGCTTTCTTCTCACCAGCTGGCTTCTTGGCAGCTTTAGCAACAGGCTTCTTGGCTTTCTTATCACCGGCTGGCTTCTTCGCTCCGGTAGCTTTCTTGACCTTTTTCTCGCCGGCAGCCTTCTTCGGTTTCTTCTCAGTGGCGGCTTTCTTGGCTTCAGCCTTCAACTTGAATGATCCCGATGCACCGATTCCCTTGGTTTGGACAATCGTTCCTTTCTCGACGCCATTCTTCAAAGACTTCTTAAGGAACGGGGCTAGCTTGGCAACGTCGCACTTGTAGTTGGCAGCGATGTACTTCTTGATGGCCTGCAGCGACAATCCGTTGCGTTCCTTCAGGGTTTTGATGGCGGCAACAACCATTTCGTTCACCGGGGGATGGGTCGATGGCTTCTTGGGTTTGCCCTGTCCCTTCGGGGCCCTTGGCTTCTTCGTCTTGGCTGGCGAAGTGGCAGCTGGTGCTGCAGCAGCGCCTACGGTTGCAACTTCAGACATTTCGGCTTGAATAAGGTAGATACACTGTTTGGATTAGTCGGTAAGAGACAGCAGACCTATGTAAGATTTTGAAGTCTGTGCTAGGGAGATAAGCGCGAATGTTGAATTGTTGATTGTTCACGAAATATTTTGATATTTTCCGGTAACACAGATTAAAAATGTTAATTAAGGTATTTATCTTTGCATAATCAAATAAGCTGTTATCGGAATTTTAAAGATAAATAGTTAAGGTATCAGCTCACCAGTAAATGGCTGAGGTCAGCGACAGAGTAGAGCAAACCCAACAACATCAGCCCAACAAAACGGCCCTTTTCAGGGCCACCAAACTTTCGCAAAAGAGTTATTAAGGAATATTCCTAAAATATAATATACACAATTAAGTACAACACATAACAGACGTTATCCAACGCCAACCCTGCGGTCGTATCTAGTATACAACCCTTCCAACTTTTTCCACTGCCAGTGCATGCGGCACTTTGTCAAATGCTTTAGAAAAGTCGACATAAACTGCATCTTGAAGGTCGAGAAGAAAGGAAGAGAAGAAACGTTGCACATCAGGTTGGTTGTTGTTGACCGCTTCCTGACAAATCCATGCTGACTCTCTGATATCACATGTTGAACGTTACGATACAAAGAATCATGGACAAGACTCTCCAAGACTTTAGGAAAGCAACTCAAAATCGAAATTGCAGGATAATTTTCGACGTCATTAACATTACCACTTTTATGAATGGGAGTGATGGCTGCAGTTTTCCATTTGTTGGGAAATATGCCCTCCGAAAGAGATCTGTTGAAGAGTATACTCACAGGCAAAGCGATTGACTCCGCACACCGATTGATGAAGAAAGGTGACAGACGATCTGGACCTGCTCCTTTCGAAGTGTCGATAGAAACCAGCTTAGCAAAAACATCTTGCCGAGAGAAGTTGTAGACGATCACTTTCAAGTCGTAGTGTGGCAAATTGCTCAAGTACGATTCAGTCAAAGGTGGTCGGTTATTACTTTGCACACTTCGAAAGAACGCCGAGAACAGATTTGCAGATTCTGATGGAGATTCAGCTGCCTCACCTTGGTAACGAAGATGTCGAGGCATTCCGTTGGATCGCTTACGGGTCTTCACATATTGCCAGAATTGTTGGGGGCCTGTTTCAAACTTGCTTCAGTACGATGAATGTAGCAGCGAAAGCATTGTGCATGCAAAGAGTTATATTCGCTCTCTAAGTCACGCAGCTCAGCCTTATGCTGTTCATTCCTAGACCGAAAGTAACGCTTCCTTGCCTGCGTAGACGATTTCACAGCCGTTGCAGTTCATTGTACCACCATGGTTGTTTCTTACTGTGGGTGTCGATCCGTTGTTTTAGAGGCACAACTTCGCTGATGATTCCATAAAGCTTGTCGTAGAATATCGATACCGCTTCGTCGACACTGCAACCAATTAGAAGATTCACCCATCCGACGTCTGAAATAATTGAGCTCAAAACTGCAAAATCACATCGCTTGAAGTCAAAATCTAACGGATCAGTTGCTCGGGAAATTTCACATTCGCTTGCAGTTTCAATCACAAGCACCAATGGTTTATGATGTTCATCAACACGCAGTAGCGGTGACGGGGGCTCCACAAGCTCGAGTACATTGATATCAGTAGAGAAAACCAAATCTAGTATCCTTCCATTCGCATTACCATAATGATTCAACTGATGCAGACCATTAGCGATGAACGATTCAACCACAGTGAACTCCTGCTCAGAAAACGTATTTGTAGATAGCAAACATAGCAATTCATCATCATGGTCCCAATTCAAGAAGGGTAGATTGTAGTCACCAACAACAACAACCAAACCACGATCACCCGCTTGATCCATCAGTCTTTGAACACATGAACAGTGCTGTTCATACAATGCATTGTCGCTTTTGGGAGGGAGATAAATACAACAGACGAAGAGTTCAAATGTAGGCAGCTTGATCCGAACGATTATTTGCTCCAGACACTCGGTACCAGCAATCGAAACAGCGGCACTGTTCAATGCATTACGGACGCCGACCAAAACACCACCACCTCGTCGAAATTGGCTTGTTGTGGCGTTGCGATCACAGCGATAGATTGTATAGTTGTGTGATAATTCAGAATTTGAAATATCAGCATCGAGCCAGGTTTCGGTGAAAGCTATCACATCGTAGTCAGATTGGGATAGTGCTAGCAGTACTTGGTTTGTTTTGGTGCGTAACCCACGTACATTCTGGTAGTACAGCGTGGACGTACAATGTATATTGTTAATGAATTGCTGCTGTCTATCAGTGGAGTCTGGATGTAAAGGAGTGGTTGTGTTTCGGGACTGTGTTGTTGTGGTTATTGCCATATCAGTTGAACAGCTGATCATCTGTGAGGCTGCACCGATATCTAGGGCGCCCAGTGAACTACTGTGTTGTGGGTCCGAAGCGAAAAATAGGCCGATCCGACGATGATTGCTTGGAATCAAATGGACGAAATACTATTCCTTGTTGCCACGTCGATCCAAAGAGGGCTTGTTCCTGCAGCTGCAAACCAATTCCGACTTTGAAGGAAACAAAAGTAAGTTCGTTAAGATTTTTGCCTGTGGGAACTAACTTAGTTACTAAAATGTCATCATCAGTGTCGAGATTATCCTTGACGAGCTTTTCGATTTGAGTTGCTGATGCTGAAGGGTCGAAACCGGACAAGTACAGCCAAAACTTCTTTTGCTTTTTAGCTGTTGCAAGTGGGATGGTAACCCCGGGTTCTATTTGTTTCGTCCCAGTAGACTCTGTTTGTTGTCGTGTGTCGTTCCGCCGCAATTCACGCACTTCGGGTCGGTTTCATCAGCTTGAGCACAGGTCGCCGTCGAATAAGCCATAGCACACTTGTCGCAACGTGGTTTCATATGACAGTTCTTCGTGCCATGGCCGAAGGAGAGGCAACTTGTGCATTGGGTCACATCACGGTGTTGCGGCTTGTAGTATTCCCAGTCTATAATGACCTGAAACAGGTCACGTATGTTGCTCTTGAGCGCAGCAAGGGTGGTGGAGCCCTTCGTGAGGTTGACCAGAAACAGTTGGTCACGATAGTTGGTATTGGGCATAGGCCGTCGATTCATTGGGTGGACTGCCTCTGGTTTCAATCCGAGCCTTACCAGCTCATCTTTTACGGTAGCCGCTTCGTACGACGGCAGACCTCGTAAAACAACCTTCAATGGTTTCATCGAAGGCAAATCGTGAGTGTAAAACTCCACTGTGCTGTTCTTCAGCAGGTCACCGACCGACTTGTACTGCTGTAGGCTGAAGCACATGATCTTTGTTCCAACGCCACAGATTTTGAATCGCGGGAACAATTTGCGTTTTGCCAGCTCATCCCTAAGCTGGGCGACGTCCTTCATCGGGGTAAACAGCGGGGGAATCCGCTCCTTTTTTGCAATTTCAGCGGCGTCACCACCGCCATTTTCTACTCCGAGCACCGAGAATTGGTTGCTCTGTAGCAGCCGATTTGCTGCGTCATCCGAAGCAGCGCTGGGATCCGTTTGGGTCTTCTTGCTAGGGCCCTCCGATGTAGGAGCAGCAGTACGCTAACTTTTCAGATTCAAGCACCACGATGTGCAACCAAATGGTACTCGATTATCACGACTGAATTTGGGAAGAACGTTTATTTCATGAAAACAGTGATAACATTTTCACTTTTCATTTGTACAATTTTAAAACAGTTTTTTTTATGAAAGAATGAAAAAGCGTTTATTGTAACAGCTTACGAGAGTTATTTCCTATCGGTTGATATGTTTGGATTTTAATTGCATCTATTAATAACAAAGTTATAAGCGTTCTAAGCCTTACACCTTTTCGTGACGGTCTTAATTTTAGATTTTCGATTTACCCTCAGTACCTTCCCGTAAGACGTAGTCTACGTCCAAACAATAAAACTGAGTAGAAGAGCTACCTCATGTTAGACGAAAATCTTTGATAAGACGTGCTTCAGAAGTCGAGCCTTATGAAATTCTTAAGTCTATTTGCCTCAGTGTATAGTCGAAAGCGTAGACAGAACACAAAATAAAAAAGTTGGAAGGGTTGTATACTAGATACGACCGCAGGGTTGGCGTTGGATAACGTCTGTTATGTGTTGTACTTAATTGTGTATATTATATTTTAGGAATATTCCTTAATAACTCTTTTGCGAAAGTTTGGTGGCCCTGAAAAGGGCCGTTTTGTTGGGCTGATGTTGTTGGGTTTGCTCTACTCTGTCGCTGACCTCAGCCATTTTTGTTACTGGTGAGCTGATACCTTAACTATTTATCTTTAAAATTCCGATAACAGCTTATTTGATTATGCAAAGATAAATACCTTAATTAACATTTTTAATCTGTGTTACCGGAAAATATCAAAATATTTCGTGAACGCTGCTGCAGCACCAGCTGCCACTTCGCCAGCCAAGACGAAGAAGCCAAGGGCCCCGAAGGGACAGGGCAAACCCAAGAAACCATCGACCCATCCCCCGGTGAACGAAATGGTTGTTGCCGCCATCAAAACCCTGAAGGAACGCAACGGATTGTCGCTGCAGGCCATCAAGAAGTACATCGCTGCCAACTACAAGTGCGACATTGCCAAGCTAGCCCCGTTCCTTAAGAAGTCTTTGAAGAATGGCGTCGAGAAAGGAACGATTGTCCAAACCAAGGGAATCGGTGCATCGGGATCATTCAAGTTGAAGGCTGAAGCCAAGAAAGCCGCCACTGAGAAGAAACCGAAGAAGGCTGCCGGCGAGAAAAAGGTCAAGAAAGCTACCGAAGCGAAGAAGCCAGCCGGTGATAAGAATGCCAAGAAGCCTGTTGCTAAAGCTGCCAAGAAGCCGTTGCCAAGACCGTGAAGAAGGCTGCTACTCCCAAGCAAAAGGCCACCAAGCCCTCGAAGACCGCTGCCAACAAGCCAAAGACCCCGAAGCCGAAGAGAACCACCCCAGCCAAGAAAGCGGCCCCGAAGAAGGTCGTCAAGAAGTAAACTTCGAACGTGTTGTTGATGTTCAACGACACAGAATTACCCAAAACAGTCCTTTTCAGGACTACCAATAATGCAGTTAAAGAGTTCTGTTTCAAGAATTGCGACATCACATTTATTTATTAATCATATCATTAATCGACATAATTCATCAACATAGGTTTCATTTAATATTGCAACATGTGCAGGACTTAAAAATGTGCCAGTGATGCAATATTTCTATATGGAATAAGAAGAAACGGAGTTATTTCAAAAATGGGAAAATTCCACTACCTTTAAAATTAGCCCGAGGACCATAATTGAAGTCACTAAAACCGAAATCAGTAATAATATGCTGGAAACATGACAAAAATTTCTTTCATTGTATGTAGCAGACCGTGCCACATTCATCCAAATGACGTTATCCACAAATTATGAAATATTTGAAAATTTCACAACACAAAATCTTCGAATTAGGTACCACAATCAATTTGTATTTCTATGTTGGAAATTTTATGAAGCTTTCCATTTCCATTGGACTGAATCGTTGTTTCCTTTTATTCTATCAAAAATAAACAGTACAAGTTGTCAGTTACAAGAGTGTTATAGGTTTACTATTTTGAGTTTTGACAATGACAACCCTGCGATAAGCACGACCTAAATTTTAGTAGCCAATAGTTAAGGAACCCAGCGATGAGTAATATTGGCTCATGGTTTCCTGTGGAAAATCTCAAAAATCAGCCGGAAAATGAAATTATTTTACTCTAAGTAGGAGTAGTACCAATGAATGTGTGTCCAATATTTACTTTTCTCAGTAAGTTTATCCTGGACAAACATGAGACATTTTCTCATTGCTGAGTTCCTGCACTTACAACAAGCTAACTTAACTCAAATTTGGGTGGCCGTGATGCCCTATTAAAAATTGTGGTCATATACCGAGGAAAAATTACTTGAATGTAACAGTTCATCGAATGACGTTTCCCTGTAATTCCTTCAGCACACCTGCTGCTTATCGAAATAAAACGCTCGAATAAGCTCGATATCTTTCCCCAAAGCGCGTTCGGACAACTCAGACGTTTTCATTAATTTCTTCTCTCGATTCCGGAAGTGCACGACGTATCTGGAACTACCACACCAAAATGTATGCAGAATATTGTCGGTACTGGATTAGTAGCGGTAACCAGCAGGACCTACGTTGATTTAAACTTAACACCCGCAGATTGATGAACGCTCCATCACATCACTTCAACCTTTCACATTCTGGCAAGAAAGTCAATTCTGAAACACCTTTTAAATTTATATGGTGGCCCTGAAAAGGGCCGATTATTTGGTTCTGAGTCGATGATACTAAATTAACCCCCGAATCCGTACAGAATACGTCCCTGCCACTTCAGAGCGTAAACGACATCCATGGGGGTGACAGTCTTCCTCTTCGCATGTTCGGTGTAAGTAACGGCGTCACGAATAACGTTTTCCAGAAATACCTTCAGCACTCCTCTGGTTTCTTCGTAAATGAGACCGGAAATTCTCTTAACTCCACCACGACGAGCCAAACGACGGATTGCAGGTTTAGTGATGCCCTGGATGTTGTCACGCTGGTGATTGGTGGAGTGCCCCTTTCTGAACCCAAACTGTTCAGGAAGGAGAATGTTATTTTCCTCGACAAACTTGAGCAAACGATTGAGAATGAGTTTCTTGAACAATTTGCTCAGCGCTGAAAGGAGGCTGATTGGTCTGTAGCTTGAAGACAATTTTGGATCCTTACCGGGTTTGCGGATTGGTAGATGGAACGGGCGACCTTTTTGGACGCTATATAGTAGAACAGAAAATATCAGAGGTGTCAGATACTCGCATCTGATGTCTCGGTTGGAGAATGTATAAGAATATTAAAAAAATCAATCGATTTTCACCATCTTCAGACAATGGTTTACTTTTAACCATTTTTCAATAGTTTACTGAATGAAATCAATTGTTTTGAAACATTCAGCAAATTGCTAGAAATATTTACAATCGATTGATGCTATTATCTCGTAAATCTATCGAGAGACGGTTGAGTTATTATCGTTCAAAATCTTTTAATTTTTCGTAACGCATCCAAAATGACTGTTTTCAATTTTGTACCCCCGTATGTTGCCGAAAGACGTTATCCAACGTCAAAAGACAAACAATCATTATTACATCGTCTGCGAGGTCAACTTACATCATTCGTTGCGGGATGTGCTACGGAGGATGATAGGAAATGCAAATAACATTCAATGTCATACATTTTGGGTTTGCGTGTGGCAAGTACAATCATACAATATGCTCAAGGAAGTCGAGAAATGTTTAAAACCGAATCAATCTTAGACCAGACCAGGAATCGAACCCAGGCCGCCTCCTCCATGGTCTTGCTTTATATCTGCACCTTTACCGACTGAGCTAAGAGAGGCCCCAACAAATACTTGCCACCATACAGTCCTAGTGCCCGGGTTACTGCAAATTTCATCAGCTTTCGGTCAATTTGCATTCGGTTGAATGACACTCAAACAACGTGACCATTCGAGCCAAGACTTTGGGAAATTTACTTCCCCTCATTAATGATTTTTGCCACGAACTTATGACAAACTGTTTTGATACTTTTCACGATATTTTTTATTTTGGTTTGGTCGAATGCCATTTGGTCAAAAATTAAAACAACCACATTCGATCAATGACCTATAATGTTGACACAAAATCATTTAATACTGATTCGAACCTTTATTCATGCGGCAACTGTTGTTTCCAATTAGCATTTCCTTTTAAATTATCTTTTCCGAATCTTTTCAACATGAGCATCTTGAAAGACGCACAAATTGAACAGCCTATCTTCCTTCCGTAGCTCATGCTTCTCCCCGCGCCAAAATCCATTTAGGTTCGATCCAACGGAAGATACCCATCAGCAAATCGGCTGTCAATGCTGCTCACTAAATTCGCTGTCTATTGAACAACCGTATTTTTCCTCTAATCCATCCCCATCAGCAGTCGATGCTACTCCATTCATCACTTTTCGCTTACGCTGACAGGATTCGATTCCTTTCAAGAAATCTATCCCTCGTTTGTGTTCCTTTTTCCAGTCAGTCGGCCGTCCTTCAGCGAAACGTATACCTAAGCAGCCCTGTGAAGGGGCAGGGTTTCCATTCCAGCGCCACTCCTCCAAGTCAATAATCCCAAATTACATTCCCATTGTAGCGGGACGTCGGAAAAAATTATTCACAGAGTAGCAAAAGAAAACGGAAGCTCCGTCTCCGAGCAGCCCGGCACGAAGGCAGCAAAGAAGCCATCGTCTTACACACACACAGTAGTGGGATTAATGCGATTACAGATTCGATTGCAAAAGGAACCATGATCCGTTCCGTGGTTTTGAGCGACATATCTAAATTTTCAGTGATTTTCTGTGAACCATTTACACTTCCGACACTTTGAAATAATCTTCAAATTTTCCCCGTGTCCCTCACTTGACGCTTGTCAAGTAGGAGCGGACCTGTCCTTCAAACCGCAGGAGCAAAAATAAACCACTTTCTTTGCGGTTGACCAATGTTTTAACCTCGCAATCTCTAGCCCATCGCCGTCGTCGTGGTCGTCATGGTCTGTTCGTCGGCACAAGAGGCTCTTGAACAAGTTTTTGAACAAATAGCTTTTTATCATGGTTCCTACCCATCTGGGGAAGAGCCATATTGAACGGATTGGGGTTGATGCTGGCGTGTCCAAACAAGGGATGACCTATCCGGCCTTGTAGCTAGGAGATAAACAGCCATCGTTGGCCACCCACTTGATCACAGGAGGAAAGGATGCTGTTCGGACAAACAACCCTCTTCAAGACACTCGCCGGCTATTATATCTGGTGCGGATTTTTGCCTCGCTTGGTCCGTGGACCATGCTTAAGAGATAATGTCGAGGAACCACAATAACAACAACAACAACAACAACAACAGTACCAACAAAACCTACTGTGGATAAACAATGTGTTCCGATGCGTTCACGATGGTGAAAACTTGAGGAGGGTCTTTTATTTGTTTTTGAAAGAGTCCTCTCTTGACCCCTTTCAGAGGCATTAGCAAGTGAGGCTTCAGGTTAATGCCGATAAATGTTTGGGCGTTCCAGGATATCTATTATTCTGGGAAACGTTTCGGATGGAAAGTAGGATAATTGATTTTTTTTCAAATTAATGAATGTAAATTGTGCAACTACAAATTGAATTGTGAAAAATTTGAAGATTTTAAAGAGGAAAGTTGAAAAGAACATCTATCAATTGAGAATTGAACAAACAAAAATCAATCAATCCAAAATTAGAGAACCAAACCTTGAGCAAAAAAAAAATAAAATTCTTAAACAAAATGTCACTTTTTCTTCCATTTCGATCGCGTAAAAGCTTTTTGCCATTGCACCCACGGAACCATCATAATTGATAGCCTATAGACCGATCGAATTGCCTTCGTTAGCCACACGGTCTTTCGGTGCAAATCGTAATTAATTTGATTTATTCATGTACCCTCCAAACAGTGCCCTCACCAGTGTCTGGCAGAACCGATGCTCTCCAGCGTTCGACAGAGCTGTGAATTTTGTTCCTCGGAGTGTATCGTCCCACGATGCCGCTTACTGGAGGAGAACAGTCCAGATCGATGATAAATAACTGGCAAAATATTAATTATAGAGTCACCCCTACCCCAGCCGTCCATCGTTTCGAATATGACAACGGAATCTGTTGCACTTTTTGGCACCGGAAACGATTCTATCGAGCCACGACCGAGCGGTTCCGGAGAATTCCACATTTAGCATTATGCTAAAAAATTGAAAACTCATTCACGTGACGTGGTGTGTGCTGGGTGGGTCATTCGAGGCATATTCGGCTTAGTTGAGAAATTCGAGCTCATCGGGCGGACGGACCAAAGAGCATGCGATAAAGCATCGTCGATCGAATGGTGGTGGACATTATCTTCGACTCAACTATACACGGTGGCATTTTAATTGAAAAGATATTAAATTTTGCCTTCCACTTTGTGCACATTCCTGGCTGGCTGGCATTCGGAGGCCATTAAGGGACAACAGTTGGACCCGTACGATGAGAGCTGCGACGGAGCAAAAAGCTGCATGGCATGTCCATTCGGTGTCAACTTAGTGTCGGACGGCTTGCTGAGATAGCTTGATTTTTTGCATAACAGGCAGCCGCAGCATTAAATCGATGATACGGATTGAGTTTAATAAAAACTAAAGTTGCACGTAGATTATGCCACATTCTTTATATCGGGGAAAGTGGGGCAGTTTCGCCAATGCACAGTGGTCCAGAATACAGATTTAGGTGGAATAATATCAGTCCGCATCGTGCTCTCTTGCCGTGCGGATCTATTTGCTTTTTACTAAAGGAAGTGTTACTACTACCTAAAGCTACAACAAATTTAAACAGCACTTTTCAGTGCTCAACCTGTAAAAATTTTTCTACCTTGTTCAACTCTTATTCCTCTTCGATCCTTGTTTGGACCCTACCCGAGGTAATCCTTCTTGGATATCGATTTGGAAAATTCCTCTTCGATCCCTAAGATTCTTATAGTAATCGGCTTGGAAGTCGATTTGGATAAAAATTTACTGCCGCAATGGCGCCAAAACGCAAAAGAAAGGGGCAAACTCTTGATCCTCTTTCTGATGAAATAAATTTGAGTAATCAATTTGATTTGCTCGCGGATGATGAGAATGATCCATCATCCAAGAAAAATTCTAGTAAACTTTCCCGGCTTAATGCCAAGAAGGAAAAGATTCCCCCTATTGTGATAACCACTTCCGATTTCCATGCTCTTCGCATCGAACTTTTGAATTTCGTGAAAGTTAAGTTTTCACTGCAAATTGGACGTCGGGGTGAATGCCGTGTATTGGCTGAAACCTTGGACGGATTTAATCTTCTCAAGTATTTTACTGAGAAGAAACACAAATTTTTTATTTACGACACCAAAACTGAACGTGTGTTCAAGATTTTCATGAAAGGACTGCACAGTGGTGAATCACTGGATCAGATCAAAGATGAACTGGCAAAATTACTTGGAGTTGTGTCACTCCAAGTAATCAAAATGAAAATCCCGTCCTGGCGATTCGCGCAACGGGATTTCTAATGATTTTTATTTAGTTCACTTCAAGTCTAGTGAACTAAACAACCTTAAGGCCTTAAAAAAAGCTAGCCTTATGCTCCATGTCCGAGTGAAGTGGGAACACTTCAGGAAGACTGGAGGAAATTTCCAAAACCTCACCCAGTGCCGTAAGTGCCAGGGATGGGGTCACGGAACTAAAAATTGCTACATGCCAGCTAAATGCACGAATTGTGGTGATTCCTCTCACGCAAAGGACGACTGTCCTGTGAAGAAAAATTCTAAGAAATTTGAATGTTCAAATTGTGGTGAAAACCACAAATCCAATTTTTGGGAATGTAAGATTTGCAATGCGATCCTACAATCTCGTTCTAAGCGACAGGTAGGAAACGCTCCACGTTTCCGCCCAGGTACAAATTCCTCTGCTGTTAACAACTG
The DNA here is from genome assembly GCF_037179485.1 of Ochlerotatus camptorhynchus. Lineage (NCBI taxonomy): Eukaryota > Metazoa > Arthropoda > Insecta > Diptera > Culicidae > Ochlerotatus > Ochlerotatus camptorhynchus. The sequence continues at coordinate 6,617,050 of NW_027040683.1, forward strand.
TCAGCGAGGAACAAATTCTACATTCGTACCCGTATGTACAAATACAATTTGAAATTAGCATCTTCAACTATGTAAATCGTTGACTTCACGTAGAATTAATACTAAAACATATAGTCAAAGTAACCTAAGTAATTCTAACGGAAATTTTGACTAAGGAAGCATTACTGCCCCTAAAATGGAATTTTTACAGAAATCATTAATTGACATGATTTCTGATATGTTTAAATCTAACTCTATGTTTGATGCTATTCAAACTGGGGTAAAATTTGCAAATAATATTGTCATTCAGTAATGGATTTTAAAGCATTAAACATTTTAAATTGGAATGCTCGATCTCTTAAAGATAATGAAGACGAGCTATTTAACTTTTTGAGAGTTCATAACGTGCATATTGCCGTTATAACTGAAACGTTCCTTAAACCTGGCCATAAGGTTAAGAAGGACGCTAATTATTTCATTTATAGAAATGATCGTCTTGATGGACGTTGCCATCATTGTTCATAGACGAATCAAACATAAAATTCTTGCTTCATTTGAAGCTAAAGTTTTTGAAGCTTTGGGTGTTTCTGTTGAAACAAAATTTGGACAATTTACGTTTAAAGCTGCCTATTTTCCATTCCAATGCGTAGGCCAGAAAAAGAATTTTCTCAAGGGTGATCTCCAGAAATTTACCCGTCATAGGTCTAAATTCGTCATTATTGGTGATTTTAATGCAAAACACCGCTCATGGAATAATGCTCAAAGCAATTCCAATGGTAATATTCTGTTTGATGATTGTTCTGCAGGTTATTACACTATTCAATATCCAAACAGCGCAACATGCATTTCTTCTGCAAGCAATCCCTCAACTATTGATTTGGTCTTAACTGATTCATGTCAACTTTGTAGCCAATTGGTTACCCATGCTGACTTCGGTTCTGATCACCTTCCAGTAACTTTTGAAATATCCCAAGAAATAATTTGTAATCCTAACGGCTCTACTTTCAATTACCATAGAGCTGATTGGGAGCAGTATCGAACATTTATGGAATATAACTTCGATCCAAACATTCCTTTGCAAACCAAAGATGAAATTAATTATGCTCTTGAATCTCTGACTACTTCTATAGTTGAAGCAAGAGCTGCCTCAGTACCAAAATGCGAGGTTAAATTCGATTCAATTATAATTGACGACGATCTTCAGCTCTTGATCCGTCTTAAAAATGTCCGTAGGAGACAATATCAAAGAACACGCGATCCTGCCATGAAAGTTATCTGGCGGGATTTGCAAAAATACATTAAAAAGCGATTCTCTGCTCTGAGGAACAACACTTTTGAAAAATAATGTTTCTAAATTAGACCCGAGTTCCAAACCCTTTTGGAAACTCACAAAAATTTTGAAAAAACCTCAAAAGCCTATTCCAGCGCTTAAAGAAGGTGGTAAAATTCTGATCACAAATTTGGAAAAAGCTCAGAAACTTGCTAAGCAATTCGAGAGTCCAATTGAGAATCAGGTTGCTCGGGATTTTCTGAATATTTTCTCCCGGGAAAATATTTTTGATGATTCCTGGGGGACTGATTTGGACGAAGAAAGCTCATAAAGATTCATAATATGAAAGCTCCAGGTGATCATGGAATTTTATTTATCCTCATCAAAAAACTCCCAGAGAGCACCTTGTCTTTCTTTGTAAAATTATTTAACAGATGTTTCCACTTGGCATATTTTCCTGATAAATGGAAAAATGCAAAAGTTGTTCCAATTTTGAAGCCGGATAAAAATCCAGCTGAAGCTTCTAGCTACCGTCCAATAAATTTGCTTTCTTCAATAAGTAAACTTTTTGAAAAGATAATTTTGAATAGAATGATGCTTTACATCAATACGAACACAATTTTTGCAGATGAGCAGTTTGGATTTCGCCATGGGCATTCAACTACTCATCAACTCTTAAGAGTTACCAATTTAATTCGTTCAAACAAATCTGAAGGCCACTCAACTGGAGTTGCTCTTCTATGCATAGAAAAAGCATTCGACAGTGTTTGACATGAACGTTTGATTGCTAAATTGAAAAAAAAAAAAAATTTCACTTTATATTATGAAATTAGTTCAAAATTATTTAACTGACAGAACTCTGCAGGTAAATTATCAAAATTCCAAATCTAATCGACTACCTGTTAGAGCAGGAGTTCTTCAGGGTAGCATTCTTGGGCCTATATTGTATAAAATTTTCACTTCGGACCTCCCTGATTTGCCTCAGGGTTGTCACAAATCTTTGTTCGCTAATGACACAGGCATTTCCGCTAAAGGAAGAAGTCTTCGTGTTATTTGCAGCAGACTGCAGAAAAGTTTAGATATTTTCTCTTCTTATTTACAAAAATGGAAGATGTCTCCCAACGCTTCCAAAAATCAACTTATAATATTTCAACATAAGCCTAGAGCTTCCTTTTTGAAACCTAGTAGTAGTCACATAGTCACTATGAACGGAGTTCCAATTTCCTGGTCAAACTAAGTGAAATATCTTGGATTGGCACTTGACCAAATTTTTAACTTTTAAAGATCACATTGAGAGAATTCAAGACAAATGTAACAAATATATAAAATGTTTGTATCCTCTTATAAACAGGAAATCCAAACTTTGCCTGACGAATAAACTTCTAATATTTAAACAAGTTTTTAGACCGGCCATGCTTTACGCTGTGCCAATATGGTCTTGTTGTTGCACTACCAGGAAAAAAGCACTTCAAAAGAATCAGAACAAAGTTCTGAAGATGATTTTGAAGTTGCCTTCCTGGTACAGTACTACTGAAGTACATAGAATTTCGAATGTTGTGACTTTAGAACAAATGCCCAACAAAATAACTAATAATTTTAGGCAAAAATCGTTGCAATCCTCAATTGCAACGACTAATTCCCTTTACACTTACATAAAATTTAGTTTTAGTTTAAGGCTGGTAAGTTACTGTAGTAACGGGAGCACCAAGGTTAAAATGAAATGTAATTTATTTTGAATTTGTAACAAATAAAGAGTTAAAAAAAAACAAAAAGTAAATAGAGCATGAAACTTTCAATTCAACTGCCCTACTAGTGATGTCCGATTTTCCCAACTTATCGATTATTTACCCATCTATTACTTTTTTCTATTTATAATAATCGACATCGATAAATCGATATGAAATAATCGATTGGTCGAAATAATCGATTAATTTTAATACTCTATTTAAGAAAGTGTTTTAACTAGATGTTGATTATTCATCCTTGGATCATGTGTTAATTATTGTTTCGAGATATAACAATTCAACAAAATACACTTTTACTCTTTAATGCTTAACATAACAATTTTATAAAAAGTTTAGTGGAAGAAAAGACAACTTGCATATTTATGACGAATTGATTTTAACTTTGGACTGCAATCTCATTGTCTGAAAAAAAAAACAATTACTTGAACCAAACATCTTTCGAGAAAAGACTTTCTGAGCTTTAAGTTCGGATGGAACTAGAGATGGACGATCCGCTCCCGAGCTGTTCTAAAGACCCGATTCACTAAAATGAGCAGATGACCCGCGGTTCATTTTTTTTAGAAACCGCAGCTCATCAGCACATTGTAATCACAACTCTAAACCATTCAATGCTTCACTTATAGCGGAATTTTTCAAAAACAAAGCATTGAGCAGTCACCGCGTGAACTAAGATGCGCGCGTAATTCAACATGTGCCTACGATTACACGATCTTTGATTTCTACTGGTATTATCCAATGCTATCCAATGCATATGTGCTCTTCCCTTTCCTCCCATCATTCTTTTCAGCTTATCAGCTCAGCTCCGGATCCGAATCATCGGCTCGAATGATTCACTGACACGACAGCTCTCGGACCCGTCCAGTTCTTCGGATCTTTTTTCTCTCGATTCTTCACGATTCAGCTCCAGGTCCGGATCTGAGATTATGATCTGGAGCTGAAGCCGAGAATAGTGGGAGCAATTGTGCTGAAGAATCAAGGTGGATTCCGTCCTGAGCGATATTTCACGCGCGGGGCGAGATTTTGCGAATGTACGAGAGGGAGAGGAGTACTAGTTGTCTCTCTCATTCCAGCGCAAATTCTGCCCCGCTCCGATAATACACGCTCAGATCTGAATACACCATTAGACTTATGATATCAGTGAGCTGATGAGCTGCGGTTCCTAAAAATGAACCACGGGTCATCAGCTGACTTTAATGAATCGGGTCTATAGAACAGCTTGGGAGCCCATCTCTAGATCTGAGCTGATGATCTGGAGCTGAAGCCGAGAATAGTGAGAGAAAATCTGCTGAAGAATTAACATCAGAACTAAAATCTGTATGTAGAGTGAATTGCATAGCTTGAGAAAAGGCGTAATATCAACCGGAGGAAACTAACGATTTTAAATTGGCTCACTACTTGGCTAGCCTATTGGTCCCAAGCAAATCGATTAACTTACCCCATTCTAGTCAAAATTCTAGTGCTACACTATGTTTGTTTTGATATGCTATGAAAGTTTGACAGGTAAAATGAAGGGTTCATGGATTTTCCTATGTTTCGAGGGGTGCATCGATTAGCTTGGGACCGAAGATAGTACCAGAGCTGAGCCAAAAAGTTGAGCATGTTTCTTCGGGACCTTCTGGTCTTAGAGTTACCTCTATGGTAATATCAACAATCAATACGAAACTAACGATTTTAAATTGGCTCACCACTTTAGTAGCCTATTGGTCCCAAGCAAACGATTAACGTACCCTATTCTAGTTGAAATTCTATTACTACACTATGTTTGTTTTGATTCGCTATGAAAGTTTGACAGATAACATCAGGGGTGTGTGGATTCATGCAGAACATGCAGGGGTGAGTGAAATAGCTTGGAACTGCTTGGGACCGGTGTTCTGGTACTGAGTGAGCCAAAAATAATAATGATTTTCTTCGGGACCTTCTGGTCTTAGAGTTACCTCTATGGTAATATCGTGTAATACCCCGTACAGACTATGGCTTATTTAATGCAATATAGGCTGTCTTGCAATGAGTACTCATGCATCTAGTTTTCACTGGAAATCCTATGTATGAGTGCTTATTGCAATACGTAAAGTTTAAACTACTCAACATTGAGTTTTACACAACTTACTCAATTTTAACTTGGCGCACGGAACTGTCGAGTTGGGTGAATGGAACTCCATTTTGGGATGTTTTGCTCTTTTCGTTTTTGACAACAACAAGAGAGCAAGTGAGAGGCATCAACTCAAAAGTAAGTTTAAAGAACTTAACCGTTGGGTAGTTTTGGTTCTCCGTGTAGGTGAAATTTTGGTTTACGGTTGTACAGTTGTTCAGTAGCTCTATTGGTTTATTGTCACTAAATCCCCGTATTTCTTTTCTAATTTTGAATTTGTGTCAAAATTTCTATAATTTTAAGGTGAGCTAAAGAGGTGTTCGACTCCCTTTAATGAGCTGGACGGGTCTGATCCGCTCAGCCAGATGAGCTATTTTGCTCACCTCTAGATGGAACATAGTTTGATCGATGCTTTGTTGGCTGGGTGGTAAGTTCTATATACACTAAAATAAATTAAACTCCTACTTACAATGAAAACTTAAATAATCAAAGCCAATTAGATTAGCAGATAATCGAGGCATTGAATAACCGATAAAAAATTAATCGATTATTTACACAGCTAATCGATTAGCTCGATTAATCGAGTAGTAATCGGACATCAATATGCCCTACTCCTCTCTATGCAACGTTTCTTAAGAACATGGACTTGAAGAACGTTTTACGTCTCATTCTAGTAAGACATTGCAATGGCACAACAGTTCTGTAGTTCAAAATTTACCGATCGGCAGAGGCCTGGATTAGTGTGCATAACAAATGAACTATGTTTACCAATGAAATCAAATGAAAATTATTTTTGTTTTAATATATTATGGTTTGTTTTGTCAAATTTGGTGAAAACAAGCCTACCTAAGACTTAAATGGGCAATGAAACAATTTCTTTTACATTTTTTTATAATTTTATTCATAATTATAGGGTTGGCACTATTGCCCCGTGTGAGTTGTTAAGAAAATTAGGTTTGACCAATTATAGGGAATAGTTATATATTATTTGTTATTGGTGCTTCAACTATTCATTATTAGTGATGCCTCAATGCAGGAATTGTAGAAAACAATATTGGGAAATTTCAAAATCCTTATTTTATGATGTCTAATTACACTAGTTTACAAAACAACATAAAAAGTGTGAACTTTAGTGGTTGACCAATGTTTCTAATGCAAAATCCTACGCTGAATTCAATGCCGTGGTCAGAAAAAATTAAAGTAGAGCCATTTTTGAGATATACAATAAAATGTCAATATCTTTGGAACTAGTGCACGAATTTTAAATCTTTTTTTATGAAAGTGAAGCTAAATAAATTTGCTATCGTTCACTAGAATATTATGTCTTAATTAAAAATTTAATTTTGAAGTCATTTAAAAATTTACAGAATTTTTTTTTTTTTTTTTTCCTGCGAATTTTCCATAAAAATCTTGTTTTAATCATAATTTTTAATGAGATAAAAAAGATTCAAAAAATCATTCAATAATTTATTCTTAAAGTCCATTAAAAACTGGAGAAAATGAGCCTTTAATGGATGAAATCGGTTGGAAATTGTCGAAGTTATGAAATTTTTAGTAAAATCATGGAAATTTAATGTTCCAAGATTGGCCGTTGTCCCGCTCCTAGGTTCATGCACCACTTCCAGTAAGCCTTTCTGCGGACGTGTACACATACGGTGCATTTCACTAACACTACCAGCTGTCACGCAAAATTAAATGGGATATTTTCAACAATATAATTTACGCTAGTGTTTGTGAGACCGCTCGGCGAGAACCTAACGCAACCAACTCAATTTGACAGCTTTCTTTCTTTAACATTGCTTAACGATGTATACGACAAAACGTGAATTCAAGTGTAAAAATGATCCTCAAAAGTTTTGTTACGCGTGTGGCAACTATATATTTACAAAATCGGTCAATTTCACTGCTTCGTTGCAAACTGCATACAGGCTTTATTTTAAAATTGATCCTGGAGACTTTGACGAACCGTGGATTCCAAAAGTATTATGTAGTTCGTGCAAAAAGTGCTTGGCTAGGTGGATGTCAGGCGCAAGGTAAATTGATTTTTTGAATAACTTTCATATAAACAATTTATGTACAGCATGGTAGTGCTTTGTTCTTTCCTGATCGACATTATCTTACTTCATCTATTTTTGATAAGTGTTAATGTCTTACTTACTAACTCACTTATTTGTTATCTGTCAGTCGCTATTTGTCCTTTGACATGCCCACCATATGGCGTCGACCGTTTTGTCATGCAACGGATTGTTATTTCTGCTTGACAAAAGTTAAGCAACAAGGACGTCACAAAACAGTTGAGTATCCACAAGTGGCTTCTATGACAAAACCTGTTCCACATTCAAGTTCGGTCCCGTATCCTGTTTATCCAAAGCGGAAACGAGCGCCCTCTGTTGAATCGACCGTTACAAAAAGTGAGGAGGGATTCAAGGAGGAATGCGAGGAAGACTTCGAGGTGGAATTGGAAAGAAACCCAAAACTGTTTACACAATCCGAATTTAATGATTTGGTGCGAGATCTCGACTTATCGAAGGAGAAATCCGAATTGCTGGCATCACGCTTGAAAGAACATGCTGAGCAAGGAGGTCAAAATTTCTTGTCACAGGAATCGTCACAAGAAATTTGACAAATATTATTCTACAAAGGACAAGGCTTGTTTGAAGAGTTTGGTGAGCCATATGATCCAGCTGAATGGCGTTTATTCATCGATAGCAGCAAGTTGAGCTTGAAAGCCGTTTTACTGCATCAAGGGAATGAGAAACCTTCTATTTCATTAGCTCATGCCGTTAATATGAAGGAAACGTATGAATCAATGGCTCTATTGCTCAATTTGATAAATTACAATCAACACAATTGGAAAATTTGTTCCGATCTTAAAGTGGTTGCCATGTTGACTGGATTGCAACAAGGATACACAAAATATATGTGTTTTTTGTGTAAATGGGACAGTCGAGCTCGTAAGGAACACTACGTCCGAAAAGATTGGCCAAAACGGGATAATTTCACAATTGGTAAAGACAACGTTAAAAATGATCCTCTTGTGGCAAAAGAACGCATAATACTTCCACCACTACATGTAAAACTTGGGCTATTCAAAAATTTCGTCAAAGCGTTGCAAAAAGAAGGGCCGGCATTCCAGTACTTGAAATCAGTATTTCCAAATTTATCTGACGCAAAGATAAAGGAAGGTGTATTTGTTGGCCCACAGATCAAAAAACTGCTCAATGATTCCGCATTCAATACAGTTTTGACACCAGATGAGGAAGAAGCGTGGAAATCGTTCCAGCGTATTGTCACAACCTTTTTAGGAAATTTCAGAAGCCCAGATTATGAGGAAGCCGTCGATGAATTGCTCAAAAATTATGAGAAAATAGGTATGAAACAAAAATATTGTGTTTGTTACATATTATTAATTTCAAATCCTTTTATTTCACTGAATACAGGTGTGAATATGTCTTTGAAGATACATTTCCTACATTATCACATGGATTTTTTCCCGGAAAATCTTGGTGACGAGAGTGATGAGCACGGCGAACGTTTTCACCAACAAATGAAGATGATGGAACGTCGTTACCAAGGGTTTTGGGATGAAGCAATGATGGGTGACTATTGTTGGTTTCTGATTCGAGAAACAAGTTCAAAACATCGAAGACAAAGTCATTCGATTCTCTATCATTTTTAATAAAACCTAAATAAATTTCTTTTGTATCAACTCGGTTTTAAATCCTGATATGCCTTAATCAAATTGATATGTAGAGAAAAGAATCTCCCATGAAAACTTTACATGCGATTTGGATGCTTACAACGACACCTAGAAAAGGAACTCTAAAGCTGTTGTATTTCAGCAACATTTTTAAGTGTTTTACAAAAATGCTCACAACTTCGACAATTTCCAACCGATTTCATCCATTAAAGGCTCATTTTCTCCGGTTTTGAATGAAACTTTAAGAATAAATTATGGAATGATTTTTTGAATCTTTTTATCCCATTAAAAATGTTGATTAAAACAAGATTTTTATGGAAAATTCGCAGGAAAAATAAAAAAAATGCTGTAAATTTTTAAATGACTTCAAAATTAAATTTTTAATTAAGACATAATATGCTAATGAACGATAGCATAGATATTTGACTTCATTTTCATAAAAAAAGATTTAAAATTGGTGCACTAGTTTCAAAGATATTGACATTTTAGTAATCGTACTTTTGTCCAAAATTCAAAAAATCAAAATTTTTGTATATCTCAAAAATGGCTCTACTTTAATTTTTTCTGACCACGGCATTGAATTCAGCGTAAGATTTTGCATTGGAAATGATCATCACCTTACCGAGTTCAAAAATGCTGTAAACTAGTGTTATTATAAGTAATTTCTATTTTTGACACATTAGCACAAAATGAAATGTTGTTTTGCACAACCAATTGAAGCGTTTGTTGTAATGCCATCTAGGGTCATTTTTTTTTCTTTTCAATTGCCAGATTTAATTATGGTAAAAAATTAAGAGGGAAGTGCGAGTTCAACAGTGCTGACAGATAACCGATAATATTAAAGTCATCTTTTGATACTTAGGGAGCAAATTGAAAACGGAGAAAATGGTTCTACATATATAAAACACATATTGAAATTATTTTTTTATTTTAAGGGAAAGTATAGATGGAATAGAATAGAGTGCATTAATGGAGAAGTGGGATTTTAAGTTACTTGTCATTTAAAAAAAAGACAAACAAAAATATTGATGCGATATTTATAGCTTAAAAGGGATGGCAGCACAGTAAAACAGAAAATACTTATAAGCGAAACGTTTTTAATTTTATGTTCAATGAATTGAGGCGCGAACTGGGTAAGAATGACAAATCACATAAATGGCCCACGTGTTTGATTCATAATTACATACTACATAAAATACTATTTTACAATACAAATACGAGGGGAATAATCATAGACATTAAAAGTTAACTGCGCATTAATTGAACAAGTATACAAAAAGCTTGAGAAATTTCAATATCGTCAATAAAATTAAAGAGGGGATTTTAAAAGCCATGTACCTTAGGTCAATTAAGAATAAATGCGGAATCATTCACAACAGTCATACCATTGTAGCATTGCAGTGCAAATTCCAAGGGATCAGTGTAATTAGGTGGAAGAATTTGGTGAAGTGCAGGAAAAATGACGAGTTATACGAAAGCAGAGAAGACCGATGGTCGGGTGAAAGTGGTCAGTGTTCCAGGAGATGGAAATTGCTTGTTTTATTCAATAGTACAGCAAATATCTGGTCGATTGGTGTTCGATGAAGAGTACTATGAAGAAGCAATGGAGCTACGTAGAGCCACAGTAAGATATTTGAGAGAGCATAAAAATGATTTCATGAATGTGATAATAGGTGAAATTGTGGAAAACACAAACGAATCAATGGAAAATCTTAATGATGTGGAACTGGACGAGAAAATTGAGAGCCATTTAAAGGATTTAGAAAAAGATGGAACGTGGGCAGGCACTGAAGCGCTGATGGCCATCAAAGAGGTGATTAAGAAAGGAATTCGTGTTTATAACCCAACCCAACCATTGGAACTAGTATATGGAGACGGATCAAACAGGATGATTGAGATTTACTACAACGGGACGAATCACTATGATTTGTTGAAACTGGATTGGTTGAAGATGTAATTGAGGCAGACAAGATGATTAACAGTTGTGAGATTGAAAAGGACGACAAATGAGAGGAAGATGAAAATGAGAAACCGAAAATTACTAACAAAGTTAAGTGGCTAAATGTAGACAAATATAGAATGAAAATCAGAGAGTTCATTGAGGGTGGAGAAAGTTATCTATGGGCGGTTAGTCACCAGCTTAGCGGAATGTCACCAGAGGCTGCATTGTTTGAAGAGTTACCCAAAGTATTGTGGACGGACATACAAGAATATTTGAAGGAAAATAACGACGGAGAATGAATCAATCCAGATGACAAAACATGGCAAGAAATAGCAGATTTGTGGAAAAAACGAGTTATAATATTTGATGCAAAATCCAGTGGTGTAGTGGTAAGCGTGATTACCTCTCACCCCAGCAGGCCTGGGTTCAATCCCAGTCGGCGCCGCCGGGATGTTCTGAGGCATAACATCTCTGATCACGCCTTCCTTCGGATGGGAAGTAAAGCCGTTGGTCCCCGGTTCATGAGTTGATGGGTCGATAGGTAGGGTCCAGGTGTGGGAGCTGCCTTCCTGGCACGTCGGTAGCATTGGTGCTCAGCACGGAAAACAAGATCGACGGAAAAAACAAACCAAAGGAAAAAAAAAAAAAAAAATTTGATGCAAATATGGGTGAAAAGCAATTCAATCCAATTAACACTTCAGAGGATAAATTGGAAGGTGAAATAAGATTGTTACAAAGCATAATAAACAAGGAAAGACAAATAGACAGCGTTGAAAGGATCGAAGTTCGATATCAAAGGTAGGTGAAGTTAAGATAATAAATAGTTAAACAAGAGTCCTAAAGTGAGAGTAGACAATATTTTAACATTTTAAATAAAAAAAAAGCAAAATAATGAAATAATTAAATAAAATCAATGTCATTGACTCACCTATTAGGAAAAAGCAACATTACATCACACATCCAGAAATAACAAAATCAACAGTGAATGCGATAAAAGGAGATATGAAAACCATTCAAGATAATGAAACGCGAAATAAAACAGAGTTAGTCAAGATAGGTTCTTTTAACGTAAGAGGATGTTGTGAAAAGGTGAAACGGTATGAAATTGATGAAGAATTACATCATGCTGGAATTGATTTAGCTGTGCTGCAAGAGGTATACAAGGTTGTAAGGCTGAGCCAACACACTACGATTGGACGATTTCAAACAGGAAGTGTTTAAATAATATCAGAGGATTAGAAATATTGATAAAAAAGGAAGTAAATGCAGAATTAGAGACATTAGAGACATCTATAAAAAATATAATGTCGGCAATTGTGGAATACGAGGAAGAATCGGAAGACTGGTTAGTGGTAAATGTACATGCCCCAAATAAGAATGCACATCAGTTCTACGCTAAATTAGGAACATACATGAACGGTAATTCGAGGAAAGACAGAACGATGATTTTAGGTGATTTTAATTCACAAATAGGAATACAAGATATAGATGAAGAAGAGTTGAACAGGTTATGAAAGTTTATAGGACATCAGGAAACAAATGAGAATGGTGAATATTTGATGAATTTTTTAAAGATACATGAGATGATTATAATATCAATGAGATTTGAGGAGTCAGTGCTAATAACATGGAGTAACGAAAATGTAAGCTCAAAAATAGACCATGTAATAATAACAAATGATTCAGCGATACAAATAAGGTTTGTTAGAGCAAATTGGTCAACAATTAAAAAAGATCATAAAATTTTAACGGTAGGAATGTCAAAAAAACAATGGACCAAGATTAAAAAATCTTAAACAGCAAATAAAAAATTTCAACCAAATGTACTACAACAGGAGGAAATAAATGCAAAATACAAAGAGGAATTAGGAAAACAAGATAGAATTGATGTAGAAAATAAGGAAATATCAGAAGTACATCAACAGTTAGCTAACACAAAGTGCAAAGAAAATACTAACAGTGGCAAAACAACCTTTGACACCAAACAGAAAGAGAGCATTGTACAGGTTATTGACATCAAGGAAAAAAATAAGAATAGCAAAAGAAAGAGGCATTGATACTAAATGGTACAGACAAGATATTTAGAAGACAGGAATTTTTGCAAAAAGTTAGGGAATTCAATGAAAAAGAAATATTCAAATTTTACAATGATCTGCAGGATTATGAAATAGGAGAAAGAATTAAGAGGTCGTATAAGTTTTTGAAGCAGTTTGGAAAAAGAAAGGAGCCTAAGAAACCAATAATTTCAATGAAAAAATGGATACAGGAACTAGAAGAAGCTGACGGTCAATAAATTGTCATAGAAACAGATAAGGAGGAATTAACGGAAGGATCAAGTAAGGAGGAAATGAGAAGTATAATAAGAAGTTTAGTTAATGGAAAAGCTGCAGGAACAGATGGAATTCGTAACGAATATGTTAAATATGGAAACGACGAGACATTAGATGAACTGTATAGAATTATCAAAAGAGTATGGCTGACAAATGAAATGCCGGAGCAGTGGAAAACATCAATACAGATACCAATACCTAAATGCAGAGGATCTAAAGAAACAACACAATTTAGAAGAATAACCCTAAGCAACATCGGATATAAAATTTAAGCTAGGTGGTTAGTACAAAGACTTCGTGAATACGCTGGAGATCCGGGTGGGTCAGCTACCATCAGGCAGCGTTTACAAAGGGTAGGTCAACTGATGACCAAATGTACTATGTGAGGCGATGTATGGAGGAAAATTGGAATGGAGGTAAAAAGGTGATCATAGCATCGATAGATATTATAAGAGCTTTTGATTTTGTGGATATAATATTTACGCTTATTATACAGAAAGTGCTTAGGGAATTAAAGAAAAAGTATCATAAGGCTAATATTTTAGAGGATAATAATAGTAGTTAACCAGTAATAGAAAATATAAAAGAAATAGAAAATGTAATTAAAATACTTAAGGAAGAGTTAGGTAAAATAGAGTTCGAAATAAATAGTGCAAAAAGTAAAATTATGATAAGGGAACCAAAAACAGATAGGAATATACCTAATACCATTAAAATTGACGGAGAAGAGCTAGAGGTAGTTAATAATATGAAATATCTAGGTACATACTTGACAGAAACACTAGATAGGCCACAAACGACAAGAAAAAGATGTAAACAAGCAATAGGTAGTAGTAAAGTTATGATAGAATTTTTAAGAAGGTATAAACCACCGTGGAAATTAGCTAAATTAATGTATAAGACAGTTATATCACCCACAATCACGTACGGACTTAAGGCTGCCACATTAATTAAAAGAAATAGGAAATCAATCAGCAAATACAAGATGAAGATATTAAAGGAAATATTGCAATATTGTAGAGATAGGCCAAATTGGGTGATCATCGAGGTCACTTCTAGCACTCGTTCCACGACGAGCTGGGAAAACTGCAGGCTTGTACGATCGGTCCACGTACATGTGGCCTCTAGAGTGATGCAAAATTTGAAATATTCGCTCCACAATACTTAAACGATTCCAAATCGGATCCTGACTAACCTCTCAAAATTTGAACCCATTTGGTGAGAAACTGAGATGGCACAAACCATTTGAAGTTTGTATAGGAATTACTATGGGAAAACCAAGTTTTTTGTTCATGTCTATCTAATAATTCACCACATCGGTCTGCTTCAAAAAATTTCAACTGTACTTGTAGGAAATTTTCCCAGCTACAACTTTGCGCAAGACCACTTTTTGATTAAATGCAAGGATTGAAAGTTATCAATGGTTCAATGCGCTGATGTATTATGATCATGCTCAATCAACTGCTCAGCAGGCAACATTGGTGTTTCTGGGGCGTTGAATAGGACCCAAAAATCATGGGTACTATATCACACTGCAAAATACAGTGTTGCCTACAGAGCAGCTGCTTGATCATGTCATATACCAATCTCTTAAATAATTAAAAACTTTTTCCTGTCTCGTTTTACATAGAAACGATCTTCAGCAAAAATGTAGCTGTAGCTATAAGAATGGCTATCGAACTGTTTCGCAGCGTAATATGGAAAAAGACTAGAAGGCAATGGACAAAAAGTTGAGATTTCCCATAGTAATTTACATGTAAACTTCAAATAGCTTGTGCGAAGTGAGTTGTAACTTTTGGAGGCTAATCAGGACCCGATTTGAAACCATTTAAGCACCATGGAGCGAAAAAGTCAAATTTTGCATCAATCTAGTGGCCACCGAGCGGAGAATGTCCTTATGTCGTACTTGGTATCCACCGAGGTTGATCAAAATACGGGGTGCCCATGTGAACAACTTTGCTGATGGCAGGAAACTTCTATCCGGGTTCGATGCTGCGTTATTACTAGATGAACTTTATTTGTATTCTTGCGCCAAATAGGTTGTCAATTCCCAACAAAAGGATGTTACGATCAAAACTTGGGCGACTTAAACTTGACGCATTTCTTTGAACACCCCTCATTCTGTAGGTGTATGCGTGCAGAATGATGCTTCTATTTTGATTATGACATTTGCTCTTCAGTATTGGCGTTCAAGCAAGAGGGGCAGTATCAAAATTTTGCACGCGCATCGTGGAAATCCGAACTACTCGCACGAAAGGCAGACTTTAAACAGCTTTCTGTACAGGAGTTTTATACGGAAACCAGAAGAGGAAAGGTGGTAAACATTTTCAAGCATATGAAACTGTCGAAGTTTGCTAAGAAATATCTGGTTTGTCAGGCTATCTGTACCTGTGGCTTGCAAAGCGACATTTTCATTGCAACTGGTACCGCGAACCAGGAAATTTATGTGAACGAATGTCTGGAAAAACATCTGCTACCTTTCTTGAAGCAATACGATTGTTCCATGCTGTTTTGGCTGGATTTGGCATCCTGTCATTACGAAAAAATAAGCCATGGAGTGTTATGCCGTCAAAAACGTGCAGGCTGTGCCCAAACACAAGAACCCTTCCAAAACGCCAGAGTTCCGCCCAATCGAAAAATATTGGAACCTGAAGAAGACCAAAAAAAAAACTGTTGCTAGCGAGAAATAGTTTAAGGCAAACTGGTGTTCTGCGGCAAACAAAGTGGAAGAAGTGGCTGTACAGAATCTGATGGCAGGAGTTAAACGAAAAGCCCGGCAGTTCGGTCAATCGGAAGCATAGCTGAATATTTTTTTAAATAAAAAATTCAATCAATTTACACGCATTCTTGTTTGACTAAATTTTGATCGTAACACCCTTTAAACTGTTTAATACTGAACGGATCTTGTCCATTCTAAAAACTTTGCTGATGACACGAAACTGATCATAACGTTAAGAGATAGAAAAACATGTGTTGCCAGTAGAGGCTATTGTCCCGGGTGCATCGTTCACTGGCTGCAGCTCGATCGATGATTGTCATGTTATTGTTTCAAACAATTAAAGTTTGATGGTGTTTGGAGTTGACGTCAAGAGCAACGTTTGTTTTGAGTTCGAAAATGGAAGTGCGAGACCAACCTAGGGTGACATTGTTGATTTCGTCAATGATCGCTCGATGCGAATGCTACTGAGATGGAAACAACATACCATATGTCGGTGCAGAAAGCGCTTTTAATTAAGTTCAAGTTGGAAGTACTTGCACAGATTTTATTTGCTAATAATGTGCTTTAACTTACTGGGCAATCAAAGGCTCACAATTGTAATAATTGTTATATTTAATGCTTTTTGGGCGGTGTCAGGTTTATTTTGCGTGTTTAATGTTATTTTGGTGCATTTTAAATCCTCCAAGATCCTGAAATAGGACTCAGAAACGTTGTTATTAAACATTAAATAATTGCTCAATCACAGCAACTAATTCCCTTTAATTTGTTTGTATCCAAAATTTCAGCTCAGAACGAGTTGTCAAAACATTTTTTGTGAGCAAACAGCTTAAATTAGTTGTCACTATTATTTAACAATAGCTTTTAGCAGTTTTTATGAGGAATGACCGGTTATGGCTTTTTTCGTTAAAAAATTACAGTTTTCTAATTCAAATATCTCGAGTTAAAAAAATGATACCACTGCCATTTTTCAGCAAATATAGAACCAAATTTCTTCATTCCATTATCTTCAGTAGATTTGAAATGTGCTTGCGCGTTATAAAGTTATATTAGTTTGAAAAATACTTGACTATATCTTTTGATATAGTGGTCCAAACGTTTTTTTTTAGGTGATGTGTGTTTTTCAAAGTTCTTAAAGTGTTCTGAAGAACAGTTTTCTCTAAATACAAAGCAAAAAGGTTATGGTTAAAAAACTGTTTCAGTTCGTAGAATGCGTAGATGATGAGATAAAAATTTGACGTCTTCGACAAAGTTGCTAGGTTTTGCATTCTCTACAACTTTGAAGAAGTAAAAAAAATCCCAAAAATTTCTCTGAAGAGTTAGATTTTTGAACTCACCCTAATGACTGATCCAATGAAAATATGCGCTTTATCATTACCAACAACTCTTTCGAAGACATCAGAACGCTAAAACCAGTAGATTTTGCGGAAAACCCAATTTCCATGTATTTTTCTGCTCTGTACCACTGTGCATTGTCGATTAGTAGAAATGTTTATAGGTTATGATTAATTTATATAGACCTCTCTGAAATCTGCAAATTACCTGCTGCAATCTAATATATTCATAACACAACTGGCTTTGAAGAGATGGGATCTTCTCTACCGTAATCCGAACCCATCAACCGAGCATAATTGCAAACAGATTAATACAATACCAAACATTGACATGTTTGAACAACCACCCAAATTGAGAGAGAGAGTAAATCACCGCCTCAAGCTCTATACATACTTTGAAACATTAAACACACGTCCATAATAGATTGTCTTCATGCGGGTCGGTAGGCTCCTTACAATCCAAATAGACAGTTTCGTTTATCTACATTCTTGCGCACTCACACATACGTGCACACACACGCACACTCATGAATAGAACAAACATTTGTGTCGTTTGGATTAGATCCAGGCTGGTTTCATACCACAAACAACCCCCCCCCCCTCCCATCTCTCCCTCTCCAGGACATTCTTCTAAAATTGCTTCGAACCGTCATTCCGAGATGGAACTGAGCCTGAGGGCTGTTCCATTTCCTGTTTCGTTGCTGGCACCATCGAAGCCTGTTAAATAAATGTCTGTCCTGTTTCCCCAATTTGCTATGAGTTCTGTGTACCCCCACCAATTCACGACCACAACAGCTAACAGTGGATTATTTGCTCTGACTGCAGGGCTGGCAAATGTCATTTTCAATGAAAGATCTCACGCGACATTTACAGAGATACTTCTGTCACTATCATTGGATGAGAAAACGATGATAGAGATTTTCTTCAAAATCTCATCGAATTTTTCGTCATGACAGAACGTGACAGTGTTGTGATCATCGTAATTACTAGCTCATTTAATACTATTAAAGTTACTTGTGGCGAGGAAATCTTAATAATATATCCACTCTACAGATTACGGTAGTTTGCTAAAATTCTTCTAAATCAGTTAGAAATGTAGATGTCAAATCCGCATAAGAATTCAGGCATAACATTTGATAACGGCACAAAAGCATTTGTAAACAAACATTATAAGGCTCTTTACACGCGAACTAAAGTACGCCCACGCAAACCAATACCACTTTCGGAAAGGTGATAGTTGCCCCTATGCGATAATGTTGTTGGTTTGCGTGGGCGTACTTTGGTTCGCGTGTAAAGGGCCTTAGAAGGTTTGTTTACAAATGCTTTTGTGCCGTTATCAAATGTTATGCCTGAATTATTCTAATGAGTGCTTGATCATTGAAAAATGACAAGAAAGCTAATGATAGGTTGTTTCGTCTCGTAATAGTGAGATGACCTGTTTTCTCATCGTCACATGACGGCCGTGATATTTACCAGCTCTGGCTCTGAGACCGGAATCCGCCATTCGTTCGATTCTAGTATATTTGAAGCAAGCAGGACTATTTTAAATAATGAGGCATGATTGGAAGTCCCCCAAGAAGCCAAGAAAGCCTATATTACGTGATATCAGCTATACACCCATATTCTTGTTTTCGTTCGAACCGTATTTTCCATACAAAAAAAAGTTTTTTGTATGGAAAATACGGTTTGAACGAAAACAAGAATATGGGTCATAGTCTGCATGTACTATTAGCTTAAATATGCACGAAACAAATAAAAAAGGCAGATTATATCTGCCAGCACTCTTCACATACCACCTAAGAGGAAGAGGAGACAACTGGCTTCTTTTTGAGTATAAGGTGTTCTTCTTCTCTCGCGGAAACGGCAGTGCAAAAACCATTTCATTATGGGTGACGCAGTCGACTGTCAAAATTCAAGAAAATATATTCTTATCATACCACATTGGCAATTAATTGACAGGAAGTAAACTTTCAACACGCTAAGAATTGTTAACCCAAATCTGGGTACTAAATTAACTTACACGGTAAGAAAAAACGCACAGTCCGCAGTGAATGCCATGTATTGGCTGAAACCTTGGACGGATTTAAATGTCTTCTCAAGTATCTTACTGAGAAGCAGCAAAAATTTTTTACTTACGACACCAAAACTGAACGTGTGCTCAAGGTTGTCATGAAAGGACTGCCCAGTGGTGAATTCCTGGATCAAAGATGAACTGGCAAAATTACTTGGAGTTGTGCCACTCCAAGTAATCAAAATGAAAATGAAATCCGCGCGGCAATTCTGGCGATTCGCGCAACGGGATTTCTAATGATTTTTATTTAGTTCACTTCAAGTCTAGTGAACTAAACAACCTTACGGCCTTCAGGGGAACACTTCAGGAAGACTGGAGGAAATTTCCAAAACCTCACCCAGTGCCGTAAGTGCCAGGGATGGGGTCACGGAACCAAAAATTACTACATGCCAGCTAGATGCATGAATTGTAGTGATTTCTCTCACGCAAAGGACGACTGTCATGTGAAGGAAGATCCTAAGAAATTTAAATGCTCAAATTGTGGTGAAAACCACAAATCCAGTTTTAGGGAACGTAAGACTCGCAAAGCGATCCTTCAATCTCGTTCTAAGCGACAGGTGGAAACGCTCCACGTTTCCAAAAAAAGTACAAATTACTCGCTGACCGGAACAAATTCTACATTCGTTCCCGTAGGTACAAATATCACCCCTGCTTCAATTTTTTTTTTATCTATACCTACTCCCCTCGCTGCTTACAATGTTGAGCGAGTTAATGGAGCTACCTATGCTGCTATTGCAGCGGATGGAAATCAAAATACTAACCAACGTAATTCTAACGGAAATTTTGAAAATTTTGACTTAGACATTACTGCCCCTAAAATGGAATTTTTACAGAAATCATTAATTGACATGATTTCTGATATGCTTAAATCTAATTCCATGTTTGATGCTATTCAAACTGGAATAAAATTTGCAAACAATGTTGTCATGAATTTAAAATTCAGCAATGGATTTTATAGCATAAAATATTTTGAATTGGAATGTTCGATCTCTTAAAGATAATGAAGACGAGCTATTTAACTTTTTGAGAGTTCATAACGTGCATATTGCCGTTATAACTGAAACGTTCCTTAAACCTGACCATAAGGTTAAGAAGGACTCAAATTATTCAATTTATAGAAATGATCGTCTTGATGGACCCTGTGGTGGCGTTGCCATCATTCTTCATAGACGAATCAAACATAAAATTCTTTCTTCATTTGAAACCAAATTTTTTGAAACTTTGGGAGTTTCTGTTGAAACAAAATTTGGACAACTTACGTTTATAGCTGCCTATTTGCCATTCCAATGCGTAGGCCAGCAAAAGAATTTTCTCAAGGGTGACCTTCAGAAACTTACCCGTCATAGGTCTAAATTCTTCATTATTAATGATTTTAATGCAAAACACCGCTCATGGAACAATGCTCAATGCAATTCCTATGTTGTTCTGCAGGTTATTACACTATTCAGTATCCAAATAGCAAAACTTGCTTTTCTTCAGCAAGAAATCCCTCAACTATTGATTTGGTATTAACTGATTCATGTCAACTTTGCAGCCAATTGGTTACCCATGCTGACTTCGGTTCTGATCACCTTGCAGTAACTTTTGAAATATCCCAAGAAATAATTTGTAATCCCAACAGCTCTACTTTCAATTACCATAGAGCTGATTGGGAGCAATATCGAACATTTATGGAATATAGCTTCGATCCAAACATTCCTTTGCAAACAAAGATGAAATTAATTATGCTCTTGAATCTCTGGCTACTTCTATAGTTGAAGCAAAAGCTGCCTCAGTACCAAAATGCGAGGTTAAATTCGATTCAATTATAATTGACGACGATCTTCAGCTCTTGATCCGTCTTAACAATGTCCGTAGGAGACAATATCAAAGAACACGCGATCCTGCAATGAAAATTATCTGGCGGGATTTGCAAAAACAAATTAAAAAGCGATTCTCTGCCCTGAGGAACAAAACTTTTGAAAATAATGTTTCTAAATTAGACCCGAGTTCCAAACCCTTTTGGAAACTCACAAAAATTTTGAAAAAACCTCAAAAGCCAATTCCAGCGCTTAAAGAAGGTGGTAAAATTTTGATCACAAATTTGGAAAAATTTCAGAAACTTGCTAAGCAATTTGAGAGTTCCCATAATTTTAGTTTGGGTCTTACTAGTCCTATTGAGAATCAGGTTGCTCGGGATTATCTGAATATTTTCTCTCGGGAAAATATTTTTGATGATTCCTGGGGGACTGATTTGGACGAAGTGAGGTCTATAACTAAAAAGTTTCAAAATATGAAAGCTCCAGGTGATGATGGAATTTTCTATATCCTCATCAAAAAACTCCCAGAGAGTACCTTGTCTTTCTTGCTAAAATTATTTAACAGATGTTTCCATTTGGCATATTTTCCTGATAAATGGAAAATTGCAAAAGTTGTTCCAATTTTGAAGCCGGATAAAAATCCAGCTGACGCTTCTAGCTACCGTCCAATAAGTTTGCTTTCTTCAATAAGTAAACTTTTTGAAAAGATAATTTTGAATAAAATGATGCTTCACATCAATACGAACTCAATTTTTGCAGATGAGCAGTTTGGATTTCGCCATGGGCATTCAACTACTCATCAACTCTTAAGAGTTACCAATTTAATTCGTTCAAACAAATCTGAAGGCCACTCAACTGGAGTTGCTGTTCTAGACATAGAAAAAGCATTCGACAGTGTTTGGCATGAAGGTTTGATTGCTAAATTGAAACAGTTTAATTTTCCACTTTATATTATGAAATTAGTTCAAAATTATTTAACTGACAGAACTCTGCAGGTAAATTATCAAAATTCCAAATCTAATCGACTACCTGTTAGAGCAGGAGTTCCTCAGGGTAGCATTCTTGGGCCTATATTGTATAAAATTTTCACTTCGGACCTCCCTGATTTGCCTCAGGGTTGCCACACATCTTTGTTCGCTGATGACACATGCATTTCCACTAAAGGAAGAAGTCTTCGTGTTATTTGCAACAGACTGCAGAAAAGTTTAGATATTTTCTCTTCTTATTTACAAAAATGGAAGATGTCTCCCAACGCTTCCAAAAATCAACTTATAATATTTCAACATAAGCCTAGAGCTTCCTTTTTGAAACCTAGTAGTAGTCACATAGTCACTATGAACGGAGTTCCAATTTCCTGGTCAAACCAAGTGAAATATCTTGGATTAATACTTGACCAAAAATTAACTTTTAGAGATCACATTGAGGGCATTCAAGCCAAATGTAACAAATATATAAAATGTTTGTATCCTCTTATAAACAGGAAATCCAAACTTTGCCTGACGAATAAACTTCTAATATTTAAACAAGTTTTTAGACCGGCCATGCTCTACGCTGTGCCAATATGGTCTAGTTGTTGCACTACCAGGAAAAAAGCGCTTCAAAGGATTCAGAACAAAGTTCTTAAGATGATTTTGAAGTTGCCTCCCTAGTACAATACTACTGAGGTACATAGAATTTCGAACGTTGAGACTTAAGAACAAATGTCCAACAATATAATTAATAATTTCAGGCAAAAATCGTTGCAATCCTCAATTGCAACGATTTATTCCCTTTATACTTAGATAAGAGTTTGTGTTAGTTTTTAGTTTAAGGATTTAAATTGTCATACTGACATGCAGGTTTAAAAAACCTGTTTAAAATACTGAATTGCCAAGGCAGGAACAATGTAAAAACACTTAGATATATTTTTTTTTTGTAATTACTTTATTTGTACAGGCTCAATCGAATAAACTTTACAGAGCCGAGTTATCCTTTGCGTTATACATTGTTAATGTCTTATATTTAAAGTTAAAGGAACTGGACCGAGTACTCGCGGTCGTCTCGAGGTTAGTGGAGATTTACAATTTTTTGGATGGGAAAAGGGAAGAAGGAGGTTTTAAATGTGGTTTACGATATAACTATTTAATTAATCCTAAAGCATGAAATTATTTCTATTCATCTTGAAAACAAACATTGAAAAAAACCCCCCAGACGTACAAAACACAAACTAAACACAAGGTTAATCAAACTTACAATCTAAGGTTAATATCCTTAAAGTAAACATATATGAGTTTCATAAACTCCAGATCGCGTCTAGCCAAAATATCCCGAACTGGAACATTAGGTTGTCTACCTCGAGCCCGAAGGGAATCATAAAAATGTGATCTGACTCCACGATACTCCGCACAAGACCAAAGGATGTGATCAGCGTCCTGGTAACCTTGTCCACATTCACAGAGATTGCTGTCTCCCAACCCCACACGGAACAAGTGAGCGTTTAGACAATAGTGATTGGACATGAGACGAGACATCACGCGTATGAAGTCTCGACTCAAGTCCAACCCTTTGAACCATGCAAACTTCGACACCTTAGGGATAATTGAATGTAGCCATCGTCCCAAGCTCCCTTCACTCCATTGATGTTGCCAGCTAACGAGCGACTGCTGACGA
Source organism: Ochlerotatus camptorhynchus (assembly GCF_037179485.1). NCBI lineage: Eukaryota > Metazoa > Arthropoda > Insecta > Diptera > Culicidae > Ochlerotatus > Ochlerotatus camptorhynchus. The sequence goes on from NW_027040683.1 coordinate 6,640,674, forward strand.
TAAATAGAGAAAAATTCACTATAGGCGATCTGTCGATCATAAATGTCGCCTTCCATAGCGCCCACCTTCGCAAGTGAATCTGCCTTCTCATTGCCCAAAATTGAGCAATGCGAAGGGACCCACGCGAAGGTGATGATGAAAGAGCGCACGGATAAAGCACTAAGCAGTTCTCGTATTTTCAAGAGAAAATACGAGAAGTGCTTTACCGGCCTAATGGAACGGATAGCCTCGACAGAACTGAGACTATCCGTAAAAATAAAGTAGTGGTCTGGAAGAAGTGAAGCAATAGTTTCCAAAGTGTAGTGAATTGCTGCCAGTTCAGCCACATACACAGAACAAGGAGCTTCAAGTTTTCGAGAGGCGCTATGAAATTCATTAAATACACCAAAACCAGCGGACTCCTCTATTAGAGATCCATCTGTGAAAAACGTTCTTGCAGAATCAACATGGCCAAACTTTGCAGCGTATAATGACGGAGCAATCATAGGACGATGATGCTCTGGAATTCCGCGGATTTCTTGCGTCATAGATAAATCAAAATTCACTGAATTGCCGAAATCGGAGAAGACTACACGATTGGGAATATTTCTTGAAGGGCTGACATCCTGTGTTAAATATAGGTAGTACAAAGTCATAAAACATGTTTGAGGATTTAGCTCCAGAAGCTTCTCAAAATTTGCAATCACCAGTGGGTTCATTACTTCGCAACGGGTGAGGAGCCTCAGAGATAACTCTGAAAAACGGACGGATAGTGGCAACATGCCCGCCAGCACTTCGAGACTCATAGTATGAGTCGAGTGCATGCATCCTAACGCGATACGAAGACAACGATACTGGATCCGTTCCAGCTTGATGATGTGCGTTTTAGCTGCCGACTGGAAGCAAAAACTGCCGTACTCTAAAACCGATAAAATCGTTGTCCGGTACAACGTCAGAAGATCTTGTGGATGGGCTCCCCACCACGTTCCGGTAATTGATCGAAGGAAGTTGATCCTTAGTTGGCATTTTCTTCTCAGATACTCAATGTGGGATCTCCAGGTGCATTTGGAATCGAACCAGACCCCGAGATATTTAAAAGACATGGAATGAGTGATCGGTTTACCCAAAAGTTGAAGCTTCGGTTGTGCTGGGCTATGCTTCCTAGAAAAAACGACCAACTCAGTTTTCTCCGTGGAGAATTCGATACCTAGCTGAATAGCCCAAGTAGACAAATTGTCCAAGGTATCCTGTAAGGGTCCTTGCAGGTCAACCTCTTTTGGCCCTGTGATAGACACTACGCCATCATCTGCAAGTTGTCTCAACGTGCAATTGTCACTAAGACAATTGTCAATTTCTCTAACGTAGAAATTGTACAAAAGGGGGCTTAAACATGAGCCTTGGGGGAGACCCATGTAGCTAAATCGAAAAGCTGTAGAGTTTCCATGAGAAAAGCTCATATGTTTTTCTGACAGCAAATTGTACAAAAAATTATTCATTAATGGAGACAATCCACAAGCGTGGAGTTTCTCTGAAAGAACTTCAACGGATACTGAATCAAAAGCCCCCTTGATATCCAAGAACACAGAAGCCATTTGCTCTTTCTTAGCAAAAGCTAACTGAATTTCCGAGGAAAGCAACGCGAGACAGTCGTTCGTTCCCTTACCCCTACGGAAACCAAATTGAGTATCTGAAAGAAGGTGGTTCGTCTCAACCCATTTGTCGAGGCGAAAAAGGATCATTTTCTCCATCAATTTCCGAATACACGACAGCATCGCGATGGGCCGATACGAATTGTGATCCGACGCGGGTTTATCAGGCTTTTTAATGGCTATCACCCTCACTCGTCTCCAATCGTCGGGAACAATATTGAGCTCCAAGAACTGATTGTACAAGTTCAACATGCGCCTCTTAGCGACGTCTGGGAGGTTTTTCAGCAAGTTGAACTTGATTCTATCAGATCCCGGGGCAGAATTGCCACACGAAAGGAGAGCGAGTGAAAGTTCGACCATTGAAAAAGGCTGACTGATTTCGTCTACCGAATTCGCGGTTTCGCGAGGAATCAACTGCGACGGCACGGAATCCGGACACACTTTTCGCGCGAATTTAAGAATCCATTGATCCGAGCATTCCTCGCTTTCGTTGTTAGTAGACCGGTTACGCATTCTTCGCGCCGTACTCCAAAGCGTATTCATAGACGTTTCGCGCGACAATCCGTCTACAAACTGCCGCCAGTAACCCCGTTTTTTGGCCTTGATGAGGCTCTTGAGTTCGCGTTCAAGAGATGTGTATGCGTTGAAATGCTCGCGTGTTCCGCGTTTCCGAAAAAGTTTAAACGCGTCGGACTTTTTACGGTAAACCTCCGTGCATTGTTGATCCCACCAGAGCGATGGTGTTTTCTTACGGATTGACGATCGCGGCACCGGTCGTGTTTGAGCTTGAAGTGCGCTGTCGACGATGAGATTAGAGAGGAAATTATATTCCTCCAACGGCGGAAGCTCTTCCACTGACGATGCTGTATCGTCTATCGCGGATTGGAACTTAGTCCAATCGATGTTACGGGTTAGATCATACGCAACGTTAACGGATTCTGACGAGTTGAACCCATTGGCAATCGAAATTTTGATCGGCAGATGATCACTACCGTGCGGATCCTGGATTACATGTGCAATCCAACGATAGTGAATTGGAGCAAAAGGTGAGGTCTAATCTGCTACCATTCGAGGATGGACCAGCCAAACGTGTTACTTCTCCATTGTTAAGGATTGTCATGTTGAAGTTGTCGCAGAGATCATAAATCAAAGTAGAACGGTTATCATCGTACAGTTCCCCCCAGCCTGTACCGTGGGAGTTAAAATCTCCCATGATCAACCATGGAGCGGGAAGTACCGCACATATGTCGAAAAGTTGTTTGCGATTAACAGAGACTCTAGGAGCAATATATACAGAAGCAATACAAAGGCTCTTACCTTTAATGGTAGCCTGACATGCGACAACTTCAATACCGGAGAATTCGGGAAGATTCACTCTATAGAAGGAATGGCACTTTTTGATCCCCAAAAGTACCCCTCCTCCACGTGAATCCTCACGATCCAATCGAATAATGTTAAAATCGTAAAAAGGGAGATCAATTTCTGAAGAGAGCCATGTTTCACAGAGGGCAAATGCATCGCAATTATTGTTATGGACTAAATACTTGAACGAATCTAATTTCGGAATAAGACTTCGACAATTCCACTGTAGAACAGTGATCAAATCCCCGACCTCGTTTGGAAAATTATCCATCGGGGGGTTTCTGTTCTTAAAATTGGGGCATCAGGGGTTTTGGATGTCCCCGGAAGTGGTGGAAAATCCTGGGTATAGTCAGTTCTGCGGAATCCAGGAGGAGTAGAAGTCTCCTTTTTTCCACCACTCCTTGATTTAGGCAAGCTGATTTGGGGTTCTTTATTTGCAACAATCCGCGAATGGATGCGCTTTCGTTTCCGTGCAGAACCTTCCGGAAAACTGAAAGAAGTTCCCTCCTCAGCCAAGTCAGAGTCAGTCTCGTCATCTGACAAAAGAGAAAAGGGATTTTTGTCATTGGTCGATGGCGTGGCTGTCTTAAGCATTTCTGCAAAAGACCGCCTGGAACGTTCCTTAAGGGAGCGTTTCATTTTGTCCCCGAGCTGTTTGTACGCCGGACACGACGAGAGAGCATGAGGAGGAGTTCCGTTGCAGTACACGCATTTTGGTGCAGTAGCTGCGCAGGCGCCATCCTCATGCTTCTCCCCGCATTTGGAGCAGCGTGCCTTGTTGCCGCAGTGGGAGGCCGTATGTCGCAACCGCTTACAATGCTGGCAGTTCATGACCCGAGGTACAAACAACCGTACAGGAAGACGAAGTTTTCCCAGCTCGATGTATTGAGGAAGGGCAGATCCAGAAAAGGTCACCCGAAACGAGTCTGTGGGGGTAAAACTCTTTTTACCCTCGCTGAGCGATACTGACTTCATTCTATGAACGGCCAGTATCTTTACCGGAGGAAGCAAGGGGTTCTTGAATCGGCCAACCGCTTGCTTCTCCAGTATCTCGGGGTTCAGACTCGCCTCAGTGACCACGCCTTCGATCTCCACATCAGAGGCTGGAATGTACACCCTATATTCCAGTGTGAAAAATTGGGAAACAGCAATTTCATTGGCCTGTTTCAGGTTAGCGACGGTCACACGAAGTTTGTTGTGCCTAACCTTCGTTATTTCGGTCACGGCAGAGAATCGCTTTGTCAGATCATCAGATATCTGAACAACATTCAAGGGTTTGTTTTTGGGCTGAAAATAGACAACCCATGGGCCAGTCGAGTCCTTCGGGTAGGCCCGCAATCTGGTGCTTTTCTCAGCCTGCCCATCGACAGACTGAGACGACGAACCAGGGATGACATCATCATTCTTCTGAGATGAATGGTCATCCATGTCGTCTTCTGACAAAACATCCATTTTGTTCAACTAGTGGGAGCGCAAAACGCTCTCCCACTGAACGCACAGACACAATACACAGAAAACACTACAAACACAGAAATACAAAATGAAAATTTAACTAATGGGGGAGTAAAAGAAACAAGAAAAAACAAAAACTTATCTGATAATCCTATACTACTACCACCGAGCGTTATATGTGTAGGCGTTTACACAGATGGCTGGGAAGCGACGCGCAGCGTGGATGACCTTCGCTGTGGTGCACTTGATCGAGGCGCGGCACTCAGCGCACACAGGCGCACGATGATTGATGAACGATGTAGATGTAGAAACGGGTGCTCACACTCGATGATGATGATACGTGAGCGGGTATGCGTAAGCGCGTATGCGTGACCACGCAACGATGATGCCCAAATTTGTTTGCGAATTTCCAATAGCACGGATTAATCTTTCCGAAAATGACACTTTCTACTAAAAAAAACTCACTTTTCGATCAATTTACCGGGAACTATGCCAGGAGTCACTTAGTGAGAAAAAAACTGATAAATTATATCAAGCGAATACCGAAAAAACTTCCAAAACAACGGAGCGCGAAACAAGTCGACCGTACTTCTTGCTAGGACGCAGTGGGATGACTTAGATATATATCATAACAATTCAGTGTTCTCTCAGCTCTCGACAAAAGCAGGCCACTTTTCGATGTGTGCCACGTGACCGTCTGTTTTCTCGGCAGCAACCATTGTGTGGTCCTCCTCATTGTTCTTCATCAGCAGTTCTTTCGGTCGATGCGTCGTCGACTTTGGAAAGCAACCGTTTCGTGATGAATGTGTGAGTACTGACCACGTTTTGCGTCCATTGCTGCAATGGAAGCGCTCCGACCCTCGTTGGCGAATCTTCCATAGAATGAAACCACTGGAAGCGGCTCCCGTTCTGGTTGAGGAGGCTTTTTGGATAGCGGAAGATAAAGTGTTTATTGTGTTGTACCTTTTGACTATAGTTTTAAGATGTACTGTATAGTAAACAAGAATCCTCGGCTCTGTACAGTTAATTCGGTTGTGCTTTATCGAATAAATTAATAAACAAAAAAAAATATATCATAACAATTAAGGCTGATAAGTTACTGTAGTAACTGGAGCACCTAGGTTAAAATCAAATGTAATTTATTTTAAATTTGAAACAAATAAATAGTTAAAAAACCGTCAAACGCTCACCTTTTTGCCTAACTCGTACGATGTACGCGGGGAATTGAAGCAGGAGAAATAGCTTTAATGTTGGCCTATGGATCCAAGATTGGGTCCATCGCTAAAAAATTGCTATTTATCAATTTTATCTACATGAACGACGCGTTGGGACGGTACTAATGGATATTTTTAGTCGCTATTGAAAATTTAGTCGACATTAGGCCAACATTACATCCGTTTCCATGTCTTCAAATCTACAGGCAAAAAGGTGTGCGGGAGCATTTCGTTTGTCCACAATTCTAATTGTCAAACGAGCGATTCGAACTTTCAAACGGGCGATCAGATCAGTCAAAAGAGGTGAGACGCAAACCAAGGCAATATAAATTTTACGTGAGCTCGTGTCTTTGCTCATAGTATGACGCGATCGGATGAGTAGATGTCGGTAGTTTAACTTATTTTAAATATGACGTCTTGGGCACGAATTTGAAAGTAGCTTGTATGAGCTGTCACGTCGGTTCGTCAGTGGGAAGACTATGTGAGCGGTGGATGGCAACCGTACGGTAGTTGGGATACCGTTAGCATGTTAGCACCCCAACTAATACCGGAATATCTCTGGAATTATGTATCCTTCAACAAGTTCTTACGCGGAAATCTTATAAAATACATTTTTTGGAAGCCTCTGAAGCTTTCAGCCCATTTGGCGGAAAAATAAACAAGTTATTGCGCATTTGCACCAAATTAGACTGCCGCGCAAAAAAAACCCCTCAGAATTCTTTTACTCAGACCAGTAAAAATATAAATGGACGATTTTGAATGTAAAACAGCACTATATTTTACTATACAAGATCATATGGTCGGCGTTAAGTCAGAAGCGACTAAGTAGCAAAATAAAAACAAAAAATGAGTTAATGATATTATAAGATCAGCCAGATTTGAAAAATTAGAGTAGCAAGAGAAAACGGTCAATTGATTTGTCCCGTTACATAAGACACAATATTGAACAGCCAACTTTAAATTCGTTTTTCTCGAAATCAAACAAAAATGTCACAGTTCGGTCTGACTTGATTGATCATATCAACACGCTAGTAATGATAGAACTCTGAAGATTAATATTTGTATTTTGTCTGGCTTGAATGAACGCTATTTTAAGGGATTATTTTCAACGCTGAAGTGTACTTTGCTGCAATAACGTTGGTGGTGACTTCTCATTACATACACACACACTACACTTAAAAATTAACCAAGTTTAACAAGTTGAGCTGAAATTTCGACTGAAAACTTGCTTTTCCATTGACCTTTGTCCGATCAGCTATGCACAAATTTTAATTTTATTGTCACCTTCCAGCAGGTGCTTCAAAAAATTTGGTATTTCTTACACGTGAAATTCAACATATTTGTAGTGTTGCGTCAATATTTCAGCTCAATTGATCATAACAGAACACATTTACAACATGTTAAACTTGGCTAGTTTGTATGAAAACGACCTTTGTCCGATCAACGCAGTCTACGTAGGTACGAAATGCTGGATTAAGGTTAATGTAATAAATTTAGGAAAAAGTTGTGTCATATCTGTGTCAGGAAAATACTGATAGGTGGATTGACCAATCAGGCAGTAAGGTTGGTTGGCGCGAAAACGTGGCGCATCACGCCACGTAGCTCCACCAATGGGAGACAGGTAACATAATTTTGTAATGTAAGCATATTTAGTCTTTAAAACGGTAGAGCACACGAGGCTCTACCACTTTTTCATCATAAATGTGTAACGTGTAAGATCGGTAATAAATAGTGTTAGCATTAAAAGTTCTTTTTTAAAAGTGAACTACGAAGAAAGATCCCTTAACCCTGTATTACGGATTGTTGCTAAGCTTCTTGCTTCAGGAATTGTATTGAATACCTGCCAATCAACAAAACTTACTACGGCAGCATCTGAATTCTTCAGATGTGTTAGTGCTCACAGGATAGTCATACCAGCCACCATGATGCTGAATAGAAACAATCAATTTGCGACAGCAGATTTCCAAAAAATCCTAGTGTTAGTACCGTGGACCCTCGGTGAAATTGAAAAAAGCATATTAACGAGCAAATAAACCACAACTGGATTGTACATTTCACTTACCAAAGCCACCCCAAGTAACCAAAAGTTCCGCATTCAACACTTCCAAGTTCCATAAAGTTCAAATAAAGTTCCGACAGAACTTTCAAGTTCCATAAAGTTCAAATAAAGTTCCGACAGAACTTTCAAGTTCCATAAAGTTCAAATAAAGCTCCGACAGAACTTTCAAGCCACATGAAGCAATCCGCACAAATCTTTTTTTGTAACAAAATTTAATGTACGTAAATATGAAATAATCAGTGGCCCGAATAAATCATAATTATTATATTTATGCAACATTCTATCCAAACATAAAAAAAAAAAATTGAAAAGTAATTACCTGTATTCGAACCCGCGTACTCGGCATGTGATCTACGATTGCTAACCACTGTGCCACAAGTGTGATGGAATACCATGCGGGCAAACACCAATTTAAATTCATCAAGGTGTTGTGTTTGGTATTCAAGTCAGTCAGCTGGCTCAGAAAACTCCAACAATAGGCGGGACAACAGCTCACTTTAATATATTTCAGATGACGTAGTAACCTGCCTTTAGAAATAACTTTCATAAAAGTGCGAACTAAATATAGAATTTTGGTGTAGATGACAAAAACCTTTTTTAATTTATTTTTTAAAAGTTCCGTTCAAGTTCCGCCCGAGGCTGCTTAGAATGCTCTTCAATTATGACACCGGAACTTTCAAGTTGTTATAACGACTTAAAAATGAGGCTGCTTAGAATTCTATAGACCACCTTCAACCAAGGTGCTTAAGCCATAAATAGCCTTTAATCAGAACTTTTGGTTACTTGGGACATCTCTTCCTTCGTTCGTTATGAATGGGCTATTTTTCAAGTAAATCCTTTAATCAAGGAAAATTGCCGCTAAAAAAACTTTGTTGGTCATACCCATATGATACCTCTTCTCCAGGTTCGATAAGAGTGTAGTAGCTAGGTCGCTTTCCATCGTTTTCAAAACAAAACAACACTTTTCCCACATCAAGAACACGAGTTGGTCTTCCAGTAAGCGCATGAGCTTTGCCTCACGCCACGTCGCATGATATTCGTTCTCATGAAACGCATAAATCCGGAAATGTGCTGTGCTTACAAAACAGTGCGACACACAGCCATTATGAGAATGTGAGATGCGACAAAACTGAAGAGAGAGAAACAGAGTGCTACAAATCTCTTGCGCATGAGACTGCTATGACTATGAGACGATTCGTATTGCGTCTTGCATACGGTAGTGCGCACACTGGAATCCTGAGGCACGAACAGCGCCGGCCGCGATCAAATTTAGGTCAATTAGGGAATGCACACTTAGAAATAACTAATTTTACACGTGACGAATCCATCGTTGACAAAAAAGATGAGACATGAATAAACATGTCATGTAATTTTAAGTGCTCCGAGTTCGTTGCTCGACGGAAATTACGTTTGATTAAGCTATAAGCTATATGACTCAAATTTATGTCAAAATTGACGTTCATATAGGTCACTCTCAGAGCACCTAAATTTACATGAATTTTTCTAGGTGGGGATAGGAATGTGTTGACGTGATTCTCGCTTTGTTGGAAACCAAAAAATCCTACTGACTTCCACGAATTTTTTAAAAGTTTTTCTATCTGTACTGACATTACATTACATTAGAAAAGTTTGGAATCACGTTCGAAAAGTTCAGAATTACTTAAGATAGTACTGAATAACTTGAGAAAAGCTTAGGGCAATTTTGGAAAGTACTGGACCATTTCAGAAAAGCTTAGCACGTACAGAATCACTTTTTCAAAAGATTTATCTCACTTCGGAATCAGCTCATAAAATATTTAATAACATTAGACAAGTTTGAGTTTCAGTAGCATAAATTATAACAGGTAATTTTTCAAAATACTGATTTGTTGTTGATAGCCTTGTTTATATTGAGCTGTCAATTGATAAGCGCTCTATTTACAGTGCACTAGTCACAGTTCGTGTAACTAGTGTCGAGTGTTACGAATAAAATAATGGTGAACCATATTGTTAATTTATAATCTTTGGTAGCATACAACGAAACATCAAAATGAACACACACTAAATTATAAAAGAACTAAAGCCGCAATATGAAATTGCCTATAATTGAACAATCTAAAGTCTTCAGAGTACTTTACAGAAGCACCCATATTGTGCTTCTTTTATGCCATCACAACATTGAATTCATATTTTTGTAAAATGCACTACAAGTTTTCCATATCGAATGGAAATGAACATTCATAGTGTTGCCTAGCCATTATCCATTATAGAGCGTGCACTTATTGCCATCCACTCATCATTGTCGAGTGACATAACTGGTTCCATCCATTGCTCATTCGTCATACACGTCCTGACCTGCCACTACCGGCTGCATTGGAATTTTGAAACACCTTCAGTTAGAGATTACCATAAAGGTTAAACCAACACAGTTTCAGCTTCCTTCCGTTATTGCTACTCTCCTGCCGAACCCCATTCTCCCGAAGGCATTTATTCCCATTTCCAATTGTAAATTCAAACATAAAGCCTTCGCTGTCAGATCTGAGAAAGCTTCTGGTGGGTGGAACGGATGCGAATAAGTTATTTCAGAAATATTTTAATTAATTTTAGCAAGATAAACAGTCCCCCCACTTCCCCGCCGGAACATCCAAAGTCACCCAAGCTGTCTCTATTACTAGCCCCGAACGTAGAAAGCCAATGCGTAGACTATGGGTACTGGTGGAGATAAAAGTTTAAATGGAAAAGTGCCATAGCTTCTCTGTTGCCAGCAAAGTTCCGAAGTGAAGAGGGAGGGGTGTGACCTGCTTCGCCTGCATATAGATTAAGTTAAGCGAGTAGAAGCGAACTGTGCCGCAGTTTATCATCGGCCTCTCGAGAAGCGATCCGAAGGAACTGGGGGAAATGGGGAGGGAGGTAACAGGTAAAATCGAATAAGGGATCAGGAGGTGGGCGGAGAGAGGGGAGGTGGTTCGAGTTGGGTTGGAATCACGTACGAGACGATCTTGTTGAAACTATGGTATGAGAGTCCATCATTTTCCTTTCCATCGTCGATGTCGTCGTCGTCGTCGTCGTAGTCGTCTCTATCTGGAGTCTGGAGAGGAGCTGTCAAGTTTGTGGGATGTAATTTTCTCTTCAACTTGGCACACAGATGAGATGCTGCTTCGGGGGTAACAGTGCTTATCACTGTCTTCACATCTTTCTCCTATCTAGCGAGAACGGTGGGATAGTGCGGTATGTTTTTGGGGTGAGGGAGCAGGAATATGGATGGTTCTTTTGCTCATATGATGTGAAGTACTTTGAGGTCTTGAGATAGTTCGATTGAAGCCGTGCCATATTGCGGTTGACGACTACGGCAGCTTCAAGTTGTTCAATCTTTGCAGAATTTGTCATGTGGGAAATGGTATAAAAATGGGAAATCGATAGAAGGGATGAAGTAAAGCGCCCACATCTCATAACGATGGATTCAAGATGGCTTTTTTTCCTTTGATTTGTTTTCCGTCGATCTTGCTACCGGCGCCAGGGAGGCAGCTCCCACACCTGGACCCTTCCTATCGACCCATCAACTTAGGAACCGGGGACCAAGGGCTTTACTTCCCTTCCAAAGGAAGACGTGAACAGAGATGTTATACCTTAGAACATCCCGACGGCACCGACTAGGATTGAACCCAGGCCTGCTGGAGTGAGAGGTAATCACGCTTACCACTACACCACCGGCGCCGCTGAATGGATAGGGAAAAATGCAATATTTATTAATATTAAACTATTAGTATAATTAAAAATTCAAACTCTATGGTTTACAATTTTTAATTGATTGTTTATTTCAAATTGGAAAGTTAGTTCATTATTAGACATTTTGTTAAAAGACGGACAGTTTGTTTAAAATTTGACAAATGATAATTAGTAGTACAAAGTACTGCAGGGTGCCTTCCATTCATTTTGGCTAACAAAATGTTTTTTTTTTAAATTATGGAATAATAAGCTATTATGATTGGTGACGAGAGCAAAAACACAAACCGTAATGCTCCTGGCCACACTACAAAAACAGGCGGTGACAAAAGAAAAGAAAAGAATACACCACAAAAACAAGGATCAAAGCCAGGATACAAAATTACAAGGATCCAAGCAGAAAAGAATCCAAATAAGGGGAACCGCAAAACCAATGCAAAGGGAGCAACTGTAAAAGGTTCACAGAGAGAAAACTGGACATTGCCCTTATCCAGGAGCCATGGACAAATAAAAGTAGGATATTAGGAGTTCCTACAAAATCTTGTAAGTTAATTTACGAGGAAGAGCAATTAGCTCCAAGAGCTGCAATTTTAGTAAATGGAAGAGTAAATTTAGTTCCTATTACAGAATTTATAAAAAGATACATTGTTGCGGTCCTGATGGAGGTTCCAACAACTCACGGGAAAACGGAATTATATATTGCTTCAGCATACTTTCCAGGAGTAGCGGCGTTTGTTTCATACTGCAAGAATCAAAATAAGGCATTTATGCAAATGCTCATCACACAATATGGGCTAGCACGGACATCAATACCAGCCCGAGTAGCACATTTCCGTCACAATAAGTTGCAGCAACTTGTTTATGACTGGTATAAGTTGTATAAAAGTTGCCACAACCGATTTGTAACAAGCGTGCTACTAGGGAGAGGTGAGTACCTTTTAGATTATATTTCTAATAATGATATAGATATATGTAACAGAGGAGATGCTCCAACATTTATAAATGCAATTAGTCAAGAAGTTCTTGATTTGACTTTGTGTAGTCCAATAATCTCAGACAAAATCAAAAAATGGAATGTGTCAGACGAAATATCTTTGTCTGATCACAAGCAAATATTATTTGAATATGAGGCTGGTCAACAGCTTACACAAACTTTTAGAGATCCTAGGAAAACAGACTGGGAGCTATATAATTCAGAGCTAGTGGCAGGAAGAGACACGATAGCAATTAACTTAAACACTTGTGAAGAACTTGAGAATAGTTCTAAACAACTTTCAAATTTGATCCAACATGCCTTTTATGAGAGTTGCATCGAAAAGGAACACTCTACAAACAGGGATGTACCTTGGTGGAACAACAGGCTACAGAAACTTCGTAAAAAAAAGCCTGGAAGCTTTTCAATAGGGCTAAACGAACACAACAGTGGGAACAAAATAAGGAATCCCTCACCGCCTATAATAAGCAACTACGGAGATCAAATGAGAACATTAAAAATACTCCAGCAACTGCTAGGTTGCAGAAAATACTCGCTAAAGATCATTCCAATGGTCTGGGCACTTTGAAAAAAGAGGATGGCTCTTTTACTACTTCTACAAATGAAACGTTAGAGTTGATGATGAGAACGCATGTTCCATGTTCTATTATTAATTCAAACGAAGACCAAAACGTGACGATAACAGCAATTGGTATCTGTGCGGTATACAGTCATGAGCTTAGGAAAGTGTGAAATGAGCTGTATTAATGATTCGGTAGAAATGTATACGGAGCTAAAGTCGACGTACACTCTATGTCGATTTGATCAAAGTAGGCTATGCTTCGTATATTTGAAAACCCAGAACTCGAGGCCTTTCATTCCCAGGAGCTCGAAGAGGTAAGTAACAATTTAGCTGCAAGCTACAGCGTTGGGGGATTCCCCTTTGAACCAGGTGGAAATCCACATTGGCGATCCTGCCAGGAGACTTTTTAATTAAAAAGGTTAAGATTTTAAATTTTATTCTTTAAATTTCGGAACGTTCGGATATTAAAAAAAGAAAGGGAATCCCCCAGGAAAATGTGTGTGAGAAAAGTAGTTTGAGGTAACGTGCCACCAAGGCTTCGTTGTAGAGCAAGACGGCATGCTCTGAAAGAGCATAAAGTAGCCCTAGGCTACAGAAACGGTGACAACGAGACGGGATGTCCGCCTTTGAAATACCGGCAGCGAGACAGGATGTCCGCTTTTGAAATGCCGGCAGCGAGACGGGATGTCCGCAAAAGATAGTTTGCGAAGAGGCTCAAGTTGGCTATAGCGAGACGGGATGTCCGCAAGAAAAAAATCAAAATTAGAACGACGAAGACTGAGCGAGACGGGACGTCCGCAAAAGTTATATTATCTTATCACGTAAATAGCGAGACGAAGTGTCCGCACGCGAGACGAGGTGTCCTTTTATTGAAGGAATTTGTACGCCCCACAGTCATTATAAAAATCAATTGTGACGTTACTTTCATTTCATCTGATGGTGGTTTGTTTGTTTTAGATATTTCACGGAAAGCATTCTGCGTGGGAAACATTGCGGAAATGGAGAACGGAGATAAAAATGTACGACATTCCAGTGACAATGAGGCAAGTGATGAAGCAAGCGAGGAAAGCGTACAAGAACATCCGAACGATACCACTGAAGCTGACGAGACCACCGACACCGATGTTTCCGACAGTGACGGCAATGATGAGTGCAGCAAGGAGAGTTTTGAGTTTAGCTCCACCAGTGAACCCGATGACCCGACAACCGATATGGTAAATTCTGTACAAGAAAACCGCAGGACCACATCCATGCAAAACAACGCTAACACGCCTACCGACACTGCGAACCCTTGCAACGGTGTGGAAAGTCTTGACACGAGTGAACGTCTTCAAAAGATGGAGAAAGTACTTGCTGACCTCTCGCAAACAATAAATTTTTTTCACACAAACACTCGCACAAGCACACCCTCTTTCCATGACACCGACCAAACTTGGAACACATCCGTTGGGCTTGCTAGTCCATTGACCGGCGCTTCAAAAAGCATTCGCTGGGACAACATGAAGCCTTTCCCCAGTGGAGTTCCAGCCAACAAGTTGTGGGAAGAGTGGAACCGCTACATTGAGAATTTTGAGATTGCAGCAACGCTTAGCAACGCAAACAATCCCGTTCAAAGATCGCAATTACTATTCTTTTCCATCGGAAATGAACTGCAGGGTATCGTGAGAGCAGCGAAGTTGAGACCCGATCTGGCCAACGTAAATTGCTACCAAGTCTTCGTGTCAAATATTAAAAATTATTTTCAATCAATGACCGACACAGCCGCCGAACACGACGCTTTCTGTAACATGAAACAGGAGAAAGCTGAATCCGCTATCGCTTTCCATGCTCGATTAATGGGAAAAGTCAGGTTGTGTGGTTATAGTCCAACCGATCAGGATCGGTTTGTGCGGGCACAACTTTTGAAGGGACTAAAGAATAAGGACCTCGCTAAAACAGCTAGAACGTTCGGATATGATATCAACTTTATCGTGCAAGCAGCAACCCGTGATGAAGCTTTCGAAGCGGAAAAAGGTGAAGCAGAAGAACAGAAAGTGTACGCAATCAATCGGGGAAACTTTCAGTCTACACGAGTCGAAGCTAACAGGAAACGCACAGGAGTAGACGTCTGGAACAACAGGACGTTGACGAAGCGACCCCGGAGCAATCATCAACACGTGCCTCGACGCTCACGATGTAATCGTTGCAACCGATTCCGACACAACAACTACCCTTGTCCAGCCCTCGACAAGCAATGCAATTCGTGCGGTGAACGCGGTCATTTTGCAGTGGTGTGCCGCAAGAAACGTATTAATCAAGTCCAAGTGAAGAGGAATGATTCACCCGATCCAGACACTCACACAGATGATGAGCAGGTACTGAATAATTAAAACTATAAGTCAGTGTTTATAAGAAACTTTGAAATAAAACTTGATAACTTCAAATGTTATTTTTATCAATTTTTGTGTCATTACTGAAATTCCTGATATCTCCTATTTTAGTTCATCAATACACTTTCACTTCAAGACGTGCTTGTAAAATGTTGCCTTGGGTCGTCAAGCCCAATCACGTTCTTAATCGATTCGGGGGCAGACGTGAATGTCATCGGTGAAAAGGACTGGATTCACCTAAAGTAAGAGATGAAATCAAGGCAGGTGAAGCTCAATTTCATCTAAAATCCCAACGCAAAGTGTCTACGTGCTTACGCCTCTCAATCTCCCATGGTCATAGAGTGTGTATTCAACGCGGAAATCACCATATCAGGATCCGACGAATCAGCAACAACTGCAACCTTTTACGTAATCCGCAAGGGACACAAATCACTACTGGGCCGATCAAAAGCAAGCGACATGGGACTCCTACACGTCGGGATGTCAATCAACAATATGGAAACATCAAACATCTTAGAGGAGTTCCCAAAAATGCCAGGGGTAAAAATAAAATTCAGCGTGGATAAAACAGTTCCCCCCGTTAGGAACGCATACTACAACGTCCCTGCAGCGTACCGCGAAGCAGCCAAGCGTAGATTGGAAGAAATGGAGCTACGTGGCATAATTGAAAAAGTCAACAACGCTCCAAATTGGATAAGTGGAATGTCGGCTGTCGCAAAGGGCAAGGACGATTTTCGCCTGGTGGTTAATATGAGGGCCCCAAATCGAGCGATCAACCGTGAATACTTTCGGCTTCCTCTAATAGAGGAAATGAAGATAAAACTGCACGGATCTACGCATTTCTCAAAACTCGATCTATCTAACGCATTTTACCATCTCGAGCTTAGCAACGAATCAAAAGACCTCCTACGTTCCTTACCGAAAACGGTATGTACCGATTTTCTAGACTGATGTTCGGAGTAAATTGCGCTCCCGAAATATTCCAGAGGGAAATGTCTCGGATTCTCAAGGACGTAAAATGTGTCATCGTTTACATCGACGATGTCTTAATATACGCTAAAAGCATCGAAGAATTGCGGAAAACTGTTAATGAAGTTCTGCAGATATTTAAAGCAAACAACTTAACACTAAATACCGCCAAGTGTGAGTTCGACCAAACCAGTATAAAATTTCTCGGTCACGAGCTCGATAAAAACGGGTTTCATGTGGATGAATCGAAAATAAAGAGCATTCAAAATTTTCGAGAGCCTACGACTGTTTCCGAGCTGCGTAGCTTCCTCGGGTTGGCCTCATTCATCAGTCCTTATGTGAAACATTTTGTGGATATCACTAGCCCCTTGTGGGACGTCATCACGGCAAAATCATGGGAATGGGGTCCTCGACAATCCCAAGCCTTCAATGCAGTCAAGAAACAAATCGTTGAGTGCTGCGTAACTCTAGGATATTTCGCTGAAAACGATAGGACGATTTTATACACTGATGCTTCCCCAATTGCGTTGGGGGCTGTTTTGGTGCAGGAGAACATGTATAGAACACCGAGGATTATCAGCTTCGCTTCTAAATCGCTTACTGCTACAGAAAAGAGGTACGCTCAAAACCAACGTGAGGCCCTGGGCGCAGTTTGGGCAGTGGAGCATTTCTCTTTTTACTTGCTTGGAAGGCAATTTACATTACGCACGGATGCACAAGGGGTAGCTTTCATACTGAATAGAACACGGGAGGAATCCAAAAGGGCGCTTACCAGAGCCGATGGTTGGGCATTGAGGTTAAGCCCATATAATTATAATGTCGAGTATGTTCGAGGAACAGAAAACATTGCGGATTCTCCATCACGTTTGTACAGTGGAATTGACGAGCCTTTTGACGATGACATTAGTCCCTGGGAAATCGCCACTCTAGAGGCTAATTCAATCCATTTTATGACAGAACGCAAAATCCAAACAGCTACATCGGTTGATGGTGCACTTCGAGGTGTTATAAGTGCATTGAACACAGGGAACTGGCCAGCAACCTTACGGAAATATCAACTTCTTCAAAATGACCTAGCTACTCGTGACGGTTTGTTAATTAAAACCGGATGCGTAGTTATCCCAGAAGCACTACGAAAACAAGTTTTGGAAATTGCGCATGAAGGGCATCCTTCAACCGCAAAGCTTAAGAGCATTTTAAGGCAACGCGTTTGGTGGCCTGGGATGTCTAACGACGCTCAGAAATGGGTGGAGTCATGTGCCACTTGTGCGGTCAACGGCAGACCAGAAAAACCTACGCCAATGCATCGCATTTTTGCTCCGAAAGGCGTATGGGAGACTATCGTGCTTGATTTTAATGGGCCATACGTCAAATTCGGAGGTGTTTCCATTCTTGTTATAGTTGATTATAAGTCCAGGTATCTTATTGCCCGCCCAGTGAAATCAACGAATTTTGAGCACACTAGAAAAGTCCTAGAAGAACTCTATGATCGGGAAGGCCTACCAAAAACCATAAAAACAGACAACGGTCCCCCTTTTAACGGAGAGGAGTACAAACAGTACTGCTCAGAGCGTGGCATTACTCTTGTTTTCTCAACTCCATTATTCCCTCAACAAAACGGACTCGTCGAAGGATACATGAAGCTAATCAACAAAGCTATGGTTAGTGCATCAAGGAACAAAACTAACTACACTGCAGAATTGCGTGAAGCAGTACACGCGCATAATGCCGCTACACACAGCGTCACAAAATTACCTCCAGAAGAGGTCATGTCGGGACGGAAGATCAAACGGGGATTCCCACTGCTTGACTATGAACAGGTTACCATTGATGAGAATCTTCTCCACGACAGAGACCGAAAGGCTAAACTGGCCGGAAAGGAACGCGAAGACACACGTAGAAGCGCACGGATGTGTCGAGTAAAACCAGGGGACACTGTTATCATTGAACGCCAAACCCGTGGGAAGGGTGATTCACGCTTTTCGTCGATTAAGTATACTGTCATTGAAGAAAAAAATGGCAATCTCACTCTCAATGATAAAAAAGGTCACATGGTAAAACGACACGTTTCGCAAACAAAAAAAGTATCTAAATGGCGTGAGGAAGCAGTACTGAACGGTCCAGAAGATCATCAGAAACGTAACGATAATTTAACCGATAATGCTGCCCGAAACGTTCGTGTAAGGAGAGCACCAGTGCACCTGCAAGATTACGTCAGATTAGTGGAAAGTGGGAAAAAAGCAACAACATTGTAGTACAACTCAGGTTTGTAAAATAACAAACAATTAAAACTTTGTATTTGACTAAACTAATTCCAACCACTCACCTTTTACCAGGTTCATAATCTCCCTGTGCATCATCATCTTCTTTCGCTTTCTACTTCAAACTGCATAATGGAGAAAATCGAAGATCAATTTATTATTTTCACGATTAACTAAGCGTCTGTTACAACAGACGAATTAACTTGGACACAAACCTGCAAATAAAAAAAAAAAACAACCATACATTCTATAAAGCTCTTCTGCAAACCAAAGAAAGAAAATAATGATCTTAATACTAGTCAAAACGAAAATTGCAATTCAAGAAAAGCCAACTCCCGGTTCGATTATCGTCTTCAATCCTTTTTTTGTTTTGGTCTGGTTGTTTAAAGGCTTTCTTTCGTGTTTTATGTTCTGTGATTACGTCCGGTTGTATTGAGGCGCTATTAAACTTTCTATGCGCACGAGTATTGACAGTGCGAAAGTGAGGATAACAATAACAAACCAACATTTTGACTGGAGCGAAAGTGAGGATAGCAAATCTCGCACTTGAAAATGGAATTACGCATGTGTGCGTGTAATAAACGTCAGAAAGTTCAATGCGAGAGTGTGTAGTGATATTCCAAGGAATGTATACATAACAAACCGCTGCAAAAAAAAAACGAAAAAAAAAGGTCTATGCATAAACACGGTAATATACTATCAACACAGACAAACAGACATAACATTTTGAATATTTCTCACTGTAAAACATCGTCGCTAAAACATTACCGCCATCTGTTGAGTACACTGTGGTGGGTAGTACGCAGAACAGATGGCGGTAGTGTGTAAACGTCAAACGCAAGGTAATTGACTATGCGCGCCACAGGTGGTGGTACTACCAACTACGATACTTTTAAATTGTCCGTTAAATGCTTGTTCGATGAACAACTTGCGAGAGTTATGTCTGTTTGTCTGTGCTATCAATGTAACGACGACTAATGACGTCATTGCTATCTTTAATAATGTGAAGTGGAATAATACGAATTGTACAGCGTAAATACATGAAATCACTACATTTTGATGAGTAAAAGGCTCTCATTCTGAAAATAACGCATGAAAGATTAAATTATAAATCTCGACTTATTTATTCATATTTACGTTTATTCATGAAAAAAGATAAGAATGACGTCACCATATAAATATAATTTACCTCTAAAGAGTATGCCGTGAAATTCCAACACTTTTAAGTTAGCACCCGGGGAAAATAATGTGTGGCAACTACGGTGAAACATCGTCACCCTGTGAAAAAAATATGAACGAATAAAAGCCTACGGCAAAGCAAAGTACCTCACATTTTGCATTCTCTCTAATTACATTATACCCCGCATTATACTTACTAATTTAAACACATTTAAATAAACTGAAATATTTTTTTCTCAGAGTAGAGGGGAGATGTGCGGTATACAGTCATTGAGTTCTCCAAGCAGGATCTCACGAACACTACACTAATAACATAATTTTACACACACTAGCGTATACTGTCATGTGCACGGTAAGAATCAAACATCCGTTTATGAGTAAAAGTGAACCCATTGTCAATAAAAGTGGCACTACTAATTAATGAGCAATTTATTATGCCAATTAAGTAATAACTGTTAGCTACTGTTAGCAGAAACTCATTGATGTTAAAATAATTTACTCATTAATGAGGAAAGCCACTTTTATTAAAAATGGGTTAACTTTTACTCATAAAAGGGTATTTGACTGTTACCGTGCAAGCGTAGGGTTTGTTTTCGTTTTGTTGTTTATTTTTACTTTAGAATGACAGTTCTTACAGCAAACAAAAAATTTCTCACAGCTAACAAAAAAATTCATCTCACTAACACACGCAAATCGCACCAATACGAACCCGCCTGGAGAGGACTATTAGGTTCTGCAGCGTGACGTCACATATGAACTCAGTGTTAATGGGCTGAACCTTTTTGACAGTTCAGTGGTACTATTTACCCACACTTAGTCGTTTTTTTCGAAAAAACGAATTCTAAAATTTCCGAATTTTAACTTGAAAATTGTCGAGGAACAGCGCGGTGAAAGGATGTTGCTCGTGGACAATGCAGAAGTGTGGTTCACATCTCTCTGCACTCTGAAAAATTATCGAGAAAATCCACCCAAGAAAAAATCGACTAAGTCCACGTAAACAGTACCACTGAACTGTCATTAGATTGAGGTTAACCCCGACGGTGCAAAACCTAATGAGCTTAGGAAAGTGTGAAATGAGCTGTATTAATGATTCGGTAGAAATGTATACGGAGCTAAAGTCGACGTACACTCTATGTCGATTTGATCAGAGTAGGCTATGCTTCGTATATTTGAAAACCCAGAAGTCGAGGCCTTTCATTCCCAGGAGCTCGAAGAGGTAAGTAACAATTTAGCTGCAAGCTACAGCGTTGTGGGATTCCCCTTTGAACCAGGTGGAAATCCACAGTATCGATGAAACCAGGACGGATATTCATGAAACATTGAATGAAACGACTGAGTTAGACAGAACAAGAGCTGATGCTTGCACTTTGGCCAACAAAATCTTTACTGAAAGAAAAGTTGAATGGGCGATTGACTCCTTTGAACCTTTCAAGTCACCAGGTAGGGATGGACTTTTTCCTGTACTACTAGTTTTCTTATTTGACACTTATGTTGGAGGGATAAATTTAAAAATAAACGTACAATGTGATAGAATGCATCTATGTTTACCCAAAAATATTGAAAAAATATCGTAATTTTTTTATTTTATGGCCAAAATCTGAGTAGGACTGACTTGCGATTACATTTAACGTGAATGAGAAAAATAACCGCAAGTCATTCACAATTCCATGATAATGCTGCATTAGTTTAGCTCAGTATTGAACAGTAGAAAGATACCATGGTCCCATAGAACGTTATTGAATGTTTCTGGATTTGTTCCGCTGGTTCCAAAGCAAAGGCCGAATCCGGTGAGTATGGGTCTTCATCAGACCAGAGCTTTTTATAAACGAGCCAAACCCCCCATGCGATAAATCAATTCACATGAGAATTCAAAAATAAGATCAATAAGAGTCATGATGAGTGACCAGCACCATGTTGGCCACACCCGGACATGTTCCGGGTATCCCCGGGGGAGTGGTAAATCCGTTTTTTTTTCATCAAGCGATACATCAAATCACATGATAATTCAAAGCCATATCGATTGGCGGTCAAACTGAGTATCGTTACAACTATATTGATAGCGGCGCCGGTGGTGTAGTGGTAAGCATGATTGCCTCTCACCCCAGCAGGCCTGGGTTCAATCCCAGTCAGCGCCGCCGGGATGTTCTGAGGCATAACATCTCTGATCACGCCTTCCTTCGGATGGGAAGTAAAGCCGTTGGTCCCCGGTTCATGAGTTGATGGGTCGATAGGTAGGGTCCAGGTGTGGGAGCTGCCTTCCTGGCACGTCGGTAGCATTGGTGCTCAGCACGGAAAACAAGATCGACGGAAAAAAACAAACCAAAGGAAAAAAAAAAACAACTATATTGGCCACATCCGGACATGTTCCAGATACCATAGGGAAAGTGGGCAAAATCTGTCTTGACACAAATCTCATGATGCGATGTGTTGTCTAACATTTCTAACATATTTTTTCTAATGGGACAGACTTGCGGTTAATTTTCGCTGTGGGACAATTTGACTTGGTATTGTTTTTCATTTTCCTTGAACAAACCACCTTTTTTCAATAGCATATCTCAAAAAACATAGAAAGATAATCTGAATAATGATGCTAACTCAAAATTGATAAAAATGCAGATGGGACTGACTTGCGATTACCGGCAGTACAGAAGGAAAAGCGGTTTTAATGCCTATTATAACAAAGATATTTCGAACAAGCTTAATATTAAGCTATATACCGGCAGTGTGGCGACAAGTGCGGGTTATTTTTATCCCCAAGACTAATAAAAAGGATAAAACTTCACCAAAATCCTTCAGGCCAATAAACTTATCGTCTAATTTGCTAAAAATAATGGAAAAAAAAGATGAACACATAAAGTCATCATATTTAGTCACAAATCCTCTGAACAAATATCAATTTGCATACCAGGAAGGTAAGTCATCAGTAACAGCACTCCATACGGTTGTTACAAAACTAGAAAGATCTTTTGAAGCAAAAAAAAAATTCACTTGCTGCATTCTTTGACATTGAAGGTGCATTCGATAATTCATATCACGATTCAATGACTACAGCTATGATGAAACGTGGTTTCGATCAATGCATTGTAGATTAGATCAATGAAATGTTATCAAAAAGAGAAATATCAGGAAACCTTGGAAGCTCACTCATCAGTGTAAGAGCAACCAAAGGATGCCCGCAAGGAGCCGTGTTATCACCTCTATTGTGGTCTTTAACAGTTGATGATCTTCTCAAAAATTTAATAGCCCATGGCTTCGAAATAATTGGCTTCGCAGATGATATAGTCATAATTGTACGTGGCAAATATGATTGTATTATCGCTAACAGAATGCAAATTGCTTTAAATTTTGTCTCATCGTGGTGTGATAGGGAAGGATTAAACATAAATCCTTCTAAAACTACTATCGTGCCATTTACCCGAAGGAAGAAATTTTCATTAGACAACATAAGATTGAAAGGCACACTTTTGGAACTTTCTAATGCTGTCAAATATCTTGGAGTAATCCTCGATAGTAAACTTAATTGTAATATGCATCTAGAGCAGGCAATAAACAAAGCTACTAATGCTCAATGGATATGCAAAAGAACATTCGGTAAACAGTGGGGACTGAAACCGAAAATGATCCATTGGATTTACTCGGCAATTGTGAAACCCAGGATTACTTATGGTGGATTGGTCTGGTGGCCAAAAACAAAAGAGAGTGTTGTTCAGAGAAAGTTAGAAAAACTTCAAAGGTTAGCAACTCTCTCAATAACAGGTGCAATGAGAAGTACACCATCGAAGGCATTGGATGCTTTGCTTTATATGCTACCATTGCATCAATTTGTACAATTAGAAGCCGAAAAGTGTGCTCTAAGGATTACAAGGTCAGTGAAACTCTTTGAAGGAGACCTTAGAGGACATCTTAGGATTCTAAAAACTGTTAGTATCAACTCTCTAGTAAGGAACAACGAAGACTGGATGGAGAAAAGATACAATTTATTCGACTTTTTCAAGTAGTTGACCCTGGGCGTAATTCATGGCAATTTGGTGGCCCGGTTCTTCGTCCAGGATCGATTTTTTTTTTATACAGATGGTTCAAGATTGAACAATCAAGTGGGAGCATGAGTAACTGGCCCAGGGATGGAAATATCGGTTCCTATGGGGAGATGGCCAACTGTGTTCCAAGCTGAAATCCAAGCAATTTTAGAGTGTTCCATTATATGTTTACGTAGAAACTATAAGAGTTCAAATATATGCGTCATGTCCGACAGTCAAGCTGCTCTAAATGCTTTAAAGTCGGCGACATGTACATCAAAACTTGTCTGGGAGTGTGTTCAATCACTTCAAAAATTGTCTTATCATAATCAAGTCAACTTATATTGGGTTCCTGGTCATTGCGGGATTGAGGGAAATGAAAAAGCGGATGCACTAGCAAGACTCGGATCTTCTCATAAGTTCATCGGGCCAGAGCCCTTTTGTGGCTTATCGGCTGCATCTCTTAGAATGGAGCTAAAAGCGTAGGAATCTTCAAAAGTGGAGGAAAACTGGAAGAACACTTCTATTGCTAGGCAGTCGAAGCGATTCATTAATCCAAACATTTCTGTGACCCACAAAATCCTTGAACTTTCTAAGAAAGATCTTAGTATATATGCAGGTCTTATAACAGGTCATTGTCCGAGCCGTTATCACTTGAAGCTGATTGGAAAACTTCAAGATGATGTATGTCGCTTCTGTGGCATAGAAAAGGAAGACTCGGAACATTTGCTATGCCACTGCCCGGCAATTTTCAATAAAAGGCGTAAGTTCTTCGACAAGGGGCTGATAAAACCCTTTGACATTTGGAGAACAACTCCTAGTACGGCAGTGCACTTTATTCGAAGTATAATGCCGTGCTGGGATAGTGCTATTAGTCAAACGATGGCGATCACTCCTAATAATAGTGATACGGCATCTTGGTATAGCTAAAGAAAAAAAAAAATGGGGAATATATCACAATAGATCAGAAAAATGGTCGCAGTCATGAAAATACCCGACAAGGAAAAAAAAATTATGATGATATTTTGTATGTGTTAGTAGCAAGAATAGATTGTAAAGTTTGTGTTCGACACATAAAACCTGCAAATTTAGCTATGACAGAGTCACAATGAGCGATTTTCTGATCGCCTCTTCGTGAAGCGTGATGAGCGAAGAGTGGGTGAGATAAATGACAAAATCGCTTATTGCGACTCTCATATAACAAAATTGGCAGATAGTAGCTCGGAGTTGGTTGGAAATGCTAACATGAAGCTTAAGTGTGATAATTTATTAGCTAGAGATTGATCTTTAGAAGAGGGTATTTGGATAGTTCCGTTAGAGTACGGCAGTATGAAAATTGAATAGAAGTTAAAAATGAGCGAAGGGCCATTAATGCGACAGTATAAAGTCAAACGCACATCTTTTGCCTAACCCGTATGATGTACGCGGAGACTTGAAGCCTGTAGACTTGAAGACATACTTCAAGTCTCCGCGGAAACCGCAGAAAACCTTCAGAATCGTCATAAATCTTCTTTCTATCTACTCAGCGTGCGCACAGCTAGCCACAGCAAAACACACTTTTTTCTGCATCGTAGATAGAGTCGTCCCCCTCGCGTATGAAGTAGCATAAAAACACTTCGAATGGAAGATAGTATGTGTCAAATACAAACTTCGCTATCTTTTCTTGTTGCTTACACAAACAAAATATTATCATAATTTCTTATTATTCTATAATTAAAAAAAAAAAAACATTTTTAAGCCAAAATTAATGATGCTTAACATGTTACAACATGTTATCACCGGCAGGCACTTCCTTATCCACCTCTTTCAAAACTCCCCGGTGATGAACTGGGCTAGTTTCCAGCTACTACGGAGTGCTGCATGGCAACTGACGTCAGTTACTGGTTGAATGTTTTGGCCCATCGAACTGCCCAACAGAAAGTGGATGGGGGTCAACGATTCTTGATCCGCAAACTCCATTGGGATATACGTCAGCGGTCGGGTGTTGACCAAGGCTTCTGCTTCGTAAAGGTATGATGTGATATGAGGGGCTCGGTGGCCTTAGAGTGATTTTTTTTACTTATTGAGCAGAACATCATGAGTCTAATCTCAGGCACATCCACATTCAAGATTCGTCAATTGCTATTTTTTTTAATATAACTGCATGGTAATAGCAAAAACTCGATGATCAAAAAGGAGCTCGTTTGCCTAGTGTCAAACGTTTTTGCTTACTGAGCAGAAGATCGTGGGTTCAATCCCAAGCTCCTTCGCGTTAGGACATCAATTCAGCTTATCGTGTACCAAAACGAACCCTGCTGCAATCCCAACCCTCTTACCCAACATCCCACGTGGAAGTGCAGAGGTGTTCTCGGCTTCCATAAAACCGAGTGTCACGTCATCACATTCCTACCCATTTCTTTCTTGACCTGCGTTTGAGCGCGTCCAGCGCTGGTATTTCCTAGTTTGAGATCACCAGTTTTTACACACTGATGATGATTGGTAGTCCCAAGTATGTATCGTCTATTGGTTCTATAATTATAATTACAGCTGATCTGGCAATAACAGAGTAGCAACGGTGCTCATGCTTTTCCCGGTTCTCTCGTCGAATTCTCGGATTTGCCCAGTTTACCCGGTTACTTTTCAAATTCCCGGATATTTCCCGTTATTCCCAGATTTCCCGGTTCGCTGGCCACCCTGGTCCCTTGTTTTTTTTTCCTTGATTTGTTTTCCGTCGATCTTGTTTTCCGTGCTGAGCACCAATGCTACCGACGCCAGAGAGGCAGCTCCCACACCTGGACCCTACCTACCGACCCATCAACTCATGAACCGGGGACCAACGGCTTTAATTCCCATCCGAAGGAAGGCGTGATCAGAGATGTTATGCCTCAGAACATCCCGACGGCGCCAACTGGGATTGAACCCAGGCCTGCTAGGGTGAGAAGTAATCACGCTTACCACTACACCACCGGCGCCGCTTCTGGTCCCTTGTTTGCTGCGTGCGTTATTGGCGTTGACAGTTCCTTATGGGAATTTTCGGTCGAGTGAAAGGATAGTACGAAGTCCGCCATGTTTCACGCACAATCTGACGTTTGCTTATGGATTTTCGCATAGGTGTAAAGAGCTACAGAGTCGCCATCATCGCCAATTAATAAATGAGCAGTTCGCGAGCAAAACTGTTTAAAGGGTGATACGGTCAAAATTTGGTCAATATCAACTTGACGTATTTCTTTCAATTTTGCATTTAAAAAACCTGAACACCCCTCATTTTGAAGGTGTGTGTGTGGGTAGAATGTTGCTCCTATTTTGATTTTGGAATTAACTCTTCAGTTGTCAAAATGCCGTCCAAGCAAGAAGAGCAGCGTATCAAAATTTTGCTCGCGCATCGCGAAAATCCGAGCTACTCGCACGCAAAGTTGGCAAAATCGCTAAAAGTTGCCAAATCAACCGTTACAAATGTAATTAAAGTGTTTGGGGAACGTTTGTCGACAGCCAGGAAGTCTGGATCGGGGGGAAATCGAAAACCGGAAGCCGCTGAGACGACAAAGAGAGTTGCCGGTAGTTTCAAGCGAAACCCTAACCTCTCTCTCCGAGATGCCGCAAATAAGCTGGGTGTATCGTCTACAACCGTGCATCGAGCCAAAAAACGAGCCGGACTATCGACTTACAAGAAGGTAGTGACTCCAAATCGCGATGATAAACAAAATACGACGGCCAAAGCGCGATCCCGGAGGCTGTACACGACGATGCTGACGAAGTTTGACTGCGTGGTAATGGACGACGAAACCTACGTCAAAGCCGACTACAAGCAGCTTCCGGGACAGGAGTTTTATACGGCAAAAGGAAGGGGAAAGGTAGCAGATGTTTTCAAGCACATGAAACTGTCAAAGTTCGCAAAGAAATATCTGGTTTGGCAAGCCATCTGTACCTGTGGCTTGAAAAGCAGCATTTTCATAGCTTCCGGGACTGTCAACCAAGAAATTTACGTGAAAGAGTGTTTGAATAAACGTCTGCTGCCTTTCTTGAAGAAACACGGTTGTTCCGTATTGTTTTGGCCGGATTTGGCATCTTGCCATTACGGTAAAAAGGCCATGGAGTGGTACGCCGCCAACAACGTGCAGGTGGTTCCCAAGGACAAGAACCCTCCAACACGCCAGAGCTCCGCCCAATTGAGAAATACTGGGCTATTGTCAAGCGGAACCTAAAGAAGACCAAAAAAAACTGCTAAGGGCGAGCAGCAGTTCAAGGCAAACTGGCTTTCTGCGGCGAAGAAGGTGGACAAGGTGGCTGTACAAAATCTGATGGCAGGGGTCAAGCGTAAGGCCCGGCAATTCGGATTTGGAAAAGCGGAAGCCTAACTGAATATTTTTCCTGAATTTTATACTAATTGAACTTGAAAAAGAAATTTAATTTGATTTTTTAAATAAACGATTTCACCGATTTACACGCGTTTTCCCTTGACCAAATTTTGACCGTATCACCCTTTATGCCAAGCATGAATGGCAGCATATCTAAAGGCTGACTAAAAGCAAATTGGTACGCCCTCGCGCGCCGCTAGCACGGCTCTAGTGTTATGAATAGAAAATCTTTGATAGTGTTTTGTTTACACTTCTAAAGAGAACAACTGGTGCAAGTTTTATCAAAGTAATCGATCACGTTCAGAAATGACGTCAAATGGGACTTTTTTTTCCTTGATTTGTTTTCCGTCGATCTTTTTTTCCGTGCTGAGCACCAATGCTACCGACGCCAGGGAGGCAGCTCCCACACCTGGACCCTACCTATCGACCCATCAACTCATGAACCGGGGACCAACGGCCTTACTTCCCTGCGTGATCAGAGATGCAGGGCGGCAAGTGAACCAGGAAAACCAGGAAAACCGGGAAAAAGTTGGGAATTTATTTCCACCAGGAAAAACCAGGAAAAAACCAAGAATTTCATAAGTTCACCAGGAAAATAATCTTGTATTATACAAATAGGTTTTAAATTTTATGTATGTCAAAGTTTCTTTTTATAATAAGGTCAAAACTCACCATTTTGTTCAAGCTAAAACTTTCACACAACTAAACATTGATGAGAAACATTTACCCTGAGAATTTAGTAAATATATTTTGTATATTTTTCTCGAATCAATTGCATGTATGATTTGTGCTTAATTGATAGCTTTTGAAGTACCTGTTCAACATGTTCAATAAAAAAGTTCTATTTCTAAAAACTTCAGATAAGGCCTTCGAACTTCATGCAAGTTCTACAAGTTTCAGGAAAATCCTGTGAACCACTGTGATGACCTACGACGGTCAGAAAATCTCTCCGAACCTTCAGCGAAGTTCTACAAATTTCAGAGAAGTCTTACGAACTTTAGGGAGGTCCTGTAATCTTTGGCGAATAACTACGAATTTTACAGAATTTTCTACAGATTTAATGTAACTTCTACGAGATTTAGGCATTGCTTAAAACTAAAGGATAATCCTATGAGACTTATGGATTTTTTTTCCGAGCTTCAGAGAAGTCTTCAATACTCTTGGGAAGTCCTCTGAACTTAACATAGTTCTCCAAGCTCAAAAAAGTTCCTAGAACTTTTTTGAGCTCAATTGAACTACAGGTAGTCCTACGAAATTCATGGGAGCTCTCCAAACTTCAGGGAATTTCCAAGAAATTAAGGAAAGACCCACAAACTTTTGGAAAACCCTTCGATATTTAAAGCCTTATGAACTCTTCTAAATGTATGGCCTCATCCCTTTTCATAACAATGTTCATCCTGTATTCGAGAGGAAAATCATCTGATTTCAAAACAACCGTCATCCGGTTGCAGCTATCATTCGCAAAAGCGATTTCGATGTTTCGATTTGAATGGTCTTAGGTTTCATTCGAAAAGAGGACGGTGGTTTGGTACAGTGTAGCTGCACGACGAAGCATCGCTGATTTTTGTGTGTGTGCCGGACGACAGAGGAAACTAAACAGGAGCAAAAGTGCATGAGGTGCATTTGTATTTGGTGTTTGGTAGAAGGAGAGCAGCCTGCGGAGTCAGTTGAAAATCGGATAATTTGGTTTGTTTTTTCGGTGGTGTTCTGTTGCTGTTGCTGCAACAACGGGCGATGAAAGTGCTGCCGTAGTGCTGTTGTGGTTTTACGAAAAGAGCTGCTGTTGTTGTTGATGTTTAAGGAGTTTTGCAGTTGTTTCATTATTATTGTTGGTAGACCGTAAGAAACTAAGGTATGTGATTTTTTTTTTCCTCGAAGAATTGATTTTAAAGTGTTTAGGGAAGAGCGCTACTTCGTCGTAATCGCCCATTTCCGTTCTATCGAGCAGAAATCATCAATAATATCAATGATTTCACCAAGCACAAAACAATAATACGTTTGTTCCGATGCGTTAGTTCATTAGCTACGACATAAATCCTATTAGAGCGCATTGTATGCATATTTACGCTCATTGTTCTCAAAACAAAAGAAGCGCTCCTAGCGCATCCCCCTTTTCTCCGTTTATCCGTAGGACGAAGGAAATCTAATGGCGTTTCAATGCGTTAGGACGGAATTGAAACGCGTAGGACGAATTTAGAAGCAAGAAGCAGTGTTAGATTTTTAATAATATCTCAACATTGTTTGACTCTTTATCAAATCCAACGGTACGTATGGAAAGGTGGATAAATTTAGAAGTTATCTTTGATTAAAACATTTCATGTTTTGTTCAAACGCTTTCCAAAAAGCGTGGTAAAGTGCGGGATGTCCTTAGTAGGACGGAAATTAGATCAAAAACCCTATTTTTATTTATTTTTATTTACTTTGAATAAAAAAATGTCGGTGTCTACAACAGTTGAACCTTTTTTGCCAAACTCGATCCCTTTTGCCCAGTACATCGAAAAACTAGAATATGTTTTTCTCAACAATAACGTGCCAGAAACACGTTACAAAGCTTCCTTTTTGGCTGTTTGTGGCATTACAGTATTTTCTGAAATAAAAAAAAAACTATTTCCTGGTCAAGATGTGAAAACCTTATCATAAAAGCAGATTACTGAAGCGCTACAGAAAAGATTCGACAAGTGTGATTCCGAGGTAATCCGCAGTTATAAATTTTGGAGCAGAAGGCTAGGAAAAATGAAAAGTCTGAAGATTGTGTTATCGCTGTTAAGGTATTAGCAGAACAGTGTGGTTTCGGTACTTTCAATGACAGGGCCATTCACGATCTCCTAGTTATTGGAGTTTATAACCGGGATCTGCAGAAACGTTTGCGCGATGAAGATGATGTGACTGCCTAGGGCAGCCCACCATAACTAGGGCACAGAAGATAATTTTAAATCACGAGATTTCCAGTAGTAGAACTAGTGTTTTGAAGAGTGATGATGAACGGAATGTGTCGATCGTGGCTCGCTTGGGCCAAAGAGAAGTACGTTCATGGTCAAAGCAAAGGTATCGAGGAAGAAGTAGAAGTAGCAATCGCAGTGTTTCATTTTCGCCTAGGGATAAACAAAGAAGATATAATGACAGGAAACATGATGAAGATAAGCCATTTTTAAGCTCCTTTTTGCAAGAAGAAGGGTCACACAAGGAAGCTTTGCTTAAATTTAATGGTAGAGGAAATAAACAGGCAGATATCAAGTTTTTGGGCTCGCCTAAACCTTCCACTGCATGATAATTTCTTCGGTAAATCGAGTTAATGAAGCCTGTTATGTGGAAGTTTTGGTCGAGAAAAATAGATTGACAATGTGTTGAATAAAATCAAAACAGATGGAAGTCAGTGTTGTCGGTTCTACGAAATTTTCCGTAGATCTATAGAATTGATTGAATTCTACAGAAATGCGGATCCGTAGGAAAAATTCACAGAAGCTAAGACTTTTTTTTTAGGAATTTGTTTTGTTTGTTTATTGTGCTTTTTCTGTTACCTGGAAACAAGTTTTTAAACGTGGTAATGCATCACTTATTAGTGCCCTTTTTAAATGTAGATGTGTAAATGTAATATGTATCAATCAATGATATTCATGGTGAAGTATAGAACATTAATAACTGGTAAAAGTTGATAGAATATTACAGTCATCAACATGATTTGTTCTCGAATTCTATGTACATCGTACAACGTAATGTTAGGAATGGAATGACTAATGTGCAGTAGTTTTGATGTAATATTCAACATTTTTTTTTTGTATTCGTCAGATGTGGGATGCCTTGACCACTTATCATTTTCAAGAGCTGACATCTACTAACTAGAAGTGAAAAAGAACTGGCATCACTGATAAGTTCGAAATGTGGTGGCTTGCTCAATGCTTCAGTGGCGCCACCATGACAAATGCAAGCACATTCCCAACTAAAACATAATTTGCGTTGAATGTGATTTTGAGTGTTATGTCTGTTTGTCTGTGGTAATAAATTGAAGGCTCTGGGTAGGATGAGTGCATCGGTTCAACTGGGTAGCAGGCAGCAGCAACTTTATTTGATAGTTCTTCGGTGTGAAAATAATTTCGTTCCGTTGATGGGTCGCACTTGGTTAATTAATACCATAAAAGGTTTAAATGTTTACTACTGTCTACCGCAAGGGGCGTCGTCTAGTGCGTCTATTTTCCAAAAAGTTATGTATCAAGTTCTTCTAGGCCTAGACAACGTCTCTTGTTATTTAGACGACGTTTTGATTTCGGGGAAAGATTTGGAAGATTGCAAGCAGAAACTTTATTTAGTCTTGGATAGATTAGCCAAGGCCAATATTAACTCCCATGAATCCAATATTAAGTCAATAAAAAAAATGCAAATTTTTTGTGAGCGTATTGCCTTATTTTGGGCATATTTGACGGATAAAGGTATATTACCATAATCTCAAAAAATTGAAACTATTCGTGAAGCAAAAGCTCCACAAAGTGTACCAGAGCTCAAGGCATTTTTAGGATTATTGAATTACTATTCCAAATTCATTCCAAGTCTTTCGTCCCGAATACAATGCCTTTACAAGCTACTTAAAAAGAATATAAAATATTTGTGGACCAGTGAATGTGAAAACGTTTTCAATGACTGTAAAAGTTTTCTTCTTCGACCTTGCTTATTGGAATATGTTGACCCACTAAAACCGATTGTTGTTACTACAGACGCATCCAGTTACGGATTAGGAGGAGTGATGTCGCATGTGATTGAAGGAGAAGAACGTTCTGTTTGCTTTACTTCTTTCAGTTTAAATTACGCACAAGAGAAGTATCCTATGCACTTAGAGGCACTGGCAGTTGTGTGATCAGTAAAATAAAAATCATAAATTTTTGTTTGGTATGAAGTTTATCATTTACACTGATCACAAACCTTTGATAGGAATTTTCGGGAAAGATGAAAAAAAATCAAATATTTGTGACAAGACTACAACGATATGTTTTCGAACTTTCAGTATATGAATATGAAATTGTGTATAAACCATCTTCAAAAATGTCAAACGCAGATTTCCGCTCCCGATTTCCTCTCGCACAACCAGTCCCTAAAATGTTAGATCGCGAATATGTTAGGAGCCTTAATTTTACTACGGAATTTCCACTGGATTATAGGGAAGTTGCCAAGGAAACGGGCGGGATGAGTTTCTGATGTAAATCAGGAGTTTTCTTGAAAATGGATGGCCAGATCGTTTACATAGAAGTTTCCGAGACATTTATTCGCACCACCAAGATCTGGAAGAGGTTGAGGGATGCCTTTTATTTCAAGACCGAATTGTCGTCCCAGATTGATTTAAAACAAAAGTTTTGAAATTACTACATAGAAACCATTCAGGTATAAACAAATTGAAACAATTGGCCAGGAGAACTGTTTATTGGTTCGGAATGAATCAAGACGTTGAGAATTACGTTAAATCTTGTACGATATGCAACGAGATGACTCCAGTTTCAAAACCAGTCAGCTATTCAAAGTGGATACCGACAAGCAAACCTTTTTAGCAGCGTCCATGCAGATTTTTTCTACCTGGATCGTAAAACCTAGTAATTGTGGACAGTTTTACAAAGTGGATTAAACTAAAACATATGCGGACAGGTACGGATTGCAAAAATGTAACCAAGGTATTTCTCAACATATTTTCCAGGTATGGACCACCTGATATTCTGGTAACGGGCGGCTGAATTTTTCGAAATGCGAGGAGTGAACATTATGAAAAGCCCACCATACCATCCAGAGAGCAATGGGCCAGCAGAGCGTATGGTGCGGCTAGTAAAGGATGTTTTTAAAAAGTATTTGCTAGACCCGGAAATCAAAAAGCTAGACACGGATTGGCAGATAGCGTACTTTCTCCTCAATTAAAGAAATACCTGTTCAGAAAATGAAGGCCAATTTCCATCAGCTTCTTTCATATAAACCTAAAACTCTATTGGACTTGATTAATCCTAAGACTAGTTTTAAATACAGTTTTGATTTATTGCAAAATGATCCTCCTATTGCTGGCTTGACCCCTACTGACCTTTTTTAACGATCAGTTTGTTAACCTTAAATGCGGTGATCTTATATATTACAAAAAATCTAACTAGGGTGACATTAGAAGATGGTTGCCAGCAAAATATCTAAAACGCATCTCTGCTACTGTTTTCTAGATTTCTCTAGGCGGCAGATTGATTTCGGCTCATAGGCAATAGCTGAAGATTGTTGAAGTTTCTCGCCGGACGACAATTTCTTCATTTATCTTGCATGGAGAGAAAGAGCAACGAAGTACCAGAAAGCGTAGAAGAGATGAAGATTTCGGTTCTTCCACATCGGATTCTGATTCTGATTTTTATGGTTTCCCGGCAGAATCATTTATTTACGAAGAAAATGCTCCAGCTGAATACCATATTCCTGAAGAAGAAGAATTTGAAGAAATACCATCAGTCAGGAGATCGAACAGAAATAAGAAGAAGAAAACTAATGGAGATTTTGTGTATTACTAGAGTTTTAAGGATGAAGTTACTTCATTTTCGATATATTCGTATAAATATTTGAATTCGTTAGTTTTGGAATAAAGGAGTTGTTGTGTTAGTGCTGAAAAGAGAACTCTCACTACGATTGAACGAATAAGTAACGTGAGATTAAAAGGGAATAAAATAGACATTCGGTCTTTACTGCAAGAGGATCAGATTAAATTTCATTACTTTGTTGAACTACCAACTAGCAAGAAGTATTTCTATTGTATATCTGTCACGGTCAATCTCTAGTCCATGGTAGGACATATCAAGAATAATCTTCCACTTCACCAATAGTCCTCAGAATCATTTTTTTTAAATATTTTTCCGCATTTTGCACCAAAATTGCGCTAAAATTAATCCCGCAGATTGTTTTTCGCTCAGGCCAAACAAAGTCAGGGAAACATCGTTCAATTTGAAAACTGAACAAATGAAAATGGTCAACTGAAAATTGATCAATATTAAATAAAAAAATTAAGTATCAAAATATATAAAAAAAATTCCAAGAAATGTTATCATTCATCTTAATTTTTCAGAATGTTTATTGAATTCAAACAGGAAAGTTGCAATCCCAACCTCTGCTATCGTTTGATGTGTACGACTTCGCACGTTAATGGTCGCTTCAGAGCTCTTTTTTTTATCTCGCGGGGGAGTAGGGCAAGTCATTTCAAGAAAACTAAATCCAATTTATCTCAGCAAACAGAAGGTTAAAGCAGAATCAGCATCGCAACGTCCGGTTGTATGCCAAGAGCAACATGATTTTACTCGGATTACTCAATCTTTCAGAAGCAGGATTATTTTCCAAGGAAACTCCCTCGTAACTGTGAGAACCTTCTTCAGAGCACACAAAAACAGCTCTGCTCATTAAAGCAGGTAAACATAATCTCTGTTGTTGGCCTTGATCCTGGTGGCACATTTCGAAGCACGCTTTGACACTCTCATTATCGCCAACGAATCATCGATTTCTGTGTGGTGTTCGAAATTGAACCGAAAGTCGAACACCAATCACAGTTGATTACTTTGCATCAAAATTGCAATTTGCTCAGACCAAGTTCATCGAATTGGCTCGCGGCTCATTTACTAAGCACGAATTCGATTCACCCCCACCAAATTCCATCCGGTTCAGGGGGGGTCATCGATTCTGGTCTGCTGGTTTATAAGGTTTGCGTCACGATGCGCCATATACCAATCAACCTTGCGACGACTGATGATTATTGACCGAATCGATCCCGGCAGACGTAAAAGTTTTCGATGGTCCGGTGGTTCTTGGCAACAGATCGATGTTTGCCCTTTGATTGGCAGAACTTACTTTAACGGATGGAAGTGGAGAAACTTGCTGCTGCTGTTTTCCTCCCGGAAAAAAGGACCGAAGTAAATTGATTTATTTACTTCCGCATTAGCCCCTTCGAAACCAGATTAGCTAACTTCGGTTCTGGAATTTAATTACCGGCCTTTGACTGTGGAACGAATGGAATTCCCTTCCTGTTGTTGTTGCTGTGTCACAACCGCACATTTTCAAACAAATTCGTTCATCACAACCAACTTGTGACACTTTCCCATATTTTGTTTTTCCTGAAGGTGAAGCTTTCCGTTGGTTGAATCAAAACTTGGTACATTGTTTGACACAGCTTAAGTACCGGTAGATGGAAGTCCGTTAAAATCTCCCATAATCAACCGTGGAGCAGGAAGTACTGAACATATATCTGAAAGTTGTTTTCGATTAACAACGGCTCTAGGAGGAATATAAACAGAAGCAATACAAAGGCTCTTACCTTTAATAATAGCCTGACATGCGACAACTTCAATACCTGTAAATTGTGGAAGATTCACTCTATAGAAAGAATGGCACTTTTTGATCCCCAAAAGTACCCCTCCTCCACGCGAATCCTCACGATCCAGTCGAATAATGTTAAAATCATAAAAAGGAAGATCTATATCTGAAGAGAGCCAAGTTTCACAAAGAGCAAATGCATCACAATCATTATTGTGAACTAAAAACTTAAAAGAGTCTAATTTAGGAATAAGACTTCGACAATTCCACTGTAGAATAGTGATCAAATCCCCGACCTCGTTTGGAAAATTATCCATCGAAGGAAATGATTGCTGCAATGAGGGGCCACTTCAATGTCAATTGCTTCAAGAGGGTCTTCACAGTAGGAAGCATTGCCAGAACAATGCTTTTGAGAGGATCAGAAATATTCAGGTACTTGAGAATATCGTCCACAATTTTATCAAATGAGAACAACCCAGATGAAGAAGGGGCTTCTGTTCTTAAAAATGGGACATCAGGGGTTTTGGATGTCCCCGGGAGAGGTGGAAAATCCTGGGTATAGTCAGTTCTTCTGAATCCAGGAGGAGTAGAAACTTCCTTTTTTCCACCACTCCTTGATTTGGGCAAGCTGATTTGGGGTTCTTCATTCTCAACTTTCCGCGAACGGATGCGTTTTCGTTTCCGTGCTGAAAAACAGAAAGAAGTTCCCTCCTCAGCCAAGTCAGAGTCAGTCTCGTCATCTGACAAAAGAGAAAAGGGATTTTTGTCGTTGGTCGATGGCGTGGCCGTCTTAAGCATTTCTGCAAAAGACTGCCGGGAACGTTCCTTAAGTGAGCGTTGTAATTTCTCCCCGCGTTGTTTGTACACCGGGCATGACGAGATACCATGAGGAGTTCCCTTACAGTACACGCATTTTGGTGCGGTAGCTGCACAGGTGTCATCCCCATGCTTCTCTCCGCATTTGGAACAGCGTGCCTTGCTGCCACAGTGGGAGGCCGTATGTCCCAACTGCTTACAGTTTTGGCAGTTCATGACCCGGGGAACGAACAAACGCACAGGTAGTCGAAGTTTTCCCAGCTCGATGTAGTGAGGAAGGGCTGAACCAGAAAAGGTCACACGGAACGAGTCTGTGGGGGTAAAACTCTTTTTACCCTCGCTGACAGATACTGAGCCCAGTTTTTGGACATCCAGTATCTTCACCGGAGGAAGCAAACGGTTCTTGAAACGGCCAACCGCCTGCTTCTCCAAGATCTCGGGGGTCAGACTCGCTTCGGTGACCACACCTTCGATCTCCACATCACGAGCTGGGATGTAAACTCTGTACTCGAGCGTGAAGAGCTGGGAGGCAGCAATCTCGTTAGCCTGCTTCAGGTTAGAGACGGAGACACGAAGTTTATTGTGCCTAATCTTCGTGATTTCAGTCACGGCCGAGTATCGCTTCGTCAGATCATTAGTAATTTGCATTACATTCAAAGGTTTGTTTCTGGGCTGAAAGTAGACAACCCATGGGCCAGTCGAGTCATCTGGATAGGCTCGCGATCGGGGGTTTATCTGAGCCTGTCCTTTGCCAGACTGAGACGATGAACCAGGGAGAGATGACGTACGTTTTCGACCCTTCTTGCCATCGCGTGGCAAAGTGGTGTCATCTTCCGACAAAACGTCCATTTCGTCTTGCGACAAAATGTCCATTTTGCCGTACTAGTGGGAGCGAAAAACGCTCTACCACTGAAACGATAATCACTCGGACACAATACACAAAAAAAAAAACTACAAACACAGAACACAAACTTAAAATTTAACTGTGGGTGAAAGAGAGAAACAAGAACAAAAACTTATCTGATAATCCTATACTACTACCACCGAGCGTTTAAACGGCAGCAGCGGAGCGACGCGCAGCGTGGATGATCTTCGATCAGCGTGTGCGGGCGGTCTTCGTTGGTGTGTGCTTATGTGAGGGTCGGCACTCAGCTGAACACACGATGATAGATGAGCGGTGTAAATGCGGAGGCAGATGCTGACACTCGATGACGATGATCCGTGTGCAGGTATGCGTTACCACGCACCGATGGTGCGCCAAATGGTTGGCGAATTGGCAATCGCAAAAACAATTTTCCTTCCGATGATGCCGAAAACACACTTTCTTCTCAGAAAAAAACTCACTTTTTGTTAATTATTTAGCTGGGAACTCTAAGCGAGAAAAAACTGACAATTTAAATCAAGCGAATAGCGAGAAAACTTCCAAAATAGCGGAGCGCGAACTAAGTCGACCGTACTTCTTGCTAGGACGCAGTGGAATGTGTGTGTGTGTGTGTGTGTCACAATTTTTGGCAACGTGCTTGGGTATTATGGTTCCTTCTTGTCACATGTTCAAGTGAATATGGTGCATGAGCCTAAAATAAACCAGAAATCATCCATTATAAAATAAAAATCAATATGTTCATGTTCCAAGTTAATTATTTGCATCATTATCGTAGGCTCATCTGGTATAAAAATGTTTTCTCGTCGCCACTTGTTTGACAAAATGCAAGGACAGGAGCTGGATTTTAATGCGAAATTGATATATATAGAGAACTATCTATTGAATTTTTATGATTATTCGGAAGAAGAAAGACGCGCATTGACGCTAAAGATTGCAAAATTGAAAACACAATTCAAGCAAAGATGGATGTCTGCTTCCAGGAAGGTCGATAAGTTCCTGCATGATAACAATGATTGGTTACAAGGTACATTTGAGATTCCACGACCACTGAAACGACCCGGTTGTCCTCAAATATCTTTCGATGAATCAAGTGAACGCAGTAAAAGAAGAAAAACAGAAGATTTGAGAAGAACCGTTAGTCCTGCTGAACTGAGCTACGCTACTCGTATAGCGTTATACTCATCTGGAAAGAAAGATGCTTCTAAAGTTTTAGGAGATATTATGGCCTCACCTAAGCGGGCTACCAGGCAAGCATTTTACAGGAATCCGAAAAAAGCTGCAAATCGGTTATCTCCACTCCAAGCTCTAGCCATGTTTGTCGAGGCTGATCTTACACGCAAACAATATGAAATTATTCGTTACACCAATAAAACTTTGTATCCATGCTACAGTTTGATCCAAAAAGCAAAACGTGAATGCTACCCAGCAAAAGAAGAATATACTGTCACTGAAACAGGTGAGTTTGTTGGTATATCTTGTTTTATTATATGAAATTTTTGTTTTCCTTTTCTGCATAATTAGACGCAGAAATTACATTACAAAGCAACCTGGATCTCACTACAAGTCGCCTCTTTCGATATTTGGACGAAGTTTTGGAACCGTTAGATGAACAAGAACGTGGATCACTTGTTCTTATTTGCAAATGGGGATGTGATGGGTCACACCAAGCTCAATACAAACAAAAATTTGAAAACGATATGGATTCTGATACGAGTATGTTCCAAAGTTCGTTTGTACCGTTAAGAATAGTTTGTGGATCCAATGCAAAAATAGTTTGGCAAAACCCAACTCCATCTTCACCTCGTTACTGTCGCCCAATCCGCATTAGGTTTATCAAGGAATCATCTGAGGTAATTAATAAAGAGATCAGATATATTGAAAATGCAATTAATTCGCTACGTCCGACAAACGTTGCATTAAATGGCAAGCAGTTCACTATTAGACATACTTTTATGCTCACTATGGTTGATGGGAAAGTGTGTAATGCTGCAACTGAAACAACATCAACAATGAAATGTTATATATGTGGCGCAAGCAGGGCTCTACAATTTCGAAGCTCTAAAATGAACTCGTGTTTTGTTTCTCTCATACATACGTGTTCGACACTTCATTTCTATAACGCCTAGCTAGACTGTCAGCAAGAAACGAAAATAAAAAGCAGGACGCTTAGAAGGAAAGGCTGGCTGTGGAACTTCTCGTCGTTGCTTTGCTCATCGCTTTCAATGTAACTAACGTCGATTTTCTAGTTAAACGAAGCTCATTATGGCTTTCAATCCCCTTTCACGAACACTCCATCACCGCTCTTTCAATTTGTTTAAAATGCGTTATGTCCCGTTTTCGATCATTTTTTTTAGATAAATATATGGATGGAAGATAAATTATAAATATGACGTGTAATCTTCAAGTGTTTTGACGTGAGAAATGCTTTAAATGTGTTATTTCATTTTCCGTCATATACGTCATGAAACCTCTGTTGATGTGTTTCATGAAAGAGAAAACTATCAAAGTTGAGCGCCCTTTCGCTCATCCGTTTCGACGAAGCTTGAAAGGAAGACCAATGGAGCGACGAGAGAAAGAGAGACAAGCGATTGAACATTTGTTTGTGCACGCCGACTGAGGTTCTAGAATGCTGAGAAGCGGTTCGACTTTAACAGAAAAAGAAAGCCAGCAGTCTCTTCGTCGCATCGATTTGGTCGATTGAAGCTGACATTGTGACGCCCTGGGCGCAAGTTCAAAGGAATTCAATAATCTTGGCGTTAAAAAGGAAATCAA
Organism: Ochlerotatus camptorhynchus; assembly: GCF_037179485.1. NCBI lineage: Eukaryota > Metazoa > Arthropoda > Insecta > Diptera > Culicidae > Ochlerotatus > Ochlerotatus camptorhynchus. The sequence continues at coordinate 6,681,538 of NW_027040683.1, forward strand.
CACAAATTCGCTTAAATTCGGATTATCCATTCGTATTTTTGAGACAATTTTACATCTTTCTTACAAGTTGCCGATCAAAAAATGGCGATTAACTGGCAATGAAAAGGAAATCGTCAAAGAAAGAAAAGAGCACATTCAAGAAAACTTCAGACAAACATTGGGACTCCTTGTGGATTTTCCAAAACCAGGCTTTGGAAATTCGAATGATGGCAACACTAGTCGAAGATTCTTTGCTGATCCGAAAACCGCTGCTCAAATAACAGGTGTTGATTTTAATTTGATCTACCGGCTTAAAGTTATATTGGAGACACTAGCTAGTGGTTTTAAAATTGATACGAAAAAATTTGGAAAATTTACTCAAGAAACAGCGGAGATATACGTTCGACTGTATCCGTGGTATCCAATGACTCCAACTCTGCATAAAATTTTAATCCACCATTGTTATAGAACATGCACTGCTACCAATAGGGCAGCTGTCAGAAGAAGCTATAGAATCGAGAAACAAATATTTAAGATTATACCGCCAAAATTTTTCCAGAAAGTTCTCAAGACAGGCTTGTAACATGGATGTACTGAATAGACTGCTGCTTAGTTCTGATCCTGAAATCACAGGTAAACAACGTAATGATTATCATACGTGAAAGTAAATAAATATTCTTTTAGGATTAAGAAAAATCCCGCAAAAAAAGTCAAAGGCATTGATGACAGAAACATTGCAAATTTTACTCCCAGAGGATCTCATCCGAGAAAGCGAAGATCGGTGGAAAAATTAGAGATGGAAGAAACATATGAAACAGACGTTTCTAGTGAACAAGAAAATGTGTTCTCAAATTCGGAATGACATTTTTTTTTCGATTGATTTCATTTGTTTTTTTTCTAGTTGTTTTGTTTTTGTTTTTGAATTGTTAAATATGTTGTTGCTGTGTAATACTCGGTTTAATATAAGCATTTTCTTAAGGTAAAAGATGATGGAATCCATGAATGGCCGCCATTTTGTTTATTTTGCCTTATCACTTCGAGTTTTTGGCGGCACGAATCTCAGAAACTTCAAAATTTTCGTGCATGAAACTGTAATGACATGTATGCTCTATTGCAGGAAAAGAGCGATTATAATTTGGCACACGAAATCCTTTTAGTTTCTTAAATTTGTGCCGCCAAAAATTAGCGGCCATTTGTGGATTCCATTAATTTTCACCTTAAATCTCAAAATCAAAATATAAATATCTTGTTCTTTTTTTGCTGAACTCATTTCACAAAGACTGATTTTAAAACGTAAAAAAAAAATCTTCAATTTTTTATATTCTAATAAATGTTTACACCTGCGGCCAAGAAAATAGCACCATAGGCGGATTTTAATTTTAATTAGCCAACTTTTACATGATTTAATTTCGTTTTGTTAAAATCAATTAAGCTGAAATTGTTATGAAGAACCAAACTATGGTGAAGTTTGCGTGTGCGAAAAATAATTTAAAATGAGAATCTGAAAATATCTCTAATTTAAAAAATGCTATTATTTTAAGCATTTTTAACCATATTGTCAATTTCCGGCAGGAGTTTCAAAAAAGTTTCAAAAAGGCTTTTGTTCGCGCTAAATTCAGCATATTTGTGGTTCTGTGCCAAATTTCAGTTCAATTGATCATAACAGAACAAAGTAAGAGCACGTCAAATTTGGTTACATTAACAAAATTTGCCCTTTGGTGCTTTTTTATTGACCGCAGGTGTAAGTGTTTTTTTTTTATATTTTATATTTAAAGTATTATTTGTTCCCAACATTTCATCCTTTGACGATAACTAAATTTAAAAAATGCTTAACGACTTACAAATTAAAAAAAAAGATATCATTATAACATGACCCGCCCCCCTCCAAAATACGACTCCACCCTTTTTTTTTACCAAAAAAATGTTTTATCCTTGAATAAAAATATATATGTGACAAGTTAGAGTGGTTAAATATTTTTGGCCAGCTAGAATAAATAAATACCCCACTGTGCGACGTTTGCGTTCCTTAAGTGGACCCTACACGATTACTTTTATTGACAATAATCGAATTGTCAATACATTCTATATTGACGTCAATATATCGAGATTGACAATATTTCTGAATTCACATCATCAATATTATTGTCAATAATTCCCCTTCTCCTGGGATTGAACCCAGGCCTGCTGGGGTGAGAGGTAATCACGCTTACCACTACACCACCGGCGCCGTTAATTTGTATTTATCTGTGCGGTAGATACAAAGAGAAGATATGTGTAGTTCAAAGTTGTATACAATCGTCACGCGTCATTCGGAGAACTGTTGTGATCGTTTTTTTTTTGTATTCAACCATCGTTCTTCGTTGCGTTCATTCTTTTGGTGCTACACAACTGAATACTCTTATTCGGCAAAGGTGTCTGACACTTCACTCATCACAGCTTTTCGATGATGGAGTCTTCAGATTTATATTAAAACAATGATCCACCATTTTGTTTAGGCTTCAGGCAAATCCAAGTATAATGCATGAAAACATTGATTCATTTAAAACCATGGTCGCATCACTTATCAAGGTGAATCCTGATCCAACGAATCCAACTTACTAACAAAATCTCCTTTCCTGTGTCTTTGTTGGGGTGCAGAGGTAAACAAGGCCCACAAACAACAAAGATCACACTAATATTCCTTCCCTACTCCCACCTGATTGCAAGGACGTGGCCGGCGCCGTTATTGATTTACAAAATATGGAGTCACTGAAACTTGTACAATGAGAATGGACGGTCACTCCCAGCCCCATTCAGTTGATTCATTGTACAATTTCACTGATTCTGATCAATCACGGAGTAGTAACCATTGATATGTGCAGTCAGTCTAAGCTAAGCTAAGCTAAGCTTTTATCAATGGTGTATATTTGGATCGATAATGTATTGGAGCGGGGCTTACCATGTGTGAAAGTGGGTTCGGAATGCTTGCGTTCTTGTAATGGGCTGTTGTAGCTGCGGTAGAGCTGTCACCTTCCAACTCCCGGGTTCAAGCTTCTTGCATTCATAAGAAATGATTGCAGGCAGATTTTATCCATAATGCCATTGCCAGACAGTGGGAGTTAGGCCAAGGGCGAATCTTCATTCTAATCTACGATTCCATATACTATTAATTACTTTTACACATGAGAACCTCCTATCAGAATGAATTGTGCATATGTATAGGATCAACAAACATTTTCAGGCGCAAAGGAACAACATTATCGAGCTGATAACGTTTCTTAATTCCAAAATCTGAAGACTGTTTTGAATAATATGTTTAGGTAATGGGCAGCAACAACGGACAGATAAACTACTTACAGCTTCTATTTATTAAATGCTTGATATAACGATTGCCAGCAACGCCGGCTGGGCGTATCCTATGGCTTACCCTCCCTACTAACAAATATCCACCCTTCCCGTGACACTTATGAGGGGTCGTAGAGTTCTCTGCATCTCTCTTAAGTAAGTGTTGGACTAGCATTCCTCCCCTTTCCCCACCAGATGCAAGGACGTGGCCAGGACAGCTCTGGTCTGTTGGAGGGGACACATCCTTTATCTAAGAGGTAGTAATTAATCACAACCCAAGCAACACGGCTTGTCATAATGAAGTTGAAAATACTTTTCAATGACTTACGTATAGAATCAATAATACTTTAATTTACATCATTTAATACATTTATACAACCTAAAAAGCGCAAGAAGTGGAGCTTATAAAACTAAATACTGGTATTATAACATGTTTTGGAAAAATCATAAAAACCAACGGCAAAATATTAAAAAAAATGAGCATGGGATTCGAACACAGGGCCTTGGCGTGAAAGATTTATTACTTCCTAACTAGACCAACTCCGCTTGATAAAAGGTTAATAATAAGTATCCATCATCTTCTTGCCAATGGCATGAAAATTATATTCTTGTGCAACGCGCCTGCTTCGATCCGTCATAAAGAAGTTTTGTAAGCAGCAATGTGTACATTTAATTGCCAGAGTGTTATTTAAATGTATTTTCAACTCCTTATAACACACAGCAAAAAAATAATTTTGATATCACGTCAAAGTAGATGCACTACAATCATGTCGAAAATATGGTGTAATATTACTTGCTAAAAATGACAAAATTATCATTAATACAATGCATGAACTGACATTACGCTGCTTTTACTGCATTTGTTTATTTATGTGGTCATAAAAATTACATGAAATTTTCGACATGATTGTAGTGCATCCACTTTGATGTGATATCAAAATTATTTTTTTGCTGTGCACATCCTGCACCTTTTCAGCTGCATTAATTTATGAGATGTCATAAAAGAGTGTTTTCAACTTTCTATATAACAAACCTCCGAAAACCTCATAAGAAACTGTCAATGACTGCGTGAAGTGACAGTCCGGCTCAATGGCGCCGTCAATGTCCACGTCAATCTGGAAAGTGCAGAATCTCTTCAAGAGCTTTATAAATTCAACTAAGATTGATTTTGCATACGACAAGTTTTATAGTGATATTAAAACAATAAGATGCACGTTTAAATAACATTTAAAGTTAAAAGCACAAGAAAACTATTTTGGAAAATATTGAATTCAAGGAAGTATGAAGAAAATATCTTTAAACCTCATATAAAACATGGGATGTTTTATACATCACTTATAATACATTAATACAACAAGCCGTTCTAATTCTTTTTCAGAAAGATGTTTTGTGTGTTACTTGGGAAATTACTATCTAACACCAACGGATGAAGGTGGGTCGCCTTCTTAACAACAGTTTGGAGCTCGTACCACCTACGACATTGTGCAACCTGGTTTATGCTATGCTATGCTATGCTATGCTATGCTATGCTACACAACTGAATACTCTTATTCGGCAAAGGTGTCTGACACTTTACTAATTTGTGAATATCTATTCATGAACAGCTACGAACCTGTCACACGGCAGTTCAATGGCATGTTGACAGATTTCCAAACACTGTCATCGAGGGACTCTCACGCGAAACCTCAATGAACACCTTGTGGAGGGTGGCTCGCAACGTGCGTAACCGCTCATTTTCTAATGAGAGTGAAGAATACTCCAACCAATGGATATTCAATTTCGCTAAAAAGGTCTGTCCGGACTCAGCTCCAGCACAACACATTCTTCGAGAAGCGTCTCCGAGCGGCAGCTCTCTGGATAGACCATTCACAATGCTGGAATTCTCTATGGCTCTTCTTTCATCGAACAACTCCTCATCGGGAAGCGATATGATTAAATTCAATCTTCTGAAATATCTCCTAGATATCGCTAAAAGACGCTTGCTAGACTTATTCAATGCCTTACTTGAAAACAACATTATACCGCCTGAATGGAGACAGGTCAAAGTAATAGCCATTCGAAAACCTGGCAAACCAGCGTCTGACCATAACTCATACCGTCCAATTGCGATGCTCTCGTGCATTAGGAAATTGTTGGAGAAAATGATCCTTCGGAGACTCGATCAGTGGATCGAAACAAATAACTTGCTATCAAATACACAGTTTGGGTTCCGCAAGAGCAAAGGAACAAACGATTGTCTAGTGCTGCTTTCCACAGATATTCAACTGGCCTTTGCGCACAAGGAGCAATTGGCTTCAGTATTCTTGGACATTAAGGGGACTTTTGATTTTTGTACAATTTGTTGTCAGAAAAGCAAATGAACTTTTCCCTTGGACAACTGACAACTTCCAGAATTAGCTACATGGGCCTGCCCCAAGGCTCATGTCTCAGCCCTCTTCTTTATAACTTTTATGTCAAAGATATCGACAACTGTTTGGCAGAACAATGCACGCTAAGACAACTTGCAGATGACGGTGTGGTTTCCATAAGAGGTCCACATGCCGTGGACTTACGAGGACCATTGCAAAGTTCCTTAGATAACTTGTCGTCTTGGGCTAGGAATCTAGGGATCGAATTCTCGCCGCAGAAAACTGAACTGGTAGTGTTTACTCGAAAGCGGTACCCAGCCCAAATGCAGCTTAATCTTTTGGGCAGAAACATTACTCAATCATTGTCTTTCAAGTACCTTGGGGTCTGGTTTGATTCAAAGTGCACTTGGAATACCCATATTACGTATTTGAAGCAAAAATGTCAGCAGAGGATCAACTTTCTCCGTTCAATTTGCGGCACATGGTGGGGTGCTTATCCGGGAGACCTCATAACGCTTTATAAAACAACAATTCTCTCTGTTCTAGAGTACGGCTCTTTCTGCTTTCTCTCGGCAAGAAAATGTCACCTAATAAAATTGGAACGAATTCAATATCGTTGTCTGCGTATTGCTCTCGGCTGTATGCACTCAACGCATTACATGAGTCTCGAGGTTCTGGCAGGAGTAAAACCCCTCCAGACCCGTTTCTGGGAGCTCTATCATAATACTGATCAAATTCGGAGTGAAGAACACACTTATAATTCCAAATTTTGAAGAAATCCTTGGGCTGAACACACAATCTCGATTAATGAGAATCTACCACCACTACATATCCTCGGATATGTGTCTTCCTTGTTATACTCCAGACCGTGCCAGACCTCACCAATCGCAGTTCCTCAATTGAATATGATCTGTCCATGAAACAAGTGATTCATGACAACGAAACCCTACTCCCAAGCTCCTCCCCTTTTCCTATCCTTCGACAATGTACCTCTCTAACCTCGAGTAAGCCGCGAGTATTCGGCCCAACTCCTACTAGACATAGAATTAAGTGAATTTTGTTACAAACAAAGAACAATAAATTATCGGCTCCGTTAAGCTAACGCGATTGAGCCTTACAAATAAACGAACTAGATAAAAAAAAAAGTTGCTAAAGCACAGCACATCTTTCCTCCCGTAAAATTTAATAAATCACAAATCGTAAACCTATGCTCACAACAATATCCTTTTCCCTTACCCTCCTAACCAGAGAATAAACTAATAACAACTTCGCCTTCCACCTTCCGCAAAGTCCCAGCATCACCGACATCCGGAACCAGAAGCTCATAATCCTTTCCAATCTTCACCGAACCACGCCCTTATTCCGGGTGCGGAGCCCATTTTCCAAACTGGCACCGACCGAGTTTCCTCCCCGGCTCCGGCAAGAGCCAATATTCGATTCGATTTTATAACTCCCTACAGACCCAGGATATTATCACCTTACCGGCTATGAATGTTGTCGTTGTCCTGAACGACGTTCTAGTTGTTGTTCATCGTTTATCGGACTATCCAGACAGCAATCCGGAGCAGTAATGGTACTCTACTTTACATGGAAATAGAGGCACTTCGGCTTTGGTACCGGATATGCACGTCATCGAAAAGTGGGTGAAAATAATCATTGGGATCATCAGTGGCACCACCACCACCCATTCCGTTTCGGGTCGATTGATCCTGGAAATTCGATCTTAATTGGAAGCTGGGTGGTTCAGGGCCGGATAAAATAAAAAAACAAAAAAAGTAAATTAACCGACGACGGCATCCGGGATTAACGCTGCCCGTGGAAGAGATTAAGCGCATAGACACCCACGTGCACTCCCCAGTAGCACGTGACGGACGGTTGCATAATTTATCGCATATCGAAAATCCCGGCGCCCGGGATAAGCCCCAGGATTGCGATATTAATTTTGCTTTGTTGCACCCGCGCTCAGCCCACCTAGCAAACCACAGAGGCAGGGAGGGTCAGGGTTAGGGGTGGCATAACATCATCGATGTGGGTGGTGGTAGTTTTGCTTTTGTTCGCGTCATCATTATTATAGTTGTCGACAGAACGGGATGTAATTAATTGGAGCAAATTGAAGTGGCCCCCGACCTCCCCTGGTGACTGGTTGCTCATTAGGTTCGGACAATTGATGAAAGTGGTCGTTTGATGTTACACGCATAATGATACCGTGTGGTCTCAAACGTCATCAAAGAGTTATTTGCGTTAGCTGATTTTGTTAGGTGTGTTTGTAATGCTAGCACGATGCTTTAACTTACCTCAGTAGGATGTGTCAAGCCGAGCTAGGGTCTGGAATAAAGATAGAAGAGAGAGGCTTTCATTAGTGTCGGGCATTAGTGGCCTAGGTCGTTGAGTTGTTAAGGTATTTAAAGTTTAACTCGATTATAATTCCCCAGAATCGGCAGCTTTTCAGTTCGGATCAGTGCCGTATTAACGGTACGGAAATGGTGGGCTAAGACCAAGGCCCCCAATTTGGATGGGGCCCCCAACTCAGAGATATCAATCATATCCTTCTCAATAATATATCTAAAGAAATTAATCGTAGGTTAGTTTTGTATTTGTTTCGAACACAGTCCGTGTTCAGCTATCGTACGGAATAGACGCATAGTGACAGTTTTCTAACAAATTTCCAATCAGTTAAGTGCTTTATTGTTTCGAGTGCAATAAAAGAGTGTGGTGTACAGACACGGACGGATATGGAAGACCAAATAAACGAACGCAAAATCAACGATTTAACTTGTATTTATTTCCGCTTCAATTCTTCGCGTCGTGACTCGTTCGCGATTCACTTTTTCTGCCTCTCCCTCCGGAAGTCGTCTCTCTCTCTCTGAATGTCAGTGGCCACCAGGAGTGTGCCAATCTCCACAGTGCCCCCCCCCCCCCCCCAGTTACACCAAGAACCTAACGCGGTGGCCCGTTGGTGTAACTAAAGTCTTTTTACCTTCAGGTCAGTCGGACGGCATGTCCGTACTAGTGTGTGCTGGCTTAATGCGATCGATCGATATTCTTTCAAGTTTCTGGTTGATCATTACGTCCATGTACTTGTCCGTACGATCGATCACACGGTAAGGTCCGTCGTATGGCCTCTGGAGCGATTTCTTAACAGCGTCGTAGCGAACGAACACATGTGTACAGTCCTTCAAACTCTTGCTTACGAAAAACTTTCCTTTGGTGTGATGTTTGGCTTCGATCGGTCTAATCTGGTCCAGAGCACGACGAAGGTCCGACGAAAAATTTGCTCTACTTGTATTCTGCTCCGGCGGCTCGAAAAATTCTCCTGGTACACGTAAAGTTTGCCCGTACACCAACTCAGCAGGAGAACAAACATGACCACGGCCCTAACAAATTTTAGAATTTTTCTACGGACAAAAGACCACAAGGAGGTGAGTGTTACATATTAGGTAAAAAAAAACAGTAAGGTGGAGAGGAGGAGAGTGATGACTAAGAATGATTTAGCCTTTATTTGTTAAGACTTTTATTTTCGGAGAGGTTTCATTCCAGAAAAAAAGTGATTTGAGAGTTTTGATAAACAGTTTGAGTAGCGTTTAAACAGTCAATTACGTAATCAATTTGGGACACCAAAAAATTATTAAAATTTAACTTTTATTTCTATAAACAAACATTTATTAAACAAACTAACATTTATTCATCGCAATCTTCAACTATCAACACATCTTGCACGTCTTTAGGCAATTCATCTGCCACTACCGTTTGCCCATGGCGATAACTTGAAACAATGGGATCGGATGCAACAAGCAATCCACAACATATATCTTTCATTGTTTGCTTGCGTGAACCTTTCCACGCGTGATGCTTTCTTAGCTGCCTAATTTCTTTATTCATTGCTACCTGGGCTTCTTCGGACATACGACCAATGGGAAGCAATGCGTTATTTATTATTTTATACCTATGGACAAGCAACTTATGGAGCGTTGTAGGCATATTATGCCATCCATATAAAGAAGCATAGCGTTTGGCTGTCTCTTTTGCATATTGGTGGAATTTTTCTGGGTCAACGGATTCTCCAGATGAAACGTTCTCAATCGAATGATAAGATCAAGATCAATTCCAGTGATTTGAGATGAAATCTCAGCATTTTTGAAGAAACGTCTCGCGGTGTTACCTGTAGATAATAAGAACGATACGATTAGAATATTAACAGGTAAAAGGTATTAATATTGAAGAAGTCTCCGTAATTTCAAAGTGCTCAAGTGATGGAAAGCACTCATTTTTCGAAGAAGATATTTTTTCATAAGATGGATAAAAAATTTAACGAATGCGCGAATGATATTGTATCTTCTTTTCGAAAGTTTTGCGTCGACATATATTGCCAAAGCATGCTCAATCGGAATGCTTGTCGTGCAGGTGCCTTTCTTTAGTAACGAAGCCAATTCCGCATTTCCTTCTGCTTGCAAAGCCATTCCTGCAGCAAATTTCAGTTCTTGCGGAGTAAATGATTTACGCAACACTTCTGTTTTTCGCCGCTTGGTTCGATCACAAACGTCTTCAAAATCTTTTGAAGGACGACCACCTACATTCCGCATTGTTGAAGATGATGTTGCTTCACCAAAAACGACGAACTCTTCTAACCTAAGAAATTAAATAAAAGCAAAAAATAATCAACCGTAAAAAACACGAAACAATAACTACAAACCATTGCTCATTGGTCTTCAAAAACTGATCCTTTTTTCGATTCGCACTCTGCCATATTCGTTGAAACTCCTTAAAAAGCTTGGAAACGATCTCATCACGACCTTCTACCGTACATCCAACATATAGCGACACATATTGGTTGACAGCTATGCGTTTCTGCTCTACACGCACATCGCTGCAGTTCAGAGCACCCTCCAATACGTCTTTTCTTTTTAAGTAAACTTCTATAAAATATAAACAAATATTACTTCTAATATAACTAGAAATTTCATTGTGTGTTATCTATACCGTTTTTCTTCGAGCACATTTCCACTAAACCACACAAAGAGTGATTAACAATTTGAAAGTATTTGCTGGAACTCTACTTTTTATCAATATGATCACCGATCACTGATGATTGTTTATCAGCAACTCCGTTCGGTATTGCGAATGTGTATTGACATTTGTTTCACTTTCGACAAGTAAAATGAGATGAGGTATCATCATTCTTTTGTTCGCTGCAGCGCGCTGTATGGTATCTCTTCGACAAGTTAGAAAAAAAGATCAATGTATATTATAGCCCACACTCAGAGGAGCATGTATGAAAGCGTTGAAATGAGATTGGTAAGGGACAGTTCACATTTTACGTAGTTCACAACTTGAGACTATCTGATCCCATTGTAAATCGTAAAAGAAATGAATCCTTATATAACATCAACTTCAGCATTAACTTAGCTCTGAGTTCGCACCTTAAAAACGTCACGTGGTTTATGGACGGTCCCTAAGAATACCAATCAGTTTTGTCAGCTAACATGTGTGTGTAGCTGAATCGATCCATTGAATGAAAAACGTAGGTAATCGAACTTTTTAAATAATTTATATGATTTTATAGCTTTTGGACCACCCTAAGAGCAAAAAAATACACAAGTAAAGTTAATTTCAATATCAATAATGATTTCAGAACCCCCTAATAACCCTTTTAATCAGAATCTCCATTCAACTAACACATCGTGATAGCTTATTATTGATTACTTTTTACTTAACCCAAAATGAGCTGATTTTCATAATTTAGAACCACCCTAATATAATAAAACCAAAATATATGAAAAGTTTCATATCAGAAATACATTCAGGATACCAAAATCATCTTAACCTGTGAGTTTTAGCCATTTCGGATAACATATGAGATTTTGTCCGACCTTTGTATGGAGGCCCGCCACTGACGGTGAACCTTTGATTTTTGGCAAGCCACACAATTTCTCACGAACTCGGCGATGTCTTTGTTCATTTTTGGCCAAACGAATCTACTGGACAAAAACCTACGAGTTGCTCGTATGCCAGGATGAGCAATGTTGTGGAAGTGCTCCATAATCATGCGGCGATGCGGCTCTGGTATGTACGGACGAGTGCAACCATTTACGGAGACGTCACAATAAAGTGGTTTTGAACACAGCTGCAGGGTAACTTGTTTCAGATTCAACGAAGAACTCTTTTTTTTTTTTTTTTTTTCTTTGGTTTGTTTTTTCCGTCGATCTTGTTTTCCGTGCTGAGCACCAATGCTACCGACGTGCCAGGAAGGCAGCTCCCACACCTGGACCCTACCTATCGACCCATCAACTCATGAACCGGGCTTTACTTCCCATCCGAAGGAAGGCGTGATCAGAGATGTTATGCCTCAGAACATCCCGGCGGCGCTGACTGGGATTGAACCCAGGCCTGCTGGGGTGAGAGGTAATCACGCTTACCACTACACCACCGGCGCCGTTAACGAAGAACTCGTCGAGCTGAGTAATTTATGGAGTTCTCGGTCATTGTCCTGGTCCAATGCAATGATTTTGTAATCGATTGGAGATGGACAACTAATCGTGTCTACTCTGGAGAGCGTGTCTGCAGTAATATTAAGCTTTCCACTGATGTGTTTGATGTCCGTGGTAAATTGTGAAATGTACTGTAACGCTCTCTCTTCGTGGGCCAGACGACAGGCAGAATTCGAAGTCATAGCATGCGTTAGAGGGTTATTATCGGTAAAAATCGTAAATCGGCGGCCCTCTAACAGATGTCTGAAGTACCTTACGGCCATTTTCATAGCTATTAGCTCCCGTCCAAAAGTGGAATAGCTTCGTTGGCCCGGGGTTTATTTCTCCGAATAAAAACCTAACGGCTGCCAAGTCCCGTTGACACATTGCTGCAGAACGGCTCCGGCCGCGGTGTTAGAAGCATCTACTAGAAGCCCTAAAGGTTTATCTGGATCTGGTAATATAGTAACGCTTCTTCTGCTAGTGCTTTCTTACTGTTCTCAAACGCTTCTAAAGGGTGATATGGTCAAAATTTGGTCAAGGGAAAACGCGTGTAAATCGGTGAAATCGTTTATTTAAAAAATCAAATTAAATTTCTTTTTCAAGTTCAATTAGTATAAAATTCAGGAAAAATATTCAGTTAGGCTTCCGTTTTTCCAAATCCGAATTGCCGGGCCTTACGCTTGACCCCTGCCATCAGATTTTGTACAGCCACCTTGTCCACCTTCTTCGCCGCAGAAAGCCAGTTTGCCTTGAACTGCTGCTCGCCCTTAGCAGTTTTTTGGTCTTCTTTAGGTTCCGCTTGACAATAGCCCAGTATTTCTCAATTGGGCGGAGCTCTGGCGTGTTGGGAGGGTTCTTGTCCTTGGGAACCACCTGCCCGTTGTTGGCGGCGTACCACTCCATGGCCTTTTTACCGTAATGGCAAGATGCCAAATCCGGCCAAAACAGTACGGAACAACCGTGTTTCTTCAAGAAAGGCAGCAGACGTTTATTCAAACACTCTTTCACGTAAATTTCTTGGTTGACAGTCCCGGAAGCTATGAAAATGCTGCTTTTCAAGCCACAGGTACAGATGGCTTGCCAAACCAGATATTTCTTTGCGAACTTTGACAGTTTCATGTGCTTGAAAACATCTGCTACCTTTCCCCTTCCTTTTGCCGCATAAAACTCCTGTCCCGGAAGCTGCTTGTAGTCGGCTTTGACGTAGGTTTCGTCGTCCATTACCACGCAGTCAAACTTCGTCAGCATCGTCGTGTACAGCCTCCGGGATCGCGCTTTGGCCGTCGTATTTTGTTTATCATCGCGATTTGGAGTCACTACCTTCTTGTAAGTCGATAGTCCGGCTCGTTTTTTGGCTCGATGCACGGTTGTAGACGATACACCCAGCTTATTTGCGGCATCTCGGAGAGAGAGCCGCTTGAAACTACCGGCAACTCTCTTTGTCGTCTCAGCGGCTTCCGGTTTTCGATTTCCCCCCGATCCAGACTTCCTGGCTGTCGACAAACGTTCCCCAAACACTTTAATTACATTTGTAACGGTTGATTTGGCAACTTTTAGCGATTTTGCCAACTTTGCGTGCGAGTAGCTCGGATTTTTGCGATGCGCGAGCAAAATTTTGATACGCTGCTCTTCTTGCTTGGACGGCATTTTGACAACTGAAGAGTGAATTCCAAAATCAAAATAGGAGCAACATTCTACACACACACACCTTCAAAATGAGGGGTGTTCAGGTTTTTTAAATGCAAAATTGAAAGAAATACGTCAAGTTGATATTGACCAAATTTTGACCGTATCACCCTTTATGGCTGGTTCGGTCCATTAGATTTTCCTGGAATCGTTTTTCTTGTTACCTGTGATGAGACACCTTAATTCTGCCTGCATATCGGTCGCTTGGTGTACGAAACGTTTGTACCCGTTAACAAGTGCAAGGAATCGCCGAAGGTCTTTGATTGTCGTTGGGCGAGGAAAATTTAAAACCACTGACACTCGACTAGGTAACGGTTTTACGCCATCTCTTCCGATGAGGTAACCGATAAATTCGACTTCTTGTTGGGCGAATTTACATTTAGGTAAGTTTATTACAAGGCCATTTGATCGAAGTCTGTCGAACACTATTCGCATGTGCTGATGGTGCTCTTCAATTGAAGACGAAGCAACGCATATATCGTCGATAAAGACGACAACAAAATTGAGGTCTCCAAAAAGCCTATGCATGAATCTTTGGAACGTTTGACCTGCATTACACAGGCCAAACTGCATCCTAGTAAATTCGAATAGACCAAATGGAATTATAACGGCTGTTTTTGGTACGTCTTCTGCCTCCACTGGTATCTGATGGTAAGCTCGTTCAAGGTCGATAGTACTGCATATTGACTTACCGTGGAGGGCGTTTAGCAAGTCGTGGATGTGCGGGACCGGATACCTATCCGGAACAGTGACATGGTTTAGCTTGCGATAATCTCCAACAAAGCGCAGTTGTCCAGACTTTTTCGGCACGCAATGTAACGGGCTGGCCCCTGCTTAGCGAGCGACAGCTTGTCTGGTGACATCCGGCGCGCTTTACAAGCGGTAGGTGGTCCTTTGGTCACTATGTGATGAGTAATACCATGACGAACTTCTGCACGCAACGTCGACGGACGTGTTATAGTCTGGAACTCCTCAAGCAACTGACGGAACGGATGATCATAACTGATTGTTGTGACGTCGTGAAGAAGCGAATTTACCATCCCACCTGTGGACTTGAGTTTTGTTGTCCCATCGATGATACTACGGTGTCTGAGTTCCACCATCAATCCGAAATAAGACAGGAAGTCTGCTCTGATAATAGCTGTACTAACGTCTGCGACGAGGAAATTCCAGGAAAATCTCCTGCGGAGTCCGAGATCCACGTCCAGGAAACGTGTGTCGAAAGTTTTGATGTTCGAGCTATTTGCTGCATGCAACAGGAACGGAATCGGTGGCTTGGTTTGGTCTCTTCTGGTAGCTGGTAGGATAGAAACATCCGATCCAGTATCGATTCAGAAGCGAATGTTGTTGTTTCTGTCAAAAACGGATAAGCGGCGGCTTTCCTTGTTCATACCCACCCCCGCCGTGAAAGATGGGCTGCTGTCTAGTTTTTTGGCGAATTTTTGAAGACACACCGTACTTTTTGTGGTACCGTAAAACGGGGTAACATTGATAGTTTTTTAAAGTATATTCTAAATATTTTTTTGCAGAAATGAATGTTTTTTAAATTTTATATTTTTAAAACAAGTACTGACGATCCAAGACTTAAATCGTTAGTAATATGTTTAGCGGAAATTAAAGCATTTGCACTATTTTTTTAGTTTTGTGACCGAACTTCAGTATTTTGATTTGGGGTTACTTTGATAGTGCTCGATGAATGTAGAAAAAAATGAGTGAAACTCAAACAATTTAGTTCTCTAAATATGAAACTTTTAATGAGTATATAATCAGAAAACATCATAAGCAATAAGAATACAACATTGAATTTGTGATGGCTATATCGTATATACATTTCATAAGGGATGGTTTGAGTGCTTTTTCAAACAGACGAAAAACACGAAATTAGTTTTTTAATATGTTTGTTAAATATGTAGCACATACTATATAAAAACTATATATGATATCAACGGAAATAGCCTAAGCTACAATACGGAACCAATGTTACTAATTTAGAAAAAGCACAACGAGTAAATTTACTCTTTTTTATTATACTATCAAAGTTACCCGCATTATCAAAGATACCCCGTTTTACGGTACCAGCAAATTGGCTCATTAGCACTCTAACTTCTCTCGTTCTTGCCTCTGCTGATTCCCTTGAGCTTCCGGATTTTCGCCGTGAGATAGGCGATTTGTTCGCTGAGATCCTCCTGGGTAGGGAATGCTGGTTGCGAAGTAGTTGCTGCGCTACAGACGGGTGCGTGTAAGAAGACTCCACCATCTTATCTGCCATTTCAGCCAATTTGGTCAGTGTGCCGTCGTGGATCATCAACACCGTTTTGACATTTGCAAGAAGCCGCTGCAAAAACAACATTTTCATCAATCCATCATCAACATTAATCCCAGCCGCCAGATCCTGCATCCGGGCCAGTAGGTGCGTCGGCTTCATGTCGCCTAAATCGCAGGAGTTAAACAATTTCTCCATTTTTGCTTGCGCTGACATTTCGAAGCGGCTTAGCAGTCTGGTCTTGATTGACAGGTACTTGTCGTTTTCTGGTGGATTTGCAACCATATCCGAGATGTGGCACAACACGCTCTGGTCCACTTTGGCGATTATGTGGTATAATTTTGTTGCATCACGCGTTACTCCTGCCAGGATGAGCTGGGCTTCGGCTTGAGCGAACCACATAGCCGGATCGCTCTTCCAAAACTCAGGCAGCTTGATAGCTACGGAGGCTGTAGCCGCCGGATTTTCCTCTTGCTGTCCAGTCGCCATTTTCCCGGTTCGGTTCGAATTAGAAAAACAAGATGGCGAGGATATTTTCGCGAAAATTTCGTACGTGCGAAACACGGTATAATCGACCGTTTTTAACTCGATTTTTTCACTCAGGGTCACCAATGTGGTGTACAGACACGGACGGATATGGAAGACCGAATAAATGAACTCAAAATCAACGATTTAACTTGTATTTATTTCCGCTTCAATTCTTCGCGTCGTGACTCGTTCGCGATTCACTTTTTCTGCCTCTCCCTCCGGAAGTCGTCTCTCTCTCTCTGAATGTCAGTGGCAACCAGGGGTGTGCCAATCTCCACAAGAGGTTTCGAGAACAAAAGGATGGAACGGCATTCGAAATTACTGAGGTCAAGGTAAATTCATTGCGAGTGCAGTTTGAGCCCTCAGATGCGGACATCTTTGCTTTTATGAGGGACAGGATGAAGTTGAAGAGTAATGTATTGATGTCCATGTACAAGGACAAATCTACGATGTCGGTGATCATCAAGTTCAGAACGGAAAATGATTTGGCGAAAACGTTGGAAAGACTGCCCGGAACATGGATTTTGTTTTCGACGAATATCGGAGTTGCAAAGTGATGCTGTCAGCAGCAAACACGATGTTCAGGTATGTCTGGTTGTTCAACTTGCCTCCGGAGATCGAGGAAACGAGATTTGGACTGCTATGTCCAAATATGGAAAGATCCAGCGTATGGTGTGAGAGACATACGGAGCGGAAACCGGGTATCCAATTTGGACATCGGTTCGTGGACTCTGCATCGAGCTGAAAGAGGGAGAGGAAATACCGGCAACAGTTAATGTTCGGAGCATTCGTGCGCGAGTGTTTTACGAAGGTCTGGTGAACAAATGCTTTCAATGTGGAAGCACGGAGCATATCAAAGTGGATTGCCCAGCGCGGAAGTCGGTAAATGAAAGGCTCAAAGCGGACCAAAGCAGTTCTTATAGCGGTGCCCTTAAAGGAGTTTGGAACAGGGCCAAAAAGAAGCGAACCTTCCGGGAGACAGGAAATGCCGAGATTATGACAAACCTAAACAAACTGCAAGCTGCTCACGGAGCATCGATGTGTGTGAATCTTCTGGCACTACAATGTCTGGAAAGAATGAACATTCACAACGCGTGGAGACGGACGATGTATCCAATAGAACGAAGCAGATAACGGTTCAAATACCACACTCACAACAGATGGAGACGTATGGTATTTCTAACAGAGCGGAATCGAGTAGCTTTTAACCAACACCAGTGGAGGCGGAGGGTGTTTCGATGAAACGAGTGAGAGATGGTGTGCAACAAAAGAGCATAGATGAGTCTGACGATAGCTCATTGTCGGACATATCGGATGTGGGAAAAGGGGAAATGACGAAAATTAAGGTGACGACTACTATCAGCGGTTGGCAGAAAGTGACAACAAGCAGCCGGAACAAGAAATTGAAACACAGTCAGGAGAAAGGAATAAGTAAATCCGCTAGCGAAAAGTCATCGTGAGTAGGTGTATTTCATTGAGGTTGTTTTTGAGTGCATTTGTGGATATGATGTTTTAAAAAGATGAATGTTCAAAGTTGGTTCAATAAATGTGAATAGCTCGGACCAGCACGAACAACAAAAGTTTATTGCGGGATTTCGTTACGAATAATGATATAGATATTCTGTTTCAACAGTTTGTTCCTTCGCACACTGCTTAAGTTAACATTGGAGAAAATGGATTGGGCACTGCCATATCGATACGCAATTCTTTTGGTTTTAACCAACCATTGTTGGATTCAAACGGAATAATTTCATCGGTGATAGTTAATGAAGTTAATTACACCAATGTACCGTATGCGTGATTATGTTTGCACCATTAAACAATGTCAAAATTTAAAAAAATCGCAAAAATTTCGTTTTCGGTTTTTTTTATTTATTCAAAGGGGGGATGTTTCTCAGAGTCTTAAACTATGTTAATCATCGATCGAGTTTCCACTTGCTGCAATTACGGCCTCCATACGCTTCCGGAATGCACGGCAGGTTTCAATAATGTAGTCTGGATCCATTTCTCTCCAGGTACGGGTCAATGTTTGTCGTAGGCTTGCTGTACTCGGGTGGCGTTTAGAACAGGCCTTGGCCTTCATGACGCGCCACATTGAGTAATCCAGCGGATTAAGATCGGGGCTGGATGGCGGCCACATATCCTTCGCCCACAACGGAAGATGTTCCTGCAACGACTTATGAGTGCGGTTCGAGGTGTGGCACGGAGCCCCATCTTGTTGAAATACAACATTTGGCTTCGGACCGAACTGTTCTTTGATCCACGGAAGAACATACTTACTTAAAATCCCGATGTAGACCTCCGTGTTGACCTTATTGCCTTCTGGAATGAACACCGGGTCCATTTTTTTGCCATCGGAAGCCACCAATCCAAACACCATAACGCTAGCAGGATGCTTGGTCAGATACACGTTCTTGTGCTCTCGACTTCGCCCCGCAATCTTCCTTTACGATCTTCCGTGCCGTAAAGTCACTGATCCCGTGTTCCTTTGCCATTTTCCTTATTAAACGCACTGGATTCACCCGAATCTTTCTTTTGATAGCAGCGACAACCCTCGGAACCCGAGCTGACCTCGGACGACATGTGGCCACCATCGCGGATAGTTGTCCTTTCTTTTCTCGGTCTAAAACCCTTTTGACGGTCCATCGGGACACTCCCACGGCGATTGAAATGTCTTTTTGCGACATTTGCGCGTGGGACAAATCACGAATACGCTGCCACTTCGTCATGGTGCAACTGTCAAACTAAGTATATAATTTTCTTTTATACACAGCCTACTACGGTATGAGCTATATAGGTTGAAACGGGAACCTTATTTGTACGATGGTGTAAACATTGTCACGCATACGGTACAGGGTGTTCGGTTCCTTAGTGCAAATAATTTGAGGGGCGATAGAAGGTCAGATTTGAAGTAAAAAACTGTTCTACGCGTATGATCAAATCTCAAAGATTACTGAGCTATTGAACTTTTTTGGTCTATGCTTGCAATAAATTGGCTCTAACTAAAAAACCATGCCATTTGGCACAAAATTCTTGCCTCCATTGTACAGCTTGGTAAATTTCTTACTTAAAAGTGTTATTTTTATCTTAAGTAAGCTGCATTTAGGCACATGTTAGGGATAAAATAGTCTAGAACTGGTGTTTTCCTACGCGTTTTCCATTATTATTTAAAAAAAAAAACGTAATAAAGTGTATTGTTTTGTCTAACCAAAAGATGACTCTATACTTTCCACAACTATTTCTTAGACACCAATTTTGTATCTTGTTTAGTTTTGTCGCAATTTCGTACTAAACACATAATGTTGGGTCGTTAATTAACGGATGCGTAAAACGCGAATTCAACCCCACCGTGCGTTGCTGTTGACGTCTGTTTGCATTATCATTATCGAAGGTTCGCTAAATAGCGCGAATTATTTGGAATTTCCAGAAAACGAGCTTCCAATCCTGCTGGAGGCAGCGTTGCCAGAATGTTTTAAAGCTTATCAGTATCAACTGTTTTAAAATCGGTATTTACAATTTTAATTAATTTTATATTTTTGCCGTTTTTTAAAGCGAAAATTGTAACTGTTGGACTGTGATCGGAAAATTCCGGAAGAAAACTCCGGGGAATGTTTGAATTAGCTTCTGGAGGAAGCTGAAATAAACAACCAGAGAAAGAAGAAAGAAGCTCTTCTGGAGGAAATTTGGGGAAAGTTCTGAGAGTAGTCGGAAAAACATCTGCGGAACTTCCAAGACATAAATTGAGAAACTTCTGGCGAAAATTTAAAGAAACTTTCAGAAAAAAATTGCATTTGACATTCAAAGGAAGGCATAAAAGTTTAGGAAATTGGAAGTAAATTCCAGAAGTAGTCATGTCCGAAATGAACCAGAAGAAGCTCGGAAAAACCATCCAAAAGACGTAAAAAGAATCTGGACAAAATTCCAGAACTAGACGAAAGAAATTTCTGGGAGAAGTTAAATTGAACTTTCTGGAGAACACGGAAGAAACTTCCTGGAGACGCGGGCAGAAACTTCCTAAGGTAGATTGGAAAAAAAAAAATCTGGAAGAAGTCGAAAGCCAGAGCGCTAACGCAACAGTCGAAAGAAACAAGGACATAATTCCGGAAGAATTGGGCGATGTTTAAATGACCCAGAACATTTTCCAAATGGTCATAAAACATCCCTGAAGACCCCGCAATGTCCCTGACGTTTTTGGAACATTCCTGAAATGTACTTAGGAATATTCCATATATCCTTGGAATTCCTTAAAAGTTCTTGAAATTTTCCATAAGTTAACAGGGCTGTTAAAGAGTACTCTGGTCATCTTTGAAATACCTTGAACTTTCCTGAATATAATGAGAATACCGGAATATCTCTAATCAACTTTGAAGGTCTCTAGACTTTCTTGAAGATTACGAAATTTCTTAAGCGCTCTCACATTTTTTTTGAATTTATTGTAACATCGGCATTGAAGTTCTCCGATCTTCTTGATTTTTCTTATTTTTAAAAGTTATCGACACTGCCATTAATAAGCACGGAACTTCCCATAAAATGTTCTCAAATATGCTTATATTCATGTTACTTCCCTTACGTGTCATCAATTTGCATGAGCCCCTCGGAACATTGCTGAAGTTTTCGGAAATTGCCTGAGTTTCTCAGAACTCCTTTAAAATTTCTAGCGATTTTCTTGAAATTTATTGATCTGTCCTGATGTTCTCGGAGCTTCCTAAAGTTCTCTCAATTCTCCAGAAACAAAACTGTCCTTAAAACAATTAAATTTTCCAGAAGTTCTTTGGACTTGTGAAGTTTCCAAAATATTTATGATGTTTCCTTAAGTTCACTGAAGTTCACTGGACTTTCCTGAAATTTCCGGGTTATTGAATTTTAACAGAAGTTATTGAAACATTCTTTCAAAAGTCTTGAATTTTTTGAAGTTTCAGAATTTCTTAAAAGTTCCTGCAGGTAGTGTTGATCCGCAATCAAAATCTGGAAGCATCCCTGAAGTTCCGGGAAAGTGAGAAATAACTGGCGGGAGAAGATGGAAGAATCATTCGAACGAAGGCTGAAGAAGCTTCCAAGGGAAGTCGAAATAAGTTTCCGAGAGGAATCGTAAAATAATTAACGATGTTAGTTGAAAGAAAATCCAGGAACTTAAATAATGTCTAAAAAGTATTCACCCCCCCCCCCCCCAATTACCAGGAAGAGCCATTGACTGTTTTTCGATTCATGGGTAGCCAAAAACGGTGAGGAAATTGAAACATTAATCGACAGAGTATCCATTAGACATTTTTTAGAATTTAAAGGGATAAAAAATTTGAGATATTCAAAAAGATACAAGTCTCTCACAATAATTTTCTCTGAAATTCTGAGCGCGGGTAGGCAATAATCATTTTAATAATTAAAAAAAATCGGTATTAATCGGTATAAAATATCAAAAATCGGTATTCTGAGGAACCTTATCTGAATATCGATATCTAGTTCGGAAATCGGTATAAATACCGATAAATCGGTATATCTGGCAACGCTGGCTGGAGGATGGGCAAGAGTTTTGTGCTAAATGGCATAGTTTTTGAGTTAGAGCCAATTTATGGCAAGCATAGACCAACACAGAAAAAAGTTCAATAACTCAGTAATTATTTGCACTAAGGAACCGAACACCCTGTATATGCATTCTTGGGAAGT
This sequence comes from Ochlerotatus camptorhynchus, assembly GCF_037179485.1. Lineage (NCBI taxonomy): Eukaryota > Metazoa > Arthropoda > Insecta > Diptera > Culicidae > Ochlerotatus > Ochlerotatus camptorhynchus. The sequence goes on from NW_027040683.1 coordinate 6,703,794, forward strand.
AATAGGAAAAAAGAGAGAGACCATTTGTTTGTCAATGATTTGGCTGTGCATTTTGGCAAGGGTGGGAAGAAGTTTTGCACAGGTTTGAAAAACCTTGCGGATATGTTTCATTTAAAAGATGTGGCTTTGGAACTCAAAAAGAACATTTTCACATTCAGTAGAGGTGATAGTTCATCGAGTTTGGATCGTTTTATGCTCTTTTCGCCCTTTTTGGAAAATGTCAGTTGTTTCATTACGATTCCTGCAGCTTTCTCACACCACTTTGGAATCTTGATGACTATAACAGGGGCCGTGGGTGACTTTGCTCCAGTTGGGCGAGGACACTGGAAAATTAACAGTTCCTTAGTGAAGGTTAAGAAGGACTCAAATTATTTAATTTATAGAAATGATCGTCTTGATGGACCCTGTGGTGGCGTTGCCATCATTGTTCATAGACGAATCAAACATAAAAATTTTTCTTCATTTGAAACCAAATTTTTTGAAACTTTGGGAGTTTCTGTTGAAACAATATTTGGACAACTTACGTTTATAGCTGCCTATTTGCCATTCCAATGCGTAGGCCAGCAAAAGAATTTTCTCAAGGGTGACCTCCAGATACTTACCCGTCATAGGTCTAAATTCTTCATTATTGGTGATTTTAATGCAAAACACCGCTCATGGAATAATGCTCAAAGCAATTCCAATGGTAATATTCTGTTTGATGATTGTTCTGCAGGTTATTACACTATTCAATATCCAAACAGCCCAACATGCTTTTCTTCTGCAAGAAATCCCTCCACTATTGATTTGGTCTTAACTGATTCACGTCAACTTTGTAGCCAATTGGTTACCCATGCTGACTTCGGTTCTGATCACCTTCCAGTAACTTTTGAAATATCCCAAGAAATAATTTGTAATCCCAACAGCTCTACTTTCAATTACCATTGAGCTGATTGGGAGCAATATCGAACATATATGGAATATAACTTCGATCCAAACATTCCTTTGCAAACCAAAGATGAAATTAATTATGCTCTTGAATCTCTGACTACTTCTATAGTTGAAGCAAGAGCTGCCTCAGTTTCAAAATGCGAGGTTAAATTCGATTCAATTATAATAGACGACGATCTTCAGCTCTTGATCCGTCTTAAAAATGTCCGTAGAAGACAATATCAAAGAACACGCGATCCTGCCATGAAAGTTATCTGGCGGGATTTACAAAAACAAATTAAAAAACGATTCTCTGCCCTGAGGAACAAAACTTTTGAAAATAATGTTTCTAAATTAGACCCAAGTTCCAAACCCTTTTGGAAACCCACAAAATTTTTGAAAAAACCTCAAAAGCCAATTCCAGCGCTTAAAGAAGGTGGTAAAATTTTGATCACAAATTTGGAAAAATTTCAGAAACTTGCTAAGCAATTTGAGAGTTCCCATAATTTTAGTTTGGGTCTTACTAGTCCTATTGAGAATCAGGTTGCTCGGGATTATCTGAATATTTTCTCTCGGGAAAATATTTTTGATGATTCCTGGGGGACTGATTTGGACGAAGTAAGGTCTATAACTAAAAAGTTTCAAAATATGAAAGCTCCAGGTGATGATGGAATTTTCTATATCCTCATCAAAAAACTCCCAGAGAGTACCTTGTCTTTCATGGTAAAATTGTTTAACAGGTATTTCCATTTGGCATACTTTCCTGATAAATGGAAAAATGCAAAAGTTGTTCCAATTTTGAAGCCGGATAAAAATCCAGCTGAAGCTTTTAGCTACCGCCCAATAAGTTTGCTTTCTTCAATAAGTAAACTTTTTGAAAAAATAATTTTGAATAGAATGATGCTTCACATCAATACGAACTCAATTTTTGCAGATGAGCAGTTTGGATTTCGCCATGGGGATTCAACTACTCATCAACTCTTAAGAGTAACCAATTTAATTCGTTCAAACAAATCTGAAGGCTACTCAACTGGAGTTGCTCTTCTAGACATAGAAAAGGCATTCGACAGTGTTTGGCATGAAGGTTTAATTGCTAAATTGAAAAAGTTTAATTTTCCACTTTATATTATAAAATTAGTTCAAAATTATTTAACTGACAGAACTCTGCAGGTAAATTATCAAAATTCCAAATCTAATCTACTACCTGTTAGAGCAGGAGTTCCTCAGGGTAGTATTCTTGGGCCAATATTGTATAACATTTTCACTTCGGACCTCCCTGATTTGCCTCAGGGTTGCCACAAATCTTTGTTCGCTGATGACACAGGCATTTCCGCTAAAGGAAGAAGTCTTCGTGTTATTTGCAGCACACTGCAGAAAAGTTTAGATATTTTCTCTTCTTATTTACAAAAATGAAAGATTTCTCCCAACGTTTCCAAAACTCAACTTATAATATTTCCACATAAGCCTAGAGCTTCGTTTTTGAAACCTAGTAGTAGTCACATAGTCACTATGAGCGGAGTTCCAATTTCCTGGTCAAACCAAGTGAAATATCTTGGATTAGTACTTGACCAAAATTTAACATTTAAAGACCACATTGAGGGCATTCAAGCCAAATGTAACAAATATATAAAATGTTTGTATCCTCTTATAAACAAAAAATCCAAACTTTGCCTGACGAATAAACTTCTAATATTTAAACAAGTTTTTAGACCGGCCATGCTTTACGCTGTGCCAATATGGTCTAGTTGTTGCACTACCAGGAAAAAAGCACTTCAAAGGTGTCGTGACGGGACCAAGGTTTCCAGCCTCGGTCACGGCTACACGAATCTTGCGACCATATTTACACCAACTCTATACACCACAAAAGGATTCAGAACAAAGTTCTGAAGATGATTTTGAAGTTGCCTCCCTAGTACAGTACTACCGAAGTACATACACGCAAACCAAAAATCTATTACAATGAATGTTAGTTCCGTTTCCTATCATCCTCTGTTCATGAACATCGCAACGAATGTTAGAAATTGAACATGCAGGCGATGTAATGGTTTTTTGTCTTTTTTATTTCGTGTTCTATCTACGCTTTCGACAATACCAGTAAGCTTGTAGAACGACGCACATTGTAGAACATTGTAGAACGACGCACACACTTGCCTCGAATCTCTCCAGCAGAAAAAGCATACGAAGTCGAGTATGCAAGAGAATGAGCGCTTCATGTTTGCTTTTAGGCTATTCTTATTCAGAAGCATGGAGAGAGCAGTGGAGAAAGCACAGGTCTGATAATCGCAACGTTCGTGGTTCAAGTCCAGTTGGCAGTCTGCTTCCTATTTTTTTCGACATAACTAATTTACCTCACTAATACACTCTACATTTTTCGGTCTCCAATTTTCTTGCATTGGACCGCAGCTAGGTACATCGCATCCTCGGTTCATGCGGTCTTCACTAACATCCTCTGATGATGAATCACACATAATTGTTAGCGAATCTTACATCCCCCGGTTGGGTGTAATGGCAATATTTATGTTCATAGTCATATTTATAGTTTCATCAGCACTTGGAAAGAAGTTGGTTCTGTGGAGCGCCGATATCTAAGCTGTCGAGTGCAAAGTAGTTCTTCACGGTCTCGTGCAAGATTTCATTCATTCGTTGGAAGCAGAACAAGTTCCGAACATCATCCAGCCAGGTCTTTACTGCACCTAGCTCGTTTGACTTCCCTTCATGGCGTCAGTTAATCTATCGGCACCCCTTTATTTGTTTATTTATTTAAAAATTCAACTGACAATTATTGTCTAAATGAATAAAACTTAAACTAAATAGTTACGGTCAACGGTACGAAAAAGGCCAAGTAGCCGATGACGAAACACGTCAGCTGATACATTGAAGTCGAACATATAAAAAAAAAGTTGTTGAATTGCCGGCTGATTGCTCGAATTGGCTCGTATTGTGTATAATTTCGGCTCCGTGGTTCCAAAAACAGAAAGTCGCGTTGACGAAGAGACCTCTCAGGGGCATACATATTTAACTGTGACAGCAGTGTTGGACAGTCCTCGTACGGTGGCAGGTTCGTTGGGTCACGCCAGTTGAGGAAACGAAGAGCATATCTCACAAACTTGCGTTGAACGGATTCAATTCTAGTGATCCAGCTAGCATGGAAAGGGCACCAAACAACTGAAGTAGACTCCAATAAGGATCGCACAAGCGAGCAGTAAAGTGACCTTCTGAGGCATAGCGGGTCACGGAACTCGTCGGCAATTTATACAAAATAAAGCCCAATTGTCGATTAGCTCTGGAGATGATGTCATTGTAGTGGATTCTGAAAGTGAGTCTGCAGTCCAAGGTAACGCCGAGATCCTTTATGTGCTCTACACGAGCAAGACAGCGTCCGTAGAGAACATAGTCAAATATGATTGGTTCGATTTTTCGGTGATAGGAAATAATGTTTGATATTTCTATGCTTAGACTCATCAAATTTCTTGAGCACCAGTCAGCAAAAATAATTAACATATTCTGGAGATCCCAGCAGTCCGAGAGGCTTTTAATAATTTTGTAGATTTTCGTATCGTCTGCATAGAAAACGCGGCATCCTGATGGTATCAGCAAGGAGACGTCGTTTAAAAAGATCGAAAATAGTAGCGGTCCTAGGTTACTGCCTTGCGGGACTCCCGAGTTGTTTGAGAAAACATCCGATTCTGACGCGCCAATCTTGACATGTACATAGCGATTCACCAAGTAAGATCTGAACCAATCCACAGCAGTTGACGAGATGCCAAGTATCTCCTGCTTGGCCAGCAAGATATTATGGTCCACCGTGTCAAATGCAGCTTTTAGATCCATATACGCAGTATAGACTTGCCATCCTGAATCCATGCATCGCAGACAGTTAGAAGTGAACTGCACCAGGTTCGTGGACACGGAGCGCTTCGGGTAGAAACCGTGTTGTTCTGTATCGATATAATGTTTGCAGCGTGCGAACAGAGCACCATTTATGATAATCTCGAACAGTTTTGAGCAGGCACACAGGGAGGTGATTCCACGATAATTTATGACATTCCGTTGTGGACGGAGAGAGATTGTGACAAAGGCTTCAGTTCCTTAACCGTGTAGACATGCGTCAAGTTATTCTGTCATATTTGCCGGAAACAGGGAGTGTATTCAGCTCCTTCGCCAAACTTAGTGTTTCATGCATAACGCATGACGTAATTGATGTACAGTCCCTTTAAAAGTTACTGTAATTATTCCTGTTCATTCTGACTATGCCAGAGAAAATCTGCATTGTCATAGTCAAGTTTCGATGGGAGTCAATAACATAATACTTGCGATCATCACAAAATGACCAAAGTTTCCTTTAAATTCCGACATAATCATAACACCCCAGTTTGATCTCCCCCAAGTCATCTCGCCAGCATTACAACCGATGTTAAAACAGATTCCCTTATCAACTTACCCCAGGAACCACCCTTTACCGAACTGAAATCCCCGCAACCAAACCGTGTGCAATGTGTCAGATAGGGGCATAAACTTCTTAAGCCAGCATCCACCATCCTGTTTGCCGACCGACCCCGCAGCATCAACAACAGCAACGATCCAAAACTACATAACTTTGTTATCGGTTCGGGGATAGCGTAGCCACGTGAAACGACTCCCAGCGCCAATTTCGGTGTTTCACCCGTGTTCCTGCCTCGTCTCGCTTTATCAGATTAAAATAAAATTATGTTTCCAGGCATTCCTCGATCTACCGCACCGTCGTCTGTCTGTTCGCGTTGTAAACGCTAAGCACCGATCTCACCGACCTCGAGTCCATGTTTTTTCCCACCAGAGGGTTTCCGCCTGTTTCTTCGAACCCGGTCCCGTCTTCGGAATTGGCAAATGAGATTTAATATAAATTGAAAAGTTTCCGGCACCTGATGGGTGGTTGGCGGGTGGCTGATTTGGTTCCATTTCGGCGATGGAATTATTTGGATTGTCTTCCGTTGAATGCTCGTCCGTCTACTGCGAGCAGCTGTCATTAAAAAGTGAAATTTTTACACTCATCTTGCAGAACGCTGCTGGTCGGGAAGGACGGATGAAGGATTCTGAGATGATATGACAGTAGTTCATTGTGGGACTCTGTTGAAAAAGAGGGGTGTGGAAAAATGTAACTTGAATTGCTTTCTGGAGCTGCTGTTCATCGATTGGATTGGGCTTAAGATTAAAGGTGATAGATTGTTGTTTACTTTTTCTGGTGTGGTTGTTTACTTGATGTGGTCCACAGTGTCTCTTGGTATGTGGCTGCTTATGTTTATTTTCTCAAGCATCCAATCAAGTACTCCGGAAACGATGGCTCTAAGCGCGCGTCCCTGACTACCACAAATCGTATAATAATGCACAGATAGAATCGTAAGAATTAATTTCATCGCATCATGCCAATGTGACCCGCCATGTTTTGATAAACTGAAGTTTGATATATGGCAGGACGGGTTATGGTACTGGTCGAGAAGTGGACTGGGATTGCACCCAGGCCCTTTGGAGTGAGAGGCAATCACACTAAACACTACACCACCTTCTTCATCTTTGGTTTTATAACCTTACTGGGACTTTATATAAAATAGTTGCAACCCACAGAATGCAACCAATCCTTGCAACCAAGCGATGCACCAGATTTAAGGAGACAAATCTGAAAAATTAACGCCTGGGCGTGTGATTTTGGCGAAATGGAAGCAATGCCTGAGGCCGGCAGCCAAATCCTCTTCAGAGTAAATTCACAGTGGAAAACAAACAACGACAATCGAATTAATTGCTTATTAAATTAGGGATCAAGAGAAAGCTCGTCAGCTACAGGATCCGATGGTAAAATATAATTAGGAAAACTTTCATCCACTGTTCCTTTCTTCGTTACATGATACCACAAATGGATACAAAAATCTTGATTTGCTCGCTGCCTCGTAAATTCCTAAAATCCCTCATTAAATGAATCAACGACTAAATCCAATTGAAGCCGCTCGTCATTCCATGTATGGCACAAAATAGATTTAATCCATTGAGCAGAACCAGTTTTACGATTGCCATTTTTAACCTACCACACCTCACGCTCGATTGATCAAGCTTCATCACAGTGAAGTACACATTGCGGTGCCACATGTGTACAATCGCAAAAAAATGTGTCACCAAATGATGGAAGTAACTTTTTCACTGAAATCACATAATTTTCACCACCACCCGCGTCCGATGGCGTCGTCGGTTCAATTTTCATTGAACCACATCACCCACCCTCGTCACCTCTTCGCTATGTATCTTCCACCCACAGGAAAATCAGGTGTGAAGGTAATCCAATAAAACCGAATCCATGAACTTCAAACTGGATCTCGATTATTTTCTTCCCTGGAACGAACGCGAACGGTGCGCTACACTGTCACATTGTCTTCCCCGTCCTACACCTCCCATGTGTGTGTCTGTGTATGAGTCCCTGCCATCCCAACGAACCACACGTACAAATAGAGATGGAAACGTTCCGATAGTTACCCGCCAACATTCGCCCACTTTGCTACCCCGTTGCCAATCGACGAGCTTTCATCCAAGCAGCACCCACCCGCCAATTTCCCGTTTGCCCATGCAGCACGAGAGTGTGGTACAGTGGAAATTGTTGTTGACTTTACCTAGCAGATCAGTTCCACGCCAAATGACGAATCGATCAGATGCGACCATCTATCATGTGCATAAAACTTTGCATAATTGTACGTTTTGGTCAATATTTTTGACGTTGGATAACGTCTTTCGGCAACATACGGGGGTACAAAATTGAAAACAGTCATTTTGGATGCGTTACGAAAAATTAAAAGATTTTGAACGATAATATCTCAACCGTCTCTCGATAGATTTACGAGCTAATGGCATCAATCGATTGGAAATATTTCTAGCAATTTGCTGAATGTTTCAAAACTATTGATTTCATTCTGTAAACTATTGAAAAATGGTTAAAAGTAAACCATTGTCTAAAGATGGTGAAAATCGATTGATTTTTTAATATTCTTATACTTTCTCCAACCGAGACATCAGATGCGAGTATCTGACACCTCTGATATTTTCTGTTCTACTATATAAGCGTCCAACAAGGTCGCCCGTTCCATTGATGATATGACAACCAAATTTATTCAAAAATGCAATCTTTCTGAACATGCTTTAATAACAATTTGTACATAGTAGGTTAAGTGTATATAGTAGAGTAGGTTAGTTTTAAGTAGTTTCTCTTCAAATTCTAAAAACAAAACAAACCAATCCCACCAAGGTGGTCGACCGTGTACTAAGTCTAGGACTAATTCTGTAAAACAAATTTTGAATTTTGCCCATACCTAAAGATGAAGAAAGCAATTAAATCACTTAGTAAAAAAAAATTTATATGGTAATCGTCCAAGTTAAACTGAAATAAAGATCATTTAAACTAAAATTAACGCCCGTTCCATCATTGTCTATCCGATCGTCGACCCAGCAGCAGAGCCGCAGAGCAGCAGTACCAGAGCAGCAGTACCAGAGCAGCGGAAGCAGAGCCTGGGGGCGAAAGGTCAACTACGCCGAGTGCGTTGGTGCCAGTGCTCCGGTATACTGGGCCGCCGTCATGGAATGCCCAGCTGCTGCAGTTCTCAGTCGGTCGTATTCACCGTCTGCTCCGCAAGGGCAACTACGCCGAGCGCGTTGGAAAAATGGCCCTTTTCAGGGCCACAACATTATCAAGAAAGAGTTTAACGATTAATTTTCTAGTGCCTTTCCGACACTTGAATATCTCGAAAAATAATTTTAAAATTCTTAACAATGTATGATGCTACGAGAATCTTGAAAACATAATAAAATTTACTTAGAAAGTACCATAAAATATATGTTATTTTCTAGTTGATTGGGCAAAGACCTTTTCACTTTGATGCTACATGAAAATAAAGTGAAATTCATATCCAAATCATATAGGGTTAACTACCCCATTGCCGGCCTGTTTAGCACAACCCACACTTAGTCTTTCTAAATCTAGCGCAGTATAGCACCAAACGGAATGTTATTATTACTGATGGATTCCAAATTTATTTACCTTTCCGTACGTACCGTAAGATTTGATAAAGACAAACCAATCGTTGAGATATTTTCAAAAGTCTTACATTACTTCTTGACGCCAAACTCGGCCTACCGATTCTAAACCAATGAATTCACTTCGGCCTATCGAATGAAGATAAAAATTGATTCGGTCGGAGCGCTTCTTTTGTTTTTGCGAATAATGGGTGCAAACCTTGATATCACGCGTTTTCATTGACTTCGTTTGGTAGCTTATAAACTAAAGTATCGTACCAAATGCATAATTGACACGTTAACTCTGAAATCATGGATTTATTTGAAGTTTTGTGCTCGATAGGCCCAAAATGGACGATTAGGCCGAAGTAGTTCTCTACCCTACCGGACCCGGCTGTGTTTGTTTTCAAAATCCCGAAAACAAACCCCCGCACACGTTCTACTTCGTTACTTCGTATCTAGACTAGAACGGAACGAACGATTTTAAATTTTAAAGGTCACTTCAACTCTTTTGAATTATTGTGGTGGCCCTGAAAAGGGCCGGTTTTGTTAAGATTTAGACGGGGTAATTAAGCGCGTTCTCCACGAATACGACGAGCCAGCTGGATGTCCTTCGGCATGATAGTGACGCGCTTGGCGTGGATGGCACACAGATTGGTATCCTCGAACAGACCGACCAGATAGACCTCGCTAGCTTCCTGCAGAGCCATAACAGCTGAGCTCTGGAAGCGCAGATCGGTCTTGAAGTCCTGGGCAATTTCACGGACCAGGCGTTGGAAAGGCAACTTTCGGATCAGCAGTTCGGTGGATTTCTGATAGCGGTGGATCTCACGCAAGGCGACGGTGCCTGGCCGGTAGCGATGGGGCTTCTTTACTCCTCCGGTGGCTGGAGCGCTCTTGCGAGCGGCCTTCGTTGCCAACTGCTTGCGAGGAGCCTTTCCTCCAGTGGACTTGCGAGCGGTCTGCTTAGTACGAGCCATTTTGTTGTTGTGTATTCAATGAAAGCACACTGTGGAATAAACAATAAAAATCACTTCCATTCTGTTTTATAACATGCGTTTGCTGTGTTCAACCAATCAGAAACGATGAAAGAACAAGAACAAAACAACTAACAAACAGAATTTAACCCTCGAGTAGGTATAAAACAGCCAAAATTTGGAATTTTTGTTCACTTTCGTTTCAACCTTCATCGACGTTACAATTATCATACTGGAAAAGGACTTGGCAAAGGAGGAGCCAAGCGTCACCGAAAAGTGTTGCGTGACAACATCCAGGGCATCACTAAACCTGCAATCCGTCGTTTGGCTGCACAATTAAGTACAACACATAACAGACGTTATCCAACGCCAACCCTGCGGTCGTATCTAGTATACAACCCTTCCAACTTTTTAAGTCAGAATTCGGCCATTTTGAATCTCGCAAAAAAAAACTTCAAAATGGTGGATAAGAAATCATTCAAAAAATCATAAATCGAAAATGTCACTTCCAATCAAAATGACGTCTGAGACAAAGTTGAAGGTAAAGGTAATTAAATAACAAAAATCACCATGTTTAAAATAAGATGAACACTTCAAAATTAAGTAAGATCATTAAATACAAATATTTGGCATGTTTTTCTTTTTGTTCAATACATTTTGTGAAAATTTTCACACAGAAAACCATTTTCAAAATGGCTGGAGATGCTCAACATAAATGAAAGACTTTAAGTGGGCACTTTATACGACATATGAGTATATCCCAAGTAACAATTTTGGTTTTATGAGGGTTCTGTAGACCATGATTAAGTCTTTTAGGATGCTATAAAACCGCGATAAAACCTGCAATGTTACTTGGGATGAAAGTTTAGAATTTCAGGGAAGTACAGAGACCTTCAGAAAACTTATGAAAATTTTCAGAAACTTCACGGAAGTCCAGAGAATTTCAGAGAAATTTAAAGGTGTTTACGGGAATTCTATTTATTTCCGAGCAGAACCGACATCTTCAATAGAAGTAAGAGCTTTATGGAAGCTTCGAGAACATCAAGACAGGTCAGAGAATCAAAGGGAAGTTCAAATAATTTCAAGGACATATTATACATAGAAACATATTAGGTTTCTATTAGAGAAGTTTCGAGAAACTCAGTGAATTTCCGAAAACTTCAGCAAAGCTTATGAATTCCTGGAAAAAAATCCGGAAAACGACGTGAAAGTATTTTAAGGGTGTTATATCATGGAGATTTCAAGAACTTAAAAAATGCAGAAATTTAGCTAAGTTGATTAGAGAACATCAACGTAGTTCCATTCCAACTTTTAGCAAGCAGCGATATCTTCAAGAAATTCCAGAGAACTAAATTTACATATTTTTAAATAGTTTAACGATATTAAGCGAAGTTCCGAGTACATCGAGGATGATCAGATAGCTTCAGAATAATCTCATTAACTTATGCACATTTGCAGCGACTCACAAGGAGCTCCGTGGAATTATAGGGTGTTCCAAGAATTCTATGATTGATCCTAAAACGTCAGAAGCGTCAGGGAATTATGAATATATATTAAAAAATATGCTGGATTATTAGACAAATTTAGAGAACATCAGGTAAGCATAGATAAGTTCAGTGAAAATAAGCGAATGTTAATAATGGTTATAATACTTAAGGAACACTTTAGAAACTTAAAGGCAAATTAATTACTTCAGTAAAAATGCGGGTTTTTTAAAAATACTGATAAATTCAGGGCAGTTTTAGAGGCAGCTAAAGAAATTCATTAATCGTTTGGGAACCAGGAAAGTCTAGACTATTGCAGAATTTTGAAATTAGCGTCGACAATTTAAGGGAAGTTTTATGAACTTCAGAAAAATCTTGAGAACTATATTAATTACTTCGTTTTAAAAATCATAGAACTATATTAATTATTTCGTTCTAATTCAATGAAAATTGCGTTAGCACGCAGGTTCCAGAAATTTAGAGAAACTTCGGAAACTTCACAGAAGGACAGTAGTCTTCAGAAACATTACTTCATAGAAACGCGAACTTCAGGAAATTTTATGAACCTTAGCAAAATGCGGGAGCATTTGAAAGAAGTTAAGTAAGCTCCGAACATGAGTTTCAGAAAATTAGTGGGGATTTTAAAGCAGTTCCTAGCTTTTCTGTTAACTTCAGAGACGTTAAAACGTTACTTGAGGTCTTTTCATAAGTTGAGAAGTTCTCTGAAGCTTAAACATTTTTAGGACGATTTACTTAAATTCAGCGCAGTACAACAAGCTTCATGAGAACTGCAAAACTTTAGAGAAGTTTTGAGAATTTCAGAAAAGAACACAGAACCTCAGAGCAGTGCCGTCAACATAAGAGAAGTCAAATAAATTTTAAAGAAGTTTAGAGAACTTCAGTGAATTGTTAAACGTTTAAAGAAGATCCATGATCGTTAGATAAATTGAGGAAACTTTAGGAAGTCCAATAAAGTTCCGAATTTGAGGAGAAGTATTGTGAGCACCAGGCTAGTTTATCAAACCACAAAAGAATTTCAAGGCAGTTTCATTAATTTCAGGAAAAATTTGACAACTTTCAAGTAGTTCTGAAGACTTGCAAATAGTCCATTCCATATTCAACGGAGATTTCCTCAAAATCTCGATGAAACTATCTTCAGAATTCAAATTTTCTCTTAGTTTTCCTCGGAAAAACCTTGAAATTCTCCACAATGAGAAACCCTTTCGAAAGATTGTCCGAATATTCATTGAACTCATATCAGATTTCTTTTTGAATCTCACTTCTTCCCTTGGAATTCTACTCACATTGAATGTCTCCTAAGAATTAATTGGCATTTCTCCTCATAAATTCCTTAGATTTCTTCTCATAATTTGTTTGGCAAACTCTCCTGAATTGAGTTTCCGAATTCCTTTGAAGATGTTCTGGAGTTTTTTTTTCAGATTAAATTGTAACCCTTCTTTTAGTATCTTCTAAAAATTACCAAGGACTTATGCGCCGGATTCGTTTTCTCCCACAAACTTTATGAAATTATGCTCAAAATGCCCTTGGAATTTTCTTCTGAAGTTCACATGAGTTGTGTAGTAAGAAAATTACTAAATTCTGTGAGACTACCAGCTATTTTAAGCAAAAATAAAATTTCCTGAGGATTCCCGGTTTTCCAGGTTTTTGCAGTTAATAGGTGGGTTTGGCCATAAACTTTCTATTGAATCTTTCGCTTTATATTGAATTGAATAAGTCTAAAACATCAAACATTTATTTGGTGTGCCATCATAACGACTACTTTTCTACTCATAGGTCACTTTTAAGTCACTATTTTTTCAACTAAAAGTCACTATTTGGTCACTTATTTCATCAACATGTTCACTAAAATCACTATTTTTAACAGCAGTGATTGCTACCAGCTTCGCTACAGCATTTTTTTCGTGATGTTATTTGATGTGCAACACCCTTTAGTAACCCTTTGAACATTAAATAACCGTGTTTCTGGTAGCCCTATTTGTTGTTTTGTTTTGAATCTGTGATCCGTTTCACAACGTTTAATTTCATTTTGATCCATTCCATAAGCTAAATGACGTTTAAACCACATTTAGTTAGCAAAGCGTGTAGATTACCGGGGTTCAAATTAAAAAGGGTTCAGATTAAAAACGGTCAGATTACAGGGGGTCCACGGTATATCAAAATTCCTTTGCTCGCTTTCTACTTTCTTCATACAATTTTCACACTGCCGTACTTTAATGGAACTACCAACTCTATACTTGCATCTCCTCATCTAGGTGCATGATAAGTGTCTTCTAAAAAAGTCACATTCTCACCATCTATGTCTTTCTAGAACCAAGATTGTTGTTGCTATAAAAATGAGCGACAATATACATGATCTATTTTGCCATTACAGGGGTCTGCATGCCAGTTGGTCATTATAGCTACACGGACCCGGCTACATTCTGGAATAAATCCAGATGAATGAAAAATGTTTAATCTAAGATTAAGTTACTCTTAAAATTAACTATGACTAGATGATACTGCCGAACAACATTTGACCATATGGGAGCCATAAACTGGTCCTGTGGAAAACCCGGAACATCCGTAGAGATGGTCAAATGCTGAAACTCATTCTAGAGCTCTGCGATTTTTTTTTCAATAGTGTACTAATGTCTTTCCAAAGTAATTTACAATGTGCAATCAGCATTTGGACCACCACTCACATTCATGACCTCCATAAGATCCGGAACATCCAGAACATCCGTAGATAAACTCGTTTAACAATTCTACGATTTTTTTCAAAACGGCTCCTATTGTGCAATGGCCACATCAGGGCCCAGTTGAAGATCCAGAAACTCGTCCGAAATATCGGTAACCATAACCATTTCATTAAACGATCAAATTAGCTCCGAGATTTTTTTCATAAATTTACCAGGGAAAACCGCACAGTACAAAATTAAGGAGTTGATTTTTGAAATGTCCATCATATTGGAAAGAAATTACGATGTGCCAGTTCCAAGCTCAGTGTTTTACTGAATACGAAGAAATTCTGCGATCAAGAGTGTCCACCCCTTCTTTGGTAGAATTGTTAAACCCCGCAATCTGAGATTTTCCAGATTCCAACAGTTTTGCATCGCGATGGACAGGGCTGAGAAGAACAACATTTTTCTTTTTCTTTGATACACAATTCCGTGTAAGCAAAAACAGAAGTGTTTATGCTCGTTTTCTGGGCACGAGTGTTATAAAGCGCCTGCTTTTTCCGTTCTGTTCCAACCAGAGTCATGGTTTGCTTCAAAAATAGGGATGCCAGGTGTATTTTGAAAAAAAAAATCTTCAGCGAGAAAGACGACATGTCTTCAGATGTCTTTACTGCTTCTAGGAAAATTTTCTGGCGGGAATTATGTTAGATTTATCAAGGTCAGTCTTTACAGCAGGTCAGGCATGTCAAGAGAAGTTCGTAGAAGCTAAGAAATTGTCATTTGATTGCAGAGATCTTCGTAGAAGTTCGTTAAAGTTCCGGGAACTGGATAGAAGATTTGAAAACTTTCTGAAAGTGTGGAACCCTCATTCTATGGAGTGCCTTGGCGATGGCCTCCCAGCTGGCGCATTAGGCATTCTTCACATCAATCGTAATCACGGCGCAGTATCGATTTCCTCTCCGCTTCTTTCTTTGGTTTGTTTTTTCCGTCCATCTTGTTTTCCGTGCTGAGCACCAATGCTACCGACGTGCCAGGAAGGCAGCTTCCATACCTGAACCCTACCTATTGACCCATCAACTCATGAACCGGGGACCAACGGCTTTACTTCCCATCCGAAGGAAGGCGTGATCAGAGATGTTATGCCTCAGAACATCCCGGCGGCACCGACTGGGATTGAACCCAGGCCTGTTGGGGTGAGAGGTAATCACGCTTACCACTACACCACCGGCGCCGTTCTCTCCGCTTCTGTTTGGAAGCTTTCTCGGTTCTGTCAATCACTGTCCGAATTGCATCCACCGTCGAACTCCCTTTCCGGAATCCGTACTGTCTCTCCGACAACCCGTGTTCACTCTCCGTGCATTTCATCAGCCTGTTCAGGATGATCCTCACCAAGAGCTTTCCGACAGTATCCAGCAAGCATATTGGCCTATTCGATGCAGGATCAAGCTTTTGTACTTTACACCTATCAGGGAACTGACCCTCGTCCAGACATTTCTGCAGCACCATCCTGAAGATGTCCGGGAGCGTCTGGATCGCCGCCTTCAACGCCACGTTGGGAATTCCATCCGGGCCGGGAGCTTTGCCTTACATTGATCCAAAATAGGGTCAATTTGTCTGTTCGGGACCATTTTTCTGGGTTTCTTCCATACTCTACTGTCGTATATCAAATGATAGTGACTGACTCAATTGACAGTGACGATGAGCTTCGAAAGAGAAAGAGGCTCTTCAAATTATGGTTATGTGAGATGGTTGTATTGGTTCATCTACAATCGAAAGATATGAAAATTAACAGCACTGGTTGAGAGCACGCAATAAGCTAATATGTAATAAAAAATAAGCTTGAAACGTGCGGAAGCAGAAGATGGATCCTCTTATGATATTATCCAAAGATTGTTGGTTGATCAGATATTGTCATGATTGATCTCCAGCTGGTCATACATTTCAATAATCATTTTTCAATACTTCATGTTAATCACGATGGAAATCTGAAGATCTTTAACAGTTCAATAATTCAAATGGCCACTCACAGATATTCTCCCAAGATGGCAGGTAGGTCAGGAATTATTTGAAAGATCCACAGGCGATGGAAAGTCCTCTGGATATTTTTTCAAGACTTAAGTTTCATCTAGTATTATTGTGAAGATCTTCAACAGTTCAAACATTCAAATGTAGTCCCTCCGTATTCTCCAAAACTGGAACGCCGATCAGGAAGTATTCAAAGATCTTCTGCTAATCGAAGATTTCAGTAAATTGAAGCGAGTAGTTTTTGATGTAGGACTACGTCTGTGATTTATATATGGGGGTATACTTTGTGAAAACCGAAAATGGAACATGTAACGAAATTATGAAAGATTTTTAACGTTAATAACTCAGCTACCCCTCGACAAATTTCAATAATTCTATCACCAATCGATTAGAAATATTTCTACGCACCGATAGCAATGCTTTTGACAGTTGATTTACAACAAGAAACTATTGAAAAGAGGTAAATGTCAAGTTTTGTACAAAAGAGTCAAAATTATTTAAAAAAATCCTCCAATTACGTACATGCATATGCTGCTTCCCCTTCAGAGAATCGTTTCTAGACAAAACATGTCGATGTGGCATTGCTGCTTCCCCAACACTGTCATCAGAGAGTCGTTAGTAGACGAAACAAGTCGAAGTGGCATTCGCCTCCGATCTTCGGGCGTGTGCGAATAGGGAGGATGCAATTGCGTAACATTTTGCACACTCATCGCCATATTCAGAGCCACACGCCCCCAACGACCACACAAAATGCTCTCCAGAGTTGTAATCTTGTAACCAAACTTGGAAGCTATGCTCTTCTATCCTCCAGAACAACAATCGTATCAATGAATATGTTTGCCGTCGAGTTATTAACGAAACAGAAAGTCGATTAAGAGAATCGATCAAAATCACTTGCAGATTGATTTTGATCGATTCTCTTCATAGACTTTCTGTTTTGTTAATAACTCGACGGCAAACATATTCATTGATACGGTTGTTGTTCTGGAGGATAGAAGAGCATAGCAGAAATAGTGCGAAATAGGTTATGGAAGCCATCGTCATGAAAAGAGGAAATCGATGAAGAGAATTGACTTTCACCACTCTGCTTCTAAGAGTCTCAATTCAGTCGTACACTTTCTGGCTGCAACTCTGCTGTTCAACATTTTCGAAATTACACTATTTTCTAGGGATGTCTAAAAGTCCAATTATTCGATTAACGATTATTCGTAAATATTTTTCCAGCTATTCGATTAAATATTTATCAAATTTTCCATTATTCGAGCGCGTAACCGACATCCCTTCTTATTTCTAGAGAAAATAAATAAAAGTACTCATTTATCTGAACAGGATCATAAATTCACCGAAAAAAGTGTTGAGCATATTTCTGCTAAAGGCTAAAATCTACCAACTTGCTGAGAGAAGGAGTTTAACGAGAAAAAATAAAAAGGGGAGGAGCTTTACCTGGGTGGACGCTGATATTCTGCGGCCTTCCAACTTGTCGCAGACACCAGTTCAACCCCTGTCCAGCAGCAAACGGGCCGAGATTCTTGCGAGTGCCCAACCATTGAACCGAATAATATGGGATTGTCCGGTCCGATTTGTTGATCCAGCTGCCTACACATCATCATCATCTTCCAAAGACTTTAATTAAGCCAGTACTACCATCAGCCCTTTTCAGGGCCACCAAGATTTTCCAAAAGAGTGAAATTGGTGAACATGTCCCAACTAAAATTCGTATCAAAATGTTCTTTTCAGGGCAATCATAGTCATTCTAAAGAGTATAAACAGAGAGAACCCCGCTCAAATTCATATTCCTACACTAAACACAAGCTCCTGCTTCAGTTGACATATAACATTTATTATATAAGACCACATAGTACTACGTTGCCATTGCGTACAACCCCATAGGGCTGTCCCTTGTAGTTTTTGTTATTCAAGTTTTAGACACTTTTAGAGATTTGTTTTCTCAAAAGGACAGATTTTTTTTACCGTGTATATTTATCCAGAAAATCTTTATTTTTTTTTTCAACGGCTTGTCTGAGGCGTCCTTTCAATTAAAGGTGACATTTTCGAGTTATGATTTGTTGATAAATAACAAATACACCATTTTGACGGTATGGAAAATGTGAATGACTGACCATCAACAAACACCTTTGCAGAGATTCATTCCCATTCGGAGAAGGTCGAGTCTGAAAATAATTTTGTTTTGCTATTCGGCCTGGAAATGCTCAGAAGCCACCTAGCGCTGGTAGACTCATTACGTGCAGCAATCCGGGAAAGGGGGAAAATGGATGGAAAACGTCAATTTGGTTCTCCTCTTTTTTCATTCTCGTGCAAATATGGGCGCACACATGTGCCGGGTGGAATGAGAAAAAAAAAATGGAAGGTGTCGGTTAGCTGTGGTACTCGAACGCCATACTCGATAGACAGAGCTGCATTGTCTCACGCGGAGGAGACCATCAGCAGCGGAATGGAATTGTTGGTAGGTGGAAAACGGTCGCACAGGTAGCTAGTAGATGATGGTGTGTAAAATAAAGAAAGAATGCTATCGCTGAGTAGCTGACGGGGACGACACTGAATAGAGAAATTTGTGTAAAGGAATCGATTTTCTGCACTGGGAAGTGAAATTCCGATCTTTGGAACCGGAACGTCACAAGCAATTTTCCATTGTCCCAATTCCGTTTGTAATTTAATAATTTTCCATGTGCCAATTTTTAATTTGCATGCTTCAGTTGAATCTCTATTGGTCAATTAACGATTGGTTAGTTTACAATTGATCAATTTCCATTTGGTCAATTAAAAGCGGGAGTTCAGAGGATTTCGACAGAAATAACACACGATTTCAACGGAGATCCGTGAAGTTCCTGAAGAGATTGCAACCGTTTTCGAAGGGAACTCCAGAAGTTCTAAACGTAGATTTGAATTTTTTCAACTTGGATTCGTGACGCACCCAACTGAACGTCTGTTCACGAAGATGATTCCAGTTTGTAGAGCATTTTTCCTCATTTTTTGGAATCAAACAAGAGAATCACTAAACATTCCTGGATTTACGTCAGAAATGTCTGAAATATTCATCGGAAATAACTGGAAATCTTGTAACGGGATACAGGGAGGTAGGAGTCGAAGTGTAATACACAACCTTCAGTTTAGCGCCAGACAAGTTGTATCCTCGTCTTGAAGGCGCAAGATATCGATTCAAAGAATCTTCCCGTGCCCGGCCGGGAAACCTTAGGGCGAGTCTTCGTCAACAACCTACAATACTCCGAAACATCAACACCATACAACCAGTAGCTAGAAAAAAATACTGGAGGGGGGCTAGGGAGTGGGGGCTGTTTGCATTTTTGTTTTGTTTTGTTAAACTACAGATAGAAACTCTGGAACTGCCAAGCAATCAAAAGGCGTCAAAGCTATTTGTTATTTTAGTTTCTTGTTGGATTCATTTCCACTTCGTCCAATAATACGACCTATTATGGCGAAGCTAACGATTATTGTAATAGTGAATATTACACTCAAAAAATTCCACACGTCATCATCATGTGTCTCACACTTAATTTTGCGCTTATTGTGAAACACATTCATTTCATGTGTGAATCTTATGCTATGAATCATGCCTGCACAATATGGATTTGAATTGTGACGCACTTGGATTCTATGTGCCTCATTTGGTGATATCAATAGCTTTGCACATCATAGTTCAATATTCTACAATATTGTACTTTATCGACTTCTACTTTAACGACTCTAAAAATTAATAGACAAATATATTAAAAAAAAACTGCCAGAGGCCAGAGTTTTCACATATCTTTTTAATGGGTCTGATTTGGGATTCGATCATGGGGTGTGCTGCAGCCGGAGTCTTCGTTCGATCTCACTGTGCCACGGTTGTTCTCATATATGAGGCGGGTTGATAGGATAAAGTCACAAATTTTGTTTTCGATGTTTACCTTTCTGAGCAAGCAATTCACATCGCATTGAAATGCAAAACACTTAAAATCCATCTGTTTTGAACAGTAGTGTGATTCAATGTGCAATACACATGAATTGATAGAGAAAGATTAACAACATTTCAACATTTGAAACACTATAAATTAACGTGTATAACACATTGCACCAAGGTGAAAAACACTTAAAGAAAATGTAAAAAAATCAAGTGTTTAAACACTTCGATCAAACGTGTTAAATTTGTTGAGTGTACATTTTATTGTATTAATTTCAGAACAACGTTCAGGGGAGCCTTATAAGCATACTGATTTTGAACAAGCAATGATCGTTCAAGCTTTTCGTAATGAAATAACATATTGTTCGGATATCATAAGGATCTCAAACTTAACAAAATTCTCATGATCAAGGAATCAAGAATATCTCCAAATGACAAAATGACAAGCGATCAACGAACCGAATGATAACGCTATGTCATAAGTTGAAAACAATAATGATATAATCTTCTTCCTATTTTTTCATGACAAGCAGCCTATGCGACACAGCTCACTCAGGGCGGTAGAAGGAAACGAGCAAATTGTTGGCTAGCTGCTTCACGAAGTAAAGCCGAAGATGATACACGTGTGTTAATGGGAATTTTTTTGTTATGTCTTTTCTCGATTCAGATCAAGCTATGTCCTCATCCGTATATATTGCAACAAAGCAGGCAAGCCTAGGCGAGTAAGAGAGATGACACAGTCAGAAGAAGCGTTAGTTTGTTTACTAAAATGAACTCAGCCCATTTTGTTATGGCAAGTTTTGCTAAAAGAAATGCTCCTCGTGTTTATTAGCGAAATTCACATCAAAGATTCATTAATTGCGTAGGAAATCTGTTTGGCACGGCATTTGTGACCAGCATACACCTTCCGATTTGTCTGTAAAGTTGGTTGCTTTATGTGTTTGGATTCGCTGCTCATGATTGATAATTCTATGGATTAGAGTAGGCTCTGCCTTTGAACAAGTTTTACGTGCATTTTCTGCGCTGTTTATTTGACGAGTAAAAAATAGGAAAATATATTTCGTCATATATTTATAACAGTATAAAAAACCAACCATCACACCGGTCCAGAAGTCAATAACAAAGAGTTCAAGTAAAGAGTCAAGAAGGAGCTCCAAAAACAAACTCCCCCTGAACCCCGACGTTCTTTCGTTTGCGACGACGTCACGGAGAAGCGAGCCACAAGTGGTGATCCTGGAGACTCCTTTAATCACAGATACAGACAGGAAATTCCCCTGATTAAAAGGAATCACCATGGATCAAGGTGTATTCAAGGAGAGGCAACATGTTATTTCAGTTGAAAAGTATCATCAGTACGAGGTGGAGGAGCGGTCAAGGGTGGATATCATTCTGATTCAAGCAAGAGAGATGGACCAGCAGCGCCATGCAATTTCATCCGGTTGACATTGCTCATGGATTCATTTGGTAAGTTCGTTCCTATTTATTAATTCACTTGTGATGATGATCGTCAACAGCGTTGAACAGCCAAAAACAATTGCAGAATTAGGTGAGAGCTTTCCATTTATTTGATTTAAATAATAGTTAATTTAACTGCAAACACATAGACTATTTATAGTCACCTGTGTACGTTACAATCAGCATAAGTTTACCAAAGCGATCCATGCTGCATACCTTTCCCCACATTCAACATTCCAGTAATTTCTCGTGGAAGCGCAGAGGACTTCTAGGTTTCCTTCGCAGCGAGTGTCATGTCAACACATTCCTTCCCATTCCCTATTTGACCTGCATTCGGACACGGCCGGCGCTGGTATTGCTAAGTATTAGATCTGCTGTTTTTACACATTGCGAATGAATGTTTGTCCCAAACATCATCTGTTGGTTCTTTGTGTAAATGCAGCTGATCTGGCGATAACAGAGCAGCAGCCGTGGGCGGTTAATCATGCTCATGCAAGTAGTCGCTTACCCAGTGCTTCCAAATCAGGTTGGCTTGGATTAGAGATAATCGCCATCATTGCCACAGCACGGTGACGCCATTATCGTGGGTGCAGAGTGGATTGACACTATTGAATGACCCCAGGAAGAAGTGATTCTGCTAGCGTACTAATCAAATTCCAGTTCGACATGGTCAAATAACCTTGTATCAAAGGAATTCAGAAATAATATACTTTTGTATGGATCCCTAGGACACATCGGAGTAAATGAAAATGAGGAAACAGCAGCCTTTGGCAGACTAGCAAGCTGCTACACCTGGGAGGTCCCTGCTCTGGATCTACATCATTGGCTCGTGACCACAATATTAAACTGCTGAAAATGAGGAATGCTTACAGTCAGGAAATCATTTCTTCCGGAGGATTAAGGGGATTACCAGGAGATGGGAAGACCCATCATTGAGGAGGATTGGCGACATAGCCTGATCGCAAGGGCGTAGACAAGTTCCACATGCGCAGATGTCAACAGGCGCTATTAAGCCGATTGTAACTAGGCTCAAGAGGTCACTAGGCCAAATGAGTAATTTAACTAATTTTTAAATTTTTGTCAAACTGCATAAGTGATTTTCAAATTTGCATGGTGAAGAGCATATTATTTGATTGACTTGATAATAGTGACAATACTCGGGTAGTGACCACCGTGCCGTTATACATTTCTCTATTGTTTATTTCAAATCAAAAATATTGTTTATGTTCATAGATTTCACATAATCCTTTTCCCTTTGTCCTTCTCCTTTTCCTTTCCCTCTTATCTTTTCAGAAAGCGAGTAATGACGATATAGCCATAAGTCTTAAAAGGCTAGGACAAGAGTTAGTGCTCATGCCCCAACCGTCAGAAGAAAATGGAGCATCACTTAACCTTTCTAGCTTTGATGCTTCCCACGACCAACCAATCATATAATTACCAAAATCGGAACGTACGGTACGGTACGTTTTATCCATTTATTGGATTCTGAAGCATCGTGTTAAATCTTCGATTTAAACAGGCCCGAAGTTTTCTGAATCATCTTGCCCCTTAAATACTGCACAGTAGGCCTGGCCGTTTTGATATGTGTGACGCATCTTCGATGTGAAACCTATATCAAATAGACAAGAAAAATGAAGTAGGTATATGTATCATTTTCCAGGATGCTTTCAAGAACTGGCTGTGTTGGTGTTAGATTAGATTAGATTAGATTAGATTAGATTAGATTAGAAATGGTCCATTTTTAATCATCAATCAAATCTCAGACATAGGTATCAACACTTCATTCTAGGACTTTTCATTTATAACTTTAAAAAAATCCTGGTTTTGAATTATCGCTATGTGCACATAGAATCAAAACATTTAGGACATAGGTAATAGTTCAAAATATATGTCAATGAACTATCCTTAAAATTTCTGAAAGTTTAAAAAAAATAGTTTTGAAATCCCAAACCCATATGCTTTCCAGATTCTAATGTTTGATGATAAAAGAAAATTATAAAGCATTTATATAGAATTTTTTCTATACCCCAGACTACCTAGCTTTCGAGATCACGGAGTTTGATATAAAATCAAGATTGAAGTCCAATCTATGTAAAGGAATGAACTCCTTACTTGTATGCTTGTGCCCCTGTTTGAAGCTAGATACTATTTGAATTACTTTCTTCAAAAGCTTATTGGGTTATATTAAGTTTTTATTTGAAACTGCGTTAGTTTTGGTTGAACTCATTCGGTGCCAATTTATTATTTACTCGTCTTTTATACGGATAAGAGCTTTTTCTTTATTTTGATTTTTTATATTATAAATGTTCAATGTTCTAAACCATACACAATATATTGTGCTAATTCTTGAAAAAATTGCAAAATTACCAGTTTTCCCTATAAAAAATGTACCAACATGTCAAAGAAATCTAGAATCACCATTCAAGATTTCATAAGTTTCTTTTAGCTGAAGTACTTTTGAATACTTTTTGATCAACCTGCAGTTTAGAAAAAATATATATGACAGACTTCATTTTTATTTTCAAACAGTTGGAAATCTGCAGAACTTGATCAACCAGAAGTCTTGAAAAGATATCCAAAGAACTTTACTAATATCTTCGTCTATCTGAAGATCTCTTGAATCTTACCTGCTGTTTAAGAAGAATGTCTGAAATAATATCCTGTAACCTATGCAACGTTCCCTCAACATCTGCAAAACTCCCTTAAGCTTTTCAAAATTTTCTCAACTTCTACAAAGTTTTCTGAATTTATGGCAATTTTTTATATTTTTTTTCCATTTCTCTTAATTACTTCTGAAAAGACCCCATCATCTACAAATATTCCTGAACACCTGGAAAGTTCCTTGAAATTTAACGAATTTCGCAAAACTTCCTAGAAGTGCATTGAGCTTTTTTGAAGTAAGATCTCTGACGAACTGCAACGCAGTTCCTTAAACTGAATATCTTAGACGCTGGCTGAAATATTGTTTTAGATCTTCAACAAAATTCTCTGCACTTATAATAAGTTTTTTTCAGCTCCTCAAAATGCTACGAAATTCCTGCACTTCTACGTTTCTTGCTGATTTTCAGCGTCTTGGGCTTGTACGTAATATTCTGCCCTATTCCATGCTCATGAGAACAAGTATCCTGAAATTATATGAAGATCCCCGAACAATAATGAGCTTCACTGAAATTAAATAATGTTTTACATATACGAAGATCCCAAAACTTAAATAGAGTTCCCCTTTTCTACGCAGTTTTATGAACTTTTCCAAAGCGCCCTGAGTTTCTACGAATTTGTATGTTCCTAGTTGTATTAATTTCAACGCTGTTCCCTGAACTTCTTAGAAGTCCTTGAAGTTTTACGAAGTTCCCTGAGGTTTATGAAAATTTCCTGAACTCTTGGCCAATTGAAAGAGCCTGAAGACGTCTTATTATGCTAACGATTAAATGTCGATATAATATTAATTCTCGACATTGTTTCTTCTAGTCTTGAACATTTAGAAAATTAGACATTCATAAAAATCAATAAAAATAAAATGTAACCTAGAAACTGCTTGAAAAAATAACGATGTAATAGCACCAAAAATTCCTGGGAGGGGGAGGGCTGGATAATTCTGGAGGTGGGCTGGCTCCTTTGGCACCCCTATTAGCTACGCCAATGCATACAACGGAAACGAAAGCCTACCAAAGCAAGTATCATCAACTGCAGGGTGGATAGGTGTCCTTTGGAGGTTTTCCTATACCAGAGCCTATACAACACGAATGGAAGAACCAGAAAAGCCGAGCTGCGTGAATCCCGTCTCATTAAAATCGGCTCAACAGAAAGTTGCCTCTCATTACAGTTGCATTTTTACGGCTTATGTTGTCCTACTTGGCGTAATTCGAAAATGGATAGTACAAAACGCTTGTTCATTTCTACACTTCTTGCCATGTATAAACTTTTAAGCTTAATCTAAGGTTAGCTTATGCGCAAATTGTTCGACCTCACGTGTCTAACTCCCCTTCTTGGGAACATTCATTCTGTCCCACGGCGTCCCACGTTGGTAGCGGTGGCAAGTGCACTTGCCGAGGTGGCTTGGATCCAAACCGATTCGAGCAGTTTTCTATCCAGCTTTCCATGCTCGGTAATGGTGTTCTGTTTGTATGAATAAATGTATCCTTCACTGTGGTTTTTTGACACTACCTGGGTGTTCGGATTTTGACCCCTCCCTTTCCCCTCTCCCAGGAACAGAAGAAAACATACGCCCTCCAGTTAGTGTCAAAAAGCACAGTGAAGGATACATTTATTCATACAAACAGGCCGCCATTACCGAGCATGGAAAGCTGGATACACTGGCTGGCTTGGCACGGGCACACCCTCTGGTGGCGGATTTCTTCCCACGCGATACCTCTACCGCACGTGGTGAGTTTCACTGTTGGTGGTGATTTTATTCACAGATAAGTGGCTGTTCATAAACTACGTTGACAGCTTAGGGGGGTTGACAGTTATACACGACCCATGCAAATTTGAAAAAAAAAATTGTATGGAAAATTGTCTACGCGTAGGGAGGGGAGGGGGTCAAGAATCCCAGAAAAAACTGTATACGTAGCTAATGAACAGCACCTAACGCTCCGGAACGATTCAGGGGAGTTAGACCGTCTCACAGGCCAAATTACACACGTTTCGTTCACTTAGGGTGGCTCCTTCGTTGAAGGCTACTTCAAACGATTTATGAAAAAAAAACTACGTCAGTGTTGTCCGTCGCGTTATTCCTTATTGCGATGCAGCCGATTTTTAGAGTGGTGCCACATACTGTCACCGTTCTTCTCTATGCGGACGATATTTTGCTGCTGGTACGGAGGAATAAGGAGCGTCCTCTGTATCGAGATAAACAGGCTGCAGTGAAAGAAGTCAGCAAGCGGGCGAAAAGCATCGGCTTCAGAACTTCCGCGGCAAAATCAAGTATTTTCTTTGGAAGTCCCAACGCCCGTCGAGAACCCAGCAACGATATCTTCATCGAGGACGAATAAACTGAAAGATGTCGGCGTCAACCTTGACCAGTCGCTGTCCTTCAAACACCATTGCAAGATAGTCAAAACCACGAGTGACTCTAGGCTGCGGATCATAAAGATGATTGGGGCTAAACTTCCGCGAAGGCAACGCGTTTCTCTGTTGTGTATCGGATCTGCAATTGTCACGTAGCGACTTATGTACGGTATCGGGCTCGTCAGTAGAGCGAAGGATTCGGTGGTGCAGACTCTTGCACCCATCTACAACCGGATGGTCCGGCTTGCCTCAGGGCCGTACGTCACGAGTCCGATTCCAGTGAGCATGGCATACACATTTCCGTTCGATCTAATGGTTCTGCAAGCTATAAGTCGTCTTGGAATTCGTTTGATGGAGAAGGATTTTAGGAATTATCGATCTTGTTGATATCTAAGCTGCATATTGTTTGGGATATGGAACGGTGGGTGAAAGCTGGGGATCTCCCGAATACAGTGCGTTCCATCGAGCAGCAGTTGCTGGAAAACCGGTTTAACCGTGCTTAGAGAATTTATACGGATAGCTCTAAGTGCAGGAGAATTTAGCAACAGCATACAGCATCATCATTCTGTATGATTCGGCCAGCTGTATTTCGACCATACAAAGTGCAAGATCGCAACATCCGTGAATCCAGGAAATCGAGCGTTTATTATAGGAAAGTAGGTAAAGATGGGCACTAACCGTAATTCGTAAATAAAAGTTTCATGTAATGTTTCAGTGACGGAACAACTTTTGATATAGTGTAGCAATACTTTTGGGACTCACTGTTGATATCGAAGACGCTAACTGTCAAAATTATAAACAAAACACCGACTATTGCTTCTAAGTCATAACGGTATTGTGTTTCTGCGTTCTTTCTACGATAACCAGTTATCCTGATCATCGACCACACATCTGGTGAAGAAACGGTAATTTTTTGGATATTTAGTCAAGAGCTATGGACGTTTTAAAAATAGTGATAAAGTTGGGAAAAATGGACACTCTGAGATTAGGGAAAGACGGACATAAAGGTGCTGAATTGATCTTGATTGTTTTACTTATTTCGATTAACAGATGCCTACGAAATATGTTCGCAAGAGCAACCGGAAGTCGTGGACCAACCAGCAGTTGGATCAGGCTGTAAAAGCAGTGAAAAACGGGACGTCCGTGAAATCAGCAGCTATGAATAATGCTATTCCACGGACTACACTGATGAGGCACCTCGCGAGTCCCAATCTCTCTCCACGGCTAGGACCACTTGCTACCGTGTTCAATCAACAACAGGAAGAGGTACTGGTACAGCATCTCCTGGACTTGGAGAAAAGATTCTACGGGATTACGATGAACGATGTTAGAAAACTGGCTTTTGATTTGGCAGAAATGAACGGATTGCAGCACCCATTCAACAAGTCTACCAAGCTTGCTGGAAAAGCCTGGTTAAGCAATTTTCTTCAACGAAATCCAAAATTGTCGTTCCGGATGCCTGAAGCTACCTCTGCCGCCCGTGCCAGAGGGTTTAATAGGGTATCTGTGTCAGCTTTTTACGATTTGTTGGAAGCAGCGCTCACCAATCCTAAATTCACGGCAAATCGCATTTTCAATGCTGATGAAACTGGCGTGTGCACTGTAAGTTTTGTCTACATTTTGTATTTAATGAAAAAAAAAATAAATAGGTTCATCTACATTTCTCCCAGGTTCCCCCTAAGAAACGAAAAATTGCGGCGTTAAAAGGCAAGAAACAGGTAGGTGGTACAACATCTGCAGAACGCGGAGAAACAACCACGGCAGTAATGTGCATGTCAGCAAGCGGCCAGCACCTTCCACCGTTTTTCATTTTTGCTCGCATGCGGATGCACGATGCTTTAAAGAAAAGGGCACCATGTGGAAGTAAATTCGCATGCAATCCGTCGGGTTACATGACAGTGGCAATCTTCAACGACTGGTTCGACCATTTTTTGGAACATGTGAAACCATCTTATCATTGATGGACATTCTTCACATACGAAGAACCTACCTTTCACACAGAAAGCTAGAACTAACTTCGTCACCGTTCTGGTCTTGCCACCCCATTGCAGCAACAAGATGCAGCCACTGGATGTGTCTTTTATGGCACCTATCAAATCGTATTACGCATCTGAAGAGGAGCGATTCATGCAACAGAATCCAGGAAAGGTAGTCGGTCAATACGACGTTGCAGAGCTGACGAAAACGGCATTCATCAAAGCAGCCACTATGAGTGTGGCCGTGAACGGGTTCTGCAAAACTGGAATCTGGCCTTGTAATCGCAACGTTTTTGGCGAGGATGCTTTTGCTCCGTCACTAGTGACTGATCAACCTGCTGGTGCTGAGGTACCTCGCGAAGGAGAAGCGCATCAATCGGATCCTGGACCCACTTTAGTTCCATCGGATGGAGATCATCTCCTACGTATGGCCCAATGCTCTGGAACTGATAGCTCTTCAACAGCTGCAAATACACCGTTGTTCGATGTATCACCATCGGAAGTACTGCCATTGCCCAAAATGATAACCCCGAGGGTCACCAAAAGGCAACGCCAAGCAGGGAAGGGAGCTGACGTAACATCTAATCAGTATGCCGATACCTTAAAGAAGGCAAAAGCATCGAAAGACATACAATCCATTAAAAAAGAACGGAAGCAAAGATCGTCGAAGAACCCCAAGAAAAAGCAATGCAAGGCAGACACCTCATATGACAATCTGTGTGACAAATGCGGTTGCCAATTTTCGGATTCGGATACAGGCATAGGATGGAAAATGTGCTTGCAATGTTTTTCTTGGTTTCACACGGGATGCCACGTTGCTGCTACAACTGTTTGCCACAACTGCTCTTAACTCACTACTTCCTGCTACTTGATTTTGCCACTGAAACATGAATTGATTTGAATATGATTTGTTTGAACTATGAATTGAATTTTCGTTAAGTTTCTGTTGATAAACAAATTTTAAAACACATCAAAATGTTGTATTCATTCATTAAGAATCGAAGAACATTCAAGTAATATTGAAAATAAGCTTACTTTAGCACACACAACTCTTTTTTTTTTTTTTTTTTTTTTTTTTTTTTTTTAACTCTTTATTTGTTCCACATTCAAAATAAATTACATTTCATTTTAACCTAGGTGCTCCAGTTACTGCAGTAACGTACCAGCCTTAATTGTTATGATATATATCTAAGTGTTTTTACATTGTTCATGTCTTGGCAATTCAGTATTTTAAACAGGTTTTTTAACCTGCATGTCAGTATAACAATTGATATCTTAAAACTAAAAACTAAAACTAAATCTTATCTAAGTATAAAGGGAATTAATCGTTGCAATTGAGGATTGCAACGATTTTTGCCTGAAATTATTAATTATTTTGTTGGACATTTGTGCTAAAGTCTCAACATTCGAAATTCTATGTACTTCGGTAGTACTGTACCAGGGAGGCAACTTCAAAATAATTTTCAGAATTTTGTTCTGAATCCTTTGAAGTGCTTTTTTCCTGGTAGTGCAGCAACTAGACCATATTGGTACAGCGTAAAGCATGGCCGGTCTAAAAACTTGTTTAAATATTAGAAGTTTATTCGTCAGGCAAAGTTTGGATTTCCTGTTTATAAGAGGATACAAACATTTAATATATTTGTTACATTTGTCTTGAATGCCCTCAATGTGATCTTTAAAAGTTAATTTTTGGTCAAGTATTAATCCAAGATATTTCACTTGGTTTGACCAGGAAATTGGAACTCCGTTCATAGTGACTATGTGACTACTACTAGGTTTCAAAAACGAAGCTCTAGGCTTATGTGGAAATATTATAAGTTGAGTTTTGGAAGCGTTGGGAGAAATCTTCCATTTTTGTAAATAAGAAGAGAAAATATCTAAACTTTTCTGAAGTCTGCTGCAAATAACACGAAGACTTCTTCCTTTAGCGGAAATGCCTGTGTCATCAGCGAACAAAGATTGTGGCAACCCTGAGGCAAATCAGGGAGGTCCGAAGTGAAAATGTTATACAATATAGGCCCAAGAATGCTACCCTGAGGAACTCCTGCCCTAACAGGTAGACGATTAGATTTGGAATTTTGATAATTTACTTGAAGAGTTCTGTCAGTTAAATAATTTTGAACTAATTTCATAATATAAAGTGGAAAATTAAACTTTTTCAATTTAGCAATCAAACCTTCATGCCAAACACTGTCGAATGCTTTTTCTATGTCTAGAAGAGCAACTCCAGTTGAGTGGCCTTCAGATTTGTTTGAACGAATTAAATTGGTAACTCTCAAGAGTTGATGAGTAGTTGAATGCCCATGGCGAAATCCAAACTGCTCATCTGCAAAAATTGAGTTCGTATTGATGTGAAGCATCATTCTATTCAAAATTATTTTTTCAAAAAGTTTACTTATTGAAGAAAGCAAACTTATTGGACGGTAGCTAGAAGCTTCAGCTGGATTTTTATCCGGCTTCAAAATTGGAACAACTTTTGCATTTTTCCATTTATCAGGAAAGTATGCCAAATGGAAACATCTGTTAAATAATTTTACCAAGAAAGACAAGGTACTCTCTGGGAGTTTTTTGATGAGGATATAGAAAATTCCATCATCACCTGGAGCTTTCATATTTTGAATTTTTTTAGTTATAGACCTTACTTCGTCCAAATCAGTCCCCCAGGAATCATCAAAAATATTTTCCCGAGAGAAAATATTCAGAAAATCCCGAGCAACCTGATTCTCAATAGGACTAGTAAGACCCAAACTGAAATTATGGGAACTCTCGAATTGCTTAGCAAGTTTCTGAGCTTTTTCCAAATTTGTGATCAAAATTTTACCACCTTCTTTAAGCGCTGGAATAGGCTTTTGAGGTTTTTTCAAAATTTTTGTGAGTTTCCAAAAGGGTTTGGAACTCGGGTCTAATTTAGAAATATTATTTTCAAAAGTTTTGTTCCTCAGGGCAGAGAATCGCTTTTTAATTTGTTTTTGCAAATCCCGCCAGATAACTTTCATGGCAGGATCGCGTGTTCTTTGATATTGTCTCCTACGGACATTTTTAAGACGGATCAAGAGCTGAAGATCATCGTCTATTATAATTGAATCGAATTTAACCTCGCATTTTGGTACTGAGGCAGCTCTTGCTTCAACTATAGAAGTAGTCAGAGATTCAAGAGCATAATTAATTTCATCTTTGGTTTGCAAAGGAATGTTTGGATCGAAGTTATATTCCATAAATGTTCGATACTGCTCCCAATCAGCTCTATGGTAATTGAAAGTAGAGCTGTTGGGATTACAAATTATTTCTTGGGATATTTCAAAAGTTACTGGAAGGTGATCAGAACCGAAGTCAGCATGGGTAACCAATTGGCTACAAAGTTGACATGAATCAGTTAAGACCAAATCAATAGTGGAGGGATTTCTTGCAGAAGAAAAGCATGTTGGGCTGTTTGGATATTGAATAGTGTAATAACCTGCAGAACAATCATCAAACAGAATATTACCATTGGTATTGCTTTGAGCATTATTCCATGAGCGGTGTTTTGCATTAAAATCACCAATAATGAAGAATTTAGACCTATGACGGGTAAGTTTCTGGAGGTCACCCTTGAGAAAATTCTTTTGCTGGCCTACGCATTGGAATGGCAAATAGGCAGCTATAAACGTAAGTTGTCCAAATTTTGTTTCAACAGAAACCCCCAAAGTTTCAAAAACTTTGGTTTCAAATGAAGAAAGAATTTTATGTTTGATTCGTCTATGAATAATGATGGCAACGCCACCACAGGGTCCATCAAGACGATCATTTCTATAAATCAAGTAATTTGCGTCCTTCTTAACCTTATGGGCAGGTTTAAGGAACGTTTCAGTTATAACGGCAATATGCACGTTATGAACTCTTAAAAAGTTAAATAGCTCGTCTTCATTATCTTTAAGAGATCGAGCATTCCAATTTACAATATTTAATGCTTTAAAATCCATTACTGAATTTTAAAGTCATGACAATATTATTTGCAAATTTTACTCCAGTCTGAATAGCATCAAACATGGAGTTAGATTTAAGCATATCAGAAATCATGTCAATTAATGAATTCTGTAAAAATTCCATTTTGGGGGCAGTAATGCTTCCTAAGTCAAAATTGTCAAAATTTCCATTAGAACGTTGGTTAGTATTTTGATTTCTACCCGCTGCAATAGCAGCATAGGTAGCTCCATTAACTCGCTGAACATTGTTAGCGGCGAGGGGAGTAGGTACAGATGAAACATTTGAAGCAGGGGAGATATTTGTACCTACGGGTACGAATGTAGAATTTGTTCCTCGCTGACCGTTGTTAACAGCAGAGGAATTTGTACCTGGTCGGAAACGTGGAGCGTTTCCTACCTGACGGTTAGAACGAGATTGTAGGATCGCTTTGCGAGTCTTACATTCCCAAAAATTGGATTTGTGGTTTTCACCACAATTTGAACATTTAAATTTCTTAGGATCTTCCTTCACAGGACAGTCGTCCTTTGCGTGAGAGGAATCACCACAATTCATGCATTTAGCTGGCATGTAGCAATTTTTAGTTCCGTGACCCCATCCCTGGCACTTACGGCACTGGGTGAGGTTTTGGAAATTTCCTCCAGTCTTCCTGAAGTGTTCCCACTTCACTCGGACATGGAGCATAAGGCTAGCTTTTTCTAAGGCCTTAAGGTTGTTTAGTTCACTAGACTTGAAGTGAACTAAATAAAAATCATTAGAAATCCCGTTGCGCGAATCGCCAGGACGGGATTTCATTTTCATTTTGATTACTTGGAGTGGCACAACTCCAAGTAATTTTGCCAGTTCATCTTTGATCTGATCCAGGGATTCACCACTGGGCAGTCCTTTCATGACAACCTTGAACACACGTTCAGTTTTGGTGTCGTAAGTAAAAAATTTGTGCTTCTTCTCAGTAAGATACTTGAGAAGACATTTAAATCCGTCCAAGGTTTCAGCCAATACACGGCATTCACCCCGACGTCCAATTTGTAGTGAAAACTTAACTTTCACGAAATTCAAAAGTTCCATGCGAAGAGCATGGAAATCGGTAGTGGTTATCACAATAGGGGGAATCTTTTCCTTCTTGGCATTAAGCCGGGAAAGTTTACTAGAATTTTTCTTGGATGATGGATCATTCTCATCATCCGTGAGCAAATCAAATTGATTACTCAAATTAATTTCATCAGAAGGGGGGTCAAGAGTTTGCCCCTTTCTTTTGCGTTTAGGCGCCATGGCGGCAGTAAATTTTTATCCAAATCGACTTCCAAGCAGATTACTATAAGAATCTGAAGGATCGAAGAGGAATTTTCCAAATCGATATCCAAGAAGGATTACCTCGGGTAGGGTCCAAACAAGGATCGAAGAGGAATAAGAGTTGAACAAGGTAGAAAATTTTTTACAGGTTGAGCACTGAAAAGTGCTGTTTAAATTTGTTGTAGCTTTAGGTAGTAGTAACACTTCCTTCAGCAAAAAGCAAATAGATCCGCACGGCAAGAGAGCACGATGCGGACTCAGCACACACAACTCAGTTTCTGTGAGTGTCCATCTTACCCTTCAAAGTGTCCGTCTTACTCATACATTATGTCCATCTTTCCCGGCCATGTGTAGAAACTACGGTTTTGAGACATTTTTTAATTATCATAGAAAATAGAAAACTTGTTAAAAAAATCACCGGTGTATGTGAGTATAATGACAAAATGTGACCTTAAATCTCGAATTGTACGATAAGTGCGAAAAATATATTATTATTTGAACAGATTTTGCAACTTAACCTTAAGGTGTCCGTCTTTACCTACTTTCCCCATACGTGGACGGCCGATCCACTTTTGTTGGATCCCTAGTCATGCCGGAATCCATGGTAACGAAGAAACAGACCCACTGGCCAGTGGAGCACGAAACAGTCCACCAATCCAATACCAAGGAATGATGCCATCGAGAACACAAACCAAGTCTTTCGTTAGCAATGGGAAGCACGTTGGGTACAATTGACAGATGTCAAGCTGAAGGAGGTGAAAAGAGAAATGAAGAAGCGCATCGGTCATACTAGACTTACGCATGAGTTTCTGCTGAAGAAAACATCTCCACCAGCATGTGAATGCTGTGCAACCGTTGTTGCTGTTCGTCACGTTTGTGACTATGGCATGACCAGACACTCCCGGGTAACTAGCTCAGTAGCATGAGACCCCTGAACTGTGTCGCAGGGCCGGCATGTTACTGGGTATTCGGAGGGGCTACGCGGACAAAGTATGAAACACAGGAATCTTCACATTTTCTAACATATTTATTTGCCCTTTTCTGTGGCGTGTGGGTGTGGGTTTTCACATGAATGTGGCGTGTATGCGAGAGTTAACGGTACGGTACTCACTGTTGCAGCAGATTCTCCTTCGGCGTTGCGACGCTGGCGTTGGCCCACACGGCTGCTCCTGCACTACCGTGTGGCCGGAAACTTGCGGCGCGGGCTGCAGACAGTGTAGTTGCCGCTTTGGGAGAATGGCGGATCTGGTGGCGTTCATCAGCCACATACGGCTCAGCAGGCGTTGCTGGCTCGTTTGGCTGGCAGGCGTCTTCCGTCGTTGACAAAATCGGCTGACCGTGGCATGGCCACCTTGGTCGAGCCGAGACGGGACCCTCCTTGGCAATTAAGGCCACCGGCCTGAGGGAATCGTCCCTGACGGACGATCGAGGATCATTTACTATTAGGCTCGGAAGCCATCTTGACTTCCGAGCCGAGCCGTGTAAAACCGTTTTACGGTACGAGGTGTACATGTTGTACAAAAGCACAAGAAGTCCTGAACGGAGGTAGGCTTTCTAGCCCAAACCCCACAAGGGGGGGGGGGGGGTGTTGTATTAAATATGCACTACACTTAACACTCAACTGGTCTACACGGACGCCTGGTTACTTCTGCCAATTAGAAGGTTTTTTCTTTTACAACATGGCCACTCGCATGCCTTTTGCCGATCATTCTCCATTTTTAGCTTAATTGTATCGTTCGAGTGTTTTTGCAGCGGTACTAACCCTCTCGCTGCTGTGTGTTGCCTTCTGTCTTTTAAATTAAAATACGTGAATTTTCCAAACAACAACAACTCATACAAACGAAAATCCACGGATTGTAACCAACTGGTTACACGTTATTCTGTACGGAGTACGAAAGTACGAAGTACGAAAAACGGAGTCGGTTCAGTTAGTAGTAGAGTTTGCGTCATGCTTTAACCAAAGACGTTTGCTTTTCGGTAGTGCGTCCGGTTAAATCTGTGAAATTTTGGTTTGCTAGCGTGGATACAAGTATCCTCCAAGTGATCAGATTTGAAGAATCTTTTGAGAAAATTGATGTGTTATTAAGTAGAAAATAGTGTGATGTGATTAAATTGTCTCAAGAATATGCTTAGAAAGTCATGTGTTGAAATGAAGATGGGAGTGCACGTTGGGATCGTTATTTTTGGTTGTCTGATCAGTGCTTGAAATATGTATGTGTGCGTTCTATGCATCAGTGACATTTGCAAATAGTGAAATAGCAGTGAAAGTGTCGAGAAACAAAATGGAAAAGAGAAGGAAAAGAAACCGAAGCCCGAAGCTGAGATTTCTTCGAGTGTATGTGAGGTTGATCGTCGGCTTGGTTTGGATTAGCTAGACACGCAGCAGCTCAGGGTACACGGCGGAAAATTGAGCGAGATTGTTCCTTTACCTTTTAATCAAATTTATAACTTTTGCATGCACTTTCGTTATGTGTAATTGCTTTTGTGGCGTAATTTATTGCTTATTACCTGGCATTTATTGTTTGTACATTTTATTGGCATATTTATTACTGAATGCGTTGTGAAATTTTCTTAAGGTGCACAGCAGCTGGAGGCGTTGAAGCGGACTTATAATCATGACTGATTTTTGTTCAGAGTTGTTTCTGGAAACGATGTGCTACAGAATGGGTTTGTGCATTTGCTCTTTGTGAAACTTGGTTCTCTTCAGATATATATCTTCCCGTTTTATGATTTTAACATTATTCGATTGGATATTCTTTATTTGTGCATGGAAACCAAAGACCCAACGACTGCAAATACGAAGAAGTTTTTGAATACAAATTAGCAGACTACGAAAAATTAAAATTTAAATTAAACAGTGTCAATTGGCAATTAATTTTAAGGAATGTAGGAAATGTCGAAATTGGTATAGACGTGTTCTACAAAATTTTAACAGAAATAATTTCGGAAGAAATTCCTTTGAAGAAAAAAAAGACGCAACAGAAACACACAAAATCCAGTCTGGTATAACAGACAAATAAAAAACTTTAAAAATCGGAAGCAAAAAGCGCATAAAATTTATTAAAAAAAACACAATAGTAGTAATAATTTATTAATTTATTTGGATATTTGCGATCAACTGAATTTAGCTATCAGTACTGCATTTGAAGAATATAATGCAAAAACAGAACATGAAATAAAGTCCTGTCCAAAGAACTTATTTAATTACGCAAACACCAAATTAAAATCTGACAATTTTCCTCTAATAATGCAACTCGACGAAAATGTCGGTGATAGCTCGGAAAAAAACTGCAATCTATTTGCAAATTTTTTTCAAGAAATCTATACGACATTTTCTGAAGAAGATCGCGACCGCGAATATTTTGCATTTTTTCCGGAATTTTCAAGGGACATTGGCCTCAATAAACTTCAAGCGCAGGCTTTAAAAAATTTAGACGCCTCAAAAGGTCCTGGACCTGACGGAATTCCTCCAGTATTTATTAAATGTCTAGCAATGGAACTCACTGCTCCATTGTTCTGAATTTTTAATATGTCCCTGGAATCTGGAACCATCCCAAAAACTTGGAAAAACTCAATCCTAGTGCCTATCTTTAAATCTGGCCGAAAATCTGACGTACGTAATTATCGTGGTATAGCCATTATCTCTTGCATTCCTAAACTTTTCGAGGCAATTCTGAACGAAAAATTATTTCTCCAAATCAAAAATAGAATTACTGACATGCAACACGGCTTTTTCAAGGGTCGCTCGACCTCGACAAATTTACTTGAATTCATATACTATTCATTGAATGCAATGGATAATGGAAACCACGTAGAAGCTCTCTATACAGACTTTAGCAAGGCATTTGACCGCATAGACATACCAATGCTACTTTTTAAATTGCAAAAAAAAATGGAATTGAGTCAGGGCTCCTAAAATGGCTTGAATCATATTTAACTAACCGCCAACAAATAATTAAATTCAACGGACAGAAATCGAGTCCAATTCAAATCACTTCAGGCGTCCCCCAAGGCTCTCATTTGGGACCTCTTCTTTTTATTCTATACGTAAACAACATTTCTTTCATTCTCAAAAAACTTAAATTGCTTATTTATGCCAATGACATGAAGCTCTTTTTGAAAATTAGAAATGAAGAAGACATCAATATATTCCAGAATGAAATACACATATTCTACATATGGGGCAAAAAAAGTCTACTAGAATTGAATGTAAAAAAAAGGTAACTTAATATCATTTAGCAGGAAAAGAACAACTTCAAATATTTCAATTGCACTAGGAAATCAAAATGTAGAAAAATGTAAAAGAGTTAGGGATTTAGGCAGGGTGCCTTCCATTCATTTTGACTAAAAAAATGTTTTATGAAATTATGGAGTAATAAGATATTATGATGATATTTTGTATGTGTAAGTAGTAAGAAAAGATTGTAAAGTTTGTGTTTCACACATCAAACCTGCAAATTTAGCTTTGACAGAGTCACAATGAGCGTTTTTCTGATCGCCTCTTCGCGAAGAGTGAAGAGCGAAGAGTGGATGAGATATATTACAAAATCGCTTATTGCGACTCTCATGTAGCAAAATTGGCAGGTATTATGTGTCAAACACAAACTTAACAATCTTTTCTTGTTGTTTACATAATCAAAATATTTTCATAATATCATATTATTCCATAATTTCTTAAAACATTTTTTTTTGTCAAAATGAATGGAAGGCACCCTGGATTTAGGAATTATCTTAGACTCTAAACTAACTTT
Organism: Ochlerotatus camptorhynchus; assembly: GCF_037179485.1. Taxonomy (NCBI): domain Eukaryota; kingdom Metazoa; phylum Arthropoda; class Insecta; order Diptera; family Culicidae; genus Ochlerotatus; species Ochlerotatus camptorhynchus. The sequence goes on from NW_027040683.1 coordinate 6,742,250, forward strand.
CATAGACCATTACAACACAATTATTCACAGGGCAAATAACATGCTAGGCTTTATCAAGCGCTTTTGCTATAACTTTCAGGACCCATACACAATTAAAACACTATATATCGCCTATGTGAGGTCAATACTGGAATATTTCAGCATTGTATGGTCTCCTTTTTCAATCACGCACGAAGAAAGATTAGAATTCGTACAAAAACAATTTCTATTATACGCTCTTCGTTAATTAGGTTGGACATCATTTCCTCTTCCATCATATGAAGCACGCCCCAGTCAACAATTTGGTCCGTATAATTAAATATATGCATATGTATATACAACATACTAAAATCGTAAATAATGCATAGAAAGCCTATTTGCCCACCAAAGTGGAGGCCATATACGTACTTAACGAAATAAGGTGCATTGAAATTGATTTCATCTGATATGATACATGATGACTTGTGATGTCAAAGACCATGAATTACGATTTAGTTTGTGATTTTTTATTTTTTTATATGATACTATGTGACATCGCTGTGATATTATTTACGAATAATGGTGGCGTAGAAAATTTAAAAAAAAATTACGTTAATACTCATGAATGGGATGTACACTATGTTATGTTTGTGTAAGATGAAGTTTTATTATTTGTAGCATATGTGAAACTTTATTTTTAATGACATATTATATAGCTTGAACATGGATTTGAATTCTCACCGTCATGAGTGTTGGGTCCGCACAATAACACCGCACCAAATCTGAAAGATGTTCAGATTAAAATTTTATTCATAGATGTACATGATTTCACTAGTTCTAAAAATAGACCATGATTTTCCTTATACGACATTATCCATATTCCCTTCAGCGTGAAATACAATATATCGACACATCATCGACTCTAACTTGGCAAATAACACATTTGCAATCGTATTTCTTTTCAAAGTATCTCTTTACCAATAATCTGATTTTGTTCACACATCCCTACGATATAATGTGATTCAAATTAAACGTAATTATGAATGTGTGTTCCATAACTAACAGTGATGCCGATTTTCATATAAACATGTTCACAATGGTTTCTGTATTTTTTTTATCTAGTTCGTTTATTTGGAAGGCTCAATCGCGTTAGCTTTACGGAGCCGATAATTCATTGTTCACTGTGTGTAACAAAATTCACTTAATTCTATGTCTAGTAGGAGTTGGGCCGATTACTCGCGGCTTACTCGAGGTTAGAAGGGTATATTTTCGAAGGATAGGATCAGGGGAGGAGCTTGGGGTAGAGTTTCGTTGTCTCATCAGAGCGTTGTCGCCAGTATGAACGGTAGTGCTGTTCTAGCTTCGTCCGAAGTTCGACCGGCTATGGTGGGTGACCAGTGGGCGACGATGAGACTCATCGAGACGGGGGGACAAGACAAACAAAAACTAATAAAGAGAGACAAAAGACAAAAAGAATTAAATTCTTAAACTAGACATTTGAAGAAAGACATAAACGGACTGCATATAGCAGAGATCACGGGTTGCCAACACGTCTCTGATAGGAACATAGGGTTGTCTTCCTTGGGCCTCGAGGGTATTCAAAAGTCGCTCTCTGGCGGCGTCATTATCCGTACATTGCCAAACTGCGTGATCGATGTCATCGTAACCGTTTCCACACCGACAGATGTTGCTATCCACGAGGTTTATTCTATTGAGATGAGCATCTAGCGAGTAGTGGTTGGACATAAGTCTACTCATCACGCGAATGAAGTCACGACTTAAGCCCAAGCCTTTAAACCACGCTCTCGAAGAAACATTAGGAATAATTGAATGTAACCACCGTCCAAGATTTCCATTATCCCAATCGGTTTGCCAATTCGAAAAGGTACTCTGACGCACTAAATGGTAAAATTCATCGTGTGAAATTTGCCTGTCATACAATTCGCCTTACTGCGCGCCCACCTTTGCGAGAGAGTCTGCCTTCTCATTGCCTGGGATTGAGCAATGTGAGGGGACCCATACAAAGGTAATCATATATGATCTTTCGACCAGCACACACATCTGCTCCCTTACCTTTGAAAGAAAATAAGATGAGTGCCTACCTTGTTTCATCGACCGAATAGCCTCAATCGAACTGAGACTATCCGTGAAGATGAAGTAATGGTCTGTGGGCATGTTGGAAATCATCCCCAATGCGAAGTTGATTGCTGCCAGCTCAGCAACAAAAACGGAACAAGGTTCCTGAAGTTTGCGGAAGGCGCTAGAGTTTTCATTGAAGACACCGAAGCCAGTGGATCCATTGAGACGGGACCCGTCTGTAAAATATCTTTTCATGCAATTGACTTGTTGGTACTTTTCAGTAAAAATACGCGGAATAATAATAGTTCGAAGTTGATCGGGAATCCCATGAGTTGCTTGTTTCATGGTCAGATCATATTCAATTGAGGAACTGCGATTGGTGAAGTGAACACGGTCTGGAGTATAACAAGGAAGACACATATCCGAGGATATGTAGTGGTGGTAGATTCTCATAAATCGAGATTGTGTGTTCAGCCCAAGAATTTCTTCAAAATTAGCAATTATAAGTGTGTTCGTCACTCCGCATTTGATTAGTATTCTGATAGAGAGCTCCCAGAAACGGTTCTGGAGGGGTGTTACTCCTGCCAGAACCTCGAGACTCATGTTATGCGTTGAGTGCATACAGCCTAGAGCAATACGCAGACAACGATATTGAATTCGTTCCAATTTTATTAGGTGACTTTTTCTTGCCGAGAGAAAGCAGAAAGAGCCGTACTCTAGAACAGAGAGAATTGTTGTTTTATAAAGCGTTATGAGGTCTCCCGGATGAGCACCCCACCATGTGCAGCAAATTGAACGGAGAAAGTTGATCCTCTGCTGACATTTTTGCTTCAAATACGTAATATGGGTATTCCAAGTGCACTTTGAATCAAACCAGACCCCAAGGTACTTGAAAGACAATGATTGAGTAATGTTTCTGCCCAAAAGATTAAGTTGCATTTGGGCTGGGTACCGCTTTCGAGTAAACACTACCAGTTCAGTTTTCTGCGGCGAGAATTCGATCCCTAGATTCCTAGCCCAAGAAGACAAGTTATCTAAGGAACTTTGCAATGGTCCTTGCAAGTCCACGGCATGTGGACCTCTTACGGAAACCACACCGTCATCTGCAAGTTGTCTTAGCGTGCATTGTTCTGCCAAACAGTTGTCGATATCTTTGACATAAAAGTTATAAAGAAGAGGGCTGAGACATGAGCCTTGGGGCAGGCCCATGTAACTAATTCTGGAAATTGTCAGTTTTCCAAGAGAAAAGTTCATTTGCTTTTCTGACAACAAATTGTACAAGAAATTATTTAAAATTCCAGAAAGTCCACATCTGTGCAGATTGTCTGACAGAATTTCAATGGAAACTGAATCAAAAGCCCCCTTAATGTCCAAGAATACTGAAGCCAATTGCTCCTTGTGCGCAAAGGCCAGTTGAATATCTGTGGAAAGCAGCGCTAGACAATCGTTTGTTCCCTTGCTCTTGCGGAACCCAAACTGTGTATTTGATAGCAAGTTATTTGATTCGACCCAGTGATCGAGTCTCCGAAGGATCATTTTCTCCAACAATTTCCTAATGCACGAAAGCATAGCAATCGGACGGTATGAGTTATGGTCAGACGCTGATTTGCCAGGTTTTTTAATGGCTATTACTTTGACCTGTCTCCATTCAGGCGGTACAATGTTGTTTTCTAGCAAGGAATTGAATAAATCTAGCAAGCGTCTTTTAGCGATATCTGGGAGATTTTTCAGAAGATTGAATTTAATCATATCGCTTCCCGGTGAGGAGTTGTTCGATGAAAGAAGAGCCATTGCATTGAGAATGGTCTATCCAGAGAGCCGCCGATAGGAGATGCTTCTCGAAGAATGTGTTGTGCTGGAACAGTCCGGACAGACCTTTTTTGCGAAATCGAATATCCATCGGTTGGAGTATTCTTCACTCTCATTAGAAGATGAGCGGTTACGCATGTTCCGAGCCACCCTCCACAAGGTGTTCATTGAGGTTTTTCGTGAGAGTCCCTCGACGAAATTGCGCCAATAACCGCGTTTTTTTGCTTTGATTAATTGTTTCAGCTTTGCCTCAAGTTTTGAATATTCCTCGAAGTATGTGGAGGTTTTGTTTCTACGAAAAGCTTTGAAAGCATCAGATTTTTCTACATACAATTTTGTGCATTCTTCGTCCCATCCAGGTGTGGCTGGTCTCCTTTTGAAGGGCGCACTTGGAACTTTTCTTTTATGCTTCCAGAGAGCTTTTGTATATCAAATCGGCGAGGAATCGATATTCTTCCAATGGTGGAAGCGTATCTATTGATTCGGCACCGATTGTCACCGCCGTTGCATATTTATGCCAATCTATGTTCCTTGTAAGATCAAATGGAACTCGAGATGGTTCTACAGAGTGAGGGGCACACTTAATTGAAATGATGATTGGCAAATGATCGCTACCATGGGGATCATTGATAACCTTCCACAGACAATCCAATGATAGCGATCTAGAACACAAAGATAGGTCGAGTCGGCTTTCTCGAGCCGGAGGTTTTGCTATACGTGTCGCTTCACCAGTGTTCAAAATAGTCAAATTGAAATCGTCACATAAATCGTAAAAAATAGCCGCTCTATTGTCGTCATATAGATCGCCCCACCCAGTACCATGGGAGTTCATATCACCCAGAATTAATACTGGAGATGGAAGAATCGAAACAAGATTCCAGAGTTGACTACGGCTAATGGAGGTTCTTGGTGGAACATAAACTGAAGCTATGCAAAGATTTTTGTTCTTCACATTTATTTGGCAAGCGACGATTTCGACGCCTGATAGAGCAGGAAGGGACATTTTGTAGAAAGGGTAGCACTTTTTGATCCCTAAAAGTACTCCTCCATAAGAATCGTCTCTATCCAGGCGAATAATGTTAAAATCGTGGAAGTTGAGTTCTTTATCGGAAGAAAGCCATGTTTCACAGAGAGCAAATATATCACAATCAGAATTGTGAAGTAAAAATTTGAACGAGTCTAGCTTAGGCACTAGACTACGGCAGTTCCACTGTAGCACAGTGATCATATCTTCAACCTCGTTCGACGAATTATCCATCGAAAGATATGATTGATGCAAGGAGGGGCCATGAAACAGTCAATTGCTTAAGATATGATTCTAATGTTGGAAGCAAGGCAGAAACTAAGCTTCTAAGAGGGTCTTGTATGTTGAACATATTTAATATGAATTCCACAATGTCCGAAAAAGCTAGCAAACCTCGTTCGGACTTGGATTTCTTTTGAGAAGTTTGAGGAGCAGCTTTTTTGTTTTTCTTATCTTTGTTGGGTAATGGCGGAAAATCCTTACTGCAGCCAGGAAGTGGAGCAGTGGGAGCCTTCGATTTAATTTTTTCATCCCCATTACCCTGGGAATTTTGCAATCCTCTGGGAGTGACTTTAGTTTTCTTACGGCGCACTTTCGGGGAGGAGCATTTTCGTTTTGAGGATCCGTTTGTTTTCAAAGGTGCGTGTACCACCGTAGAGTCACCCTCATCGGATGAGTCAGAGTCCGATTCTTCAGCTGACAAAATCGAAAATTGGTTTTCATCTTGGACGGCTAATGCAGCCTTCACCATTTGTGCATATGACTGCTTGGAGCGTCCAGAGATTGAACGCTGCACTTTATCGGAGTACTGTTTGTACATCGGGCACTCCTGCAAGGGGTGAGGATTCTCGCCACAATATGCGCATTTTACTGATTCTTTGTGGCAAGAATCCTCTTTGTGGTTTTCACCACATTTGCCACAACGAGTTTTGTTGCCGCAATGGCTGGCCGAGTGTCCCAGCCTTTTGCAGTTGGTACAATTATATACCCTCTGTACAAACAACCGCACCGGAAAAAAAGCACCATCAACTTTAACAAAGTTTGGGAGAACTGAACCAGCGAAAGTCACCCGAAACGAGTCTGAATGCTGATAAACTTTCTTGCCATCTTGCAAAGATACTGTATGCAGTTGCCTGACATCCAGTATCTGTACCTGCTCTCCGATTTTCGAGTTTTTGAAGCAACCCGATGCTCGTTTTAAGTCCTCGACACTCAGACTCGCGTCGGAGACCACACCTTCTATCTCCACATCTCGAGAAGGGATGTAGATGTTGTACTCGACACTAAACAGCTCGTGTTCAGCAATTTTATTTGCCACATCATAAGTCGGTGCTTCTACACGCAGTTTATTGAATCTCTCTTTATGTACCAAGATTCCCGGATACTTACGCAGCAAATCTCTCGAAATGTCGAGAGTTTTCAAAGGTTTATTTTTGGGCCGAAAAAAGACAACCCATGGTCCTTTCGAAGACGGCTGGTAGTACCTGGTTCGCGCAACGTAGACATCCGAAGACGCCATAAGTGTTGCGCAAAAGCGGTGCACAACCGCTTAAAAAGGAAAAAAAAATATATAAAAAAAACCTTCACCAATTAATCTACTTAACTACTAGTTGTTAATATTTTGTTGCCCAGTGTATGAACAACCAAAAAAAAAACAATAAAAAAATTATCAAAAAAAAAAAAAAAACAAAACAAAAAAAAAACTTTTTATTAGTTGCAAGAAGTTGCACCACTATAGCCCTCACAACCCTATCAGGGGAGAGGGCAAAGCCACGCGCAAAATTGAATAACAAAAGCGCGGCAATGGGCTAGAGAAGACTATTGTATAGTAGGTATACTTAACACCGGCCGGTGCCGGCTGTGTGAGCTGGTGCAGCCACTCCGTTTGCTGCTTTGTTGTTGTTGCTTGCTGCTTTGGAGTGGTGATGAGATGATGACGGTGAGATGATAGTCCACCTATAGCGTCGCTAAAGGTGGCTACTTCCTCTGCTGACTGCGGTTGCCTTGGGCACTGAACTTCGTCCACGGTAGGTAAAACGCGCGATATAAAAAAAAACCACTATGGTGGAAAAAAAAACTCCACCGGCTACGAAACCAATACCCGCAACGGAGACACGAACAAACTACGTCCGGCTACTTCAAGCTATCATTCCTAGTTGAACACTCAGTCGGTTAACAACGTCCCGGTCTCAGTCGCGCGGCATCTAATTTTTTTCGGTGTTTTTTCCGCCCGAGCGGTTTTTTCACCCCCCCATTGGGTGCCCCAAGTGACCAGTGTGCAACAGAGGAAGTGGAATTCCATGGGCCGAGCCCCTTGGAGTTGCCATCCAGCTTTAATCCACCCCGGTAATCCATCCGGTCGTCAAGTCATTTTTCATCATCGTGCCGACCCACCAACACCAATCATCACCACCAGCAGCAGCAAACGGACCATCTAGCTGCAACGGCTGATAGGTTGTTTACAACCGGCATAAGTATTAGACAATACATTTTGCAAGTCCATTGCCTCCCTATTGTAGTTTAATTTTGCCTCGTGGCGCGTGACTCTGTCTCTCACCCCTGGTAGGGGAGTATGGGTCATAGTGAGACAACTTTTTGCAAGTAGATATAAGTTTTTTTTTTGTTTCGATTTTTTTTTTTTTTCTTTTTGATTTGTTCGTACGTCGGGCAAAAAATTTAATTACTAGTAATTAAAATTAATTAATTAGTGAAGGTTTTATTTTTTTTCCTTCTTAAGTGGTTGCGCACCGCTTTTGCGCAACACTTATGGCATCTTCCGATGCCTACGTTACGCGAACCAGATACTATGAACCGTCTTCGAAAGGACCATGGGTTGTCTTTTTTCGGCCCAAAAATAAACCTTTGAAAACTCTCGACATAACGAGAGATTTGCTGCGTAAGTATCCGGGAATCTTGGTACACAAAGAAAGATTCAACAAACTGCGTGTAGAAGCACCGACTTATGATGTGGCAAATAAAATTGCTGATCACGAGTTGTTTAGTGTTGAGTACAACATCTACATCCCTTCTCGAGATGTGGAGATAGAAGGCGTGGTCTCCGACGCGAGTCTGACTGTCGAGGACTTGAAACATGCCTCGGGAACTTTTAAAAACTCGACATTCGCTACCGCGCTAGTGAAGATACTGGATGTAAGGCAACTGCATTCAGCATCTTTGCTAGACGGTAAAAAAGTTTATAAACATTCAGACTCGTTCCGGGTGACTTTCGCAGGTTCAGTTCTCCCAAACTTTGTTAAAATTGATGGTGCTTTTTTTCCGGTGCGGTTGTTTGTACAGAGGGTATATAATTGTACCAACTGCAAAAGGCTGGGACACTCGGCCAGCCATTGCGGCAACAAAACTCGTTGTGGCAAATGTGGTGAAAACCACAAAGAGGATTCTTGCCACAAAGAATCAGTAAAATGCGCTTACTGTGGCGAGAATCCTCACCCCTTGCAGGAGTGCCCGATGTACAAACAGCACTCCGATAAAGTGCAGCGTTCAATCTCTGGACGCTCCAAGCAGACATATGCTCAAATGTTGAAGGCTGCATCAGCCGTCCAAGATGCAAACCAATTTTCGGTTTTGTCAGTTGAAGAATCGGACTCTGACTCATCCGATGAAGGTGATTCTACGGTGGTACACGCACCTTCAAAAATAGACGGTTCCTCAAAAAGAAAATGCCCCTCCCCGAAAGTGCGCCGTAAGAAAACTAAAGTCACCTCCAGACGATTGCCAAATTCCCAGGGTAATGGGGATGAAAAAACAAAACCGAAGGCTCCTGTTGATCCAATCCCTGGATGCAGCAAGAATTTTCCGCCATTGCCCAACAAAGATAAAAAAAATAAAAAAGCTGCTCCTCAAACTTCTCAAAAGAAATCCAAGTCCGAACGAGGTTTGCTAGCTTTTTCAGACATTGTGGAATTCATATTAAACATGTTCAACATACAAGACCCTCTAAGAAGCTTAGTTTCTGCCTTGCTTCCAACGTTAGAATCATATCTTAAGCAATTGACTGTTTCATGGCCCCTCCTTGCATCAATCATATCTTTCGATGGATAATTCGTCGAACGAGGTTGAAGATATGATCACTGTGCTACAGTGGAACTGCCGTAGTCTAGTGCCTAAACTAGACTCGTTCAAATTTTTACTTCACAATTCTGATTGTGATATATTTGCTCTCTGTGAAACATGGCTTTCTTCCGATAAAGAACTCAACTTCCACGATTTTAACATTATACGCCTGGATAGAGACGATTCTTATGGAGGAGTACTTTTAGGGATCAAAAAGTGCTACCCTTTCTACAAAATTTCCCTTCCTGCTCTATCCGGCGTCGAAATCGTTGCTTGCCAAATAAATGTGAAGAACAAAGATCTTTGCATAGCTTCAGTATACGTTCCACCAAGAACCTCCATTAGCCGTAGTCAACTCTGGAATCTAGTTTCGATTCTTCCATCCCCAGTATTAATTCTGGGTGATATGAACTCCCATGGTACTGGGTGGGGCGATCTATATGACGACAATAGAGCGGCTATTTTTTACGATTTATGTGACGATTTCAATTTGACTATTTTGAACACTGGTGAAGCGACACGTATAGCAAAACCTCCGGCTCGAGAAAGCCGACTCGACCTATCTTTGTGTTCAAGATCGCTATCATTGGATTGTCTGTGGAAGGTTATCAATGATCCCCATGGTAGCGATCATTTGCCAATCATCATTTCAATAAAGTGTGGCCCTCACTCTGCAGAACCATCTCGGGTTCCATTTGATCTTACAAGGAACATCGACTGGCAGAAATATGCAACGACGGTGACAATCGGTGTCGAATCAATAGATGCGCTTCCACCATTGGAAGAATATCGATTCCTAGCCGATTTGATTTACAAAAGCTCACTGGAAGCACAAAAAAGAAAAGTTCCAAGTGCACCCTTTAAAAGGAGACCAGCCACACCTGGTTGGGACGAAGAATGCACAAAATTGTATGTAGAAAAATCTGATGCTTTCAAAGCTTTTCGTAGACACAAAACCTCCACTTACTTCGAGGAATATTCAAAGCTTGAGACAAAGCTGAAACAATTAATCAAAGCAAAAAAACGCGGTTATTGGCGCAATTTCGTCGAGGGACTCTCACGAGAAACCTCAATGAACACCTTGTGGAGGGTGGCTCGCAACATGCGTAACCGCTCATCTTTCAATGAGAGTGAAGAATACTCCAACCGATGGATATTCGATTTCGCTAAAAAGGTCTGTCCGGACTCAGTTCCAGCACAAAATATTCTTCGAGAAGCGTCTCCTAGCGGCGGCTCTCTGGATAGACCATTCTCAATGCTGAATTTCTCTATGGCTCTTCTTTCATCGAACAACTCCTCACCGGGAAGCGATATGATTAAATTCAATCTTCTGAAAAATCTCCCAGATATCGCTAAAAGACGCTTGCTAGATTTATTCAATTCCTTGCTAGAAAACAACATTGTACCGCCTGAATGGAGACAGGTCAAAGTAATAGCCATTAAAAAACCTGGCAAATCAGCGTCTGACCATAACTCATACCGTCCGATTGCTATGCTTTCGTGCATTAGGAAATTGTTGGAGAAAATGATCCTTCGGAGACTCGATCACTGGGTCGAATCAAATAACTTGCTATCAAATACACAATTTGGGTTCCGCAAGAGCAAAGGAACAAACGATTGTCTAGCGCTGCTTTCCACAGATATTCAACTGGCCTTTGCACACAAGGAGCAATTGGCTTCAGTATTCTTGGACATTAAGGGGGCTTTTGATTCAGTTTCCATTGAAATTCTGTCAGACAATCTGCACAGATGTGGACTTTCTGGAATTTTAAATAATTTCTTGTACAATTTGTTGTCAGAAAAGCAAATGAACTTTTCTCTTGGAAAACTGACAATTTCCAGAATTAGTTACATGGGCCTGCCCCAAGGCTCATGTCTCAGCCCTCTTCTTTATAACTTTTACGTCAAAGATATCGACAACTGTTTGGCAGAACAATGCACGCTAAGACAACTTGCAGATGACGGTGTGGTTTCCGTAAGAGGTCCACATGCCGTGGACTTGCAAGGACCATTGCAAAATTCCTTAGATAACTTGTCTTCTTGGGCTATGAATCTAGGGATCGAATTCTCGCCGCAGAAAACTGAACTGGTAGTGTTTACTCGAAAGCGGTACCCAGCCCAAATGCATCTTAATCTTTTGGGCAGAAACATTACTCAATCATTGTCTTTCAAGTACCTTGGGGTCTGGTTTGATTCAAAGTGCACTTGGAATGCCCATATTACGTATTTGAAGCAAAAATGTCAGCAGAGGATCAACTTTCTCCGTTCAATTTGCGGCACATGGTGGGGTGCTCATCCGGGAGACCTCATAACGCTTTATAAAACAACAATTCTCTCTGTTCTAGAGTACGGCTCTTTCTGCTTTCTCTCGGCAAGAAAAAGTCACCTAATAAAATTGGAACGAATTCAATATCGTTGTCTGCGTATTGCTCTAGGCTGTATGCACTCAACGCATAACATGAGTCTCGAGGTTCTGGCAGGAGTAACACCCCTCCAGAACCGTTTCTGGGAGCTCTCTCTCAGAATACTAATCAAATGCGGAGTGACAAACACACTTATAATTGCTAATTTTGAAGAAATTCTTGGGTTGAACACACAATCTCGATTTATGAGAATCTACCACCACTACATATCATCAGATATGTGTCTTCCTTGTTATACTCCAGACCGTGTTCACTTCACCAATCGCAGTTCCTCAATTGAATATGATCTGACCATGAAACAAGCAACTCATGGGATTCCCGATCAACTTCGACCTATTATTATCCCACGTATTTTTACTGAAAAGTACCAACAAGTCAATTGCATGAAAAGATATTTTACAGACGGGTCCCGTCTCAATGGATCCACTGGCTTCGGTGTCTTCAATGAAAACTCTAGCGCCTTCCGCAAACTTCAGGAACCTTGTTCCGTTTTTGTTGCTGAGCTGGCAGCAATCAACTTCGCATTGGGGATGATTTCCAATATGCCCACAGACCATTACTTCATCTTCTCGGATAGTCTCAGTTCGATTGAGGCTATTCGGTCGATGAAACAAGGTAGGCACTCATCTTATTTCCTTTCAAAGGTAAGGGAGCAGATGTGTGTGCTGGTCGAAAGATCATATATGATTACCTTTGTATGGGTCCCCTCACATTGCTCAATCCCAGGCAATGAGAAGGCGGACTCTCTCGCAAAGGTGGGCGCGCAGGAAGGCGAATTGTATGACAGGCAAATTTCACACGATGAATTTTACCATTTAGTGCGTCAGAGTACCTTTTCGAGTTGGCAAACCGATTGGGACACTGGAAATCTTGGACGGTGGTTACATTCAATTATTCCTAATGTTTCTTCGAGAGCGTGGTTTAAAGGCTTGGGCTTAAGTCGTGACTTCATTCGCGTGATGAGTAGACTTATGTCCAACCACTACTCGCTAGATGCTCATCTCAATAGAATAAACCTCGTGGACAGCAACATCTGTCGGTGTGGAAACGGTTACGATGACATCGAACACGCAGTTTGGCAATGTACGGATAATGACGCCGCCAGAGAGCGACTTTTGAATACCCTCGAGGCCCAAGGAAGACAACCCTATGTTCCTATCAGAGACGTGTTGGCAACCCGTGATCTCTGCTATATGCAGTCCGTTTATGTTTTTCTTCAAATGTCTAGTATAAGAATTTAATTCCTTTTGTCTTTTGTCTCTCTTTATTAGTTTTTGTTTGTCTTGTCCCCCCCGTCTCGATGAGTCTCATCGTCGCCCACTGGTCACCCACCATAGCCGGTCGAACTCCGGACGAAGCTAGAACAGCACTACCGTTCATACTGGCGACAACGCTCTGATGAGACAACGAAACCCTACCCCAAGCTCCTCCCCTGATCCTATCCTTCGAAAATGTACCCTTCTAACCTCGAGTAAGCCGCGAGTAATCGGCCCAACTCCTACTAGACATAGAATTAAGTGAATTTTGTTACACACAGTGAACAATGAATTATCGGCTCCGTAAAGCTAACGCGATTGAGCCTCCCAAATAAACGAACTAGATAAAAAAAATACTTCAAGCTATCGGCGAGGAATGACTGGTACTGCTTCTGCGCTTTCCAATGTTGCTACTGCTCCTGATACTGTTGCTGAGCTTATGCATTCGGCTGAAAACTTGAACGCTGCTGCTCTTCTATATCCGACTGCTGCTACTATGCAATCCGTTCAAGTTAATCCTGCTCTCGTTATGCAGTCGAATATCGCCTCCGGCGTACTGCCAATTTCAGTTCAGTCAGTGCAACAAGTGGGGTCAAGCAGTCATGTTCCAATGGACCAGCTACCTATCACAACTAAGATGTTGACGGGTATTTTATTAAGATATTAGTTTTTTTTTTCCTTTGGTTTGTTTTTTCCGTCGATCTTGTTTTCCGTGCTGAGCACCAATGCTACCGACGTGCCAGGAAGGCAGCTCCCACACCTGGACCCTACCTATTGACCCATCAACTCATGAACCGGGGACCAACGGCTTTACTTCCCATCCGAAGGAAGGCGTGATCAGAGATGTTATGCCTCAGAACATCCCGGCGGCGCCGACTGGGATTGAACCCAGGCCTGCTGGGGTGAGAGGTAATCACGCTTACCACTACACCACCGGCGCCGTTAAGATATTAGTTGTAAATAAGGATTGGACATCTACTTTTTCTTTTTTTTTTACAGGATCGTCTCTGACACATCCGGTAGAATATAATTCTGAGCCCCTATACGTAGATCAGGATGGTGTCATGTATTTTACGCCTTCAGTTGAGAACGCCAACATGGCCAACCTTCAAATAACAGGTAAATGCAGGGGCAGGGGTGTGAATTATTGCAACAATAACAGTGGTTAATTATTTTTCTTAAATTTGATAGGAACGATGAGCTACGAACAGATGAAGGCTGACTTGAAGGTGTTCATCGAAGCTACTGTTGAGAAAGTGGTTGAAACAAGCTTTCAAATCAACTTTGCCCGCTTTGCTGCCTTGTTGGAAATTCAAAGAAAGGATGATTCCAAAAAACTGAAACCTGGTGATTCGGTGGAGAGGCATTCCCGTATCAACACTGAAGACGAGCTAATCCAGTGGAACATAAAGCTAAACAACGAAGAGTTATGTCGAAAATATGTAAGTACGTTTCTCTTCGAAAAAAAATATGTAAACGCATTTAAAAATTATTCTTTTCAGTTGGAATACTTTTCGAAAATTATCATCCCCGATGCCTACAACGAAAAAAGTGACAACGCTTGCTACACCGTAGTCGATTGCCTGTTCACACGTGAATTTTGGACGAAGATGACATGCCGCAGCAATAAAGCGAAAAGGGGTTTCCGTGAATATGGAAATGTGACCCAACTTCTTTGCAGTATTGTACAGATTGGAGATCCATCGTATACTGCAAATAAACTGGAGATGTTTTGTCGCAATCGCTTATTTCGCTATTGCAAATCCCGGTCCACCAATCGTCAGCTTCGTAAGTCAGCATGTAGACAACGACACGGCCACAAGTCTAACGCACCTACTCTCGACACAGCAAACGAGAAGATTTCACGAAACTCGAATGACACTGATGTTTCCGAAAACGTCAAACAGGATGCTGGTGATAGTTCGGATGGTGAAAGCGAAGAGGATGAAGTAGAGTCAAACAGCGGAGGAAGTGAAACCAGAAGTAGCACTGAAGATGAATGATTTTATGATTGATTGTTGAAAATATGAGGAGGGAACAGAATATTATTTTTTTTCAATCCATTGTTATCTGTAACATAAACCAAATAAATAAAAATGAACAAGCAAAAGACACAACAAATACATTTTTAAGTACTTTATTTGATACCAACGATTTCACAATTGAATCTTCGTCACTGAATAGTATGGATTAAAGGAATAAAAAACCACCCCTTCGTTTCTGATGAGTTGGAGGCAAAATATACGTACGCTAGAGCCGCATTTGGGTGAAACGACATGACCTAGTTCTAGCAAATGCAATGAATCTCCTACAATGACATCTCTAATCATATCAATTGGTAATTTTACCAATGGTGTGCTATTTCGCTGATGGTTTGGATATGCCATCGAACGGAATTCTTCGTCAGTTCTTTTTGGTGCATGTAATTGTGGATATGTCATGGTCCTTGAAATGTGGCTGTATCGGCCTTTTGTAGTACATTTTATGCAACCATATTTCCCATTGAAGTTTATTACTCCTTTGATGAATGATCTGGCTGGGGTGTCGCATATGAAGCAACGAATGTTAACCGTTATTTTGTGTCCATTTATGGCGATTCCGGATTCCAACAGCGGAAGGAGTTCGTCAATAAAGGGATTTAAGAATTCATTATTATCTTTCGGTTTTCCAGTGCCATAGAATATTCCTACGACGATTGGCTGAATGCTAGGAAACTCGTGGATATTGCATAAGATTGGCCAGAAATTCTTCGTTGTGCTTTTGTAGATGGGTAAACCGTCGATGTTCACATTAACCGAAACAGACATAGGAGTTGTTATATCACAGAATATCCTCTTGAAGCACATCTCGAACCCTTGGTGCCAATATTGACCATGTTCGCCCATTGCACGAATTTGCCAGTTTCTTGGTGTCCTCATGATTGAACGCGGATCTTTTGGAAGATCTAGTCCTAGGTTAGTATTGAGTACATCTATGAGTGATTTCAACGCTAACTGTGAAATTTGATGATCAGTTGACCACTTTCGATTATCTGAAACGATATTTCTTTCGACTACAAATTCATATTAGAAAAGAAGTTACAACTATAAAAGCATATTGTACGTTTACCTTCATGGTCATGTTAATGAGTAAACATATTTTCATCGTGCGTATCAATGTCTTCTGTGAGATTTTGAACAACTTCTGGTACACTAGTCGTTGGTATTGACGAAATTAGTATTTAAGAAAGCTTCCTTATAAAGATCACGATGTTTTCTTAGCAAGTGACTGTAAGTACCACGTTTTCTTATTTTCTTCAGTTTGTTTTTCGTAATTATGTTAAACATGTTAACGCCTCGTAGTTGTAACAGTTATGACGGTTACTTCTCATATACACAAATGAAATCAACAACAACAAGTGTTGCGGCTAATAGTGCACTTAATTGTAGATGAAACTTTAATTCGAATTATATATGATGACTTGTCAACTTAGTTAAGATTATCGCTGTATCATAATATGATCTTGAGCACTTATTGTCCTATGACTATATATCATTCATCAAACGATTGTTTTAAGATTTTCTGAGTACATGTGCGGATTTCAAGTATACTTCAAAACGGATCCATATATAAAGTCGTTTTAAAATCAGTTATGATCGTTAGATTGATTTTTTTATTACAACAAATGTACTTTGTTTCGAAGGATATACAATTCTGATTTAATGTTTATTCATTTACGATTTGAAATATGCATTCATATACGATATCTGGTTATCTGGGGCTGCATGCTTATAAACATACAAACATTAAAAGAGCGTCGTGAATATGCAATGGTTTCATTTGTAAACGATATCGTTTCGCAGCGCATTGACTCCACAGAACTTTTGGGGATCTTGCCTATCAAAATTTCGATAGCCAGTGGGTTCAGTCCGTCGAAACTCGTTAACGTCGCGTACAATCTCCCGATGATTGGACAAAGTTCAAGACTGTGATTGATGAAGCCCTGACGTTGGAGGAACTTCCTCTCCAATCTGATTTTGGACAGCGCGCTTCGAGCTCAAGCTAGGCCGGTTCCAGGAACGTCTTTTCGTAGCAAACCTCCATCTTCTTGGTGAGACCAGCTATGCACTGAGGTTTATCGTGAAAAATCCGACGCGTTTAACCTTTTCCGGAAACGTGAAACCCCCGTGCATTTCGAAGCTTACTCGGCTCTTGAACACGAACTCAAGAGCCTCATCAAAGCCAAGAAACGTGGATACTGGCGGCAATTCGTGGACGGATTATCGCGCGAAACGTCAATGAATACGCTTTGGAACACGATGTGAAGGATGCGTAACCGGTCTTTAAACAACGAGAGCGAGGAGTACTCGGATCGTTGGATTCTCAAGTTCGCGCGAAAAGTATGTCCGGATTCCGTGCCGGCTCATATGATTCCTCGCGAATCGACGAATTCAGTAGACGAGATCAGCCAACCTTTTACAATGCTGGAGCTCTCACTCGCGCTCCTTTCGTGTCACAATTCGGCTCCGGGGGCTGAAAGGATCAAGTTCAACTTGTTGAAGAACCTCCCAGACGTCGCTAAGAGGCGCATGTTGAACTTGTTTTGTCAGTTCCTGGAGCTCAATAATGTTCCAGATGATTGGAGGCGAGTGATAGTTATAGCCATTAAAAAGCCTGGGAAACCCGCGTCAAATCATGACTCGTATTGTCCCATCGCGATTTTATCGTGCATTCGAAAATTGTTGGAGAAAATGATCCTTTTTCGCTTGGACAAATGGGTTGAGACGAACCACCTACTCTCAGATACTCAATTTGGTTTCCGTAGCGGTAAGGAAAGGAACGACTGTTTCGCGTTGTTTTCCAGAGAAATTCAGTTGGCTTTTGTGAAAAAAGAGCAAATGGCTTCTGTGTTCTTAGATATTAAGGGGGCATTTGATTCAGTATCGGTTGAAGTCCTTTCAGACAAATTCCACGCTTGTGGCTTTTCTCCATTAATTAACAACTTTTTGTACAATTTGCTGCCAGAGAAACATGTGAGCTTTTCTCTTGGAAACTCTATAACTTCACGATTTAGCTACATGGGTCTCCCCCAGGGCTCATGTTTAAGCCCCCTTTTGTATAATTTCTACGTCAGAGAAATTGACAATTGTCTAAGGGACAACTGCACGTTGAGACAACTTGCAGATGACGGAGTAGTGTCTATGACAGGACCCAGAGAGGCCGACCTGCAAGGACCCTTACAGGATACCTTAGACAATTTGTCTACTTGGGCTATCCAGCTAGGTATCGAATTCTCCACGGAGAAAACTGAGTTGGTCGTTTTTTCTAAGAAGCATAGCCCAGCACAACCGAAGCTTCAACTTTTGGGTAAGCCGATCACTCATTCCATGTCTTTCAAATATCTTGGGGTCTGGTTCGATTCAAAATGCACCTGGAGATCCCACGTTGAGTATCTGAAACGAAAATGCCAACAAAGGATCAATTTTCTCCGCACAATAACCGGAACGTGGTGGGGAGCTCATCAACAATATCTTTTTACGATGTACCGGACAACGATTTTATTGGTTTTAGAATACGGTAGTTTTTGTTTCCAGTCGACGGCTAAAACTCACATCATCAAACTGGAACGTATCCAGTATCTTTGTCTTCGTATCGCGTTAGGATGCATGCACTCGACTCATACAATGAGTCTCGAAGTGTTGACGGGCATGTTGCCGCTCTTTGATCGGTTTTCGGAATTATCCCTCAGGCTCCTCACCCGTTGTGAAGTTATGAACCCACTGGTAATCGAAAACTTTGAGAAGCTTCTTGAGCTCAACCCTCAAACTCGTTTCATGACTATGTACTCTACGTGTACATACCACAGGATGTCAGCCCCTCACAGCATAATCCTCATCGTGCATGCTTCTCCGACTTCGGCAACTCAGTTAGTTTTGATTTATCTATGACGCGGGAGATTCGTGGAATCCCAGAACATCATCGTTCCATGATTGTTCCGTCAATTTATGCTGCAAAGTTTGGCCAAGTTGATTTGTTTTTCACAGATGGATCACTAATAGAGGTGTCCGCTGGTTTTGGTAATTATTACGAATTTCATAGCGCCTCTCGAATGCTTCATGCTCCTTGTTCCGTATATATTGCTGAGTTGGCGGCAATATACTATACGCTAGAAACGATTGCCTCACTACCACCAGATAACTATTTTATTTTTACGTATTGTCTCAGTTCTGTCGAGGCTAATCGCTTCATGAGTCCGGAAAAGCACTTCTCGTATTTTCTCATGAAAATACGAGAGCTTCTAAGTGCTTTATCTTTAAGGTCTTTTGTCATCGCTTTTGCATGGGTCCCATCTCATTGCTCGATTGCAGGCAATGAGAAGGCGGACTCTCTAGCTAAGGTGGCCTAGACTACAACAAATTTTTCTTCATTTATCGTCATCATTTCTCTGCTTGAACGTCAAGCAGTACAGTTCGGTCTTTGCTCGCTCTGTCGAGTTGTTCAAAAGTTTCTAGTTTGTTCCAAACATTCGCAGTTTAATCGCGTCGTCAGTAGTGTCGGTCGCTTCGTGTGATGGGAAGACAGCGCTCCCGGAGCAGGCTCCGAGAGAAAACAGAGAAGAAGAACAGCGGTGAGGGTAGCTTGAGTGTACCTATTTCGAATAGGTACGCTACTCTTCCCACCGATGTAGGGAATCCCACCTCAGCCACGGTGAAGCGGTCTAAGAAGAGGAAGAAAAATCAAGGCCAGTCCGATGGTGCGAGTGGACGGGACGATGCCACCGCGACGAACGTCAGCGTCATTGGTGATTTTGGCGACGCCGTCGACAACGAAACTGCTGCCAGCCCGAGTGCAGCAAAAATGAAGCTTCCTCCACTGGTGGTGAAGCAAGTCCCACTCAACACGCTGATTGGCGATCTTTCATCGCTGGGCGTTGCAGCTGAGTTTAAGCTCGGCAGGATCGGCACCAAGGTGATGCTCCGAACCAAAGCGGAGTACGAAGTGGCCGTGAAATATCTGAAGGATACCAAGGCTGAATTCTTCACGCACGACATCCCCGGTGAGAAGCCCTTCAAGGTAGTCATCAGGGGTCTACCAAACTTCGACCCCAAGATGGTCGAAGCCGAAATCAACCGGTACAAGCTAGCCCCAATCGCTGTCTTCCGAATGACAAGGAGAGATGAAAACGTGAAGACGTACCCGGATTGTCTTTTCCTGGTGCACTTCCAGAAAGGGACGGTGACGCTCAATGCGCTACAAGCCATCCGATCGATCTACTCCATCATCGTACGGTGGGAGCCATACCGTGGCGGTCATCGTGACGTAACGCAGTGTATGAGGTGCCTCAATTTTGGACACGGTACCCGCAACTGCAACATCAAGCCACGCTGCAGCAACTGCGCTCAAGAACACGCCACTTCCAACTGCCCTGCGGATGGAGCCGTGGCGATAAAATGCGCTAACTGTGGTGGTGCACATCAAGGCTCTGACAGACAGTGCTCCAAACGCGAGGACTTCAAACGCATCCGAAAGCTGGCGTCAAGCAACAATCAACCAGGACGCAAGAAGGACAAAACCCCATCATTCAGGACGGAGGATTTTCCGCCTCTTCGTGCTCCCCAGCAAAGGCAAGCGAATTCGCGGGTGCAACCCGCCCCTCCTCAAGAAGCTTCCGGTGATTCTGCTGGCCAAAGCTCTCCATCCCCCCCTGGATTCTGGAGACAACCAACAGGACAAAACAACAACCCCGATCTGTTCTCAGCGGATGAACTGATGGAAATTTTCGTCAACATGTCCGGTGCTCTTCGTAAGTGCCGCAATAAGCCCGAACAGATCCAAGTGCTCGGTAAGTTCATCATCCAGTATGGCGTCTAAACCGCTAACTATCGTCACCTGGAATGCTTGCTCTGTAAGAGCAAAAAAGATTGAGCTTGCCGACTTCCTCCGCAAGCACAGCATCGACGTGGGCCTTCTAACCGAGACCCATCTAAAGTCCGGCGACAGCTTCTGGTTGCCTGACCACAACATTATCCGGCTTGATCGCACCAGCTCCAGGGGGGGTGGTGTTGCGGTCGTCGTCAAGAAAGGAATAAAATACCACACTCTGTCCCATATCCGCACCTCTATCATCGAGGCCCTTGGTGTGGAGGTGGAGTCGTCGACTGGATACGTCCAGTTCATCGCCGTCTACTGCCCTCGACAGTGTGCCGCCAGCAGTGGACTAGCGGCTAAATTCAAGAAGGACCTGTCCACCATCACCCGTAACGGTTCCCGCTTCGTCGTTGGAGGAGATCTGAATGCTCGCCATGAGGCCTGGCGGAACTACCAGCAGAACCAGAACGGTCGTCTCCTGTTCGACCACTCACAGCATGGGCTGTACTCCGTTTGGTTTTCGGATGAACCAACATTCATCTCACCGGCAGGCAACCCATCGACGCTAGACCTGTTCATGACAAATATCGGCTTGTCCAAGCCGGTAGCCTTGAACGAACTCAGCTCCGACCACCAACCGGTGGTGGCTGAACTGGGCTGCAACGTGGCTCCTGCTTCAAGTCTGCGCAAGGACTACCATCGCGTAAACTGGGCCCAGTTTGGACGCGTGGTAGACAGGCACATCATCGACAACCCGCCGCTTGACACCGTGGAGGACATCGATCGAGCGTTGGAGGGACTCCATCAAGCCATAACCGTGGCTGACGAGGCGTGCGTCCGACGAGTTCCTGTGAGGGGTAAGTTTATTGCCATTGATTCCCACACCCAACTTTTGATTCGCCTGAGAAATGTTCGTAGACGCCAGTTTCAGAGGACTGGAGATCTGGGCAAAAAACGTGAAACGGCTGATCTGAACAGACAGATTGCTTCCAGAATGGACTCACTCCGAAATGAAAGTTTCGGGCGTGTTGTCCAGAATCTGGACGACCGCTCCAGACCATTCTGGAAGGTAGCCAAGGTCCTGAAAACTCATCCCAAACCCATTCCACCTCTCAGAGTCGAAAATGATGACGATCGGCTTTTAATCACCCCACAGGAGAAAGCAAATGCGATCGGCGAGCATGTCGCTTCATCGCATTTGCTTGGCTCGAATATCCAAAGTCCGCTCGAAGATCAGGTTGCGCAATGCGTTCAAAACCTAGATGCCTCCCCTTGTGTCGTTCCTCCGGCGGATATGATTACAGTACAACAAATTTGCTCAGCGCTGAAATGCACCAAGAACATGAAGGCTCCCGGGTTTGACGGTATATTCAACTTGATCTTGAAGAGACTTAGCATGAAAGTGCAGTCTCTTCTAACCGCTATCTTCAACAGATGTTTGGAACTGCACTACTTTCCAAGTATCTGGAAAGTAGCAAAAATCATACCAATCCGCAAACCCGGTAAGGATCCAACATTGCCTTCAAGCTACAGACCAATCAGCCTCCTTTCAGCGCTGAGCAAATTGTTCGAGAAACTCATTCTCAATCGTTTGCTCAAGTTTGTCGAGGAAAATAACATTCTCCTTCCGGAACAGTTTGGGTTCAGAAAGGGGCACTCCACCAATCACCAGCTAGTACGGGTGATGAATAACATCCGAAGTAACAAAGCTGTATCCAAGTCCACAGCCATGGCCTTGTTAGACGTTGAAAAGGCGTTTGACAATGTTTGGCATGACGGACTTGTGTACAAGCTTTGTAACTTTAACTTCCCATTACATCTGGTTAAAATCACCCGTAACTACCTTCAGCAAAGGTCGTTTAAGGTATCGTTGAATGGTTGTCTTTCCGACACGTTTTCCATCCCAGCAGGAGTGCCGCAAGGCAGTCTGCTGGGCCCCTTGCTTTACAGCATTTATACTTCCGACATTCCTCCCCTTGGAGACGGTTGCGTGTTCTTCCTGTTCGCAGATGATACCGCAATAGCCGTCAAAGGAAGGATGCCTCGCGAAATAACGAACAAACTTCAACGATGCCTTAACGCCTTTGCTGATTATGCCACCACGTGGAAAATTAAAATCAATCCCTCCAAAACACAAGCGATCATGTTCCTACATCGGCAATCGCCCAAACTGAAACCGGCTCCATCTTGTACTGTAATCATGGATGGCACAAGGGTTGAGTGGTCCGCCGAAGTAACCTATCTCGGGATGTTGATCGATGAAAAACTCCTCTTCCGTTCGCATGTAGAGAAAACTGTAGTCAAGTGTTCTGCCTTGGTTAGGTGTCTGTATCCGCTGATTTGCCGCAGATCTCGCCTCTCAAGGGTAAACAAACTGGCCGTCTACAAACAAATCATAGCACCTGCGATCCTCTACGCAGCTCCGGTGTGGGAATCATGTGCACAGACTCACAGGAACAAAATTCAGGTCGCACAGAATAGAGTGATGAGGATGGTTCTTGATCGTCCTTTCGACACTAGAATAACAAATTTACATGAAGAGGCAGGCATTGCCAAAATAGATTCCAGAATTAACGAAATTAAGACTAAATTTGCACAAAAATGTAATTTATCAGAACATGCTTTGATAAGCAATTTGTATATAGTAGGTTAGGTGTATAAAGTAGTTTTAGGTTAGTTGTAGTTGTAAATAGTAGTTATAAGTAGACTCCTTTTTCCAGTTCAAATCAAACCAATCCCACCAAGGTGGTCATACTTTAAAATAGGCCTGATAGGACTAGAAACTGTAAATAATAATTAAAATCTCACTATACTAAAGTTGAAAAGACGCATCTGTGTCACTTGAAAAATTCATACATGTAAACCACACAAACACAAGAAATAAAGATCATTTAACTGTCAACTATCGTCAACAGTCGCTCGCCAGCTGGCAGAATAAATGGAGTGAAGGGAGTTTGAGACGATGGCTATATTCGATCATCCCTAAGGTGTCGAAGAATCCTTGGTTCAACGGCTTGGAGGTGGGTCGAGACTTCATACGTCTGATGTCTCGCCTCATGTCCAATCACTATTCGATAAACGCTCACTTGTTCCGTGTTGGGCTGGGGGATAGCAATCTCTGTGCATGTTGACAAGGTTACCAAGACGCCTTGTTTTCATGATAAATGGAAATAAGTTCATGTTTTAGCATTAATTAAATATTTGTATCGTAAACCACATTTCAAACCTCCTTCTCCCTTTTCCCATCCAAAATATTGTAAATCTCCACTAACCTCGAGACAACCTTGAGTATTCACTCCAGTTCCTTTATCTTTAAATAATAATGTATAACGAAAATCATAACTCGGCTTTGTAAAGTTTATTCGATTGAGCCTGTACTAATAAAGTAATTAAAAAAAGAGTTTCCAATTTGAAATTTCACAATCACCAACTGTCCAATTATTACAATTTGTTGGTTCAGCACGTTTCAGGTCATTCGTGACTTGTCCGGGGATGAAATTTTGTTTATAATCTAAGTTTCCTTTTTGTCATATGTACAGATATTGATGAAATTTAGGTACTCAGCTTTGAAATTTCTTTCATTCCAAGCTTCTTTTTAAATTTTCAATGCTATTTTAGTCCTCACAATCAGAATTCTTCCTATTGAATAATTCTCATCAGCACCTGATCCCGAAAAAAAAGTCCCACTTTTCATAATTGATCCCCCCGAAGAAAGCAAACTCGGGCCAAACAAATTCATAGTAGCAAAGAACGTTCTCCATCCCCGGAAGTAGGGGGGGGGGGGATAGGAAATGATAGAACAACTTTTAAAGTCGAATAAATCAATTTATTTGCTCTGTTCGCTCGCTAACCACACAGAAAGCGATTCCCTTCCAGAGAAAAGATCCCTAATCGAAAGCACAGACACAAAAGACTAGAGGCCGGCACGAACGCCGAAAAGGGCTGAGAGCAAATAAAGCGAAAATCTGCCAGTAACGGGACCCTTTGGCCTGGCTGCTCAGCTGCCACGACCTCCACGAAGGAAAATGAAAGATTGCATTGTGAGACGGTGGCCAAATCAGGAGGGATCGGGGAGGACAGACGAATTCGGAATTTATGACACGTCACGATAAGGCTGAATTATGTTTTTTATTCGTTTGCTGCTCAACCCGATCCCATGTGTTTGTGTGCACGTGCGATGAAAGGAGGGAAATTTAAAAGGTTCTCTTGTCGGTCCCCGGAGGAAGAATGCCTTGGGTGTTTCAATTGTGTTCCTAGCTTGGATGGGGTCGTAAAATGGAAACCTAGCTTCTTTTATGGGAAATTATTATTTTCAAGAAATGTGAGCGGGAAAACATCTTTTCCATCGCGGTGAAAATTAATATTGGTCATTGGAATTCAGGGAGAGTGAAAGGAACAATTGTTGATTGTTGACTTGATTCCTGCATTTTAACAGCTGGGTAAAATTTCTCGTAGTTTTGCAGAAAAACCGGTTCATCCCTGGATCATCGCATGGAAATAGTCCACATTTTCTGAACCCCATTCCAACCGGGCTCGGAATTGTACCGCCGAAGCAACTTTCCCTCCCTGTCTACAGGGCCCGATAAGCTTCAGCAATATCGTTACGCCTTGTGCTGCTGGTCCCATCCGGGGTCTTCATCAGTCTCGCGTCCCCCTCCGGAGCGCATTGATGGCGTAGTTGTCGGACTGAATCACGTCGTAAAATGCTAGTATATACGCTATCCAGACGGATTTCACCTGCAAGGAAGGGTGGCAAAGATGCATGCAGCTGAAACGACTGTTACGACTAGCCACTTTACGACGCGGAGTAATGCTTTTACGAGCACCCTTTCCCACGTTGCCCACCGCCTTCAAACTGTCGTCGTGGAAAAGTATGGCTATGAGTGCACCTCGCGTGAACCAAACGATCGATTAGTGTTTGTCTGTAGTGTCGATTGAAGAACTTAATTGTAGGTCGACATGTCTTCTTGCTAGGATGTCCGCTATTGATATTTTTCAAAATGTCCCATTCTTTTCCAACAACGACTGTCGCCAGTTGACCACTCAGCCTAATTGATTTCGAGAGCCTCGTCAATTTTATGGCACCCGTAAGGGACATATTTTACGACAAGCTCACGTCCCATCAATTTCGGACACCCTCGTGTTCGCTGCCGATGTGCAAGACGTGAAAGGATGCGATTGAGGGCTGATTTGAAGCAACGAGAAGACACGTCCCAGAGCGGATCAAGCACGTAGGTGATTCGTGCGTGTCGATGGACTGGGCACTTTTCACCGCAGGACCGTAATTTTCGGATGGGCTATCAATGACCAAATGGATCTGGCAAATGGTATTTTTTTTTTGTGATAAGATAGAAGATATCAAACCACAAACATCTTTATGTTTAATTTTTTTCCTAACGCTTTAGTATTTCCCTTAAGGAACCTCGTGCGCTATACTTTACATCTTTCTCTAATTCATATTAGCGCTAGATTTCTAAGCTTTCACCAAAATCCTATTCAATATTAACCAGAAATACTCCTTGGGAGTCCCCATGACATTTTCTGCAGAATTGCATACACTCGAAACAAATGGAATGAACATCAAATTTAAGTGTGGATTTCTTACCCAAGCAACACAGAAAACATCGTCAATTATTTTATTTGTTTGTTTAAGTTGCTCAGAAATCCCTTAAATGGTACGTGAAAAACATCTCGATACGAAACAGTTTCAAGTGTGTTGCTTGATTTACTTTAGGTCGCAATAATAAAACTCAACTGTTTCAATTTACTGCTTGGATGACCTGTCAACTCATGCATCAAATGAGCGGAGCAAACATGTTACACTCAAATTGGCATGAAGTTATATGCAACGTGATATTTTATGAAACACTTGAGCAACAAATCTAACTTGTGTTGTGTTTGTTGAATTAGAGTTCCATGAAACATTACGTTTCTTGAAACTTTGGTGCAACAGAGAGTGAACTTTATGGTTTTTTGTACCTATTGAGCAACTGTTTCGAAATGTTACTAAAAAGTTGACGAACCAAGATGTGTTGAAGAACCTATTTGCAATCTTGTTCCATTTAAGCGTATGAATCTATAAGTTCTCAAACTTCGTGTTGTAACCAACTGAATCAAGTTGTCACTGTAAAGGTTTGTTGCAACCATCTAGTATCTATCATGCCCAAGTAACATTTTAAGTTTTATGAAATACTACAAAGCAACTATAAAACAACGTTCATAAAACCCTGGTCAAGGCCATTTTGTCATTAATGTATCCACCAAAACCTCATTAAGACTAGAATATGTCTAGTTGGCCCACTCTGAAGAAGGTTCTGAAGGGTGTATTCTCGAAGCTCTTGAAGATTGATTTACTGCAAAATGTTGTATGACGAACGCATTGAGAACCATTTGAAAGCTACAACAAAAGCTATTTAGCAACAATAAAAACCTTTCTGTGCCATTTTCCTCTAGCTACTTGCTAAATCCACTAGAAAAGCATCAATAAAGATAGAAAAGGATTTATGAATCCGATCTGATTAAAATAATTAAAATAGAAACTGATGGTATAAAAATTTTGTTGAATATCCAAATTTAGCTACAATAGTTCTCATTAAGTGGCCTAGTTTTAAGTGCCTTATTTAATGTTATGTGAAATGTACGTGAAAACATCGAAAAAAATAAGTCCGCTCTGGTAAAACGTCGATTTGACTAATTATTTTACATTGAAAAATCAAAAATTATTCTTTAAATCGAGCTAGGCCGAGATTTTTTTTTATGATTTTTGCATTTAAATTTACCAAAATAAAGTTATATCCAAGGAACTATAGATTGAAAATCAAAGATTGTAAAAAAAACAAGCAACTAATTGTAACATGGTGGTGGCATAAAAGTTGATTTTCATGGGTCATTTGTGAGAAATCCCTAACAAATACAAAAGGTTCTAAAATGGCTTTTATGAAGAAAACTTGCAGGCTGAATTGTATTTATCTAAAGCCATTTTGCTTGATCCTAACCCGTTCAGATTTATGGCAGCATTTTTGGAGGCAAAGTTGCCTGCAAAAAGTTAAACGTCAAAGATTGTTTATCTTTCGATAGTTGCGCTGTGGGATCCAGGGTTCTTCCAGGTGGTTTTCTCCCGATGGATTGGGAGCAGTTATTTTGCGATAGTGTTTTACAACATTTCGCATTTTGAACAGCTGGAAGCGCAATCGTTCCCGAAAAATATCCCCTTCTTCCGGATGGTTACAGAAGTGCACCATCCAACGATGCAGGGATGTACGCTTGAATCAAATTTTCGAAGAGTTGATTCTTTCGCCGATCGCTGCTATTGATCGGAAACCAGCTAATCTCCGCTTATTATCAGTTTCAGTGGTTTGCTGTCGGTTGTCATCTTTTCGCAAGATCTGGAGAAGGCTGGTATGTTTTGACGTAGGACTACGTCTTTGATTTCTATATGGGGGTACACTTTGTGAAAACCGAAAATGGAACATGTAACAAATTAAGAAAGATTTTGAACGTTAATAACCCAGCTACCCCTGGTCCAATTTCAATAATTTTATCACCAATCGATCAGAAATATGGCTACGCATTGATAACAATGCTTCCGAATGTTGATTTTCAACAAGAAACTATTGAAAAACTGGTAAATGTTCAGCATTGTCCAAAAGCGTCGAATTAACTAACAAATCCACCAATTACCTACAAGCATATGCTGCTTCCCCAGCACAGTCGTCAGAGAGTAGTAAATAGACGAAACAAGTCGAAGTGGCATTCGCCTCCGATCCTCGGGCGCGTGTGAATAGGGAGGATGGAATTGCGTAATATTTTACACACTCATCGCCATGTTCAGAACCAAACGCAAATTCTTCGAGATAACCACCATCCGTCGTCTGGCTCACCGTGGCGGTGTCTGACGTATCTCCGGTTTGATTTACGAGGTGTGCTGAAGGTGTTCCTGAAAAATGAGATCTGTGATGCTGTCACCTACACTAAACATGCCAAGCGTAAGCGGCCATGGATGTCATCTACGTTTTTGAAGTGACAGAGACGCACTCTGTTTGGTTTCAGAGGTTAAATCATCACCAACATTGGAAACAAAAAGGCTCTTTTCAGGGCCACCAAGCTTATTACAGTAAAGAGTAGGAATAGAATTCATCTACCTGTTTGTCCATATTCAGATCCACCGACCACACAAAATGGTCATGTGATCAAACTGGAAGCAGGGATACAAATTGTTTTGATCAACCTTGATCAACTTTGAATCGCCACGGCCGGATATTTTCGATGGAAGAAGCAACAATCTAGCATCTAATTCGACGAAGACGGCAGGAAACATTTCTGGATCAACAATAGAATAGGGCCCATCAGCATTTGTAAACAAACCGTTCCAAAGTCTCACAAATCGAAGGCCACTCACACAAACCAACACCAACATCTTGTAGGTAGAAGTTTCCCCTATCCGATGATGGTGTTGGTTTGTGTGGGTGGCCTTCGCTTTGTGAGTAAAGGGCTTTGGACCGGTTTGTTTACAAATGCTGATGGGCTCTTTTCTATTGTTGATCCAGATTTGTGAAGCCGAGTTATTTACGAAAGAGAGTGTCAATGAAGAGAATCGATCAATGTAGATAGGACCTATTGAAAAGTGACGCGAGATTTGTTTTCCGTACTGAGCTCCAATGCTACCGACGCCAGGGAGGCAGCTCCCAGAGATGTTATGCCTTAGAACATGCCGCTGGCGCCGACTGAGATTGGACCCAGGCCTGCTGGGGTGAGAGGTAATTACGCTAACCACCGGCGCCGATATCTATCACGGCGAATGAGAACGACCCAAATTTGAGTTTAGTTATCTCAGAAATAAGTGCAGGAACTCAACGATGAGTAAATATTTCTTATGTTTTACCAGGTTTTTCCAGGATTTTCCAGGGAAAAACTCCCGAATTTGAGAAAAGTAAAGATTGGATTCACTCAGTCTATTGGTACTACTCCGAGACTCAATAAAATTTTCGTCAATTTCCTCATTTTCTGGCAGATTTTTAGGTTTTCCACAGGAAATCATGAGACAAATTTACTCATCGCTGAGTTCCTACACTTTTGGCGATTATGAGTGAACTAAACTCAAATTTGGGTCGTTCTTATTCGCCGTGTACGCAAAAGGAAAAGAGCCAGTGTCGCTACTTCATAGCAAACTACTCATAATGGGAGGAGTCTTTGTAGCTTTTATACCACTTGGTTGCACATCATTCTGCTTTAACCTAAAAAGATATAAAGCAGCGCTGCTGTCTCGTATCAGCTCATTTTCGCTTCGGACGGCGTGGTGAGCAATAGTAGCAGTAGGTCGTGGCAAAGGAGGTGCCAATCGTCATCGCAAATTCTTCGAGATAACCACCATCCGTCGTCTGGCTCGCCGTCGCAGTGTCTGACGTATCTCCGGTCTGATCTACGAGGTGGTGCTGAAGGTGTTCGTGGAAAATGAGGTCCGTGATGCTGTCACCTACACTAAACACGCCAAGCGTAAGTGGCCATGGATGTCCTCTTCAATAAATCGGCCCTTTTCAGGGCCATCAAGCTTACATCAGTAAAGAGTTGGAATAGAATTTATCTATGCTTGTTTGTCCATATTCAGAACCACAAGCCCCCAACGACCACACAAACTTGGAAGCAGAGGTGCAAGTGATTTTGATTGATTCAGGGTGGCCAGCATACCGGGAATACCGGGAAATATCCGGGAATTTGGAAAGTAACCGGGAAAAACCCGTGAATTCTGCAAGAAAACCGGAAAAATAAATTATCCATATCATAGGAACAAATTTTTACATCAGAATTTCAGAATAAACCATTAAAACAGAGTGATCCTTTAGCAAATGAATGTCTCTATTTGTTGCATAATTTTCTTCAGTATACCGTCTTATTGTTTTTAGAATTAAATCACTCAGCAATATTGCAAATTGATTTTTGTCGTTTCAATTTCAGATGTAAAGTGCATGGTCCTCTAAAGAAAATATTGAAGATGCTGGAGTTTGGAAACAAATATTTGTAAAAACCGAAACTGAATTATTCTTTTCCGGGGTTTTGATTTTCCGTTGTTCAAAATTCTCATGATGAATTCCAGAATTAACTTGGAATTCTGCTCTGAATTATCTTGAAATTGTTCTGAAATAAACCAGAAAACACTCCGCGTAATAATTACCGTTGAATTCTTTTAGGAATTTTCTTCCAACCCCTTCTAAGAATTTATTGGAATCCTTCATATAATTCCCGTTCCCGCCTATCCGGAGACTTTGATTCCTTTAAAAATCTTTTCAAACATTTCTTTTAACTCTATTCAAAACAAAAGAAATCTTTCGAAAATTAATTTATAAACCCCTTGGAGTATTTTAAAGAATTTCTTTCTAATAATCAGCAAATTTTTTGGAATCAATTTTGTTTGGGTTATGTGATGAATCATTCGCACTAGGGTTGAAATTATTGCCAGAACATTTTAAGAACTCTGTTTCTTGTTGAATTCCGATCATAATTCTCTTGGAATTCTTCTTAAAATTCATCTGTCATGTTCCTCACGATGCCCATACAAATCTCATCAGAACCACGTAGGAATTTTCTGCAATGTTTTATTTTTATTTTCACAATTCTTTTTTAAATCTACTAAAATTACCTAACAGTTTAATTTAGAACTTGCATTCTTCTCCAAAGAAATCCTTCCAAATTCATCTAACAATTTCTATGGATTTCATGTAAGAATAATTCTGGAAATCTGCTCTTCTCCTTCAAAAACTGTGTGGGAATCCTTCTCAATATTTGTTTTTAATCAACACTTTGAATTCTTTTAAATTTTACTAAAATTCCAGGGTTTGTCCGCCAGATTCTACAGATTGCTATGTAATTTGTTATTACCCTGAAAATGCTTCCAAGTCTCAGAGCGTGACAATTATGACTCCACGACTCATAAGTATGATGTTTGTTTTTTTTTATAAATCTGTGATATTGAAAAAATTCAAAATTTCACATTTTAATTATTGTTTCTCCAAATCTTGCATCACGAAGCATGTTATTAATCGCAAATTTTGAAGAAAAGTTCTAGTTTCAGACTCTACACAAATTTCAAAGCTCCAGAATCTTGGGAATCTTCTTAAATCACATTTTTTTATCCTATCAGTAAATTTTGTTTTTTTTTTTGTTGCATATTAACAACCGGGAATTTTTAAGATTTGAACCGGGAAAACCGGGAAAAATCCGGGATTTTCAAAATGAAAATTCACTGGCCACCCTGATTGATTCTCGTAATCAACTTTCTTTTTGAAAAAGATTACTACAAATTTGGATCGCCTACAATTCAAAACCGGAAAGAGTTGAGATAATAGATATTTCAGGCATAAAATTTGATAACGGCACAAAAGCATTTGTAAACAAACCTTCTTAGGCCCTTTACACGCGAACCAAAGTACGCCGTTTTTTATTTGTAAGCGTATCAAATTTGTAGTATTTATTTCAAAGATAAAGTTGATGAAGAGAATCCAAGGGACTGTCAACTTGAGTATTTTAGATTCATCTACCCGACTTTAAAAGGTGTATTTTAAATTTTTTGTTATTTATGAATTTTTTAGTTTTGTGCATTTTGGTATTAAAGTGTATTCAATGCACCCCTCACAGGATTTCCTTCCGAATTATATGAATGGGGCGGGGCGGAAAGTATCGTTTGTGCAGAATATGTAAAAAAGGAGGGACTTCGAGAGATTGAACTCGTGAGAACTTATTTTCTCACAAATTTGATTTTATTGGCTTTCTGGGGACTGAATATTTGTTTATTTGTTTATTTAATAATTCAACTGACAATTAATGTCTTAATGAATAAAACTTAATCTAAATAGTTATGGTCAACGAAACGAAAACGGTCAAGTAACCGGTGACGAAACGCATTTGCTGATACGTTAAAGTCAAATTCGCAATAAAAGTAGTTAAATTGTCGGCTGATTGCACGAATTGGCTCATTCTGCGTATAATTTCTGCCTCGTGGCTCCAAAAACAGAAATTCGCGTTGACGAAGAGGTCTCTCAGGAGCATTCATATTTACCTGGGCCAGCAACGTTGGACAGTCGATGTCACCCGTGAGAAGCTTTCCAGCAAACATAGCTTGAGCGACCGTCCGTCGCACCACTAGTTCACAAACTTTCGTTGAACAGGTTCGATTCTAGCGATCCAAGTAGCTTGGAAAGGGCACCATACAACTGCACTTGATTCTAATATAGACCGCACAAGTGAGCAGTAAAGTGATCTGAGGCATAACGGGTCCCGGAACTCATCGGCAATTTTGAAAATAAAACCCAGTTGGCGATTGGCTCGGGAAATGAGTTCGTTATAATGGATTTTGAAGGTGAGCCCGCAGTCCAGAGTAACACCGAGATCCTTTTTTTGTTCTACACGGGCAATGCAACGTCCAAAGAGCACATAGTCAAACATTAGTGGTTCGTTTTTACGGTGATAGGAGATGACGTTGCATTTTTCGATGCTCAGGCCCATCAAATTTCTCGTGCACCAGTCAGCGAAAATACATAGCATATGCTGGAGATCCCAACAGTCCGAGAGGCTTTTGATAATTTTGTAGATTTTGGCGTCATCTGCGTAGAAAAGACGACATCCAGTTGGTAACAACAGAGCGATGTCGTTTAAAAAGTAGAAGGGTCTGCGCCTAGGGGCACGAACGGAAGCTTGACGTAGGACCGCTAGTGGACGGAATAAATGTGAAGAGCATTTAGTTCTTTTAATTGATCAATAATTGTTATCTATTATCTCAGCTCTTTCCGTTTTTGAATTGTAGGCGTACCAAATTTGTAGTATTTTTTATCAAAGAGAAAGTTGAATAAGAGAACAATCAAAATCACTTGCACCCCTGCTTCCAAGTTTGGTTACAAGATTACAACTCTGGAGAGCATTTTGTGTGGTCGTTGGGGGCTTGTGGTTCTGAATATGGACAAACAAGCACAGATAAATTCTATTCCAACTCTTTACTGATGTAAGCTTGATGGCCCTGAAAAGGGCCGTTTTATTGAAGAGGACATCCATGGCCACTTACGCTTGGCGTGTTTAGTGTAGGTGACAGCATCACGGACCTCATTTTCCAGGAACACCTTCAGCACACCTCGTAGATCAGACCGGAGATACGTTTGGCACCACCATGGCGAGCCAGACGACCGATGGCGGTTATCTCGAAGAACTTTGCGATGACGCTTGGCGCCTCCTTTACCAGACCTTTTCCTCCTTTGCCACGACCAGCCAATTGTTGCTTGTTAGGTGTGAAGGAGTGGACTAGCCACCACCTTCCTACTGCTCCTATTGCTGTTCACCACGCCGTCCGAAGCGAAAATGAGCTAATGCCATACAGCAGCGCTCTTTTATATCTTTTCAGGTTAAAGCAGAATGATGTGCAACCAAGTGGTATAAAAGCCACAAAGACTCCTCCCATTATGAATAGTTTGCTATCAAGTCAGCGTTGCCAGATATACCGATTTATCGGTATTTATACCGATTTTCGAACTAGATACCGATATACAGATAATGTTCCTCAGAATGTCGATTTTTAAGATTTTAAACCGATTTATACCGATATTTTTTTTAAATAATCAAAATTATTATTGCCTGCCCGCGCTCGAATTTCGGAGAATTTTTTTTTATTAGAGCCTTGTTTCTTTTAGAATACCTCATATTTTTGAGCCTTCAAAATTCAAAATAATCATCTCTAAAGATGCCTTATGCTTGATCCTCTTTCGACTAATGTTTGCATTTCCTCCTTTTGATTGGCTACCCATCAATCGAGAAAAAAATCCATGGTTCTTTCCGGTCATTCCTAGGGAATCGAGAAATATTTTTTAAACATTATTTAACTTCTGGACGTTTTTATTCATTTTTTGCCTTGGAAGCTTCTTCAGCCTTCGCTCAAATGATTCTTTCATCTTCTCCCGTCATTTTTGTCAACTTTCCCGGAACTTCAAAGATGCTATCAGATTTTTATTGAGGATCCACACTAGCTGCAGGAACATTTAAGAAGTTCTGAAGCTTCAGAAAAGTCAAGACTTCTGTTAAAATTCGAAAACCCGGAAATTTCAGAAAAGTCGAGCGAACTCCAGTGAACTTATGAAACATCATAAATATTTTGGAAACTTCACAAGTTCAACGAACTTCAGGGCAATTTAATGGTTTTCAGAAACTTTAGTGAAGCTCAGAGAACATCAGGACAGATCAACGAATTTCAATGAAATTGCTGAAATTATAAAGGAGTTCCGAGAAGCTCATGCAATTTCCGAAAACTTCAGCAATGTCCTATGAGGCTCATGCAAATTTAGGAAACGTAAAAGAAGTTACTTGAACATTAGAACATTGTAAGAACATTTTATGGGAAGTTCTATGCTTTTTTAATGGCAGTGTCGATAACTTTTAAAAATTAAAATAAATCAGGCAGATCAGAGAACTTCAATGCTGATGTTACAATAAATTAAAAAAAAAATGTGAGAGCACTTAAGAGATTTCGTAATCCAAAGACCTTCAAAGATGATTAGAGATATTCGGGTATTCTCATTATAATCAGGGAAATTCCCAGCACTTCGAGGATGACCAGGGATTTCCAAAACAGCCCCTAATTTCAGGAAAACTACAAGAAGTTTTAAGGATTTTCGAGGAATTATGAAATATTCCTAAGTGCATTTCAGAAATGTTCCGAAAAATTCAGGGAAATTGCGAAGTCTTCTGGGATGTTTTATGAATATCAGGAAAATTTTCTGGATCATTAGAACTTCCCCCAGGAATCTCTTTCTTCCGGAATTATGTCCTTGTTTCTTTCGACTGTTCCGACTTTCTTCAGATGTTTCTTCCAAACTACCTTAGGAAGTTTCTGCCAGCGTCTCCAGGAAGTTCAATTGATTCTCCCAAAAATTGCTTTCGTCTTCTTCTGGAATTTTGACCATCAGCCAATGTTTTTTTTTTTTTTTTTTTTGATTTCTATTGAAAGGTTTTTTCGAGCTTCTTCTGGCTTTTCCTGGAAATGGCTACTTCTGGAAATTTACTTCGGGTTTCCGAAATTTTTCTGGCTTCCTTTGGATGTGACATTCGATTTTTTTTCCGATAGTTTATTTAAGTTTTCGCCACAAGTTTCTCAATTCGTGTGTTGGAAGTTTCCTGGATGTTTTTCCAGCTTTTCTCGAACTTCATCCAAGAGAGTTTCTTTCGTCTTTCTTTGGATGTTTTTTCCCGGAGTTTTCTTCCGGAATTTTCCGATCATAGTTCAAAAGCTAAAATTTTGCTTAGATTAACGGCTTTCTCAGTCTTAAACACTGCAACGACTACGATGTAATATGCTCGACATTTTGGTCATGGGTTGTAGCTTTTTTCAAGGGAAAATATTGTTTGTCGTCATTGTCAATAGTTAAGTCGTTGTTGTGGCTGATATTCCATATTTTGGTTTCATTCAATGATATTTAATAAAAAAAAAAAAACTACTTGGTCACAATTTAGATCACCATTTGATGACAACGATAATTTAAAAAATTAAATTAAAAAATTAAAGAGTGTTTTAAGACTGAGAAAGCCGTTAAACAAAGTAAACTCCTCTCAAGTCCCATTCGTCACCATTGTTAAAAATTTTGCTTTCAAAAACGGCAAACATATAATATTAATTAAATAGTAAATACCGATAAATACCGATTAAACCGATTTAAAACAATCTGGCAACGCTGTATCAAGTAGCGACACTGGCTCTTTTCCTTTTGCGTACACGGCGAATGAGAACGACCCAAATTTGCGTTTAGTTCACTCATAATCGCCAAAAGTGCAGGAACTCAGCGATGAGTAAATTTGTCTCATGGTTTCATGTGGAAAATCTAAAAAAAAAGTCAGCAAATGAGGAAATTGACAAAAAATTTATTCAGTCTCGAAGTAGTACCAATAGACTGAGTGAATCCAATCTTTACTTCTCAATTTCGGGAATTTTTCTCTGGAAAATCCTGGAAAAACCTGGGAAAACATGAGGCAAGTTTAATCATCGCTGAGTTCCTGAACTTTATTTCTTATTTCTGAGATAACTAAACTCAAATTTGGGTCGATCTCATTCGCCGTGATATCACATTGAAAGATATCGGCGCCGGTGGTTAGCGTGATTACCTCTCACCCCAGCAGGCCTGCAAAATATTACGCAATTCCATCCTCTCTATTCGCACGCGCCCGAGGATCGGAAGCGAATGCCACTTCGACTTGTTTCGCCTACTTACTACTCTCTGACGACTGTGCTGGGGAAGAAGCATATGCATGTAGGTAATTGGTGGATTTGTTAGTTAATTCGACGTTTTTGGACAAGTTTTTCAATAGTTTCTTGTTGAAAATCAACATTCGGAAGCATTGTTATCGATGCGTAGTCATATTTCTGATCGATTGGCGATAAAATTATTGAAATTCAACCAGGGGCAGCTGAGTTATTAACGTTCAAAATCTTTCTTAATTTGTTACATGTTCCATTTTCGGTTTTCACAAAGTGTACCCCCATATAGAAATCAAAGACGTAGTCCTACGTCAAAAGATCGAAAACAGCAGAGGTCCCAGGTTGCTGCCTTGCGGGACTCCCGAGTTGTTTGAGAAAACATTTGATTCCGTCGCGCCAATCTTGACTCGTACAGAGCGATTCACTAAGTACGATCTGTACCATTTCACAGCCGTACACGAGACACCTAGTATCTCCAACTTAGCAAGCAGGATTTCATGATCCACCCTGTCAAAAGCGGCTTTTAAGTCCATGTATGCAGCATCAACTTGCCATCCAGCATCCAAGCTTCGCAGACAGTCAGAGGTAAACTGCACCAGGTTCGTGGAAACCGATCGCTTGGGGTAAAAACCATGTTGGTCCGTATCGATATAATTTTTACAGCACATAAACAGAGCATCATTTACAATAATCTCGAAAAGTTTAGAGCAGGCGCACATGGAGGAAATCCCACGATAATTAGCGACATTCCGTTTGTCTCCTTTTTTGTGAATTGGAAACAGATAGGAAAGCTTCCAGCGAGAGGGGAATTCACTTTGCTGTGCCGAGAAATTAAAAAGTCGCGCAAGTGGAAGGCAGAGGTTGACTGCACATCGTTTTAAAACTGACGAGGGAATTCCGTCAGGACCAGCGGCGAATGAGTTCTTCATTTTGCGTGTTGCGGCTATCACCATGTCTTCAGTGATGTGAGGTATGTCAAAACTAAAAACATCACGTGGCATCCCGGAGGTTGCGACCAACACCTGTGTCGGTGAAGCGGAAAAATCGTGGAAGACTTGTTTGAATTGACGAGCAAACAGGCTGCATTTTTCACTTTCGTTGCAGGCCGTATCATCTCCGAGGAACATGGAACAAGGCAGCCCGGATTCTTTCCGTTTTGAATTTAAAAACGACCAAAAACCTTTCGGGTTCGACCGAAGGTTCGCTTCCGTGCGTCTCAGGTGCCGATTATAGAGGAAGTGGTTGTAGTTTCGATAGCGACGACTTGCGAAATTAAACTGTTGCTTGTAGAACGGTGAGCTAGAGCTGTGCAGTACCTTCGGAGTGCGGCGGAGCGCTGACGTTTTAGTTTACGTAGGCGTGGGTTCGACCATGGAGGCTTCTGCGGGGGACGTCTTGCTGGGACAGTGCGGAAAATAGCTTCTTCCAGCGCAGAGCTGAAACAATCCACAGCATCATCAGCATTGAGTCCAGAAAGCAGCACTCGGAAAACGGTATATATTCAATTGGAGTGGATAAACTTAGTGACACGACGAGAGCGGGATGGTCGGCATCTAGATCTATCAGTGGCTCGACCGGTAGAGAAATAGAAGTGTCTGGTAATGCTGAGTCATTTTCCAGAACAAGGTCTGACAAACGTCCATTACGGTTGGGAAAAATGTTCGCCTGAGTGAACCCATGAATGTTAAATCCGTCCAGAAGTTCACAGCAAGCAACCGGCATATGCGATAGCAGAGGATCAATGAATGGTGTGCCACTGTCAGAGAAACGCCACTGTAAACCAGCTTGGTTGTAGTCGCCAAATAGGAGAGCGGGAGAATTGGGGCACAATTGAGACGAAATCGAGCCCAACGAATTAACGTGTTCATGGGTGATCGTGCAGTCGTTTTTTCGGTCGGAGGGTAGGTAGACTGCGCCTACACTGAGCAGATCCACAACAATCCAGATTTGCTCTAGCAGACTTGAAATGGGCGAGGTACTTACATAGCTGGTCAGTTTCGTTGTGACGGCGATCAGAACCCCACCACCACGCAATTTTTGACTGTTTAGGGGAGAGCGGTCGGTTCTGAAGACGGAATAATGCGATCCAAACAGCTGCGGTGAGTAAATCCGGTCATCCAGCCACGTTTCTGTCAGAACAATCAAATCGTATTCAGCCTCCGAGACAGCCAGGAAAAACGGGTCGATTTTAGTCCGCAGCCCACGCACATTTTGGTAGTAAATCCGGAGACCACTCAAGATGCCACTACGCGAACTGGAAGTTGAAGGGAAATCGGGTTTCGAAAGTTCGAAATCGCAATTATACTCGCCTGGAGTTGCAGGCCGGAAGCCCCCGATACCACCACCGACCACAGGACCGGGACGATGACGATGGCGGATGTCAGCAGCAAGCGCGACTGGGTCGGGGGGCTCGGGAGCTTCCTAAGTGCCTGTTTTAGGGTGTCCCGGATCCGATGAAGTTGTGGTGATGGTGTCAACAGCTGGAGAAACGTAGCACGCTAGTTTTTTGCCGAATCAATAAACTCGCGAAACTGTAATCCGGCAGGCCAGGAATCCGGATCGAGTGCAGCATCTTTCAAACAAAGATCTAAACCGATCTTGAATGACACAAATGTCATACTGGATACGACTTTTCCTCTGGGAACCAAACGCACCACATCGACAGGTTCAGTTAAGCTCAAGCTGCGTGACACAATACTCTGCACGTCGTTATCGGTGACGAGCGGATTCAGGCGAGAAAGATATAGCCAGAATTTCTCCGGAGGTGCACTAGGAGCAATAGAGGGAACGGAAAGACCACTCAAGTCAATAATTTTTAGTTCCATTTACGGTTGGCACGTCAATATCAGGCCGGTCTTCACGACGGCGTTTTGCACCCGGTTTGGGCCAAACTGGTGTAGCACTCAGTGACGGGTTGCGTTGTGGCTTAGCAGAGAAATTGTCGACTTTTTTACTTAGCTCAGCCACGGCATCATGCAGTTGCCGAACCTGATCTGGCAACGAAGCATTTATTTCCATTTCGTCAAGCCAGTGTAGACTACATACAATGATTATTACAATGTTTACTTACATACTATGCATTAATTCTATTCTGTTTTAGCTTAGTTTGTATTTGCTGCTTGGACATAGTGATGTCAATAGTTCCGCAATGCAAATTATATAGGCGCATCATTCGATTGATTGGGCTATTTTTTGCATAGTTTGTTCTGTACGATGTTTCTGAAAATAAATTCCGTGTTCTAAGATATCGACAAGGTGTGTAAAAATTTAATTGTGCGAGAATTTCTGCCGAATCTATGCGCATTGAAATAATGTCATTGATGAAGAAAAGCAAATTGGCGGCGCTCCTTAAGTGTTTGTATATTGATGAGCATGCAGCGCGCTTCATAAGATGGTAATGGAAATGCAGTCCAATTCAATTTACGTAAAGCATATAAAAGGAATTGTCTTTGGACAGATTCTATGCGTTCTTCGTGTATGGAAATGTATGGATTCCATACTAGGTGGCAGTATTCCAGAATTGGCCTTACATATGTGGTATATAGAAGCTTAATAGTGTATGGGTCTTCGAAATTATGACTGAACCTTTTGATGAAGCCTAGCATTCGGTTTGCTTTACTAATGATAGTATTATAATGTTCTATAAAAGTTAGTTTGGAGTCTAGGATTACACCTAGATCTCTTACAATTTTGCTTTTTTCTACTATTTGGTTGCCTAATGATATTTCAATATGCGGTGTTTCAATTTTTCTGCTAAATGCTATTGCAGTACATTTTTTTACGTTCAGTTGAAGTAGACTTTTACTACACCAGGTGCGGAATATATTGATTTCATTCTGGAATTCTTCTGCTTCGCTAGAATGACTTATTTCCATAAAGAGCTTCATGTCGTCTGCATATACAAGCAATTTTATTTTTATTAAGTATGTA
This sequence comes from Ochlerotatus camptorhynchus, assembly GCF_037179485.1. Lineage (NCBI taxonomy): Eukaryota > Metazoa > Arthropoda > Insecta > Diptera > Culicidae > Ochlerotatus > Ochlerotatus camptorhynchus. The sequence continues at coordinate 6,782,870 of NW_027040683.1, forward strand.
GGAAATGTCGTTTATGTACAAAATAAAAAGAAGTGGGCCTAAATGAGAACCCTGGGGTACCCCAGAAGTGAATGAAATTGGTTCGGAAAGTTTATTTTGAAAGCGGACTATTTGTTTACGATGTGTTAGGTATGATTGAAGCCAATTCAAAAGTCCAGGCTCCATTCCTATTTTCTGCAATTTGAGGATTAATAATGGTATGTCGATGCGGTCAAATGCTTTACTGAAGTCGGTGTATAGCGCTTCAACGTGCTTGCCACTGTCCAACGCTTTAATAATGAAAGATACATATTCTAGAAGATTAGAGGTAGTTGAGCGACCTTTAAAAAAGCCGTGCTGTTTACTTGTAATTAGATTTTTCACCTGCTGAAAAATATTGCCGTTTACGATTGATTCAAAAAGTTTTGGAATGCAAGAAATAATAGCAATTCCACGATAATTTCGAATGTCTGATTTTGCACCTGATTTGAAAATAGGTACCAAATAAGATGATTTCCAAATTTCAGGGAATTTTCCATTTTTCAGAGACATGTTGAAAAGACGCTCTAGAGGAAATGCGAGTTCTTCAGAAAGGTTTTTCAAAAATATGGGTGCGATGCCGTCAGGTCCAGACCCTTTCGACGCGTTTAAGTTTTTTGGTTTATATGAAACCATGAAAAATATGTTGAGCACCAGTGGCCACCCTCCATACTGCAGTAAACAAAAATGGGTGTCACCGAGTCACGTTACGCCTCTGATCTAAGCTTTTTGTTCAAATTGCAAGTGAAAAATATGAATAAACCATTCATCAACTTCCGGAAAGCTCATCAGCATTGCACTTGTAAGCAACTATAATAACAGTGGCCTTCCAAGCGACCATCCTCCTCCATGAATGGCACCGTATTGAACTAACACTATGAGGCTAATAGTTACACCCACCCACCAAATAGAGGCAGTCACTGTAGGGCAGCGTGTTTCGTTCGCTCCGGGGACAATTGTCATCAAATCATGTAATTAAATAGTGCGGGGTGGTAGTGTCACGTAATTACTGCTTCTGGTTGAAAGCTTCACCATAGGACACAGTCACACTACCGCTGATTGAATGCTATTCATTTAATTCGGAGAAAATTGATCCTTTAAAGAAGCGCCGGTTCTTCGGGTGCTAGCGATAAGCCCATTCGTGTGGCGTGTGACCGTTGTATTTGTTGTCAATTTTCCGGCTTATCGCTCTCCTTTCAGCAGCGCCATGATAGGCGGCTGCGAAAGGGATCCTTTTGTCGGTTGTTCCGGCTTCAGCCAAGTGGCAAAATGAGACTTGTCTGTTATTGTGTCATCACCGTCGCCGTCGTCGCTGGCGTGAAATTCAAATGAAACCCAAAAAGGATCCCGCTTCGGTATCAATACTTCGACGACGGGAAGCACCGAAAGAACCCTTTTGTTACTTGATGGGAAAAAGGTACATTTTGGGGGAGGTTCAGAATGGAGCCCAATAAAATCTAATGGCTTGTTAGTGGGGGGTTTGAATCCCGGGCTAGAATAAGCCATTGGATTAAGCATGAATTACAGTTCAACGGGTTCGATGCGGTCGATCCAGTTTACACAATTTTAGGACGTTACGGAACTATTTAAGCATTCTAAAAACCTCCTCAAGCAAAACGTTCCCTGCCCGAATGCGTTCGCATTGCAAAAACTAGTCACGATTCGATTCCTGCATCAAACATCATCGATGCACCCTGCACTGGCTATTCGCGCATCATAAACTGCAGCAGAGTGGGTATCTGTCTTCTGATGTGACTGCCATATCGGACACGGATCGCCACTCTGATGCAGGACGACAAAGAGCCATTGGAACAATTGTTATGTTTTTTTCCCCACCCCGATCGATGACGGCGCGTAAAATGGGCTCAATAGCACCCTCGTCGTCGTCGTCGTCGTCGTTGACGTCATCGTGGAAAACAAAGACCCCCATCTCTAATGTACACCGTGGAATGCAAATCTGATCGGTGCCACGTTTCGATACGCATTCGGATGAAATCCTTGCAACCAGCCTAGATGGATTCAGCGGAATGGAGGCGGATAGCGATTTGAATTGCTAGCTGCGTTGTATTTTCGAAAGTGATTCCGGAATTCCATTTAGCCGACATCAAGAGTCCACTATATCCGCGTGGTTGACGATGCAATCAACTGTTGAAAGGTGGTGGACTAGTCGCGGTGCAGTTATATGGTGCTTTTCTTCAATTTATAATTTCATATAAAAAGTGCCTATGTAAAATAATAACCATAACTTCATTAGAGATGTTAAGACTAAAATCTAACAGAATCGCTATAAACGTATCGTTTTGTCAGCGTTGCCCAATTCGAGCATCGCCTTCGAAAGTAGACGCATTTCGCGCCAAATCGAATCGAAGCTGGCAGCACCCACATCCAACCCCTTGAACCAAGGACTCTTCGACACCTTAGGGATGATCGAATATAGCCATCGTCCCAAACTCCCTTCGCTCCATTTATTCTGCCAGCTGACGAGTGACTGTTCACGATAAATGAAGAAAAATTCATCGTAGGCGATTTGTCGATCGTAAATATCGCCTTGCATAGCGCCCACCTTAGCAAGTGAGTCCGCCTTCTCATTGCCCGGAATCGAGCAATGAGATGGGACCCATGCAAAGGTGATGACAAAAGATCTTAAAGATAAAACACTTAGAAGCTCTCGTATTTTCATGAGAAAATACGAGGAGGGCTTTACCGGCCTCATAGAGCGAATAGCCTCGACAGAACTGAGACTATCCGTAAAAATAAAATAATGATCTGGTGCAAGTGAGGCGATCGTTTCTAGTGTATAATGTATTGCCGCCAGCTCAGCAATATACACGGAACAAGGAGCTTGAAGCATTCGAGAGGCGCTATGAAATTCGTAATAATTACCAAAACCAGCGGACGCCTCTATTAATGATCCATCTGTGAAGAACGATCTTGCGGAATCAACTTGGCCAAACTTTGCAGCATAAATTGACGGAACAATCATGGAACGATGATGTTCTGGGATCCCACGAATCTCCCGCGCCATAGATACATCAAAACTTACTGAATTGCCGAAGTCGGAGAAGCATACACGATGAGGATTATGCTGTGAAGGGCTGACATCCAGTGTTATGTACACGTAATACAATGACATAAAACGAGTTTGAGGGTTGAGTTCAAGAAGCTTTTCAAAGTTTTCGATTACCAGTGGGTTCATAACTTCGCAACGGGTGAGGAGCCTGAGGGACAATTCCGAAAACCGATCCGATAGTGGCAACATGCCCGCTAACACTTCGAGACTCATCGTATGAGTCGAGTGCATGCATCCTAACGCGATACGAAGACAACGATACTGGATTCGTTCCAGTTTGATGATGTGAGTTACCGATAAAATCGTTGTCCGGTACAACATAAGGAGATCTTGTGGATGAGCTCCCCAAACACGTTCCGGTAATTGTTCGGAGAAAATTGATTCTTTGTTGGCATTTTCGTCTCAGATACTCAACGTGGGATCGCCAGGTGCATTTTGAATCGAACCAGACCCCAAGATATTTGAAAGACATGAAATGAGTGATCGGCTTACCCAAAAGTTGAAGCTTCGGTTGTGCTGGGCTATGCTTCCTAAAGAAAACCATGCCATGGAAAAGTTCCTCGGGATGTGGTGAAGCACAACCCAAGACGTCTTTCGCTACAAACTCTGTACGGAACGCAACAGGGACCTTCTTACCGGAACGAAGCATCCAACCAAGCGCGACATGCTACGGACGTTGATGGCCATCTATGACCCACAAGGTCTCATTGCGCACTACTTGATGTTCCTAAAGATACTGCTACAGGAGGTCTGGCGAGCAAAAACCGGATGGGATGAAGAAATTGGAGAAAAAGAGTTGGAAAAGTGGCATACATGGCTACGGATCTTGCCGGAGCTCGAGTCGATAGAAATTCCACGCTGTTACTACCGGGATCGAGCTTCACACGTTCGTAGACGCTAGCGAGCTTGGATACGCAGCCGTTTCGTATTTCCGCTTTGAAACGAGTGGACTCGTTCATTGCGCGCTCATCGGAAGCAAGACTCGAGTAGCGCCTCTAAAGTTCGTCTCTCGTCGTGGAGCTGCAAGCGGCAGTCATTGGTGCTCGCTTGGCCAACAGTCTGTTCAATGTCAGTCCGTTCGCTGACAAGCGGGGCGTGATGCGTATCCACAGTCGCTTAGGCGAACGTGACTTCGTAGACGAGAGCAGCAGGTACCCTATCGTACTTCCACGAGAACACCCACTCACGACGCTCGTTATACGTGATGTTCACTTACGGTATCATCATCAATGTCACGAGACCTGCGTGAATGAAGTACGCAAAGGAATTTACATCCCATGAGTTCGCACGGTCTACAATCGAGTGCGTCGAGATTGTCAGTCGTGTAAGTTACAACGCGCTGTGCCAGCGCCTCCGATGATGGCTCCGCTACCCAAGGCAAGAATGGCAGCCTTCGTTCGCCCGTTCTCGTACGTGGGCGTGGACTTCTTCGGGCCGTTCTCGTAGTTGTAGGGCGTCATCATGAGAAGCGCTGGGGTGTCATAGTGACATGCCTAACGGTTCGAGCGATACACCTCGAGCTGTCTACCTCTTTGAACACCAGCTCGTGTATCTTAGCTCTGCGTAACTGCTTCACTAGACGAGGAACCCCGATAGAAATCAGGAGCGATCGTGGGACAAACTTCGTGGGAGCGGACAAGGAACTAAAAGAGGCGGTAGTGGCTTTAGACCATGACAGGATTATGGCAGAATTTACCACCACGATGACAACGTGGCGCTTCAACCCTCCTGCGTCGCCACATATGGGAGGTTGTTTGGAGCGGCTCATCCAATCCGTGAAGAAGGTTCTGTACCAGGTCAAGCCACAACGAGTATCCACGGAGGAGGTACTGAGGAGCTATCTGATCGAGGTAGAAAACATCATCAATAGCCGACCGTTGACTCACGTACCGGTGGACGACTATTCATCGTCGGCGCTTACCCCCAACCACTTTCTACTAGGTTCGTCAGATGGATCAAAACCATTAGTTCCTTATGACGAGTGTCCGTTGATGCTGCAACGGTCATGGAAAGCGTCACAAACGTTGGCGAACCGGTATTGGAAACGCTGGGTGATCGAGTAAACTTGCCAACAATCACACGTCGAACCAAGTGGTTCTACCACGTAAAACCAATTGCGGTAGATGACGTTGTCGTAATAACGGATCCCAGTCGTCCAAGAAACAGTTGGCCCCATCGACGTGTCGTGTTAGTGAAGGTAGCCAAAGATGGACAAGTTCGTTCGGCGGTTGTGAAAACTTCACCTGGACTCTACGAAAGACCTGCAGTGAAGTTGGCAGTTTTGGATGTAGGTGCAAACGAGAGTGAATTGGACCACGTACGCCCTTTGTGCGACGCCACACCTACTCATTCAGGCCATTGATTTAGTGGCGCTGTATCGATTCTTTGCGCAACGGAGTGACGTTAGCGGTGGGTGGCAATCTACAAGTAGGTGTACTGTCACTTCACCTGTCAAAAGAAAATCGGCAAATCATCGAACCATTTCAGAAAAGTTTGTTATCACTTCTGCAAGTTCTCAAATAACATCGGATTTAACTTAATAATTTGAGGAATGTTTTGGAATAACTTCAAAGATGTTCGGAATCACTGAAACAGTTAAGAAAATTTAGGAATCCCTTTGGAATATCATTCCAGAAAAGTGTGTTGTCACTTCCGTAAGTATTTAATCATTCCGGAAGGAACGGGATTACTTTAGAAATGTTCCTAATAACATCAGAAATGATTCCGGAATGAATTGAATCACTTTAGAATTGTTCGTTAAAATTTCAGAAAAGTTCAGGATTATGCCAGAATAGTTTGTTATCACTTATGCAAGCACTGAATCAATTATGAAAGGATTGAAAACACTTAAAAAAAAGGTTTGGAATCCCTTTGAAAAGTACAGAATCACTTAATAACAATTCTAAATCACTTAATAAAGCTGAATTAATTCATAAATAATTGGATCCACTTCAGAAGCACTGATGAATTGAAAAATAATGATTGGAATCACTTCGGAAAGAATTGACTCATTTCAGAAAAAAAGTTTGGAATCCCTCTGAAAAGTACGGAGTCACTTAATTATAATTCTAAATCACTTCAAAAATTACTGGATCACTCCATAAATGTTCAGATCTACTTCAAAAAGCACTGAGTTATTTATAAAATATTCAATACCTATTCCAAAATGCTCTAAATCGCTTCGAAAAGAACGGGATCACTTCCGAAGGAACTGAATCAATTCAGATACGTTTGGAAAGAAATGCATTCCAGAATAGTTTTCAATCACTTTTGGAAGCACTGTATCGTTTTAGTTAATTTCTAAAACACTTTATAAAATACCAAATCATTCTAGAAAAGTTTGTAATCACTTCTGCATGTTCTCACATCGGATCTAACTTAATAATGCTAGGAAAGATTGAAATCATTTCCGGATGAACTGAAACACATCATACAATATCTGCATCACTATGAAAAAAATTGAATTATTCCAGAAATGTTTGTAATCACTTCCGCAAGAACCTGAAAGTTTGGAATCACTTCAGAAATGTTCTGAATCACTTCATCAGTTTAGAAAAATCGGAATCACTTTGGTACAGCAATCCAGAAATGTTTGCAATCCCTTCTGCAAGTTTCTGAATCGCATCGGATTTAACTTAATAATTTAAGATCAAGTTGAAATTACTTTGGATAGTACTCCAGAAATTTTGGAATCACTTAGGATAGCACTGAATTGTTCCAGAAAGTTTGTAATCACTTCAGCTGTGCTGAATCACACAACAAACTACTGAATCACTTCAGAAAAGCTCGGAATCACGTTGGAAAGTTCTTATTCATTCCAGAATAATTTTTTATCACTTTCACAATTACTGCATCATTTAAGAAATATTTGAAATCACTTCAAAACAATTTGGGATCTCAATGATAAGTACGGAACCGTTATATAAAAATTCAAAACTTCCTTAAACAGAACTGTATCACTTCATAAATGTTCGGGCTCACTTTGAAAAGCACTGATTCATTTAAAAAAATGGAAGCACTTTGGAGAGGACTTGTTAATTTCAGAAAAAAATCAGTACCACTTTCAAAATGTTCTTAATTACTTCAAAAAGAACGGAATCACTTTCGAAGGAACTGAATCAATCCAGAATAGTTCGCAGTCACTTCCGCAAGTAATGTATCACTTTATATAATTTTGGAATCACTTTAGAAAATACGGAATCATTCCAGAAAAAGTTTGTTATCACTTCTGTAATTTCTGAAACACATCAGATTGACTTTGATAATTTTAGGAAAGCTCGAAATTAATTCCGGATGCACTGGAATACATAATAAAATCTCTGGATCATTTTGGAAAATATAAAAAACATCCCAGAAACGTTTGGAATCACTTCTGCAAGAACCTGAAAGTTTGTTAACAATTCAGGAATGTTTGGAATCACTGAATCAGTTCAGAAAAATTAAGGAATCCCTTTTGGTACATCAATCCAGAAAAGTTTGTTATCACTTCCGTAAAATTTTAATCATTCCGGAAAGAACTGAATCAATTTAAATCAATTTTACGTCAGCAAGTATTGGATTACAACAGAAAATTTTGGAATATTTTCGGATGGTACTTAATTACTCCTGGAATGTTGGAATCACTTGGGAAAGTACTGAATCGTTCCAGAATGTTTGTAATCACGTCAGCAAATACTGAATTACATTACTAACTATTGAACCATTTCACAAAAGTTCGAAATCATTCTGGGAAAGTTCAGAATCGCTTCCAGAATAGTTTGTTATCACTTGCGCAAGTACCGCATCATTTTAGAGTGGTTTGAAATCACTTCAGAAAAGTTTGGAAATGTCTATGAAAAGTTCGGAATTACTCTATAAAAATTCCGAATCACTTTGGAAAGCGCTGATTCAGCTCAGAAGAATTTAGTATCACTTCAAAAAGATCGGAATAACTTGGGAAGGAATTGTTAGGAATGTTAGGAATCCTTTAAAAAAAAACTGAATAATTACAGAATAGTTTGCAATCACTTCCGCAAGTACTGTATCGGTTAAGATAATTTTGGAACCACTTTGGGAACTACCGAATCATTCCAGAAAAGTTTGCTATCACTTTTGCAAGTTCTCATATCCAGTGTTGGCAAAATCATCAATCAAATGATATTTTTCCGCACTCATACGCTCTCAATATCACGCGTGACATTGGAACAAAATATCATGCCTGATATTGACTTTACAAGCTCCTTTGATATTGCGAGACTATTCACAACGTGCAAAAATCAAGCTGAGAGTTTAAACGACGCAAAAATGTTTGCTTGGAAAGAGAAAGCATAGTTTGCTATCTATTTTTACCCTTCACTGATGGCAGACACAAAGTGACTGCTGCCAGCCGTTACGGAGGTTTCGGTTGCGTTCGGATGTAAAGCAAAAATCATGAAACTCAATCTCACCACAGTTTGTTGAGATTTGCAGCTGGTGAGTTTTGTTAGGTTGATATTCCGAGCTGCGATATCACAGCTTGCAAAATTAACCGCAGCTGTATGCTTATTGATTTTTGTCTACGAAAATCAAGCGCGATCTTGGGCATTGGTGAGATTTGATTTTTTTGATATTTTTTCCAACACTGCTCATATCACATCGGATTCAACTTAATAATTTTAGGAAAGTTTGAAATCAATTCCAAAAGAACTGAAACATTCCAGAAATGATTGTTATCGCTTCTACAAGAACTTGAAAGTTTGAAATCACTGAATAAATTTTCAGAATCACTTAATCAGTTCAGAAAAATTTGGAATCACTTTGGCAAATCAATCCAGAATAGTTTGCAATCACTTCCGCAAGTTCTGAACCACATCGCATTTAACTTAATAATCTTAGAAATGTTTGAAATGTCTTTGTTTAGTATTTCAGAAATTTTTGAATCACTTTGGTTAGCACTGAATCGTTCAAAAAAGTTTGTTATTAATTCACCAAGTACTGAATAACTTAAGGGGGATTTCCGGTTCAATTGACCTAAATTTGGATTTTTTTTTCCAGGGAACTGGTAAGAGTTAGAGACCTGAGTTTTTTGTCAAATTTTATTATTCATTCTTGCTCTACAACTGGGAATTTTTTCAAGTCCAAAAATCCAAAATGGCGTCCAATATGGCGGCTGCCCGGCGGGTGCTTCCCAAAACTGCGAGCAGCCTAGAGGTCGCAAATCGTCACCTAGAAAGAAAATCGGTACAGTTTCTTGAAGAGTATAGTTCAGAGAATGGAATGAACTAGAATCTTTGAAAAATCTCAAAATTTGACAAAATGGCGGTAACTAGGTAAATGACTTTTTTTCAAATGCCCGTCATTTTGTCAAATTTTGAGATTTTTCAAAGATTCTAGTTCATTTCATTCTGAACCGATTTTCTTTCTAGGTGACGATTTGCGACCTCTAGGCTGCTCGCAGTTTTGGGAAGCACCCGCCGGGCAGCCGCCATATTGGACGCCATTTTGGATTTTTGGACTTGAAAAAATTCCCAGTTGTAGAGCAAGAATGAATAAAGATTTGACAAAAAACTCTTACCAGTTCCCTGGAAAAAATCCAAAGTTTAGGTCAATTGAACCGGAAATCCCCCTTAACAAACAACTTAATCACTTCAGAAAAAGTTCTGAATCACTTGGTAAAGTACTGAATCATTCCAGGATTATTTCTTATCACTTTATCATTTAAGAAAGGAGGGTTGAAATCACTTCAGAAAAGTATGAAATCACTTTATCAAAGTTCTGACCACTTCAAAAATAACCGGATCACTGCATAAATGTCCAGATTCATTTCGCAAAGCACTGATTTATTTCAGATTTATTCAGTACCACTTCCAACATGTTCTAAATCAATTCAAAAAGAACGAACTCATTTATGAAGGAACTGAATCGATTAAAAAATGTTCGGAATCACTTTCTTAAGAACTGAACTATTTCAGAATATTTTCTTATCACTTTCGCAAGTACTGTTTCACTTTAGATAATTTTGGAATCATTTTTGAAAATATCGAACCATTTCCTTCAAAGATTGTTATCAAAATTACAACGGATTTAACTTAGTAATTTTTGGAAGGTTTGAAGTCAATTCCGGGAATTGAAACATTCCAGAAATCATTGCAATCCCTTCTGCAAGAACTGAATCACTACATAAAAGTTTGGAAACGCTTCAGGAATTTTCGGAATCACTGAATTAGTTTAGAAAAATTTGGTTTCACTTTGGTACATCAATCCAGAAAAGTTTGTTATCACTTACAAAAGCACTGAATCATTCCGAAGAAAAAACTGAATCACTTTAAAGCAGTTCTAATTCATAGATCTTATTCTTTATTCAGGAGATTTTTAACAGAAATATTCTAAAAGCCGAACCACACAATGTTTTTAAGATTGCGAACCCAAGTAACAATTCAACCTGAACATTAAGAACAGAAGCTGATTATTGGTTGATTTAAGGTGTACAAAGCTGATAAACATAAGGCTGAATATATAGTTGATTAGTAGTGCATGAAGCGAATTGTATCCCCATAACCCAACCTCAATGGGTTAGCTGATCCAAAAGTTGAACAAGCCGTATTTAAGCTTAACACAACTCCACAAATCAGCAATGTGTTACACATACTTTGATAGCTTAATTTGTTAAATGTCGTCAGTGTCTGTGTCACGCGTTGCATGTCCGGCATTTTAGTTCTACTAAATTCACTGCCTACCAGGCAGGCAGTGGCAGCAGTAGATAGGGTTTTTGATCTAGTTTCCGTCCTACTTAGCACAACCCGCACTTCACTTCTCTTTTCTGAACGAGTTTAAACAAGAAATGGATATTTCTGGCAAAGATGACTTCTAAATTTATTCACGTTTCCATACGTACCGTTGGATTTGATAAAGTGTCACAAATTATTGAGATATTGTTAAAAATCTAACACTGCTTCTTGATTCTAAATTCGTCCTACGTATGGTATGGTTGACGCCTATGAATCAGTGACTGCCGGTTCTAATCCCGAAATGCAAAGGTTATTTTTAGACTTATATTAACAATATAAATATGTTAATCCAATTAGTCAGCAACAGGTTAAAGCAGTTCCATATAAATGCATAAGATATGAAGCGGTCTTCCATTATTATTTTTGAAATAAAACTAGAAAGCTGAACAAGGGTTGGAAAAGACTGTTATTTAATGCCTTAAAAAGCTTATAATGTATATTACTCTGTTAAGCTTTTGGCTGATTAAAATCACCAGATTTAGATGTTTAAAAGCTGGACAAAGGTTAACGTGGTCTATGTACAGCAATTATTCAATCTAAGGCTGAATTGAAATCGATTAATCAACACTTCTTGATAGAGTTGGAATTAGGGCGTAACAGCTTTTGTAAACAATGACTTCTCTCGATGATTCTCGAAAGTCAAGGCACGCCCACGCCAACCAACATAACCAACGGGAAGAGGATGTCTTCATCTACCCGATGGTGACGTTGATTTGAGTGGGCGAGCCTTGGCTTCATAGAAATTATCGAGATAAGTCATTGTTTACAAAAGCTGTTACGCCCTAATTCCAGCTCTATCTAGACTTGATGACCATCACATTGCTACCTGGGATACACATCAAATGACTTATACACCAAATTCCAAACTGACAGTTTACTGGTACATTTGCTTTCTAATAAATCATAACATATCTCCCAAAAAAAAAAAATCCCCCATCGGAAGAACCGCACCAACCAGACGGCTCCCCTTCTCAACAGCAAAAAATAAAGCGCACCAAAATCGATACTCGATTGAATTTTGGACAAATGTCAACAATGAACGAACCCCGAGTGCTCTCCGATGTTGTTCGCCCTCAGTCTGTCAACCTCCACCGGCTGCCGAACAGAAAGCTTTTCCACCCTATTTCCCCCTTCTGGCACGTTCACCGACACCGGCCGAGTGACATGGCATGCAGATGACGACGACGACGACGACGACTAAAACGATTCAAATTTGGCAGCCAACGACTCTCGACGCGGCGATGGGCTCCAACTAGCAGCACCGCATTGGCCAACGTTGCTGGCTACCGGTCTAGGAATCTGTGACAAACGAGTGCCGGGTTGGGGGCGGAAGAAGCCACGGTGGCATTCATTGTGGGAATCAAAGTGGAATCGAATGCCGAATTAATGTTCATTAGGAGTATTTTGAAGCGAACCGGCCGGGCTGTGGTGCGATCGGAGCTAATTTTGGAGCAGCCGTTTCATAATTCGATTGTTTCGGAGGAAGCAAAATGTCGCTAATGGCGTCGTGTCCCATCTGTTTTCGGGACGGAGGACGTTCCACTGCAGGAAAGAAGCATAGCAACACGCAACGTTCGTTGGCATGGGGCGGAGATCTTAAAGCGTGCCTGGCTGAGCACGTTGTGGAGGCTCTTTTGGGCCGTTTGATGCGGAGTCCAAAATGGAAATGCTACCGGGAAGGTAGTAAACATTCAATAGGCAGCCATAAATTTAGGGCACGTGCCCTGCGCGGTTTCATAGATGGAGGGGGGGGGGGGGTTTAAGGGCGGGCATGAAGATGTGGAAGACGGTGAAAGAGCGTTTTTTGGGGATGTAAATAAATCATTGCACGCTTGTGATGGATAAATAACCGATATTGGGGCGTTTGCAAACGACAACTGGCGAATCGATTTTATTTTTCCCTCTCCGAATGCCATGAAACTTTGCAGAATTGGGGCAATGAAACAACTTTGTGCTTAAATTCGACCTATTTTTTGACGTAGGACTACGTCTGTGATTTCTATAAGAGGGTACACTTTGTGAAACCCAAAAATGGAAGATGTAACGAAATTATGAAAGATTTTGAACGTTAGTAACGCAGCTGCCCCTAGACCAATTTCAATAATTTTATTACCAATCGATCAGAAATTTTTATATAATATTTCTACGCATAGATAACAATGCATTGGACTGTTGATTTTTAACAATAAACTATTGAAAAAGTAGAAAGTGTCAAGCATCGTCAAAACCGTCGAATTAACTAACAAATCCACCTATTACGTACATGCATATGATGCCTCCCTAACACAGTCATCAGAGAATCATTTCTAGACAAAAAATGTCGATGTGGCATTGCTGCTTCCCCAACACTGTCAGAGAGTCGTAAGAAGACGAAACAAGTCGAAGTGGCATTCGCCTCTGAGCTTCGGGCGTGTGTGAATAGCGAGGATGTAATTGCGTAACATTTTGCACACTCACGCCCCCAAAGACCACACAAAATGCTCTCCACTTTGTTTTTCTGTTTGTTGTTCTGGATGATAGAAGAGCATAGCAGAAGTAGTGCGACATAGGTTAGTGAAGCCATGGTCATCAAAAGAGGAAATTGATGAGGAGAATTGACTTTCACTCCTCTGCTTATGTATAAGCCCCTTAATTCAGTCGTCGTCATAGCAATAAAAACTAGCACCGCACCGCTTTTGGTTCTTACAGGTTGCAATTATGCTGTTCGAAATTTTTGAAGGACCACCAAAAAACGTGAAATAACACTTTTTTCTGGGGATGCCTAAAAGTCATAAATTCATCGAAAAAAAGTGTTGAGCGTCTTTCTGCTAGAGGCTAAGATTTACCAACTTGTTGAGAGAAGGAGTTTAACGAGAAAAACTAAAAAGGGAAGGAGCTTTAGCTGGGTGGACACTGATATTCTGCGGCCTTCCAACCTGTTGCAGACACCAGTTCAACCTCTGTCCAGCAGCAGACGAGCCAAGACTCTTGCGAGTGCCCAATCATTGAATCGATTTGCTGATCCAGCTGCCTACACACCATCATCATCTTCCAAAGCATTAAGCCTGTACTACCATTTCAGAGCCACCAAGATTTTCCAAAAGATTTAAATTTCTGAACATGTTCTAGCTAAAATTCATAACAAAAGGTTCTTTTCAGGGCAATCATAGTCATACTAAAGACTATACACAGAGAGAACCCCGCTCAAAGTCCTATTCCTACACAAAACACAAGCTCTTGCTGCAGTTAAAAAATAGCATTTATTATATAATATTACGTAGTCCTACGTCACCATTGCGTACACCCCCATAGGGCTGTCCCTTGTTGTTTTTTTTTTTAGAAATTGTTCTAGCTTACCATTTACGAAATTTGCAGAGCTTCTAAAAAGTTTGCCGAACTTCTACTAGAGTTTCTGAGGTTTCACGAAAATCCCTGCACCCTCTTCGAACTGCTATGAAAATTGATGTAAAGTTCAACTACTACGAAGCTCTCTAAACCTGTTCAAAGTCCCCGAATTTTCGTTCCAAGGATTCCTGAATTTCTATGAAACCCTCTAAAGCCCTACAAAGTTCTCAGAAGCTCTACCCATTTTTCTGAATTTCTACGCAGTGCCTCAAATATTACGAAGTTCCGTGGGGTTATAGAACCATTCCTACTTTAATTTCAACGAAGCTTCCCGAGTTTCTGAAAAAAAAATCACTAAATTTATCTAAAGTTGATGAAGCTCTAAAAAATTAACTGAATTTCTACGAATTGCATTGAAGTTCAAAGAATTTCACTAATGTAGCTGAACTTGCAATAAGTTTGCGGCAATTCTACGTAGTTATTTTCCTGACCCATTAATTTGTATGAAGTTCAATGAAATTCAACGAAGTTTCCCAAAGGTCGACGAAGTTTCTTGAAGCTCTTAAATGTTCCCTGAATTTTTATAAAAAAAAAATCCAAAAAATCAAATTATGTTCCCTTAAAGTAATTTCTATTTCGGCACTCAGTTTAGTAAATACGATATAATTAAATTATTCCAAGCCTGGTTAAAAATTTGAATATAAATAGTGAATACATGGAAAGACATTTCGTGCATCTGGTAAAAGATTTTTTTTCTCTAAATATACCTGTCATCCCTGCATCAGAGTTCAAAGCTGTTCTAATGGCCAAATTCCAGCAAAAAAATAGGTCATTACCCCTAGCGATCAATCATGCGATGTTTCATTTTAAATCCATGGTAATGGTAAAATTTAAACTTTGCTGTGGAAGCATTCATAATTCTCGGGAAACGACATTTCAGAACATTTAAGGGCAATCTCATTTTGCTGAACACAAATTGTCCTATTAAGCAGAAGTCAACCTCGATGAGCTGATGTATTATCAGGTCACACTACAAGCCGCCCACGGCCCAACCGGTGGTTTCAACATCTGACTGCTGATAGCGTTCTATTGCATTTGATTGAGTCACGTTCGTTATCGGAATTAACCAGACAAATCATTCCACGAACTAAGAACGGCCATGTACCACTACCCTTAATTTTGAGAAAAAGCTATTAATCTGTCTTACCTCAATAAGTTCAGAACTTGTAAATTTTCCCATGTTCAGTCAAATTATGCCGCATGTTTCACTCCTGGAGTTCCTTTAAGCTTCAACTTTGCAACCATACTTCCCCCGGAACCTAATTTTGGTTTCCTGGAATCTACTGGGAGCACCATAATGTAGCGTCTCCCAATTGCTTATTGGCATAGTTTACGGTTAGAACTAGGACGGTATCTAATCGCCTTTGATCGTCTAACTTTCGTTCTTGATTAATGAAAGCATCCATGGCAAATGCTTTCGCTTTAGTTAGTCTTACGACGGTCTACGAATTTCACATCTCGCGCCGTAATACTAATGCCCCCAACTACTTCTGTTAATCATTACCTCTTGATCTGGATTACAAACCAATGAATATTAAGGCCGAGGTCATATTCCATTATTTCATGCAAGATTATTCTAGGCCGTAGGATAGCCTGCTTAGAGCACTCTAATTTGTTCAAGGTAATAGCAGCTGGGCTTGTGGAGAATACACTGCACCCGATGAAAGGCATCAGCTCCACACTACGCGCGGCCGCCGAAACGACCGGCGCACCCAGTCTTATAGTCGCAACAATCCAGTGACCTACTGCCATCATTAGGAGTAGCACCCGTGTTGGACCAGAATAAACTTCGAACGTTTTAACCGCAACAATGTTAATATACGCTAGTGGAGCTGGAATTACCAGACTTGCCCTCCACTAGATCCTTGTTGAAGGATTTATGCTCAACTCATTCCAATTATAAGACACTACATCCCCGTTCCGGGATTGGGTAATGTACGCGCCTGCTGCCTTCCTTGAATGTGGTAGCCATTTCTTAGGCTCCCTCTCCGGAATCGAACCCTGATTCCCCGTTGCCCATTGCAACCATGGTAGTCCTCTATACCACCATCAATAGTTGATAGGGCAGATATTTGAAAGATCAGCAAAATTATCCAGATTTCAACTTCAGCGTTACGGAGGACGATTGGTTTGAATAAAAGTTTTCACTGCAAATTGGCCGTCGGGGTGAATGCCGTGTATTGACTGAAACCTTGGACGGATTCAGATGTCTTCTCAAGTTTCTTACTGAGAAGCAGCACCATTTTTTTACTTACGACACCAAAACTGAACGTGTGTTCAATGTTATCATGAAAGGACTGCCCAGTGGTGAATCTCTGGATCAGATCAAAGATGAACTGGCAAAAATACTTGGAGTGTGCCACTCCAAGTAATCAAAATTAAAATTAAATCCCATTCTGGCGATTCACACAACGGGATTTCTAATGATTTTTATTTAGTTCACTTCTGGTCTAGTGAAATAAACAACCTTAAGGCCTTAGAAAAAGCTAGCCTTATGCTCCACGTCCGAGTGAAGTGGGAACACTTCAGGAAGACTGGAGTAAATTTCCAAAACCTCACTCAATGCCGTAAGTGTCAGGGATGGGGCCACGGAACAAAAAATTGCTACATGCCAGCATAAATTGTGGTGATTCCTCTCACGCAAAGGATGACCGTCCTGTGAAGGAAGATCCTAAGAAATTAAAATGTTCAAATAGTGGTGAAAACCACAAATCGATGTTTTGGGAATGTAAGACTCGCAAAGCGATCCTACAATCTCTTTCTAAGTGACAGGTAGGAAAGCCCCACGTTCCCGTCCAGGTACAAAGTACTCTGCTGTTGGCCAGCAAGGAACAAATTCTACATTCGTACACATAGGTACAAATATCACCCCTGCTTCAAATTTTTCATCTATACCTACTCCCCTCGCTGCTAACAATGTTCAGCGAGTAAATGGAGCTACCTATGCTGCTATTGCAGCGGGTAGAAATCAAAATACTAGCCAACGTAATTCTAACGGAAATTTTGATTATTTTGACTCAGGAACTAATTTTGACTGCTCCTAAAATTGAATTTTTACAGAATTCATTGATTGACATGATTACTGATATGCTTAAATCTAACTCCATGTTTGATGCTATTCAAACTGGAGTAAAATTTGCGAACAATATTGTCATGACTTTGAAATTCAGTAATGACTTTTAAATCATTAAATATTTTAAATTGGAATGCTCGATCCCTCAAAGATAATGAAGACGAGCTATTTAACTTTTTGAGAGTTCATAACGTGCATATTGCCGTTATAACTTAAACGTTCCTTAAACCTGACCATAAGGTTAAGAAGGATGCAAATTATTTCATTTAAAAAAAAATGATCGTCTTGATGGAGCCTATGGTGGCGTTGCCATCATTGTTCATAGACGAATCAAACATAAAATTCTTTCTTCATTTGAAACCAAACTTTGGGAGTTTCTGTTGAAACGAAATTTGGACAACTTACGTTTATAGCTGCCTATTTGCCATTCCAATGCGTAGGCCAGCAAAAGAATTTTCTCAACGGTGACCTTCAGAAACTTACCCGTCATAGGTCTAAATTCTTCACTGTTGGTGATTTTAATGCACAACACCGCTCATAGAATAATGCTCAAAGCAATTCCAAAGGTAATATTCTGTTTGATGATTGTTCTGCAGGTTATTACACTATTCAATATCCAAACAGCCCAACATGCTTTTCTTCTGCAAGAAATCCCGCCACTATTGATTTGGTCTTAACTGATTCATGTCAACTTTGCAGCTTATTGGTTACCCATGCTGACTTCGGTTCTGATCACCTTCCAGTAACTTTTGAAATATCCCAAGAAATAATTTGTAATCCCAACAGCTCTACTTTCAATTACCATAGAGCTGATTGGGAGCAAAATCGAACATTTATGGAATATAACTTCGATCCAAACATTCCTTTGCAAACCATAGATGAAATGAGTTATGCTCTTGAATCTCTGACTACTTCTATAGTTGAAGCAAGAGCTACCTCAGTACCAAAATGCGAGGTTAAAATCGATTCAATTATAATAGATGACGATCTTCAGCTCTTGATCCGTCTTAAAAATGTCCGTAGCAGGCAATATAAAAGAACACGCAATTCTGCCATGCAATTTATCTGGCGGGATCTGAAATAAAAAATTAAAAAGCGCCCTGCCCTGAGCAACAAAACTTTCGAAAAAAACGTTTCGAAATAAGATCCAATCCAGTTTCAAACACTTTTGGAAGTTCACAAACATTTAGAAAAACCTCAAAAGCCTATTCCAGCGCTTAAAGAAGGTGGTAGCAATTTGATCACAAATTCATAAAAATACTCAGAAACTTGCTTAGCAATTTCAGTTTTGGCCATATCAGTCCTATTGAGAATCCGGTTCGGGATTATCTGAATATTTTCTCTCGGGAAAATATTTTTGATGATTCCTGGGGGACTGATTTGGACGAATCAAGATCTATAACTAAAAAGTTTCATAACATGAAAGCTCCAGGTGGTGATGAAATTTTCTATATCCTCATCAAAAAACTCCCAGAGAGAACCTTGTCTCTTTCTTGGTAAAATTATTTAACAGATGTTTCCATTTGGCATACTTTCCTGATAAATGGAAAAATGCAAAAGTTGCTTCAATTTTCAAGCCGGATAGAAATCCAGCTGAAACTTCTAGCTACCGTCCAATAAGTTTGCATTCTTCAATAAGTAAACTTCTTGAAAAAATAATTTTGAATAGAATGATGCTTCACAGCAATACGAACTGAATTTTGAGTTACCAATTTAATTCTTTCAAATAAATCTGAAGGCTGTTCAGCTAAAGTTGCTCTTCTAGACACAGAAAAAACATTCGACAGTGTTTGGCATGAAGGTTTGATTGCTAAATTGAAGAAGTTTAATTTTCGACTTTATATTATGAAATTAGTTCAAAATTATTTAACTGACAGAACTCTGCAGGTAAATTATCAAAATTCCAAATCTGAGCGTCCACCTGTTAGAGCAGGAGTTCCTCAAGGAAGCATTTTTGGGCCTATATTGTATAACATTTACACTTCAGACCTCCCTGATTTGCCTCAGGGTTTCCACAAACGCTTTGTTCGACACAGGCATTTCCGCTAAAGGAAGAAGTCTTCGTGTTATTTGCAGCAGACTGCAGAAAAGTTTAGATATTTTCTCTTCTTATTTACAAAAATGGGAGATTTCTCCCAACGCTTCCAAAACTCAACTTATAATATTTCCACATAAGCCTAGAGCTTCCTTTTTGTAACATAGTAGTAGTCACATAGTCACTATGAACGGAGTTTCAATTTCCAAGTGAAATATATTTATTAGTACTTGACCAAAAATTAACTTTTAAAGATCACATTGAGGGCATTCAAGCCAAATGTTACAAATATATAAAATGTTTGACGAATAAACTTCTAATAGGGGAAATGACGGCTTCGGCATGCCAGACTATTTTCGGCAACCCAAATTGAAACACTTTTTTCGTTAGATTTTCTTACGAAAACGCTTCGCTGAATGCATGCAAACGATTCTTTATGCTTTCAGCTTCAATTTGACCAAATTTTTACCACTGAGAAAAAGCAATCTAGCATTTTTTCTTGAAATGAAACGCACGCACTACAAATTGTAGCTGATTTTGAGTTGCCGATAATAGAACAGCAGATTTACATGCAGTTCAAATGGAACGGTTGCCGAAGAAAAACTGGTTGCCGACAATACTCGCTCTCACTAGAGAAGATTGGAGCTTTGTAAAAGCGTTTCAAAACAGTTTTTGACAATTCTTTCGACTGAAATTGTTAGAGCAGCTGGCAGCAAGAGATTGTAATCAAACCAATACTGCATATGTGTGCGTTCCTTAGAGAAAAAGGCTATAGAAAGAATGTCGCTGCTTAGGTTGCCGAGAATACGTAAATTCCCCTATTTAAACAAGTTTTTAGACCGGCCATGCTTTACGCTGTGCCAATTTGGTCTAGTTGTTGCACTACCAGGAAAAAAAAGTACTTCGAAGGATTCAGAACAAAGTCCTGAAGATGATTTTGAAGTTGCATCCCTGGTACAGTACTACCGAGGTACGTAGAATTAGAACAAATGTCCAAAAAAATAATTGATATTTTTTGGTAAAAATCGTTGCAATCCTCAATTGCAACGATTAATTCCCTTTATATTTAGTTTTTGATTGTAGATTTTGTTTTTAGTTTTTAGTTTTAAGAAGTCAATTGTTATACTGACAGTTGCAGTTTGGCTTTCAACGTTAGCAGTTCAGCTCGTGCCTTGTTCTTTGTGCATTTTTTCATCAAGATCAACTTCTAACATTCGCTGCGGTATTTGCTGCAGAGGATGATTGGAAATGCAACTAACAGTCATTGTTATACATCTTTGGTTTGCGTGGAGCCACATTTCTAATCATATTTAATTTGCACGCCTTTTTCCACAGGATGATTGATCTTCACAGTAAACACTCGTCAGAAATTTTCTTAATTTTCTTCAACGAATATTATCTTGTTTGGTCTTGGTTCATGGAATAGATTTTTGGTTTAACTTTTAAAATTTTTCTCAAATTGTGTCTTTATTCAAAGCTTTACGACAGCATTTCCGACAACGATCTTTCAAAATCGTCCGAACGTTCGTGTCTTGCCCCGTTGGCTAAATGTTCATCCATATTCCATCAAGAGCACACAAAACTTGAATTAGGTGCCAGCAAACGAGTTATGAGATTGCTGCCACTTTGCCAGCTGCACTCAATTCATCCGTCTGCAATCGCAACCCGGGCACAAGCTGTCACCAAACCAGTTGACGATGCCAACGACGACGACGACGACGACGACGACAACAACGACTGTTTGCTGGCATGCAACTGCACCTCGTCGTCGTCCTAGCTGCAGCGCAAATTTGCTGGAAACAAACTCATTTTGATTGCGGCTGACCTAATTTACGGTGCATTCAAAAAGTATTGCGGCGTCGTCATTCGTCATCAAACTGAAAGTTGATGAAAATTGTACTGATATGAGACAAGCCGAAATCGTCCGGAATTGGTAATGAACTCTTGTATGTTTCCAGAAACTTGACACATGTCGAATCCGAGTGGCTCAAGTGGATGAAGCAGGAAATGTTCGATCGGTAAACAGAATTTGAGAGTGGCATATAAATACATTAACAATTGCCCGGAACTCGACACGGCAATGATAGTAACTGAATGAGTAATACAGTACTCAATTCTTCAGGAAAAACTTTATGAATATGACGAAAATCTCATGAAATCTCTCAGTCTAATGATATACTCCTAGAATGAGTTAAATTTGGGTCGATTTTTTACATATTCTAGCAGTTTTTCCCGGAAATTTTATTCATGTTCATCTTTTTTCCAATTTTGAGAAGAAATCGACTCAGATGCCCAAGCCCAAGCGCAATTACAGCAGAAGCGGAACGACAGCGGCAGCGGAATAGCTCGATCTTAGTAAGCCTACTTGACTGTCAAATACTTACGAACAATCGTCACCAACCTCGCCTAACTGCACAGAACAGATAGGTAACATGGGAATCAGGAACGGAGGCATTTAAATTTCAATTGGTAGTGACACCTAGCGGTGGAGAGAACGCTTTTTACACAAAAAACTTATTTACATTTATACCACCTATTACCATTTATACCAGCTTTCCTGGTATATAAAATTCAAACATACTTAAGATTCATATATTGAAAGGTGTGTACACTTCTGTTGGTGCTTATGTATAGAGTGTCTGTAGGAAAGATGAGAAAATTATATGCTTGCTTTAAATTCTTCTTCTTCTTCTTCTTTTTCTTCTACTTCGCATTTAAACTTATTGCTTATCGCATATAAGCTTATTGCGTGCTCTAAGCTTAGTGTTCTAGATGCACTTCCACAGTTATTTATTGAGAGCTTTCAATGCCGCATAATTGTATGGCAAGTACAATTATACCGAAGACATCATATCAAGAAGACTGGCAACTTTGCCAGAATCCAGGAGACATACTGTAGTACTGAGTTTATTCTGCCTCTATAGTTTATTAGCTCTATTACCAAAACATACGCAACCAAAACAAACTGCGGTGGATAAAGCTGCTTTGCAGTATGGAGATTTAAGAAAAATCGGCAATTTCTCTTCAAACATTGCTGCTTGGTATGAGCATTTTTTTTTAGTAATAGTGACATTATCAAGGGGCAACACATTTAAATCTCAATCCTAGATGCTCGAAAAATCTAACGCTAGCGAATCACTCTACGCAAAATATTTTACATTTCAAGCCTCTAAATCTATCTACTCGCATCGCGATCCATCTTTTTGGCAGAAATCTACAAAATCTTCATCAATATTTAATCTATCTACTTATCACGCGCGCATCTCAAGACAGGAAAACAAAATCTTCTTTACATCTTAGATATAGTCGCACCCCTCGCACATTATATGGCTACGCATCGATAACAATGCTTCCGAATGTTGATTTTCAACAAGAAACTATTGAAAAACTGATAAATGTCCAGCATTGCCCAAAAGCGTCCAATTAACTAACAAATCCACCAATTACCTACATGTATATGCTGCTTCCCCAGCACAGTCGTCAGAGAGTAGTAAGTAGACGAAACAAGTCGAAGTGGCATTCGCCTCCGATCCTCGGGCGCATGCGAATGGGGAGGATGGAATTGCGTAATATTTTGCACACTCATCGCCATATTCAGAACCAAACGCAAATTCTTCAAGATAACCACCATCCGTCGTCTGGCTCGCCGTGGCGGTGTCTGACGTATCTCCGGTCTGATTTGCGAGGTGTGCTGAAGGTGTTCCTGAAAAATGAGATCCGTGATGCTGTCACCTACACTAAACACGCCAAGCGTAAGCGGCCATGGATGTCATCTACGTTTTGAAGTGACAGAGACGCACTCTGTTTGGTTTCGGAGGTTAAATCATCACCAACTTTGGCAACAAAACGGCTCTTTTCAGGGCCACCAAGCTTATTACAGTAAAGAGTAGGAATAGAATTCATCTGCCTGTTTGTCCATATTCAGAAACAACGACCACACAAAATGCTCATGTAATCAAACTGGAAGCAGGGGTACAAATTCTTTTGATCAACCTTGATCAACTTTGAATCGCCACGGCCGGATATTTTCGATGAAAGAAGCAACAATCTAGCATTTAATTCGACGAAGACGGCAGGAACATTTGTGAAGCCGAGTTATTTACGAAAGAGAGTGTCGATCAAGAGAATCGATCAATGTAGATAGAACCTATTGAAAAGTGACGCGAGATTTGTTTTTCGTGCTGAGCTCCAATGCTACCAACGCCAGGGAGGCAGCTCCCACACCTGGACCCTACCAATCGACCCATCAACTCAACCGGGTACCAACGGCTTTACTTCCCGAAGGAAGGCGTGATCAGAGATGTTATGCCTTAGAACATGCCGGTGGCGCCGACTGAGATTGAACCCAGGCCTGCTGGGGTGAGAGGTAATCACACTAACCACCGGCGCCGATATCTTTCAAGGTGATATCACGGCGAATGAGAACGACCCAAATTTGAGTTTAGTTATCTCAGAAATATGAAATAAAGTGCAGGAACTCAGCGATGAGTTAATTTGCCTCATGTTTTCCCAGGTTTTTCCAGGATTTTCCAGGGAAAAATTCCCGAATTTGAGAAAATTAAAGATTGGATTCACTCAGTCTATTGGTACTACTCTGAGACTGAATAAAATTTTCGTCAAATTTCCTCATTTTCTGGCAGCTTTTTTAGGTTTTCCACAGGAAACCATAAGACAAATTTACTCATCGCTGAGTTCCTGCACTTTTGGCGATTATGTGTCGCTACTTGATAGCAAACTACTCATAATGGGAGGAGTCTTTGTAGCTTTTATATCACTTGGTTGCACATCATTCTGCTTTAACCTGAAATGATATAAAAGAGCGCTGCTGTATGGCATTAGCTCATTTTCGCTTCAGACGGCGTGGTGAACAGCAATAGCAGCAGTAGGAAGGTGGTGGCTAGTCCACTCCTTCACACCTAACAAGCAACAAATGACTGGTCGTGACAAAGGAGGCGCCAAGCGTCATCGCAAAGTTCTTCGAGATAACCGCCATCGGTCGTCTGGCTCACCGTGGTGGTGTCAAACGTATCTCCGGTCTGATCTACGAGGTGTGCTGAAGGTGTTCCTGGAAAATGAGGTCCGTGATTCTGTCACCTAAACTAAACACGCCAAGCGTAAGTGGCCATGGATGTCCTCTTCAATAAAACGGTCCTTTTCAGGGACATCAAGCTTACATCAGTAAAGAGTTGGAATAGAATTTATCTGTGCTTGTTTGTCCATATTCAGAACCACAAGCCCCCAACGACCACACAAAATGCTCTCCAGAGTTGTAATCTTGTAACCAAACTTGGAAGCAGGGGTGCAAGTGATTTTGATTGATTCTCTTAATCAACTTTCTCTTTGAAAAAGATTACTACAAATTTGGTACGCCTACAATTCAAAAACGGAAAGAGTTGAGATAATAGATAATTGATCAATTAAAAGAACTAAATGCTCTTCACATTTATTCCGTCCACTAGCGGTCCTACGTCAAGCTTCCGCTCGTGCCCCTGGGCACAGACCCTTCTACTTTTTTGACGATCTAGAAGGTTTTATACCAAATGACAATGGAGTGAACACACTTCTCTTAAAAAAAAATGTGCACACTATTCCAGGCCTCCGCTGTTCGGTAAATTTTTTAACTACGGTTTGTTCAGTAAAAGATTTAAAATCAGCGAAAAATTTAAAAAAATAATAAATTTATACGGAACATAAACAGACTTCGTTTAGTGAACTCCATTGTATAGTAAAAAATAAAAATAAGACTTTTCAATTTGACTGATTACTCACCTGTAACGGTAATTTGAATATTGTATCGACTTATTTAGCTGTTCCAAAATTCAATAGAATTCTACTGAATGATGTTATCTGAATTTACTGTGTGCGGTCTCATATATAAAATCAGTGATTAAGCAAGGAAATTAGTGGATCATTGATGCTTTTGATTGACGGGGACATACTTAATCTAGCTCGGTTAAATCTCCAACAGCCGATTACCTCGGTATTAAATTTTACTGATATCTCTGCAAAATATCTGTTTGTTAGCTGATATCTCAGCAAAATGTTATTTGTTTGCTGAGTCTCGGCAATTTTTCTACTGAATCTTAGCAAAATAAATTGCAGAATCACTCGGCTGTTGAAATCACGGCGAAAATTTTTAAGTGTGTACCTATTTTTGCAGGCGAATATTACATCTCAAAATATTGTGCAGTTTCTTTTACGTTTTATAGTTTAATAATCTGTAACTTGAACTAAGAACATACCAAATTAATAAAACATAGTAAAATGTACTATTTTGCACCTGTAATGGGATTTTTTTATGGTCAAAATCTAGGGGTGCAACTCTAAGCTGTCCAAAATAAAAAAAAAGCCTATCCAAGACGAAACATCCCTTTTCTGAGCATACTTATGAGCACTTGTGAAGGATATTTCGTCAAGGATTGACTTTTTTTAGCTTGGGAAGCTTAGAGTCATACACCTAGGTTATAATACGTTTTTGAATTATCAGAACTTCAATTAAAAAATTTGAATATAAAACATTGTTTTTACAATGCTTGAGGGTGGCAAAATTGCAAAGCAAGTGATGAATGTAAAAATCCGTAAACTTGTGGGCAAAGTTTCTAAAAAATTCTGAGACTCCTCTTTGGCACCAACCTGCAAACAGATCTTTTGAACCATATCATTTTGTCCGCGCACGGACTTTAAACTTTAACGTTGCGTGTTCGTTGTTGTGTAGTTGAATTGAACAAAAAATACACCAATGCTTGACCATGAATGGTTAAATGGCGACGGCATCGAACCTTATTATTATCATACTAAGTCAGAACAGCAAGTAGCATAGTTGTACATACATACATAGTTGTTACACAAACACATTTGCAATCACCATATTTAAAAACGAGACATTTCAACAACATCCCATCAAATATGATTATAATTGGTTCAAACAAATTGTGATACTAATAGTGATTTTATGCACGTATTCAAACAAAACCGCTAGAATTACGTCAATAATGATTGTTTTGGCCAACCATTGAAAAAAAAAATTAATTTTTGCATGTTCAAACAAATGTTTTAACGGTAATAATATCAATTTATACAAGATTTAAAATCATCATGTGCACTGCGAAATGAAAATAGAAAGGAATAGCAAAAATTACATGAAAGGCATGAACTCAGTTTCAGATGAAATCGTTTGCTCTGAGTTACCTATCGGTTCTGTGACCAAACTAATATATGGAAAATCAATGATCGTAAACAGATGAGGTCTAGTAATTTTGTCGTCTCTTTCGTTCTTCGGCTGATTACATGGGTGACGGAGTTCGACGTCACACTCCTTCAACCGTTTAAAAAGCGGGAGAATGAAAGAGATGACACATTCACTGAGCATTACATATTTACGTCTCATTGACGGATGTTCAGTAGGCCGATTTGATAGCACATCCCGCCCTGCGCTCAATATGAGACAAAGTTCTCGATAGCCCTACCGGGAAAGCGTACCTGTCGGAAATCGTCAATGCGATTTACGGCCTTTCTTTTTCTCTCTGAGTGCAATTTACAACCAACGACGAAAAAAAAAAATCAGATTCAATCGGAACTTTTCCTTTTCGTGAGCAATTTAGGAATCGTATTTAAATTCCTGTTGTGAAAGGTCGGTAAACCGCCTTCGCCACACCCGGTCGGGGCTTAAGGCGACCTAGGGGTGGTGGCTAGATTGGCCTACCCCGATTAAGGAACCCCAGCTAATAATAGCTTTCACCGGAGAGGGAGAGAAAAATCAGAAGAATCAGTGCCTCAACCCGCCTGGCAACTGCCACCACACCACAAGGCGTCTGGGAAACATGAAATCTCTAATCGATTAGCCGCACGCTGCACAGAGGAGTAACTGGAACAAAAACCTGGCCAAAATTATATTCACTGGTTTTGAGCAGTTTTCTGCTTATATATATATTAAAATATTTAATAATAATAGGTTTTTAGACTTCTGTTAACTTTAACTTTTAAAATCCATCTACTTAGCAGTGCATAGCTGGCCTTTCATCATCCATACGAATAAAAAGTAATGGGTTTTTAAAGTAGGATTAGTTTATTTTTCTGCTTAATATAATGATTATTTAACAAAAAATAGCAAAGAAATTATCCAAGAATCATTGTCCTGAAATAAAAAAATAATAAAAAATAACGAAAGTTTTAATAACATAACTTGCGATTTCTTACGTTCGATTAGTTAGAATCTTCGTCTGAGTCGCTGCGAACTTCCTCTGCAGTATTTTGTCCACCTTCGATGGCATCCACTTTGAGCATTTGCTGGGTTTCAATGCTGAACGGCTTGCTTTTTCTGATAGGGTTCTTACGACTTGAACTCAAAAAGGGATCCGAACTTAGTAACAACCTATTCAGAATGTCTCGGTTGCATGCTGTTCTCCAGAACTTTGCATGCTTATTACGAGCTTCCTCAGACATTAAACCAATGGGTAAAAGTGCATGCTCCATAACACTCTTGCCGTGCACCAAGATTTTATGAACAGTAGGTGTCATGGGATGCCAACTGTATAACGATACGTACATCCGGGCTGTGTCAATTGCATATACTGCAAATTTATCAGTATCCACGCTATGGCCACATGTTATTGTTTCAATGATCACCTTGAATCGATAAATCAACCCTTTATCAATCCCGGTTATTTCGGCCACTAAATCGACGTCCTCAAAAAACCGCCTCGCCGTATTACCGTCGTTTGTGTTACCGCAACCTGCTTTTGGTACATCTACCAGAAGTCCTAACTTCGTCTTTATTTCAGCTTGAATCTGCTTTTTTCGATCTGCAACGATCCTTTTATCTTCTTCCGAACGTGCTTGCCATTTAAGTAGAGGCAATTTATAGCTTAAATGAAGTATCAACTCAAAAAAACGAATTCGCGCATGCAAAGTCGACAAACCAAATTTGAAGGTATCTGGATCTTCTTCATTTAGTTTTTCTAAATCGTTGAAAGTTCTTGACGTTCCTCCACATATATAGCAACGCATGCTAGACGAGGTGTTGGTTGCCGCATTACATACTTTGGCGTCAACCATGGTGGGTTGAATTGTAGGTATGCTTTATTAAAATAAGGCTTCCATTGGCAGAACGATATTCTGATCTTGACAGTTGATCAATTTGGTTTTCTACATGTGTGATTTCGTCATTAGTGCTTTCATAAGTTTCACGCAGAAATCGGCCACGAATAGGGCGACAATATCGTGGTGATGATGGAGAAGGATTCTGCCACAACAATTTATGATTGTTTTCGATATTGACAAACAGTCTCAGAGGTACAAAGGAGCTTAAAAAAATGTGATTGTCAGTGTTTTCGTAGTTTTCAAATTTTTGTTTGAACTTGTCCTGCTGAGAACCATCACAACCCCACTTTGAGTAAAGTTCCAAATTTTGTTGTTCGATAGGTGTTAAAGTGGTTAAGATTGCATCCAGATATAAACATAACCTTGAAACAGTATGATTAAGTAAAACCTGGAGCTGAATTTCTACGGTAACCTCAGATACCGAAATACATTTTTCTTCGGGATAGCATTGCGTCTTAGCTTTTTGTATTGTTGAATATGAAGGATAAATGAACTTATTTGAAGCGTGAATTACTTCCCACTGGCTTCTGGTTAAATCTGCTTCAACAAAAATGGCCAGTGCTTCTGATGGTGATTTCTTAATTACTTTAGGAGATTCAAACTTTGATAATGCTTTTCGATAGGTGCTGGCTTGTGACGGAGTTTCGCTAATATCTTTAATGACCGAAGCAGCCGCCGCATTCCCAACAGCTCGCTGGCTCATCTGTGTTGCGTAAGTCAATTCCTCAATAGGAACATTTTCCCGGAGATCCTGTGTCTTACGTCGCTTGCTACGAGTACTCAACTCAACAAATTCTTTGCTGGGGCGTCCAGCACCTGAAGTTCTCGTTTTTTTTACTCATGGGAAAGCTTAATAATCCCTTCAGCCATTTCGAATGCTTTCGAACAAAAGCCTCTTTATGATACTCGTAACGAGACCATTTTTGTTTGAATTCTGATCTGAATATTGTTAACTTTCTTTTAGCAATGTGAAACTTATCTTCCGGGCAGTTGAGTTCTATTAAAAGTTCATTATCCATATAGGCCAATTTTTCATCCAATAAGCCATCCCTTCGTTGCATTAACTTATAAAGATAGTGTCTTGTCAAAATTTTGCAACCTTCCCCAAATCCTGTAAGTTCATGCACAAAGAACTTAAAATTACTAACAATTCTGATTGTAATATATACAAGAACATAACTTCAGATTCCCGACAAACTGAGTACAACGCGATAGAAGCATGCAATGTTGAACTTTGATTAACTTACCTTCATCGCTGTTCATGGTTATAAATTATGTAATTTGAAATTTCATTAGCACTTGTCGAGGACAGGCGTAAATTTGTAGCTGTTAAAACTATTCACTGATCAAACGTAAGCGCATCGGTCACTACAATGGAGTTTATGGCCGGAGACCAAAATTGAATGAAACAGCTGAATCGGAATCACACGGGATTTACGCTCCATCTTTGTATGTTTACATTCAAGAATGCGCTGAATAGGTATATAGCGGCATTCAACTCCAACCTGGTCTATAAAAGGTGTGGAAATGAAGGGCTGAATGTATTTATGCAGTTCGTTTTTCACTCGACTTTCATTCCGCTTCTTTCGTCGTGACGTCATAACGATTGTTTCGATCAGCAGACTATAAATCACGCAATATTGACTAAAAATTATGCAGTTTCGAGGGAAGCTTTACAAATTTTACCCATTTTTGATTAATTATGATTCAAAATAGAATAACTTTTGTAGTAATAATAATTCATTTATGAGTAAAATTTTACTCATTTATTGGGTAGTCCCACTTTCCCTCGAAAATGCGTAATTTTTATTCAATATTGAGTAGTTTGCGGTTACCGTGCACAGATTCTTCTTTATTTTCATTCGCTATCGCCAGCTATGACGCTCTGCTAGTTTAGTTGAACGAACCTATGTGTATGTAAAATCGAATGGGTAAATGTGTGTGTGTGTGTTTTTTTTTCCTTTGGTTTGTTTTTTCCGTCGATCTTGTTTTCCGTGCTGAGCACCAATGCTTCCGACGTGCCAGGAAGACAGCTCCCACACCTGGACCCTACCTATCGACCCATCAACTCATGAACCGGGGACCAACGGCTTTACTTCCCATCCGAAGGAAGGCGTGATCAGAGATGTTATGCCTCAGAACATCCCGGCGTCGCCGACTGGTATTGAACCCAGGCCTGCTGGGGTGAGAGATAATCACGCTTACCACACACCACCGGCGCCGTTAAATGTGTGTGTGTGTGTGTATGAGAGAGTATTACAACCAAATGTCACTCGCTAATTTTTAAAATTTACAGTATCTACCTGAAAAGTGAATTAATTTATGGGGTAAACGGTCTGTGATAAACATTGAATTACAAGGCAAAGAAACCTTACTCTTGCTACACACACAAATTATAAAAATAAACTAATGACACATGGCTTTTCTAGCGTTACACTCTTTTATGCAAGTATATCAATTGAGGTACTAGGTTTAAAAACTTAACAACATTAGTAAAATAATGCTGGCCATGGGTATCAAACCGGGAGTAGTTTACTGAAGTGTAATTTTAATCTAGTACCATAATTGTTGTAATAGAT
Source organism: Ochlerotatus camptorhynchus (assembly GCF_037179485.1). Taxonomy (NCBI): domain Eukaryota; kingdom Metazoa; phylum Arthropoda; class Insecta; order Diptera; family Culicidae; genus Ochlerotatus; species Ochlerotatus camptorhynchus. The sequence continues at coordinate 6,813,873 of NW_027040683.1, forward strand.
TAAAGAAGGACAGAAGTAGTACTCGGTAAGTTTGTCATAGGTATCTGCAGAAAACCGTTGTGTTACGGAAGTTTTCTGGTAGTATGACCTTATAAAGGGATAAAATAGTGCCACGAAATGATGCAAAACATGCCATTTTCAAATGGCTCGCAATCGCCATTCCGGACGACTCCGGACGAGATTTTAATGCCAATGTGTTCATAATAACGTGAATTTTCATTCGTCCATAGATTATATGATCTGATCGCGCAAGATTCTACAACTTTTTCAAGTCTGAAACAGCACAAAAAAAACATAAAAAATACATTTTTTTCATATTGTTGAAAATACAAGACATTATATAAATTTAAAGGTTTTTATCTCATAACTTGTTAGAAAAGAGCCCAAAGTACCCATTTTATTATAACACTTGTCTCTTGATCAAATTGTTTATATCTGGTAGGCGTAATTATTACATGGTTACTTTTTGGAAAACAAGAAGCTTCGAATTTCTTCAGTTTTTGAACACGTCTCAAAATTTGTAAACAAAATGTAACTTTTTTATTCCGTTACCCCTTTATGCTGCATATATTGAAATATATAAAAAAAAATATTGAAGCATGAAAAATCAAGAAAATCTTGTTTTCTTATTTTGGCCAGGTTTTTGTTCCAGTTACTCCTCTGTGCGCTGCTGCCGGTGACCGAGATTTTGTATTCCGTGATCGTTCGGGAATTGAAACATAGGGCTAGAGCATACCTGCTTCTTCGGTGTGCGGCAATAATGACAGCCGTCCGGATCTTGGGGTGGGGTATGGGAAAGTTGTTCGATTTCCTTTTTTTCAGCCATATCTCATGAAGGGAGAGTGCAACAGGAATATTTTTAAATGGAGCATGTACACGCTTTTCAATTGTCTCGGCAGGAAAATGGAACTATGAGTTGTTGATAGTCATGAAAAAGTGTAAGTTATGCAGTTATTTTTTATAGAAAATTTATCCGAATTGCTAGGATTATCTAGGAAGATAGGTGGACTAACTTGGGAAACACAAAACATGTCCAGCTGTCGAATGTGAATCAATTTTCTCGGTGATGGCTAAACCAATTTGAGTGTAATAAGTTCCAGCTTATGTTTTTCTAGCTAGCGTAGAACCTTATCAAAACATTAAACCAGTCAGATATCTTATTCCGGACATAGAGCCAAATCGTGAATTTGGTTAAGTAAGTAAAATCAAAACCATTAAGAAGAGTGAGAAGCTTGATTGTCATGTCCCGTCCCGGTTCTGAACCCTATGCACTACGTCGATGACAGCAAAAAACGTTATATCTTAATACATCTGATAACAATTGATGGTCCTGTGGAAATGAACCACTAGAGTTTGTCGATATGAAAAAAAAGCCATACAATGTCAAGGTTGTGAAGACGAAATGGAAGATTGATAAAACAACAACAACAACAAATTCAGAGGACGAAAGGCGCCACTTCAATCCGACCGCCATCGTCGTCATCGGAGCGAGATAATTTTGTTTTTGTTTATGCTGCTGTTGTTCAACAGATTTGATGCACACAGCAAACAGGAACAAGCGATGCAGGGGAGAACAGTCCATAATGAACCGCTGGCGTAAAATGGCTCCACGCGGATAACGGTTATCACATCTAATCCAAATGCTCTTGCACTTGACTCAATCTGTTATACGGCACTACGAATCGAAGTTATTTATCATTGAAATTCCAGTTATTTGCGTTTTGAAATAAAGTGATTTGTCGTTGAAAAATATGTACTGTATAACACCTTTCAATCAACAGATTATCATTTGAGTTGGCACCACTGTTTTCATCAATTGAATTTGATTAGTTTTGCTTTTGGAACCAAATGTCAAAAACGCACATGACAAACATTACTCGTGAACAGAGATGCCAGTTTTACAGACATGTCAGACTTTTATTTTTTTCGTTACAGACATTTACAGACTTTTTAGTATTTTTACAGATATTTAAAGACTTTTGTAATCTAGGTAAAATTTTAAAATTTATTTGGTAACACTGTATCACATCTTAAATCAAATTACGTGCGATGCATTTTGCAACAAGCATTATAAATTCACGCGTTTTCAAATCCACCACACGAACGAGCTGTCACTGTTATAGACGGTCATGTTGTAGACCAATCAATGTGCTGCCATGTTGTATCCAAAACGAACATTTTCCATAAGATTTGAGGTTTTTTTTTTGGACACGTCTCCCGTTGGCCGGTCTATAACTTGACTGTCTATAGTCACTGTCACTGAAAAACCCAAATGTGCGGAACCCAATGTGCGATCAGGATAAAACTCAATAGCGTCAAATGGGAGAACAGTTTAAAAAAAATGAAAGTGGTTTCATTCAAATCGGTTCAACCGGACGTCGAGAAAAGTGAGTGAATTTTACTGAATTATTTCAAAATTTCACTTTTTTGGCCATATCTCCGCAACCCAATGTGCGTTCGGGATAAAATTCATCGTTTCATTCGTCTTATGGGAGAACCAAACAAACAAAATGTGTCAGTGAGAAATTTTGTTTCCATTTCAAATTTCAATTTTTTTCGATCATGAATACGCTCTTTTTCTCTTCCATAAGTAGATTTCAATAAGGTTTTATGAAAAATCAATATAAATACTTGCACTAATCACTATTTTGAGTGAATCTTTCCCCTTCCCGGGGGTACTCGGCACATCTAAAAGAGGCCTTTGTGAGCATTGGGTCTGAATATGTCCACCATTCCTTTGGTTTGTTTTTTCCGTCGATCTTGTTTTCCGTGCTGAGCACCAATGCTACCGACGTGCCAGGAAGGCAGCTCCCACACCTGGACCCTACCTATCGACCCATCAACTCATGAACCGGGGACCAACGGCTTTACTTCCCATCCGAAGGAAGGCGTGATCAGAGATGTTATGCCTCAGAACATCCCGGCGGCGCCGACTGGGATTGAACCCAGGCCTGCTGGGGTGAGAGGTAATCACGCTTACCACTACACCACCGGCGCCGTTGTGTCCACCATTGATCTTAAAGTAAAATTCTAATGTGTTTTGAGTTGTCGCATGATAAGTTTTTGATACATCAATCTTTTGCGAATTCTGGAACCTGGAATGCACATTTTTGTTCATATCTTCGGAACCATAATTCCGATCGGTAAAAAAATCAATATGGATCTATGGGGATCTGAAACACATCTTCTGGAACTTGTATATGCCATTCGTCTCTCCGGGTCTTAGAACGAAATTGTGTTTTTCAAGTGATCATAGCCTTTCGTTTATCTCCCCCAGATGTGTAATTATTTTGCGAAATGTAATGAATATGTTGCTTGACATATCTTATTTCAAAACCGTATTTGTAAAATTGTTACAGCAGTGTTAGTTTTTAGCGCCAATTAGGCGTACTTGGCTTCGTTGTACAGTACTCTCCATTTCTCGATGATCTTTTTTTTCAATATTACTTCCTATTTGAATCGTTTCAGCAACCCTGATTCTGATTCATCAATACTTTCTGAGCACGAAGTGTTTAGAATCGTATTCATAAGCTTATAAATTGCTCCTTTTATTGTGGATTTCTCCATATTTAGGTGGTGGAAAGTTGAATCTCTCACTAAGATGTGCTCGTTCCTCCGCTGCTCGCGTTCAAAAGGACCAGTACTAAGTAACTAACTGATTTCCACACTACATGGCATATAAGATCGACTAAAAACTCTTGAAAACGTAGTTTACTTGTAGACTGAGTAAAATTTTCCGAGCCTTAATAAATCTTTTCAAATATGAGAAAAATCCACGTACAATTTACTCATTCTAGAAGTAAACACTCAAATAATAAATCACATATCCAATGGAAATCATTCATTAGAATTTCACATAACTTTCATGTGATACCATAATTGGGAATTGCCCTACAAAATCACATGAACCTTGTGTGTCAAATGAAATTTAAGTGATTTATCATATTGAACTCGGTCGGTTTATACTGGGTAATGCGCAATACAGATCCAATTGAGATCACTAGCCTCTTCCCAGCAACTCCTATCCCTACCTCCCCGTGGTACCGGCCGGGAACTGTGAACAACCTTAGGGAAGATCGGGTAACCAACCCCGGTGGGAACTTTGGTCATAGGCTGACAGGGAAGGGGGGGGGGGTTTGCTTCGGCAAGCCTGAGCGTCTGTTCTACAGGGGGAGCGGCTCACAACAGCGTCTGTTCCCATGGTAGGGGCGGCTGATCTACGTCCGAGTGCCAGTGAAGGACTCTAAGGACAACTGTGCACCCAGGTCCTCCAGAAAGTTAGGGGGTTGGTGTCAGGCCCTGCGAGCCAGCCGTAAAAAAAGCATTGCAACGGAAAATCAGCAACAGAGGAATACGAACCGAGACCAACGGCAACGACCCCAGCGACGAAATAGGACTTGCGATTGGAAACTTCGCACGTGGAACTGTCGATCTCTCAATTTCATTGGGAGCACCCGAATACTCGCCAATCTACTGAAGGACCGCGGATTCGGCATCGTAGCGCTGCAGGAGGTGTGTTGGACAGGATCCATGGTGCGAACGTTCAGAGGTAATCATACCATCTACCAGAGTTGCGGCAACACACGCGAGCTGGGCACAGCTTTCATCGTGATGGGCGAAATGCAGAAGTGCGTGATCGGTTGGTGGCCGATCGACGAAAGAATGTGCAGGTTGAGGATCAAGAGCCGATTCTTCAACTTTAGCATAATCAACGTGCACAGCTCTCACTCCGAAAGCACTGATGATGACAAGGACGCATTTTACGCGCAGCTCGACCACGAGTACGATCGCTGCCCAAGCCACGACGTCAAGATCATCATAGGAGACCTAAACGCTCAGGTAGGCCAGGAGGAGGATTTCAGACCGACGATTGGAAAGTTCAGCGCCCACCAGCTGACGAACGGGAACGGTCTACGACTCATAGATTTCGCCGCCTCCAAGAACATGGCCATACGTAGCACCTTCTTCCAACACCACCTCCCCTATCGTTACACCTGGAGATCACCACAGCAGACGGAATCGCAAATCGACCACGTTCTGATTGATGGACGGCGCTTCTCCGACATTATCGGCGTCACGACCTATCGTGGCGCTAACATCGACTCTGACCACTACCTGGTGATGGTCGAACTGCGCCCAAAACTTTCCGTCATCAACAATGTACGGTACCGAAACCCGCCACGGTACAACCTAGAGCGACTGAAGCAACCGGATGTCGCCTTAGCATACGCGCAGAATCTCGAGGCAGCGTTGCCAGAGGAGGGCGAGCTCGATGTGCTCCCTCTAGAGGACTGCTGGAGTACAGTAAAAGCAGCCATCACCGACGCAGCCGAGAGCACCATCGGGTACGTGGAAAGAAGTCGACGGAATGAATGGTTCGAGGAGGAGTGCAGAGCGATTTTGGAGGAGAAGAACGCAGCGCGGACGTTAATGCTGCAGCATGGAACCCGACAGAACGTGGAACGGTATAAACAGAAGCGGAAACAGCAGACCCGCATCTTTCGGGAGAAAAAACGCCGCCTGGAAGAAGCGGAGTGCGAGGAAATGGAACTGCTGTGCCGTTCCCAAGAAACACGGAAGTTCTACCAGAAGCTCAACGCATCCCGCAACGGCTTCGTGCCGCGAGCCGAAATGTGCAAGGATAAGGACGGGAGCCTCTTGACGGACGGACGTGAGTTGATTGAAAGGTGGAAGCAGCACTTCGATGCGCACCTGAATGGCGAGGAGAATGTAGGCACGGGAGACCAGCGGTGGAAACGACTACGTCAGTGCAGCAGAGGACAGAACTGACCCAACTCCCACGCTGAGGCAAGTTAAGGACTCCATTCAGCAGCTCAAAAACAACAAAGCAGCTGGTAAGGATGGTATCGCAGCCGAACTCATCAAGATGGGCCCAGAAAAGTTGGCCACCTGCCTGCACCGGATGATAGTCAGGATCTGGGAAACAGAACAGCTACCGGAGGAGTGGAAGGAGGGGGTAATCTGCCCCATTCACAAGAAAGGTGACCATTTGGAATGTGAGAACTTCAGAGCGATCACCATTTTGAATGCCGCCTACAAAGTGCTATCCCAGATCATCTTCCGTCGTCTATCACCTGAAATGACCGAGTTCGTGGGAAGTTATCAAACTGGCTTCATTGACGGCCGATCGACAACGGACCAGATCTTCACCGTACGGCAAATCCTCCAGAAATGCCGTGAATACCAGGTCCCAACGCATCATTTGTTCATCAACTTTAAGGCGGCATACGACAGTATCGACCGCACAGAGCTATGGAAAATCATGGACGAGAACGGCTTTCCTGGGAAGCTGATCAGACTGATCAAAGCAACGATGGACGGTATGCAAAACTGCGTAAGGGTTTCGGGTGAACTATCCAGTTCATTCGAATCTCGCCGGGGACTGCGACAAGGTGACGGACTCTCATGCCTACTCTTCAACATTGCTCTAGAAGGTGTAATGCGACGAGCCGGGCTCAACAGCCGGGGTACGATTTTCACGAAATCCGGTCAATTTGTGTGCTTTGCGGACGACATGGACATTACAGCAAGAACATTTGGAACGGTGGCAGAACTATACACCCGTCTGAAACACGAAGCAGCAAAGGTCGGACTGGTGGTGAATGCGTCAACAACAAAGCACATGCTAGTAGGCGGAACCGAACATGACAGGATTCGTCTAGGAAGTAATGTCACAATAGACGGGGATACTTTCGAGGTAGTGGAGGAATTCGTTTACCTTGGATCCTTAATGACGGCTGACAACAATGTGCGTCGTGAGATACGAAGGCGCATCATCAGTGGAAGTCGTGCCTACTACGGGCTCCAGAAGAAACTACGGTCAAAAAAGATTCACCCCCGCACCAAATGTACCATGTACAGAGCGCTAATAAGACCGGTGCTCCTCTATGGACACGAGACATGGACTATGCTCGAGGAGGACCTGCAAGCACTCGGAGTTTTCGAGCGACGTGTGCTAAGGACGATCTTCGGCGGTGTGCAGGAGAACGGTGAGTGGCGGCGAAGAATGAACCACGAGCTCACTGCACTCTACGGCGAACCCAGCATCCAGAAGGTGGCCAAAGCCGGAAGGATGCGGTGGGCAGGGCATGTTGCAAGAATGCTAGACAACAACCCTGCAAAGTTGGTGTTCGCTACTGATCCGGTTGGCACAAGAAGGCGTGGAGCGCAGAGAGCACGATGGGCGGACCAGGTAGAGCGTGATCTAGCGAGCATTGGGCATGACCGAGGATGGAGAGCGGCAGCCGCAAACCGAGTATTGTGGTGTACTATTGTTGATTATGTCTTATCTTAAATGTGATGTTGTACAAATAAATGTATGTATGTATGTATCATATTGAACTTATGTGATTACATGAATTTTATGTGAAATTTAGATAGATATTATTGGTTACGTTAATGGAAAAATATTATGTGCATTCTCAATGGAAACTACTTGAAAACTTTTTCCGTGTACTAATTTCATATGTACATCGATATGTTTCTCATATTAGAAATCAAATTCCTGTAAAAGCTTGGAAAGTTTTAGTCAGATTGTGAGTTAACTACGTTTTCAAGAATATAAGTGAACTAATCTCAACTTAAAGTCGACCTCATTTGTCGTGTAATCGTAACTTTTAATAAAAAGTGCTGTTAACGATTCCGAACTCCAATTAGGTTCAATTCGTTAAAAGCAGGTGTTTTTTGCTCGAACATGACTTTTAAGACATTTCAAATTTCGTATCTATTTCACAACCCACCCCTCAACCCCGACACACGGGAAACTTCTGCTAATTTTATGAAGCCCAATTACAGACATTTCTGAAATTCACAAACATTTTTCGCAGACCTCTGAAAAAAATATCTGGCATCTCTGCTCGTCAAGATGGCAAGTCAACAACAAGTGAAGTCAAGCGAGAGAAACGATAATTCTCCATCTCCACCCGAAATAATTTCTAGATAGAGCTGGAATTAGGGCCTAACAGCTTTTGTAAACAATGACTTCTCTCGATGATTTCTAGAAAGTCAAAGATCGCCCACGCAAATCAACATCGCCAACAGGTAGGAGAAGTCTTCCCCTACCCGATGGTTATATTGATTTGAGTGGGCGTGCTTTGAATTCCTAGAAACCATCGAGAGAAGTCATTGTTTCAAAAGCTTTTCCTTTCCTTTCCTTTATTTAACGTCGGTCTCTGTTCCGCAATCTAGTGCCAATCACCGACGGACATCGATTGCCATCCATTGACGGCAACCGAATGTGCAGGAAGGCAGCTTCCACACCTGCGTAGGTTATCGCACCCATTCACAACAACACACATGGGCCGGGACCAACGGCTTTACTTCCCTTCCGAAGGAAGACGTGACCAGAGATTTTTATGCCTCAGAAAAATCCCACCGACCTCGGCTGGGATTGAACCCAGACCCATTGGGGTGTTAGAAAGCAGTCACGCTTACCACGACACCACCGGCGCCGGCGTTTACAAAAGCTGTTACGCCCTAATTCCAGCTCTATCTAGATTTGCGTTTTAGAGCGTGAGTAATACGAAATTGTTGCTGTAGTCAATAATAGTCAGATAATTTCGATTAAAAAACAGTGTCAAACTTAGCAAACTTAAAGCCTGGCGATGTTGTTCAATATCATTTGGAAACAGTAAGTACAGTAGTAATATAATATGGTCATATTCTGAATAACATATAACAAGGCTGGCAAGGCTATATATTTACCAAATTCCATTTTCAGCAAAAATTAAATCCAGTGATAAATTATTTGGGCTGCAAATGGTGAGTCGACAAACTGGAAGGAGTGTTGTCCCAACAGCTCTGGTCCTCACAAGTTCCTACCTCACGCTTCCACGGGTCAGCCGATGACAAAGACCGCCAGCAAAAGATGCTGGTAGCGTAGCCTGGGCAATGTCACCACGATAAAAACATGGATCCGGATCGTGGTGATAGCAAAGTGAGGAGGTGCGACCCTCGAGCGTCTGTTCACCATGGAGGTGCGGTTCAAACAGCGTCTGTCTAGGAGCGAGCGGCTGAATAAGAAATGCTGTATCACGTCAGCTACACCTAAGGTGGCAGCCCCACCAACATGATGTAGGTATCGCGACCCCGGTAAGGTAGCATACTGAAACCCCCAACATTACTCAGAAAAACGAAGAAAGAGAAAACAACGAACGGAATTTTCGGCAACCGACCCGGCAACGAAATAAGGACAATGAATGGAAACTCGGTACTTGGAATGTCAGAACCTTAAATGAACCTGGACGAGCGGGCCTTTTGGCTCGTGAACTGCAAAAAGTGAATGTGAGCGTAGCTGCTATTCAGGAAGTACGGTGGCCTAGATCCGGAGAACGTGAATTCCGGGCGGTGGATCCCATCGCCAACACTTCCTTCAAGTACCACATCTATCACAGCGGTGGCGATAGGGCAGAACATGGAGTAGGGTTCATAGTGATCGGGAAGCAGATGAAGCGTGTTATGCGGTGGAGACCGGTAAGCGACCACATCTGTGTATTAAGGATTCGGGGCAAATTCTTCAACTACAGCCTGATCAACATCTATGCGCCAACCAACGATAAATCCGATGACGTGAAGGACGCGTTTTATGACAGTCTCGATAAAACTTATGATGAGTGCCCAAAACACGACGTGAAGATTGTAATCGGAGATGCAAATGCGCAGATCGGGAGGGAAGATTTCTTTCGTCCAATCATTGGTACAGAGAGCCTACATACAGTAACCAATGATAACGGCCTGAAACTGATAAACTTCGCCGCTGCTAGAGGTATGGCCATCAGTAGCACCTACTTTGCACGCAAGAATATCCGAAAGCACACCTGGAGACACCCAAATGGTGAAACTTGCACCCAGATCGATCACATGTTGGTGGATGCTGACCGTTACGAATTCAACGAACCGGAGATCGATGCGTTTCAATATCCATCGCTTGTCAGTAGAAGGTGTTGCTGCAGAGTACCGCCAGAAGCTTGATGAGCGGATTAGCGAAATCAACGTGAACGAGGACCTCAACAATCTGTGGAACACAATCCACGGAGCGGTGAACACAACAGCACAAGAAGTGATAGGTACAGCTCAAAGACGACCACGTAATGGCTGGTTTGATGAGGAGTGCCAGAGGTTGACGGATGAGAAGAACGTTGCCAGAAGCCGGATGTTAGTGTCTGGTACCCGGCTGAACACAGAGCGGTACAAGGTAGCAAGGGCAGCTGAGAAACGAACCCACCGCAGAAAGAAAAGGCAGTACGAAGAACGCGTGATTGCTGAGGCGCAAGAAAGTATGGAACAGAACGATATGCGAAGGTTCTACGCGACTGTCAATGGTGTGCGGAGTAAAACAGCGCCATCTCCCGCCATGTGCAATGACCTTGAGGGGAATTTGCTGACAGATAAAACAATGGTGGCTGCCAGGTGGAAAGAACATTTTGAGACATTGTTGAATGGAGAGAGTGAGGGAGTATCGAGGAACAGAGTAAACATCGCAGACGACGATCAAGCTGTGGAGCCTCCAACGCTAGACGAGGTTAAAAAGGCAATACGTGAGCTGAAAAACAATAAGGCTGCTGGGAAGGACGAGCTCCCGGCCGAACTTTTCAAACACGGAAGTGAGCAGCTGCATCAAGCAATCCACCGTATTCTAACAAAGATATGGGAGGACGAAGAACTGCCTGCTAGCTGGTTGGATGGCCTCATTTGCCCATTATTCAAAAAAGGGCCCAGACTCGAGTGCGCCAATTATCGAGGAATAACTCTTCTGAATTCGGCGTACAAAATACTGTCACGCGTTCTGTTTAACAGATTGAGACCGCTTGAGGAGTCCTTCGTTGGTGAATACCAGGCTGGTTTTCGTGAGGGCCGATCAACGACGGATCAAATGTTTACCCTGCGTCAAATCCTTGATAAATTCCGGGAGTACAACTTGCAGACTCACCATCTGTTTATTGATTTCAAAGCAGCATACGATTCAGTGAAGAGAAATGAGCTTTGGCAGATTATGCTAGAACATGGTTTTCCGGCGAAACTAATTAGACTGATTCGCGCAACGCTAGATGGATCGAAATCAAGTGTAAGGGTTGCAGATGAGATTTCGACCTCGTTCGTGACCTTAGATGGATTGAAGCAGGGTGATGCACTTTCAAACTTACTGTTCAACATTGCTCTTGAAGGAGCGATTAGGAGAGCTGGTGTGCAGAGGAACGGTACCATCATCACACGATCGTACATGCTCCTTGCCTTTGCGGACGACATCGATATCATCGGAATTGACCGTAGAGCAGTGGAAGAGGCGTTTGTGCCTTTTAAGAGGGAGACGGCGAGGATTGGGCTCACGATAAGTTCTACCAAAACGAAGTACATGGTAGCCGGTAGACAGCGTGGGAGCAATAGTGGTGTTGGTAGTGTAGTGTTGTTAGATGGTGAACAATTTGAGGTAGTGGAAGAATTTGTGTATCTTGGAACACTAGTGACATGCGATAATGATGTTACCCGCGAGGTGAAGAGACGTATTGCAGCTGCAAACAGGGCCTTTTACGGATTACGTAGCCAGCTGAAGTCCCGTAGCCTGCAAACGAAAACGAAATTCGCTCTGTATAAGACGCTGATACTTCCGGTAGCCCTCTACGGCCACGAATCGTGGACGTTAAAAGAGTCTGACCGGAGAGCATTTGGTGTCTTCGAGCGTAAGGTGCTGCGAACAATACTCGGCGGTAAACAGGAGAATGGCATCTGGCGGCGTCACATGAATCACGAGTTGTACCAAGTGTATAACGGTACGGATATAGTGAAGCTTATAAAACACGGCAGACTACGGTGGGCTGGGCATGTAGTGCGGATGCCGGAAGAACGACAAGCAAATATTATATTCAGCAGAGAACCCGGTAGAGGTCGTCGACTCCGGGGTAGACCTCGGACACGTTGGCTATTTGCAGTTGAGGAGGACATCAGGTCGCTAAACGTTCATGGCGACTGGAAGCGATTGGCTCAGGACCGAGTCCAATGGAGAAGAGTACTTCGTTCGGCGTTGAATCAACCTGGCGATTCGTAGCCCATCAAGTATCAAGTAAGTAAGATAAATTATTTAAACTTAAAGTGATAGATTGTTAATATCAGTATGGTTGACATTTTGAGTTCAAAGCACAGCACATCATCAACGATGTGCAATACAATCTAAAATGAAGTGATTTGCTGTTAATTTCATCGTGCTTCGATATGATCCAAGGGATTTGCACATCGAATTGCAATGTGTAATTACTAATTCTGGGATTTATGAGCCAGATTTCTGCACTAGCAATGCTGCTCGTTAAGTTCACCAATTAACAATCGGAAAGCTATTAATAGCAGCGTGGGACATTTTACCCTCAGAGGTACGTTTTAGACCATCCTACCCTACTTCTAGACGTACACGGCCGACGAAATCATCTAAAAATTGAGTGGTTTTTCACTCATAATCGCAAAAACGTAAGCTCGTGGGTAAATCAAAGACTGAAGCAAACACCACACGGGCAAAAATATTGTCAATACTCAAAAGTATTGACAATCATATTGATATAAATATTGACGACGGAAATATTGATGAACATATTGACGTAAAATTAGAAAAGTTTGATTTCATATTTCAATATTTCCCCTCATTTTCTCCTTCTGTTTGACTACAGCAGCAGATGGTGCCTGTTTCTTGGCAACTTTTGTCAAGGTGGTTGTGATTTGACTCGCAATATTCCATCAGATACATAAATGTTAGTGAGGAGCGACCCTGTATTGATGAACCCCAGAAAATATTGTAGAAAATATTGACATGAAATTATTGATGGAAACATTGACAAAACTTCTGTCGTGTGGGGTGCACTTGAGTGAAACATTTTTCGTTTTTCCTCAACAATCTACTCGAATATGAGGAAAACTGATGAAAATTTTACTCAGTCTAGGTGCAAACCAATATCTAGGTTGTCATCATATTCAAAAAGGGGATTTCGGGAACTGCTTGTTAGAGTTTATCACCAACTAGCTACTTCTTAAAACTGATGTTCGACTTACTGCGCAAAACTCGTCTTGTAACAAGTTCAGAATGCACCATTCTGAGCTTAGGAAAAATTAATATCAGAATAATTTACCCAGAAGCTGGGTCGACTCCACTCATCGGAGCAGTTTCCAGTTTACTCATTTCTTGACAACTCCATACAGCATGCAAACATGAGTGCGATCTACCCAGGCACTGAGTAGCTTCAAAAGAGCGTGTACGTTTTTGCGAATTTGAGTGAACGAAACTCGAATATTTGATTTAGTTCAATCGGCCGTGTACCGAAAAAACAAAGAAAAACCATAAAATTGTTTTATTCTCTCCCCCCCCTACCATCTACTACATTGTGCCCACATCAAAGATTAGCCGGTGGAAAGAGGTAGGAACAGTCGAACCCCGGGTGATAATGGGAAAACGGATTGCGGTGGCAATCGATCGATTCGCCAAGCTTGCTGACCTCTTCCTGTTCGCACACAAACCTCCGACACCGACTGACTGGGCTGGCGAGGGCGCTTTTTTCAGCGCGTAGAAAACGGCAAAGGGGGCTGTGGGGGTGAAAACAGAAATCAATTCTGTGCAGAGACTGCCCGTTGAAATGGGAAAACTTGGTTTTTATGCTTCGCAATTTTTTTTTTGGCCAGTGCTTGTGCTTCCATGAACAGGATGTTTTCTTTTTGAAAGATGACCTTCAGATTGGAATCGAGCTTGAAGAGGGCTATGGGAGAAACTTCCGCAAATTGCTATTCTTGGCGCTGGCAGAAGCTGTTCTTTATTAGATCGACTTGTTTTCTTTTCTTCCTGGTGGCTTCGCCTATATAGACGAAATGATCTGTGAAGACTCTTTGGATTAATATAGGTCAAATTGCCAATTTATCATCAGGTTTATGTTTCCTCTATCAAGAAGATTTTGCTTTCTATGAATAATGAACAGTTCACTCGAGTCAGAAGTGGAAGATAACACTATTCACAGTATTGTTGCCTGCTTTCAATGGCTCCTCCTTCTTAGATTTAATATTGCAGACAAAATCTACAAAATCTTGGAACTGATTTGAACATTTTAATACTCCAAGACCACAGCTATTTTTCATCTACGGAACTTACAGAAATATTAGAGGTGTCAGAAGTTCAAGAAAATCCAAGAAAATGCAGAATAAAGGCCGACTAAAAGTAAATTGGTACGCACAAAAAGACCTGCAATTCGTGATTCAATAAGTTTAAAAAGTCCATTAATGGTTGCTTTACAGTACTTTTATTAAAACTTCAAAGTTACAGCATTAGATGGTAACATTTCTCCAGTTCGAACGAAATCTCGAACCTTCCTCTTGGTGGAACCCATCAGCGCTCGCACAGTGGAAACGGATACGGAATCAGCACATTTCTTCCATTTTGCCCGCATTTGCGCTGGATGTCCTTGACTGCCCCGCCGCTTCGTCAAAGTCGCTGCTTTGAAATTGCCCAGTATTTTTCGATTTGTAGAAATTCCGGGAAATTCGGAGGATTCATTAGCTTGGCGACAAAATCGATCTTGTTGGCAGCATACCACTCCAGGACCACCTTCGGGACCAAAAGATGACTTTGCCCCTATGCTTGCGGATGAACGACAATACACACTTTTTCAGTCATTCTTCGATGTAAGCTTGGGATGTCATCGTCGAGGATGTGACGAAAGGTTCCGTTTTCAGGCATAACTCCAAATCGCTTGACAAATCATGGCCTTCTTGGCGAACTTGTCGGCAAACACGAACTTGAATCTTCCCGGCACATCGTTCATCGGCACGGTCGTTCAAGAGCCTTGCACGCTTTTTGGCTACGGAATTCTGCTTCATGTGCCGGTTCGGATGTTTACTGGCTTTGTACAATTTGTATCCTGCCCTGGCAAGGATGTTACGCACGGTTTGAAAGTTGGCGCGACCAGAATCAGCTCTCCGTTGGATTTGCTGGTTCCATTATCAACATGGAGCACAGGCACGTAAGTGTGAGAAACAAAAAGGTTCTCACCTTCTTTGCATTTTCTACGACGGGAATACATACGTCTACACCCGTCCCGAAAAAAAAAACTAATATTCGTAAAAACCCATCAACTTGTCGCTGCCAACGGGAGCACAATTCAAACCTACGATACTAGATGTTTTACCATCGATATTGGTCTACGTCGTCCATTTGTTTGGGTACTAACTCTTGCCGATGTGAAGTCGCCTATCTTCGGAGCAGAATTTTTTGAAGCACTATGATCTGCTAGTGGATCTCAAGCGTAGCAAATTGATCGACAACCGAACACATCTGGAAATCAATAACATCAATAACACAACTCGCCCTTTGCCGACATCCTCAAGGAGTACCAAGAACATGAATCACCGTCCAACGAAAGCGAAAACAGTTCAACAAATTATCACCACAGGTCAACCCGGTTTCTCTCGTCCCCGACGACTCCCGATTGGCTGAATGAAGCGAAAGCTGAGTTCAGGTTTTTGATGGAGCAAAGTATCTGCCAACCTTTCAAACGCTCTTGGGCCAGCCCTCTCCATATGGTCAAGAAGTCAAACGGAAAATGGCGTCCATGCGGTGATTACAGGAATCTCAATGCGATCACGGTTCCTGATGGGTATCCGATACCGCACATCTAGGATTTTTCTAACATCCTGCACATCAAAAAAGTTTTCTTGTATCGATTTGCAGCGGGCCTACCAGCAAATCCCCGTTGCACCGGAAGACAACTCGAAAACTGCTATCACCACGCCTTTCGGGCTGTTCGAATTTAAGTTCATGACAGTCGGACTCCGACGCAGTGCTTTGATTTAATTTTCCCTTATGTCGATGACCTTTGTATCACATCCGACGACACACGCTATGTCTGAAGGCACTTATTATGCAAGTTGCATGTACCTCCGATTTTTTTTCACAGGAAGTTAATATTGATCCTAACAATCAAATCTGTGAAGGTTTTAAAATATTTCATCTTGGGTTTTTTGAGAAAAAGTGTTTTGAAGTATACTTAGGCGTTTAGGAAGGCGTATATGGACTATTGACGATACAACACTGTTAAGGATAGAAACAAATTCAGCTGAAAATGATTCAAAAAGAGATTAAAGTAGTCAAAATACTACGTTTCACTGGAACAGCAAGATTCCCTCTTCGGTACCGTAAGATATCGTAACTTTGTCATGTTAAAATAAATAAAATAAGTTAATAGCAATGGTTTAGTCTCTAAATTTACTATTATTACACTAGTTTACAGCATATTTGAACTTTGTCGCTGATGGTCATTTCCCATGTAAAATCGTGCGATGAATTCAAAAATGAAGTCAGAAAAAATGTCAGTCGGATAGTAGCATCCAGATTGTCCAAAATCTTTAGCTGATGATCAAAATTGCATCCTAAACTACACGTTTGTTAAGCACCTACAATGGCGACCAGCGAATCCAAATTGCGCATGCTGAGTCGCATTTGCAGCAACCACCCAATTTGAAGCGTTATCGTCGATCACATTTCATAAGAGAAGCGTAAAAGAGAAAGCGATATCACAACAAATCCTCTCTATCATACCTTTTTTCTAAGACATGAAGTGTAAGTTGTTCCACCAGCAACCCAATGAGACAGTTTATAGAAGTTTTTCCTTGATTTCGTTGAACTTCGATGAAATTCTTCAATCTTTCCTGATGTTCCTAGAACATCTTTGAAGTTCACAGAACGTCTCTGAGTTTAGCATTTCCTGGAATTCTCAGATATTTCTTTAAGTTCCCAGTATTTCCCTAATGTTATCAAATTTTCCATGTGGTTCACAGAGCATCCTAAAGTTTACCAACATTTCCTGGCGTTTAAAGAACTTTTTGCGGAGTATCATTGAAATTCATATAATGTTGCTATAATTCACAGAACTCTCTTGAAGTGCGTAGAACTTATCAGGAGGACATTGCACTCCCCTGAAACTGACAAAACGTCCCTGAAGTTGACAGAATTTTCCAAAAGTTTATAGAACTTCTCTGAAGATCGAAGCATATCTTTAAAGTTTAAAAAAATTTCCTGAAGTTTGTAGAACTTCCCTGAAGTTCAATAAACTTCTCTGAAAGTTACTAAAATTCACTTCAGTTCCATATAGTTTGCAGAATTTCCTAGAAAGTCGCTGAACCTTCCTGAAAGTTCCCTTAGTCAAAATATGCGAACTGCAATGAAGCTCCAGCAGTTCTGTAGTAATTCAAAGTGAGGGCTACCTAAACTCACTGGGCAAGAGTAGCTAACCTCATGTGGGTTTAATTCCTGTATTATCGGAGTTATCGGTTAAACGATTTTCAAACAAATTCGTCATGGTTGCCAGAATTTATTTTCAATCTCGCCGTTGAGTCAAACATGTCTATTTATTTTAAAAAATACAAGCAAATGTTTTGCCGCACAGGATTGCAAATGCCACCTTCGCCACCTGCTGAGTACGGGACACAAAAATGTCGGATACCTACTATCTCCTTTATTGAACTCCGATAAAAATCTTTCAACGATCGCCGCTACTAAAGTGGAGTGAAATTTTTTCTTGACAGAGTCGCTTTTTCGAAGCACAACAAGCGAACGCTTCTTCTTGATATTTTTAAATATTCCAGATTTTCTACACAATACATCTATAAAAAAACACTCGGAACAGGACGAAAATCAATGCCTACTATGATTACGTGGCTGTCCTAGACTGCCCTAGACTGTCCTGGACTGTCCTAGACTGTCCTGCTCGTCCTTTATCTTTTACTCATATGAAGGAAGAGAAAAAATAAACAAGATGTTGCTCTAGCAACAAATATTAATTGATTTTGCGTAAACGGATACGAATCTTACTTGAGAGTCAAAGAGAGCTCTTTAAAGTCATTTGGATTAATTCAATCTACTTTTAAACCTTATTAAACTCCTAAGTTCAATTCGTAATATTTTTGTTTCGTCAATAGGCTTTGTAAACTTCAAATCACTTTTTCTCAAAAAACCCAAGGTGAAATATTTTAAAACTATCACAGATATGATTGTTGGGATCAATTTTAACATCCTGTGAAGAAAAAACTGAGGTACATGAAAGTTGCAAAAAAAGTGCCTTCAGACATAGCGTGGACATCGGGCAACACAAGGAACATCTCCGTCTGGTATTCGAGCGGCTAAGGGAAAATGGGCTCACCATCAATGCCGGGAAGTGTCAGATCGGCCAATCTGAGGTCGTGTTCCTGGGACTTCTCATCACTCAAGACGGCATCAAACCTACCCCAAGCAAAGTTGAAGCTGTTTTGCAGTTCCCAAGACCAGTCGTCGCAAAGCAGCTCAAGCGATTTTTGGGTACCATTAACTTCTATCGCCGTTTCATTCCACATGCAGCAATTAATCAGCAGGTCCTTCAAGCTATGATCCAGAGCAACGTCCGAAACGACAAAACACCGTTGTAATGGGTCGAAACAATGATCGTTGCCTTCAAGCAGTGTAAACAGTACCTAGCAAATGTGGCTCTTCTCGCTCACCCCAAGTAAAATTGCAAGTTTTATAGTGGTTTTAAAGCATGCTACGAGTCTAAATCATGGTCTTCAGAACCCTCATAAAACCAAAATTGTTACTTGGGACCCGTGTGCTGGTGCCGAATTAGCATTAGAAACCGATGCATCCGTCAACCTCTGGCATACTTCTCTCGTAAGCTAAACAATAGCAAGCAAAAAGCCAGCACGTAAGATCGGGAGCTGAATGCGATGTTGGAAGCGGTAAAGTATTTCAAGGACACCCTTACCGCTCGTGAGTTTTGCATCTATACGGACCACAAACCTCTCACCACAGCGTACCGACAGCGTCCAGAACGAGCCAGTCCTAGGCGAGTAAGAAAGGTATCAGTGTTAGTTTGTTTACTAAAATGAACCGCCCATTTTGTTATGGCAAGTTTATTAGCGAAATTCACATCAAAGATTGATTAATTATTCGGATATTCGGCACGTACCCGGCGAAGCAAACAAAGTCGCCGACCGAGATGGGAAATGACAGGTGGGCAGGAACTCACGGTCTCCCAGTGTTGGTGAGTTCTTTGCCGTTAATGTTCTCGAAAAGTTCACTATTTTGCCATACAGAAATTCAAAACAAAAATTTTTATTTGCGGATTTGGACAGTTTTTGACCTGTTTCATACGACCGGAAAATATATGCTGGTCACAAATGCCGTGCCAAACTGATTTCCTACGCAATTAATCAATCTTTGATGTGACTTTCGCTAATAAACACGAGGAGCATTTCTTATAGCAAAACTTGCCATAACAAAATGGGCGGTTAATTTTAGTAAACAAACTAACACTTATTCCGACTGTGTCACCTCTCTTACTCGCCTAGGTCGCCGACATGCTGAGTCGTACCGAAGCTATCTCTGCCACAAACGAAACCATCGACTTCGAACTCATGGCAAAGCAGCAGAGAGACGATCCCGAGCTCAACTCTTTCCTCACCCATCCACCCACCAATACTACGTTGGCACTGAAGGCACTCCAATCTCCGTTAGGGCCCATGCATTAATTATGTCACGCTAAATCGAGGAGAAATTTACCCCCCGCCTATCGTGACGTCCCAACAAACAATTGAGAGCTCTTATAAAACACCTGAGTTGATCAAACGTTGAATAATAGCTTCCAGAGTTGAACAAGAATGTAGTTGTATTGGCATTTGATTAAAAGTTTTAAAAGCTGTTGGAGCACTCTTAAATGATTGTTTACGTTCGGTTTAACTATATGCTTTATAAGACCTACGATAACTTTTATAGCACCTTAGTTAAACTGATTCACAAGAGCTATACAGAACGTGGAATAAACGCATCAAAACAAACAATTGGGAGCTCTTATAAAACACCTGAGTTGATCAAACGTTGAATAATAGCTTCCAGAGTTGAACAAGAATGTAGTTGTATTGCCTTTTTGGTTAGAAGCTTCAAAAGCTGCTTGGAGCACTCTTAAATGATTGTTTACGTTCGACCAACCACCAACCACAATTTTGTTGCTAAAAATAGCACAAGTGATAGGCACGTTTATATGACCATAAGGCAATGATTATTCGACTGCAAGAGAAGTCACTCAAGATAAGCTTCATATACTTCTCTCATATTATCAAAATATGTATTCAAGAATAGAGCAGATGGAAACAGAAGCGGCTGGCAATCCGGGACCATGAGTTCGAATCTTGCTTCGAGAAACCCTCGGTGGAGTAGAGGTAAATTATATAAAGGTGTTATTAATAAATGCAAACATTTATTTAAGACATATATCATAATCATATAATCAACGATAACATTTCTAGATAAATTCTCTCAATTAATGATTAGAGAGATTAATTGAAAGAATATCAATCAAAGATTAAACAGATGCTTGTTACTACTTCCTCTATGATCACAGAATGTGAATTATGGCATAATTACATATTTTTTCAATGTGCACAAATAAATTAAATTAATAAAAACTGTACAAGCAATTATTTTGGCGTACCACGACAATTTTTAAACTAATTTTAATCTGTGAATATTGTGAGTACTTACGCAACGGTTATTAAGGAGTCATTAAAAAGTGCTATAAATGCTTTTCACCGCTTGCTGTATAGTGATTATTTAGGAGTCATAAAAGAGTGTAACAAACGCCTCTCAGGATCAATCTCTAATACATTTCGAAGCAGCTGTTAGGAGGTGTCTACAAACGTTGTATTAGAGCTTTCACCAAAACAATAAAGCTTGAGTTTAAATATGTATCTATAAACGTTGTATAAAAGTTGCTTCTATCCGGTTATTAAGGAGTCATTGAAAAGTGTTATAAACGCTTTTCACCGCTTGCTGTTCAATTAATATTTAGGAGTCATAAAATAGTGCAACAAACGCCTCTCAGGTTTACTCTCTACTAAATTTCAAAGCAGCTGTCAAGAAGTGTCTACAAACGTTGTATAAGAGCTTTCACCAAAATAATAAAGCTTGAGTTAAAATATGCATCTATAAACGTTGTATAAAAGTTGCTTCTATCCGGTTATTAAGGAGTCATTGAAAAGTGCTATAAACGTTTTTCACCGTTTAATGTATAGTGATTATTTAGGAGTTATAAAAGAGTGTAACAAACGCCTCTCAGGTTCAATCTCTAATACATTTCGAAGCAGCTGGTAGGAGGTGTCTACAAACGTTGTATTAGAGCTTTCACCAAAACAATAAAGCTTGAGTTTAAATATGTATCTATAAACGTTGTATAAAAGTTGCTTCTATCCGGTTGTTAAGGAGTCATTGAAAAGTGTTGTGAACGCTTTTCACCACTTGCTGTTCAATTAATATTTAGGAGTCATAAAAGAGTGTAACAAACGCCTCTCAGGTTTCCTCTCTACTAAATTTCAAAGCAGCTGTCAGGAAGTGTCTACAAACGTTGTATAAGAGCTTTCACCAAAACAATAAAGCTTGACTTTAAATATGTATCTATAAACGTTGTATAAAAGTTGCTTCTATCCGGTTGTTAAGGAGTCATTGAAAAGTGCTATAAACGCTTTTCACCGCTTGCTGTACAATGATTATTTAGGAGTCATAAAAGAGTGCAACAAACGCCTCTCAGGTTTACTCTCTACTAAATTTCAAAGCAGCTGTCAAGAAGTGTCTACAAGCGTTGTATAAGAGCTTTCACCAAAATAATAAAGCTTGAGTTTAAATATGTATCTATAAACGTTGTATAAAAGTTGCTTCTACTCCTATACCGCGTATACATATAATGCTGTAGTTGAACAGGTTCTCCAAACCAGTGTAAACAAGAGTTTTACATAAGTTGTAATAAACAAATTGTACAGTTATTATTCAGCATGCAGTTGAATAAAATCACAATGGAAGCGTTTCTTCAACAAGAAATTGATTTTGGGTAAACGTTTTACTGAATACGTTAGACAACACCTTTGTGTTGCAGTTGTATAGGTTCTCCAAACCAGTGTAAACAAGGGTTTTATAAAAGTTGTGGTGAACACATTGTGCAATTATTATTCAACATGTAGCTGAACAAAATCAAAACGAAAGCGTTTCTTCAACTGGAAATTGTTACTTGGGGTATTTCCTATACCGAATGCATTGCTTGTCACAAAATCTTAGACCCCCTCGCCCCCCTTCCTAGAGCGTGGCATAATATATGCATCAACCCTTATCAATGACGCCGATGTTTTGCGACATCTCTACTTCTGCGATTAGACCGTTTTTCCGAAGAATTTTCGGAGGCAAATTATTCAGAGGGTGCACAGCGCACGCTATGTCTAAAGGATTTTTTTTGCAACATTCGTGTACCTCAGATTTTCTATGACAGGATGTTAGTATTGATCCTAACAATCAAATCTGTGATAGTTTTAAAATATTTCATCTTAGGTTTTTTGAGCTAAAGTGTTTTGAAGTTTACTAAGCCGATTATGAAGGCGTATATGGACTATTGACGATACAAAACTATTAGGAATTGAACAAATGCAGTTACACAAGGTTCAAAAGAGAATTGAATTAATCTAAATGGTATTAAAGAGTTCTCTTTGACTCTCAAGTAAGCTCCGTATTGATGATGTCAACTATGCACAACATTAATTTATATTTGTTGTTAGAACAACTTCTTAATTAATTTCTCTTCCCTCATAACAGTAAAAGAGAAAAAAAACGAGCAGGAATGGGATACTATAATGATAATTTTTATTTGTAAGATGCAAGAAGAGGTGGTGACGTTTGTATATGACATATAAAATTTGTCAGTTTTGCTTGCAGAAGGTCACAACCAGCGATTTTATGATCGCTGATTGCTCGCTCATCGCGTTGCTCATCGTTACAGCTAATCGCTATTGTGACCCTCTGAAAGCTAAATTGACATGTTTATGTTGACATGTCATACACATACTTTACCTTCTGCTCTTGCATATTTTAAATAAGAATTATCATTAAAAAATCTCATAGCTTCATAAATCCGAAAAATAGCAATTTAGCTGTAATGAGCATTTGCAAACTTGGTCCGAGGTAGCCACGTAATCATAGTAGGCATTGATTTTCGTTCTGTTTCAAGTGTTTTTGTTTTTATTGGAGGTATCGTGTAGAAAATCTAGAAAAAATTAAAAAAAAACCTCATGAAAAAATTCGCTTGTTGTGCTTCGCAAAAGCGACTTTGTAAAAAAATAAGCCACTTTAGTAGCGACGATCGTTATGACGATTTTTACTGGAGTTCAATAAAGGAGATAGTATGTTTCCGAAATTTTTGTGTCCCGTACTCAGCAGGTGGTGTGACATCCTGAGGGGTGGAAAATTTGCTTGAATTAAAAAAAAAATAGATATGTTTGACTCAACGGCGAGATCGAAAATAAATTCTGGCAACCAGGACGAATTGGCTTGAAAATCGTCTAACCGATAATGCCGATAATACAGGAATAAAACTCACATGATGTTAGCTACTATTTCCCAGTGAGTTTAGGTAGTCCTAACCTTGAATTACTACAGAATTGCTAGAGTTTCATTGCAATTCCCATATTTTGAATAAGGAAACTTTCAGGAAGGTTCAGCGACTTTCTAGGAAATTCTGCGAATTAGTGAATTTTAGAAAAGTTCGGCAAACTTTTAATAAGTTCCTTCAAAGAAGCAGAGAAATTCAACTACTTTCAGAGAAGTGCATTAAACTTCAGGAAAGACTTCCAGAAAATTCTTAAAACTTTAAAGATGTGCTTCGATCTTCAGAGAAGGAAAATTCTGCCAACTTCAGGGACATTTTGTGAGCTTCAGGGGAGTTCAATGTCCTCTGTGAACTATGGCATCATTATATTAATTTCAATGATGCTCTGCATACAGTTCTTTAAACGTGAGGAAATTTTTGCAAACTTTAGGATGGTATGTGAACCACAGAAAAAATTTAATAACATTAGGGAAGTACTGTGAATTTTAAAAAAATATCTGAGAACTTCAAGTTCAACAAAATCAAGGAAAAACTTATGAACAGGGATTTGAATTTGAATGTAACTGCTATAAGCTGTCTCATCGGGTCGTTGGTAGAACAATTCCCACTCCATGTCTTAGAAAACAGGTATAATAGTGAGAATTTGTTGCGATATCTCTTTCTTTTTTACACTTCCTTTATGCAATGTGACCGAGGGCATGAGCAGGGTGGAAGGGCGTAAAAATGAGAGTTTGCCACCTAAAAAATATCGTGAGTACGGCTCACGCATGTTACATTGCCGTTTACCGGTATAAAAAAGGGTGCAGTTTATGAAAATTGAGGTTCACAAATATCCAGAAGAAAGATGTTAACTAGAAGTTCAAACCAAACTGGACAGTCAAAGTTGTGCGGGTGTGTAGATATTTGTAAGAAAAACACACCACCACACCTCCTGGGAAACGTCATGCATGTAGTGAACACTGGAAACTTCAGAATCTCTCCAAATTGGCAGACGAAAGTAAGCATCACTTTGTTGCCAAAAGGATTAGCCTAGGTTAGTTTTTCAAACGTCGCAGGAAGACCAATGGATTTAAATTTGAAACAGTCAGGAAAAAATCTAAGATTTCTCACGAAGATTTACTCAGCCTTAAGAAAGATCTTAATCTGACTGTTAATAATGTCAGTATGTAACAGTTATCTTTATAATTTCATATTTTACATGACTTTAGACTATACTTTGTTATATTACAGACGCTAAAATTGGTTAAATGTATGAGACTATCACACTATCACACTATCCAGCCCGGCCTTAAATCAGCTATTAGGAAAGACAACGCGGCCAAGAATGATCCCAAAAACGCAATATGGTGGCTGCCTCAAATACGAATCAGCATACGCAATTTGGATTCACCGGTCGCCATTTTAGGTACTTGATAACGTGATAAACGTGCAGTTTTTCAAGGATGAAATTTTGATCATCGGCTAATAAAAACAACACATCGCTGATTTTTCAAAATGTTGTCTAAAAAAGCCAAAATTTTTAAGAAAAATATAAAAACACATTGCACCCTCGATCTACAAACCATGAAAACCATAATAAACGAATACAATCAATGTTTTTCAATATGAAATCCCATTTTTTTTAAATGTCATTGTGTTTTATCATTACAAGTATTTTTAATTACCTTTCATTTGATATTTTTATCTTTGAAATTGGCCCAGTGGTTCAAAAGTTATAAATTTTTGAAAAAGTCTTTTTGAAAAAAATAAAAAAAAAACGATTTTTTGGACTACCCTAACGTTGAAATAGTCACGTTAATGACAAAATTAAAAAAAAATATTTTGCGATAAGGATCAAAACTACAATTTTTTACCAAATTCTGAGAACCACTATATCATTTTGCAATGGAATGGCTCAATAATAGTAAATTTAGGGACTAAACCATTGCTTCATTATTTTATTAATTTAAACATTCTGAGATCATGCCATAGTTACGATATCTGACGGTACTTACTGTATCATTGAAACTTAGTGTTTCGACAACTTGAATCCCCTTTTGAATAATTTTCAGCTAAATTTGTTTCGATCCGTAACAGTTTTATATCATCAATAGTCTGTTTACGCCTTACTTATTACAGCTAAGTAAACTTCAAAACACTTTTTCTCAAAAAACCCAAGATGAAATATTTTAAAACCTTCGCAGATTTGATTGTTAGGATCAATACTAACTTCCTGTAAAGAAAAAACTGAGGTACATAAATGTTGCAAAAAAGTGCCTTTTGACATAGCGTGCAGCGTATCTCATCCTGGTAACAAGCCGTTACGTCTGGCCCTCAGTGTGGCGTGATTGCAAGATCTTCATCACTAGTTGCATCGCCTGCCAGAAATCGAAAGTCCATCGACACAATAAAGCGCCAATTATTCAGATCGCTACACCACATGGACTTGATCGAACCATTACCACCATCCAACGGAAACGCGTATTGTCTGACAATGGTCGACAAGTTTACGCGTTGGCCTGAAGTGATCCAGATCACACACATGACAGTATCCACCGTCGCGTGAGCTTTTATCAACGGATGGATCGCGTGATTTGGAGTTCCAGTGATCGTTACAACCGACCTCGGAAGACAGTTCAAGTGCGAACTTTTCCGAAAACTTACAAGAATCTTGGGTATCACCCATCTGAAGACGACACCGTATCATCCCCAAGCCAACGGACAAATTGAAAGTACCCACCGACAACTTAAAGCTGCGATCATGTGCCACCAGAACCCAAAGTGGACAGAAGCGTTGCCTATCGTACTTCTCGGAATGAGAAACGCCCTCATGGAAGACCTGCAAGCATCAGTCGTAGAGGCAACGTGCTGTGGTTGTGGGTAGTCTGGGGCAGTGCTGAGTTGCATCACGGTACTGACAGCCTTTAGATTGACAAAAGATTCCTACGGTTAATAATCAAATCAACTGAGAACCCTCTCTTCGTAAAACTTCTCACCAGTATGATACAACAACCGTGAGATATCGTTTTTTGCTTTTCTCACTCATTCGCAATATCACTAACATCTATTATGTGGTACCATCATATCACCGAGGAAAAATAAAAATAAAACATATAAATTGACCGTCATCTCATTTCGAGCATAAATACGGTTATGACGGTCATTCCTCTTCCAAAATCACGGATAAGGCGATAGTTGGGATGTATCAAGGAAAAAGTCTTACCAGAAATTATTATTGTGAGAATTCATATCTGCATGAACACGTACTACCTGCAGTCAAGAATACTTATTCAGGGATAGAGATTTTGCAGCTATTTATTTTTCCGGATACCGTGACGCTTGAGCTCGAATAATAAGGATGCTGATCGCATATTGGGCTACAAAATGGTGAGTTGACAACCTGGAAGGAGCGGAATACCTAGCCCTGGTCCTCACAAGTTCCTACTTCACGCCTCCTCGAGTCATATGATAACAAAAGACTACCAGCTGAAACATGGACACAGCTGGTTGGCGTAGCCTGGAAAATGTTGCCAGTCCGGCAATAGCAAAGTGAAGAGGTGCGACGCGAACACTGGCGCGGTAACCATAGTATGGTGATAGAGGAAATGCTTCACCAAACCCGAGCGTCTGTTCACCATGGAGGTGCGGCTTAAAACGGCGTCTGTTCTCCATGTTAGGAGCGGCTGATCACCGTCCTAGTGCCAGCGTGGGACTCTAAACAGAGCTGTGCACGATGGTCCCCTGGCGAGACAGGGGGTTGGGGCAGGCTCAACAAGCTGCCCTGGATAAAAAAAAAACAAAGTTCCAAATACCGAAGAAAGAAATACGGATCGGAACAATCAGCACAGACCTACGCGACGAAATAAGGACTACGATTGGAAACTCGGAACATGGAACTGCAAATCGCTCGGCTTCCCGGGTTGCGATAGGTTAATCTATGACAAACTTCAACCACGCAACTTCGAAGTCGTAGCACTGCAGGAACTACGGGACAAAAGGTATGGAAAAGCGGGCATCGAGCGGCTACTTTCTACCAGAGCTGTGGTACCACCAACGAGCTGGGAACCGGCTTTGTAGTGCTGCGCCAACGCGTGATTGGTTGGCAGCCGATCAACGCGATGATGTGCTAGTTGAGGATTAAGGGCCGTTTCTTCAACTACAGCATCATCAACGTGCACTGCCCACACGAAGGGAGACCCGACGACGAGAAAGAAGCGTTCTATGCGCAGCTGGAGCAGGTGTCGACGGCTGTTCGCAACGGGACGTCAAAATCGTCATCGGCGACATGAACGCTCAGATAGGACGGGAGGCAATGTATAGACCGGCAATCGGGCCAAACAGCCTGCATGTCGTATCGAACGATAACGGCCAACGATGCGTGGACTTGGCAACCTCTCGAGGAATGGTAGTTCGAAGTACCTTTTTCCCCCGCAAGGATATCCACAAAGCTACCTGGAAATCACCAGACCAACACACAGAAAACCAAATCGATCACGTTCTAATCGACGGGAAATTCTTCTCCGACATTATCAACGTCCGCACGTACCACAGTGCGAACATAGATTCGGACCACTACCTAGTTGCAGTATGCATGCGCTCAAAACTCTCGACGGTGCATAACACACGTCGAAGTCGAACGCCACGACCCAACATTGAGCAACTACGGGACACCGGAGTTGCCCAGGACTACGCGCAGCAGCTGGAAGTTGCACTACCCACGGAAGAGCAGCTTGGCGCAGCTTCTCTTGAAGATGGCTGGAGGGACATCCGTTCAGCCATAGGTAGTACTGCTGCAGCGGCACTAGGTACTGCAATCCCGGACCGAATAAATGACTGGTTTGACGGCGAATGCAAACTGTTAGTAGAGGAGAAGAATGCAGCACGGGCGAGAATGCTGCAACACCGCACGAGATTGAATGTGGAGCGATACAGACAAGCGCGGAACAGACAAAACTCGGTTTTCCGAAGGAAGAAGCGTCAGCAGGAAGACCGAGATCGCGAGGCGATGGAAAATCTGTACCGCGTAAACGACACACGGAAGTTCTACGAGAAGCTAAATAGTTCGCGCAAAGGCTACGTGCCGCAAGCCGATATGTGCAAGGACTTGGACGGTAACCTTCTCACGAACGAGTGTGAGGTGATTGAGAGGTGGAAGCAGTACTATGACGAGCACCTCAACGGTAAAGCAGCAGAAAACGAAGGTGGCACGGCAACAGACCTTGGAGCACGCGCAGAAGACGACAGGCTACCGGCCCCTGATCTTCAAGAAGTTGAGGAGGAGATCGGTCGGCTGAAGAACAACAAAGCAACTGGTGTAGATCAACTACCAAGTGAGCTATTGAAATACGGTGGTGAAGCACTGGCTAGAGCGCTGCACTGGGTAATTGCCAAGATTTGGGAGGAGGAGATATTACCGGAGGAGTGGATGGAAGGTGTCGTATGCCCAATCTACAAAAAAGGGCGACAAGTTGGATTGCTGCAACTACCGCGCGATCACACTGCTGAGCGCCGCCTATGTCACCATATGCAAGAGAGTTCGTGAGGCAATACCAGGTGGGATTCATGGGTGCCCGCGCTACCACGGACCAAATTTTCGTGATTCAGCAGGTTCTGCAGAAATGCCGCGAATACAACGTGCCCACACATCATTTGTTCATCGATTTCAAATCCGCATACGACACAATCGATCGAGATCAGCTATGGCAGATTATGCACGAGTACGGATTTCCGGATAAACTGACGCGATTGGTCAAGGCGACGATGGATCGAGTGACGTGCGTTGTTCGAGTATCGGGGACACTCTCGAGTCCCTTTGAATCTCGAAGTGGGTTACGGCAGGGTGATGGACTTTCGTGTCTGCTGTTCAACATTGCGTTAGAAGGTGTGATCAGAAGAGCTGGGATAGACACGAGTGGCACGATATTCAGGAAGTCCATCCAGCTCCTTGGTTTCGCCGATGACATTGACATTATGGCACGGAACTTTGAGATGATGGCGGAAACGTACATCAGACTGAAGGATGAAGCTAGACGGATTGGACTTGCCATCAACGCATCAAAGACAAAATACATGAAAGCAAGAGGTTCAGGGAAGACAATGTTAGCCTCCCACCCCGAGTTCAGATTGACGGTGACGAAATCGAGGTGGTCGATGAGTTCGTGCATTTGGGCTCACTGGTGACTGCCGAAAATGATACCAGCAGAGAAATTCAAAGACGCATTATGGCAGGGAATCGTTCCTACTTTGGACTCCGGAGGACGCTCCGGTCGAATAAAAGTCGCCGACGCACGAAGTTGACTGTCTACAAGACGCTGATTAGACCGGTGGTCCTTTACGGCCACGAGACCTGGACTATGCTCGTGGAGGACCAACGCGCCCTTGGTGTTTTCGAACGGAAGGTGTTGCGTACCATCTACGGTGGAGTGCAGATGGATGACGGAACGTGGAGGAGGCGAATGAACCACGAATTGCACCAGCTGCTGGGAGAACCATCCATCGTCCACATTGCAAAAATTGGGCGACTACGGTGGGCTGGGCACGTCGTAAGAATGCCGCACGACGACCCAGTGAAAATGGTTCTAGAAAGCGACCCAACAGGAACAAGAAGAAGAGGCGCGCAGCGGGCAAGGTGGATCGACCAAGTAGAAGGTGACCTGCAGACCCTTCGCAGACTACGAGGCTGGCGAAGTGTGGCCATGGATCGAGTAGAGTGGAGACGACTTCTTCGGACAGCAGAGGACAACAAGGCCTTAGCCTGATTGGTAAGGTAAGGTAAGACCGCATATCGGTCCGAAGCCCAAGTATCAAGGGATCCGTAAAAAAATCCTTGCGTAAATAGGAATTCCCCTCTAAATATGAATTGTAGCTAGAGGTGTTATAGCTGAGTAATCAAACGTTGAACCTTTGAACAACTCATTGTATATCTTTAGGTTAAATATAATACAATATTAACTTGGTTTACCACAGTTCAGGATTATTTCAGAAAAAAAGTTGACAAACATCAAATTCAAGGGTCATACAATAATGATAGCAGTTTTTCTGAATTTTTCAACTCGCCATCTCCCAATGTAAGACTTTGTGAAATCATACCAATTGCTCCTCCACTCTTATTAATATCCTACAGCATTCTGCATTTAATTTCTTCATCCATAAATAAGATATGCCCCTCTCTAGTAAGGACATCGTTAGAAAATTGCAAACACCCCAACTCTCTTAATGCCAATTCAAGACCAACAATTGAAAAAGCCTCAACTCCATTTTGTAAACAAATCTTGTAAGGCCTATTTTCTCGCGAAACGAAACCTACATTCACAAACCTAAATCACAATCGGGAAGAGGAGAATTGTCCCTACCTGTTAATTTTGTTCGTTTGCGGACTTCAGTTCGCGAAAAAATGGCTTTGCAAGGTTTGTTCACAAAATGGAGTTCAAGCCTTTGCAATTGTTGGTCTTGAATTATTGCACGGTGCATTATAAATACACATTTTCTTCACCTGAGGTTTCAACAATCAAAGCAACCATTGGTATCCATCAACAAAGAAATCTGCAAATCGTTACTTTGAATTCCGTAAGGAAACGCAGTGTATTTCAATAAATCATCACTAAAATTAATAGCGTTAATTAATCGGGTAGGGTTAACTACCCCATTTCCGGCCTATTAAGCACAACCCGCACTTAGTCTTTCTTAATCTAGCGCAGTTTAGCACCAAACGGAATGTTATTATTACTGATGGCTTCCAAATTTATTTACCTTTCCGTACGTACCATAAGATTTGATAAAGAGAAACCAATCGTTTAGATATTGTCAAAAGTCTAACACTGCTTCTTGACGCCAAACTCGGCCTACGGATTTTAAACTCGGCCTAACTCATTGAAACGCCATTGAAACGCAATTGAATTCACTTCGGCTTATCGGATGAAGATGAAAATTGATTCGGTCAGAGCGCTTCAGGCACGTAGTCATGGGGGGGGGGGCTATGGGGCTGAAGCCCCCCCCCCCAATTATTCTAATCATGTGAAAAAAAATCTGACCCAAGATAATGGATATCTGTTACTTGTACTGTACAGGTAATAGATATCCATTACCTGGGTAAGGTTTTTTTTAATTTTTCATATTATATTAAAATAATTTATGGACGAGGCTTCAGGCCTATAGCCTCCTCTGGCAATGGGACTCGGGCTGTACCTATATAGTGTGCATGAACAATTTATGTTTGCAGCGATTCTGTTAAAGATCATGGGACCATCGAGTTTTTCTGAAAGATCAGCCTAGTTTCACTTCCGTAGGAACTAGGGTGTAGACCCAATTTGTAGCCTTTTAAACACAATCCGCACTGTACCCCTCTTTTTCAAGCAGGATTTCATACAAAATAGAATGTTGCTACAACAAATGACTTCTTAATTTATTTACCTTTCCATATGTACCATTGGATTTAATAAAGAGTCACACATTGTGTCTATTTAGATTTTAACTCTTTACTTGTTCAAAATTCAAAATAAATTACTTTTCGTTTTAACCCAGGGGCTCAAGCCACCTAGTAACTTATCTGCTGTAATTTTTATGATATAAATATAAGTGATTTCACATTGTTCCTGCCTTGGAAATTCAGTATTTTAAACAGGTCTTCTAAATCTGCATGTCAGTATAACAATTCACATCAAAACTAAAAACTAAAACTATATCTTATCTATGTATAAAGGGAATTTTTCGTTGCAATTAAAGATTGCAACGATTTTTCCCTAAAATTATTAATTATTTTGTTGGACTTTTTTAGATAGAGCTGGAATTAGGGCTTAACAGCTTTTGTAAACAATGGCTTCTCTCGATGATTTCTCGAAAAACATGGCTCTTCCTGGCAAATCAACATTACCATCGAATAGGGGAAGACTTCCCCTACGCGATGCATATGTTGATTTGTGTAGGGGTGCCTAGAGTTGCTAGAAATCGACGAGAGAATTCATTGTTTATAAAAGCTGTTACGCCCTTATTCCAGCTCTATCTAGATTTGTTCTAAGGTCTCAACATCAGAGTTGCGACCTATCACAATCACGATCGCCAAACAGTTGATGGTACTAACGCTTTGTCAATGTGCTCGTCGAAGGTCTCTCCATGACTATCCATCAAGTTGACGAAAGAAGTAAAAAGCAACTAATGAATGTCGTTTTCTGTTGTGATCCATCGCCGATCTGGTCATTCCCGACAATGACGACACTGATCTGTGCTCGTTTTCAAGCAGTTGCTGCTTTGCTTGCTTATTTGAGTGTGTTGATGAGTGAGCCCAACAGCTTCCGTTTCATGTTGCCTGCTTTGTTTGTAACTCACACAGTCGCACCTGCCGAGACGAACTTGGAATGCGTAGCCATTGTTTTCATTTTCTTCTGTCGCTTCGCTTTTTCTCATCATCGTACTGCAGAATTCTTCACTGTTTTCGTTGTGCTTTTCATCATCAACAGCGAAGCGGCGCCGGTGGTGTAGTGGTAAGCGTGTTTACCTCTCACCCCAGCAGGCCTGGGTTCAATCCCAGTCGGCGCCGCCGGGATGTTCTGAGGCATAACATCTCTGATCACGCCTTCCTTCGGAAGGGAAGTAAAGCCGTTGGTCCCCGGTTCATGAGTTGATGGGTCGATAGGTAGGGTCCAGGTGTGGGAGCTGCCTCCCTGGCGTCGGTAGCATTGGTGCTCAGCACGGAAAACAAGATCGACGGAAAACAAATCGAAGGAAAAAAAAAAAAAAAAATCATCAACAGCGAGTGCATCGTTTTGCTTGTGAGCAGCGACCATCACTGGTGATCATTGTTTGCCATGGCTCTACCTCTCACTGCGTGACAAAACGATCTGTCAGCGATAGTCGGTTGATGCGAAGACGAGTGTCACGTGAGTGTCATGATATTTTGCATCACTGGCTGGTTGCAGGTAAAGGTGGAATACGAGCTCTGGTGCCGGACATCCATAAATATTAACAAGAATTTTGAGGCATTTGGCCTGCTTGATAAATGTGACTCGACGTATTTTCCAACAATCAATGTTTTGTTGAAGATTTTGGTGACACTCCCGGTCACTACAGCCAGTGTGGAAAGATCTTTCTCCACACTGAAACGAATTAAAACTAACGGGAAACCAGCGACTTTCGGGCTTGGCTATAATATCAATTAACTGGTTAGAGTAAAGCTAGAAGATTACTTTTGTAATAACCAGGCATAATGTACAGGATATGGCTCTACGTTGTGATTAATTTGTTGCTCAGATTTTTGGACAGCAGTTTGGAGATCGGCAACTGATTCAAATGAAGTAAAAGAATACATTTCTCATTCACTATTTATTACCTCTTTCAGGCAGCACCCTGATCGGAAGTCAAATTCAAACTTAATCTAATTGCATTAAATATTTGCACTTATATAGCTAACTGGAACAATACAAAATATCACAGAATAACGATCAATTCAAAAACAAAACAAAAATACAGTGATGCTAAAACAAAACCTTAAAAACATACAGAATGATGAAGGCAACAATATTCGCTGTTCGTGTTTCGTGTGGATCACATTGCTACCACTGCATCGAGGAATGTTTGTTATTTACCGCCTTTATAAATTTAAATGAATTAGGATCCGGTGCCAGTGATTTAACGATTCAACACCATTAAAATCTTAAAATAATATGTAACAAATTTTTGTCTTTCTTAACAGAATGCAAATCTTAATCATCATTACCAACAGAAAACAAATAAAACTACAAATATTTTCTTGAATTTCATACATTTGTTTTACATTTCTCATAACTGCGTATTAAAGAGTTTGAAAAATTATTATTTTACATTCTGACGGTTCATTAAAAATTCCGATCAAAGATTAAAACGAAAAAAAAAAAAATATGACACATGATTTTGACCGATTTTGGTTAAGGTAAAAAAAAACAGTGTATCATTCGATGTTTAGTTATGCGCACATTTTATAAATCATTGAAGTTTTTATGTCATAAAATTAGCTCCCCCCGAAACCAAATGCTGGCTACGGGCCTGGGGCGCTTCTTTTGTTTTTGGGAATAATGGGTACAAAGCTTCATATCACACGTTCTCATGGACTTCGTTCGGTAGCTTATTAACTAAAGTATCGTACCAAACGCATAATTGACTTGTTAACTCTGAAATCATGGATTTATTTGAAGTTTTTTGCTTGATAGGCCCAAAATGGGCGATTAGGCCGAAGTAGTTCTCTACCCTAGCAAGATTGGATCTGTTTATTTTCTGACAAACGTCAGTTTGTTCGTTTGCTTTTAAAACCCAGCTCAGGTTGAGGTTCGCACTGACAAAAAGTTCGGTTTCGCACTGATTTTGTCGAAGGTCCAGCTGTTGGTTCCATGATTGTCCTTGGAATTTTTCGGAGCAATTCAAAAATCTAAGATTTTTCGCTTTACTTTTCGCACGAAACGGAACCATGTTGAAAAGTTATTTGTTTTGACATTATTTAATTCTCGTGAGCTTGTCATTTGTGAGTTGTGTCAGTTTTGAAATTTATTAAGCATCGTACACAATTACGCGTACATAAGAGAGAATTGATATTGCCGATGGAACATAAAAAAGTGATAGTGGCAAGATAAGAAATGGCATTTTTGAAGATAAACGGATATTTTTCTACATTGTAACTTAACAACACCCACATATTTATTTGTTACAAGGAAAATGAAAATCCAACGTTTTCTTGAGGGAGCATTATTCTCACTTCCCACTTCTAAATGTTCAACAGGATCAGGGATCAGTGAGTGAATGATTTTGCTACTCTCTCCTTGTCATTTAATCTAATTGTCATGTATGGCTTTGATGAAGACGGTCTAGTGAGGTAAAGGTGTTTCCAAGTGATATGCAAGTTGACCGTCATTTTTGATATGTGACGGTTATATGAGGATGACCGTCAAGGTACAATAGCTGTTATGACAATGCACAGCACTGGTCGGGGGAAGTCGACGACTACTTAGCGACGACTAAAGGGTTATACGGTCAAAATTTGGTCAATATCAACTTGACGTATTTCTTTCAATTTTGCATTTAAAAAACCTGAACACCCCTCATTTTGAAGGTGTGTGTGTGTAGAATGTTGCTCCTATTTTGATTTTGGAATTCACTCTTCAGTTGTCAAAATGCCGTCCAAGCAAGAAGAGCAGCGTATCAAAATTTTGCTCGCGCATCGCGAAAATCCGAGCTACTCGCACGCAAAGTTGGCAAAATCGCTAAAAGTTGCCAAATCAACCGTTACAAATGTAATTAAAGTGTTTGGGGAACGTTTGTCGACAGCCAGGAAGTCTGGATCGGGGGGAAATCGAAAACCGGAAGCCGCTGAAACGACAAAGAGAGTTGCCGGTAGTTTCAAGCGAAACCCTAACCTCTCTCTCCGAGATGCCGCAAATAAGCTGGGTGTATCGTCTACAACCGTGCATTGAGCCAAAAAACGAGCCGGACTATCGACTTACAAGAAGGTAGTGACTCCAAATCGCGATGATAAACAAAATACGACGGCCAAAGCGCGATCCCGGAGGCTGTACACGACGATGCTGACGAAGTTTGACTGCGTGGTAATGGACGACGAAACCTACGTCAAAGCCGACTACAAGCAGCTTCCGGGACAGGAGTTTTATACGGCAAAAGAAAGGGGAAAGGTAGCAGATGTTTTCAAGCACATGAAACTGTCAAAGTTCGCAAAGAAATATCTGGTTTGGCAAGCCATCTGTACCT